>NC_133505.1:169236428-169842500 GCF_049354715.1 Callithrix jacchus
AAAATGAAAAGTATCAATGGTAAAATATGATAGAACTTTAAGTCCATACAGTTTGGAGTCTGAGAAGCTGGAGTCCAAATATTGGCTAACCTCTTATGAGCTGCTGATCTTGGGGCAGTTTGGACTTCTCGGAGCTGACAATTCACTGCCTGTACAAGGGGAACAAACACGATGTACAGCTGCTCTGAAAAATAAATGAGCTCTAACTACACAGAGGGCCTGGAACACAGTACTTCGCAAATGTTATTTTCTTGGCATCCTATAAATAAATTGATAACAGGAAACACACTAAAAAAGAGACAGAAAAACAGTAAATACAAGGCAAAAAAGAAAAATTATTAAAAAGGCAAAAAATGTCCCGGCAGCAATGATTTCTAAATATCATAAAAGAAAACAATTAGAAAAATATGATTGGAGTGCTATACCATTAAAATCTCTGTTTTTGAGACCAAGCTGTTCAATTCTAAATTCTAAGAAAGATGTGCCTCCTCCTGCCTGAGAAAGTGCCACACTCAAGAAAGGAGGAAGGGAAGGAATTCCAAGCCCTTCTTTGCTTGTGCGTTTTCTCTTAACACTTTCATTTACGAAGGTATGTGTGTTTCTGTCCCCCTGATTTGGCTTCAAGGACTAAAGACAGAAAGTCCACTGGAAAAGCATTTGTTTGTGAGGAAATTAGATACTGGATTTGATACAGGATTCACTATATTGTTTATTCAAATGACTTGTGACAGGAAAAACTTTTTTTTTTTTTTTTTTTTTTGAGATCGGGTCTCATTCTGTCACCCAGGCTGGAGTGCAGTGGTTCAATCTTGGCTCGTTGCAACCTCCACCTCCCAGGCTCAAGCCATCCTCCCACCTCAGCCTCCCAAGCAGCTGGAATTACAGGTGTGTGTCACCATGCCCAGCTAATATTTTTTTTAATCTTTTGTAGAGATGGGGTCTCACTATGCTGTACAAGCTGGTCTTGAACTCTTGGGCTCAAGGGATCCAACTGCCTTGGCCTTTCAAAATGCTGGGACTACAGGTGTGAGCCACTGCACTTAGCCAGGAATAACTTTTAAAAAACAAATTGTTAACAAATCCTTCAGATTACATTACACATCCATAAATACTTCAGAATGTATCTCTAAAAAAGTAAGAGATATTTTAAAGTACATCACAATATCATTAACAAATCTAAAAATATTAACACTACTTCCTTCATATCAAATTAATACTCAAATATATTCCACTGTCTCATAATTTTCTTTACAGTTTATTCAATTCAGACTCCAAATATTTGCTTTCAAATAATCTATTTGCGGAGTGATAAGAGAGTGGGTAATTGAGAATACAGATGAAAAAGGTCACATATGACATAATAATTGTTAAAGTTGGATGACTGGTATAACAGAGTTCATTAGGTTATTCTCCCTGCTTCTGTATAAACTTCGAGTTTTCAGTAAGAAAAATGCTTTAAGTTTTCTATAATATAAAATTATGGACATACATCAATGATAATAAAAATATAGGAATAAATGTAACTTATAGGTTTGAGATTTTTTTTTTAATGACATTTTAGGTCAAGAAAATGCTGACACTCAGATCTTCCTAGCCCTGTACCCGCAATAGTCACAAGATAACTGAGTGTAGAAAGTTAATTTACTAAAAGTTTTTTTTAAAGTTTTAATTTAACAGCATGGAAATATGAGTTGAATATTAATTGTTAAAATCCTATATTAATGGGTGTACGCTAGGTTCCACCAGGTACGGTGATACAAACTAGAGGCCTGACTTTTTGGAGATCACAGGCTAACAGACTCAGCGTCTACCTTCTATATATGCTGTGGCGTCAGAAGTTGGGAAGCATCTGTTCAAACAATAGTTTAGGATTTTATTGACGTTCAGTAAGACTTACTGAGAAATTTTAAAACTATTAAACACATTTATGCAATCAATTTTTGCATATCTAAACAATTTTTATTAGTAATTTGAAAATATCATTTTTTAGAGGAGGAGTATTTATTAAAAGTAAATATTCCTAGGTCTACTTCATTTCTTAATATATTCAATTGGATAAGCGATGTTTTCAAGTCACAGCATGAATAAGGAGTACTGAGTTGAAGAACTGACATCCTATCCAGACCTCATGAGCCATGGAGAATACAGAAATCAAAGAATATATGCCACACTAAGCTGCCTCACCTGTTTCTCTTAGAGGAGACTCCTTGGAGACTTAACATATTTACTCCTACATACATTAACTAAAAGCCTAGGCTAATGTATAAGGGATGCATTTCCTCCTGCTTGAAGATCTCAGATTGTGACAGTAGGTTCTGGAAGAAGATCTACATACCAAGGCCTACTTGTCTACTGGCAGATCCTGTTGGTTGCCTAGTCTATCAATATCTCTTCTCCTTTTCCTCCTTGCTAAGAGAACCTTGCCATTATTGAGGGTGGCAACATACCTGGATTTTAACAACTATACTTCCCAACTTCTTTCACAGCCAGGACTGGTTATATGACACAGTCCTTGTTAACAAAATTTAGGTGGAAGTTACTAGGTGGGTTGAACATCCTTCATAAGGGGACAGTCAGGTTTGGTACTTTTTCCTCTTAGCCTTTTCTTCCTTTTGTCTTCCTTCCTATACCCCTATGTGCTGGCTAGAGCTCAGGAACTCTCACATAAGCATGAATGAGGACGCCAAGGATGGTGGCTCGCAAAGTCAGAAGGCTTCACTTTCCTCTTTCCCTGGCTGGGGAGAGACTGCAAGTTTCTTCACAGTCCAGTACTTTCAAGTAGCTGTTTTTGTGATGTCTCCAGGTTTTACTGCTACTTTCTTTGGGAGGGACATGAATTCCAGTAGAGCCTAAATCCCTTAGTTCTTAAAAAACAAAATTCCTCAAATGTTACTAGTAAGCCCCAAAGAACTTCAAGCATCTAGACTATTATATAAATGGCTTCTTGATCAGAATGATATTCGAAAAGCCAGACCCAACAATATCGCAGAAACAACCGTACTTCATCTTTTCTGAAGAGCTCTTTATTTCCATCAAAAGAGTTTTGTTAATCATTTAAAAAATATTGTTATATTACTGCCCTGTGTGACTCACGAATTAGGTGATAGTTGATAGTGGCTATATATAGCTACAGAAACAGAAACAAGTCTATGGGTGTCTCACATGTCAAAATGCTTTAGATTGTTTCAGGTAAAGTAATATAGCCAATACACATTGACTACTAAGTACCTAACCCACGGTGATGGGCAAAGTGCGGGGTAGCTGTTGAAGAATAGGAAATCACCTTTGCTTTTCTATCATCTTACTGAAGAGAAAAAAAGACCAGTAAGAAAAAAATTAATCCAAATCAATATATAAGCAAATGCTGAAATATGGGGAAAAAGGCAAGCCGAAAACATCTACCAAATTATGGCAAAATATACAAGGCTAAGGTTGGACAAACTGATCCACTCCTTCTAGATAAGCTGAAGCTCTGAACAGATAACATCTGGTAAGCTGTGGAACATGAAAAGCACACACAGTTCACTGGAGAGCAAAGAGATTAGGCTTACTATAGTGACTTACAATCAAGAATGTGGGTTTTGATCTATGACCTATTCTTTGCCCAATTCTTTTTAAATTTTTCATTCAAACATCATATACTAAACAAAAGCTAATTTTAAGAATAAAAGTGTCTCCAATATTTTAAGTCCGAAGGGCTGAAAGAATGGTGAAGACATTCTTGGGGCCCTGAAAACAACACCCCAAAATATGACGCTTTGACTTATGAACTAAAGCAGCAGCCTTAGGGTCTCTGCCCTTCTTCTTCCCTGTCTCTCAATCGTCTCTCTCCCAAACCAGAGGATGAGGCTGTTCTCTGATGTTCTCTTATCTACTTAGAAACCAGACCCACCAAAGAGAAGTATATTACCTTTGATCTCTTCCCTGAATTTCATTAACAAGAGAAGATTAAAACTCATATCCCAGAGGAAGAGACTGAAAACCGAACACCACACCCAGAGTCCTGATGAACTTCATCCCAACATAAATATTGTTTGTTTTGTGGGCCCAATCACTTCACAAAAATAATCATTGACAAGCTAACTTCCATCCTCCATGTTCATTACAGTCCCCTAAATATCATTTACTACCCCTCAAAATTGACTCATTTCCCTTACCTCTCCTTTTCCCTATGAAGAAGGGTACAAAAGCATCTAGACCTCACTGGGTTATTAGGTAATCATTTTCCTGCAATTCCCTCATTGTGCATGTTAAATAAATTTGTAAGACTTTTTCTCCCATTAATTTGCTTATCATCAGTTCATTTTCAGCAAACTTTCAGAGGGTAGAAAAGAAGCTTTGCTCTTACACCATTAAAAAATATGAGTCGGAAGAAACTGACTTGAGAAGAAAAGAGGGGAGGAGTTGTTTTAAGCGCGCTCATTCGTGTGACCAGCAAGACCGCCTCTTCTGCCCATTGTTTGTAGTACAGTACAGGCAAAGTAGCAAAGACGTTTGTAACAAACACTTAACCGTTCACATCTCAATTCCACCCACTTCTTAGCTGGCCTTCAGCAAGACTGTAAGATCTAGCTCCCAAGATTGCAAAACTGGGATCACAACATCAAAGTACAAGAATATACTTTGAGAATTAAGTGACATGATTTGAGAAAAATACCCAATAAGTAGTAGGTGTTAAATGTTAACATTTTTCTTTCTTGTCTTCTGCTTGTTCTGTCTTTTTGAATTCCAATCTGATAGTTTATGAATCTCTACTTCAAACTGACCCATTTCCTAACTATCCTCAACATCATATGCTTATATCAATCGCACATCCTTTACTTTAATTTTCTCCTTCTCTCAACTTAGAAAAGCAATATAAAAGCACTTTTATTGTATTAAAAATACTATACATCCTTCAATTCAATTAAAGGCCTGTCCTTTTGGTAAGTAAGCAATCATTTCAATCGGCATTAGGATTTCCTTTGCCTCATGACATACTTCGCTATTACTTATTTTACATAAATGTCTTGTCTCCCTAGATAAAACATAGCTTTTATATAGCAGATCTGTGTCTAAAATTGTTTTTGTTTGTAAAGACTGGGCTCTGGACTCCTTCCGAGAGCAACAAAAACTTGCTGAATAAAGGAATCACTGGTACTGACCATTAAAATCTGAAGACTGTCTATTCAGATATGCCAAAGTCAAACTTATGAAACGTGATTTTTCTCTACTGCCAAATGCTAAGAAAACCAAAACTCAATGTCATTATAATTGTAATGAACAACAACAAAAAAGCAGCTGTTGCTTTGGACTAAAACGCAATGCTTAAAAGAGATAATGTAATGGGAGACTTCTGTAAAAGAGCTTAAATACTTAACAACTGAACAAAAGGACAAGAATTAAAAATTAAGTTAATTAATTCCATTATTAAAATGGAAATGAACTTTTACCAGAAACGTGGTAGAATCATAAGTAAGATGTTTCAGTAGTTAAAAGTCGTTTTTGAAATTTGAGATGCATTGCAAAAAAAATTGGCTCATGGGTCAGCACTAGAATTAGGCCTATTAGAACCATGATGTACATAAACTATTAATCATTTCATATGTGCTTAAAAAACAACATAAAATTCCAGCACAGCCGCTGCACCAATCAAAATAGCCAGGGCTTCAGACAATGTAGTCAGACAATCTATAAAGCTAAGGGTCAATAAGCTTCCAACATTGAAGCTTCCTTTTGTTTTTTTTTTTTTTTAAGTCAGTGCAACTAGACTCAACATTCAACATGTCAGTTATGTCATCATCACTAATCTTTCAGTATTAGCCAAACTATAACTTAAAAAAACTCATTTCCAACAGGAACACGCACACACATACACACACATTCACATACACACAGCGCACACATACACACACATTCACATACACACAGCGCACACACACTACACAAAATGAAACCAATAGAAGCTCATGAAAGAATATAGAGAACAGTTCCATTTATCAGTAAACTGTTTCCACGTATCTTCTATGAAACCAAGGGTTTTAAAAATCAAATTAAAGCAATATATGAAAAACCATAGTATATTGTTTTTGTAGAACTAAACATCTCCTTTAAATTGATATGTTTTCAAACTAGGCGGTGAAAACTATCTTGACAATTGTTCTACAAGATTAAGAAATTAGGACAAATAAAGAACCAACATTCATATGTTAACATTTATTTAAAATCTGAATATTAATGAACTTCAAGTATTACAAACTTGGCAGGATGCTGAAATGAATGTTTCCAGATATCTGTCATGATATATTGAGTCTCTGGCTTACTTGAAATTCTTCCTTTACAAATAATTTTAAATAGTAAGCAACAGAATTCCTTTTATTTAAAAAAATTAATATTGTACTTCCTTCATAGATGGTCACTGTAGAGAAGCTTAAACTCTGATTCTCAGCTAAAAATATGCAGAGAGCAGATACACAAAAAGCTTCCATTAAACAAAACGGACAAAGAAAACTCCCATTTCCTGATTTTCTCCCTCAGCCTTCCCCACCTACCATCTTGATTCTGCAAACAGCAGAATAAATTAATGTTCCTTTCTTCTACATCAACTCCGTTGTCCCCTCAAGGTTGCCTAATCATATTCATCTCCTAAAGTAAAGTAAGAAACATTTCAAAAGCTGTATTCACATTAAATCAACTTTCTGATTCGTGCATTGCAGGAATAAAGCAATGTAATCACATCTTAAATTGGTTTACAGCAGGCTGTCTGCCTTATCCTAGTTCTCAGGATTGATGAAATGAATAGTTTTAAAATAGCACTTTTTGAAATGACTTGAGAATTAATAGTGCATAATTACCTCAGTGTTGACAAGTGAGAGATGTTTAACTCCTTAAACGAGCTCTCCTAATGAATCTGTGTCACAGAAAGGCTCCACTGCCTGAACATGGTTGACTGATACCTAAGGGGATTGATTTAACCATAAAGGAATACTGAAAGCCAGTTTTTAAAATTATTTAGGCAAAAAATTAAATGAATCAATTTTTACTTAATATTTGGGATATATTGACAAGATTTTATCATGCACTTTGACAGTATTCTAGGTGTTGATTACTAGGAAAATCTTATTTTACATTGTATGAGTCTACTAAGGAACATTTAACCATTTGCTGCTACTTTATAGAGTAGCAGCAAAACAAACTTTAGTATTAGACTCCACATGACTTAAAAGTGAAAATAAGCTATTAGATTTAAAAGCAGTACAAAGAGTAAATTTCTGACATTTATATTTGAGGACTGTAATGAAGACAACTGTAATACAATGACGTAAATCTCCATTTTTAATGAAAACTTTTAATACTTGCAAAATATGTATAAAATATTACCTTACCATGTTGAACTTTAAGATTTATACTCATTCTCTTTCTCTAATTCATGTCAATTAACATGTGATATTGTTCAATTCTATTTTAAATCCTGTGGGTAAAACCAAAACAGATTGATATTTCTAAACACCTGGAACTGAGAAAACTGAACACGTTCTCAGCAGCAGAGCTATGCAGCTGAAATGTAACAAAGGCCGGCTCTAACTTACTCTTCATTTTTCCAGGTCTTTCACGTATACCACCTGCCTAAGTATATCAGGCACAGGACTAACTTTATATTTAATTCTGATGATTCCTAAGAAGCTGATCGTATTATCCCCATTTTGCAGATGAGGAAGGCTGTGAACAGGGAGGTTCCTGCCCCACACTCACACAGATGGTGATGAGTAGAGCCTGACTATCACTGAGACAACTGGAATGCACAGTCCACACACATGCTGGTTGGCAAATATATTTCCACAAAGATTATCGTAATAGGATTACCACTGTTTTAGCTTTCAGTGAAGGGGTTAGATTGTGTTCAGTTATTCCTTCACCAGTTCCAGTTATTTGAGAGTCAAGTAAATGCTGTTCCTTTCCCAGGTGCTAAGAATACAAGGACATGACACAGATAAGGCCCTTCTCAACTGGAGGCCACAGACAGCCTTTGCAGAGAGAGGGGAATTGCTTTGTAATTAAGCACCTCATCTAAGAGGCCCAGGTGCAGGAGATGGATAATTTGGGACTTAGACACACACTCTTGACCTGGTACCCGGAAAGCCTCAGTGAAACAGTGAGGACAGTGGCAGCCTGAGCTCCCAGCACTAACACAATAGCTGGAGCTGGCCACGCCCTCAACCTGGGCAGCAGGGGACTATACCGCCAGGCTCAGGTGGACTGCAGGGGGTTGTAGCCAGACTGTTCAGCCTGGGAGTGCCGGACTCTACAGGAACATCTGCTTAACCTTTCTTTAGGAAGCCAAGGCGTCTGTGCGGGCATTCCCTCCCCAGGTACTAACCCTGTCATCTCTCCCCAAAACTCCTTATAAGACTGAGCGCCAGGGGTGAAACTAGATCACATCACCAACCAAATTCTTGGCTTCACTGTTCTATCTTGGATTTCTTAAACCAATAATTAGATACATGAATCCCTCAGTCTGCTCTATTAGGTGTACTGAAACTGTGTGTCAAAGATCATTGGAATATTTCACTGACGCCTTAAAATGTTTTTAGCAGAAATGCATTTGTGTTCTAAACATGCACCTTAAATGTGACTTCCCAAGGACAATCAGCTAAGAAATTTCAGTTAATGTTAGAATTTACAAATATTTGTGAATAAAAATGTGTTCTAGATTTTAAAACCAAGTCTTCATTTGCTCATCTAAAAATTAGGGATGATAAAAACTATTTCTTGAGGAATACTGAATTAGTTATTGTAGATGGATGGGCCTGGTGGGATCTAACACACAGCAGACGTGCCCGAAGATGGCCCCATCTGAACTGTGAAACAACTGGACCAGATTTTATTAAATATCTAAAAAACAGTATTTTTCTTAATCAGTTTTAAACTAAGTCAAATGATTTTGCTACATTTACCAAATGTGTAGAGATTAATATTTTTAAAAATACATAAGAAGTGTAGTTTCAAAGGTTAAAAATGTATTTTATATATTACTTTGTAAGTATGTTCCTTTGCTTTTTTAAAAATTGCTGTAAAAATGTTAAAATAGGAAGAGACTTTAGTAATAAGTACTAAAAATTGGCTCTTCCAACTTTTCCAATATCTATCATGGAAACCCTTCACACCTGCCTGATGTGTCAGACATACACAAATTGGTTGTTTGAGGTGGACGGTGTGAAGCAGCTAGAGTGAAGAAGGACCAAAATTGAGGGGTCAGACACTTTCTTAGACTGCCCCTCCCCCCTCACCCCTTTAAGTGATATCCTTGAAAATCCCCTTTACTGTTTCAGAACACTGTTTTAGGAGCGGCTACACCACAATATTATTTACACTCATAATGCCATAGATGTAAATGCAAGACTTCAGGGCCAGGCCAAATATTCCAGGCCTGAAATCGTACTCTTTCGATCAAAGTGCCCTTAATCAGGTAGAATCTGATAGAGCTTCTTTAAGAATACACATTCTCAAGTTTAAAATCTAGATATCCCTATCTCTGAGTTGACATTCAGCAAACAATACCAGTCAAGGAACTGGCTTTTCTAAACTCTTCCTAAAAATAATGAGATTCGGAGGACAGCTGTCAGTCATGGAAAGACATCAAACACTGAGTGAAGACCTCTTGAAACCTGGTTCCACAAGAAAATTAGAAATTAAAACAATACATTTAACAGCTCGTAAAGTTTAGAAGATTCTTATCTGCTCTGCAAGCCAGAAAGAATCAAATGATTTTCTTGGCCAGGGAGAATTCAGATTCAGTTTTTAAGTCTCTATTCTGTAACCCTCAGTCAGCCCTGTAGGAAGGTAATTATCAGGGCTAGAGGGATAGTTCCAGCTGTTTCCTAGAAGTAAACTCAGGAGCTAAATTAAGGTAGTTAGAGGTAAACTCTCAGGATGTGCAGAGCTTGGCTGTTTGGCTCCCGTGGATTCTGGATCCACTAAACACTTCTGTTTATTGAGAGAGCAGGTAGAGAATGGGGCAGCAGAAACACGGCTTTCTCAGACACCTCCGCCAGCCCCTGCTAATCAATGGGAGTCACACAGCTCGCAACCTCTCACTATGGTTTTAAAATGCAACCTTTAATGTTATTTCATTATGGTGTCCTTGCACTGAAAAGCATTTGTTATGTAGTTTCAAATTTACCTGAATGTTAAAAAAAAAAAAAAAAAAAAAAAAGACCACAGCAGGAAAGCTGCCATTGTGAGAAAGAAGGACATAAAATTCAAGCAATGAATTAAAGAGGCAAATGAAGGAACTCTTTTCCTTTATTAGAAATAGAAGAAACAGATTGTGCTCGTCTTGCTTAGGGCCAACAGGCACACAGTGTGGAACTCAGCCAGCTTCAGTCACAAAGCTCACTTAGGAGTTCTGCTCTGTGAAAAGAGGAAGCCAGATGGGCTATTTACTTTCAACAAGATAATTCTGGAGGAAATTGTTATAAGTCAAAGAAACTTTTTAGCTTCATCTGCTATTTTAGCCTCTAAACTGATTCAGGAAGCAGAGGGGAGGGTTCTGTTAGGAAAGAAATAAGAGACCTGGTGAGAGAACTGCGGAAATAAAGTGCAGTGCAAAGCCTGGGTGGCCGAGTCATCCCAGCGCAGAAGCTTCCTAGGCTGACATCCTCACTCTAACCTTGGACAAGCAATCTGACCTCTCAGAGCGTCAGTTTCCTCTTGGGTAACATGGGGACCACAACAGTGTCACAAGAGGTTGTAAAGATTAAGTGACATAAATAGCAGTACACAACACACAACATGAGCACTCAATAACCATCAGGCATTGTTTTTATCCACTTCATTTGCTCTTCTATTTGGAAAACATAAAGAGAATCCATCATAGATACAGATCAAAGACTAAACAATTCTTAAGAACACACCAACAACTAAATGTTATATTGGTCTACTAATTATACTGATCATACGCCACTGATGGAATTTGCTTGAAAACAACTTCTCTTTTGTTTTACTACCGCAGACAAAGAGTAAAATAATCCAGATAATTTTATTCTTGGATCAAAAATTTCAAAGATATTTTCCTACCTCAAAACTAAGAAAGACAGCTTTTAAGAAAAGTAGCTGTAATGTGAATATAGAAAAGTTCATTATATTCTAAGTTAAATTTCCAATATATATATAAAAGATGCTTCCTAATAAGAAAAGCAGTTTTCCCCAACAAACTGTAAATATCTATTGGACCAAAATCAAAATAATCCTTATATGAATATACTCTGGAAAAGGTGTCTAGCAACCCTACTTTTAGACTGCATAATATCTAAATGTTATTTATTAAGCAAAAACTGAAAGTATTCAAATTAAGTTATGTGACCATTAGGCATCCAAGTGAGCCTAATTTTCTTTTTACACTTGTGCCATTGCTCAATAATAATTGATAATCCTAAGAGAATAAACAGTAATCTCGGAACAGAGTAATATGCAATTATGTTCAGTCTACTGTATTTGTCATGGCAGGAAAAAGGACACACATTCTTAGGATTATCCAGCATGAAGTACTAAAATAAAAAATAGTTGCCTGATTATCTTTGTATTGATTTTGAAAATATCACAAATATTCCATTTCATTGTCATATTAGAGAAACAGCATCACTATTTTTTTTTTTTTTTTTTGAGACACAGTCTGGCTCTGTCACCCAGGCTGGAGTGCAGTGGCACGATCTCAGTTCACTACTCTGTTACCCAGGCTGGAGTGCAGTGGCACGATCTCAGTTCACTGCAACCTCCACCTACAGGCTCAAGTGCTTCCGGTGCCTAGCTTCCTGAGTAGCTAGAACTACAGATGCAAGCCACCATGCCTGGCTAATTTCTGTATTTTTAATAGAGATGGGGTATCACCATGTTGGCAAGCTGGTCTCAATCAAACTCCTGACCTCAAGTGATCAAGTGATCCACCTGCCTTGGCCTCCCAAAGTACTGGGATTATAGGGATAAGCCACCAAACCTGGCTAATATTTGTATTTTTAGTAGAGGCAGGGTATTGTCATGTTGGCCAAGTTGGTCTTGAATTCCTGGCCTCAAGTGATCTGCCCACCTGGACCTCCCAAAGTGCTGAGACTATAGGCGTGAATCCACCACCACTGGATTACAGCCAGTATCACTATTTTTTGTAACACATTTTCTTTTTGTAAGGGGAAAATAAATAATTCAACAACTTTCAAAATTTATTTATGCCTCTGATAAGACAAACATAAAAGCCAATTGCGTATTTTAAATCTATTTTGAAAATACAAAAAGAATGGTTGCTATGTTTCATTTTTCCTATGCCCAGTGACTCAATCCAGCTGTGTCCCAAGAAAACTGAATAAATGTTGATAAAAATATCTGAAAACTGTATGGGAAACAACAAAGACGTATATGCGAGGAACTTACAGATTTTATGACCCAATTAAGGCCAACGAATAAACTGAGAAGTCTTCAAGTTAAGATAATAGAAGTAGAAATTATATCTTGGTCTTAATTACCATTTATAAAGTTAATATAAAATAAAATTTCCCTAAGCATTGCAGAAAAGCAAACATAGCAAGACAATTTTACATTGTCAATAAACTGGAAATGGGCAGGAGAGCTGCTTCCCTTGAAACAACCTAACAGGGCTTTCATGACACTGATTCTTAACAGTGATGAAACATTAAATGAAACGTGAAATTGATTAGCCTCTTTCTCTTCCATACCCTGAATTTTCTCCCACTTTGAAAATATCTATTATTTCACTAACTCAAAGGCCAAAAATCTAATAGCCTTTGTTATTCATTTTCAACCACTGGCCTAACCCCATTCCAGGCAGCATCAGAAATAATACTGCCTTTCTGCTCAGACACAGAGTCAAAGAGAGCTAAAGAGCCTTGTTGGGAGAGCAGTCTCCCTGGGCCTACATATCTTGCTGCAAGGGTCCCCAAGGCCCAGGCCATAGGGGTCTGTGGCCTGTTAGGAACCAGGCCACAGAGCAGGAGGTGAGCGGTGGGCAAGTGGAGCCAGAGAAGCTTCCTCTTTGTTTACAGCTGCTCCCTATCACTTGCTTTACCACCTGAGCTCCACCTCCTGTCTGATCAGCAGTGGTATTAGATTCTCATCGGGGCACAAACCCTATTGTGAACTGTGTGTGTGAGGGATCTAGGCTGCATGCTCCTCCTTATGAGAATCTAATGCCGGATGATCTGTCACTGTCTCCCATTACCCCCAGATAAGACCATCAGTTACCAGAAAACAAACTCAGGGCCCTCATTGATTCTACACTATGATGAATTATATAATTATTTCATTATATATTACAATCTAATGCTAATAGAAATAAAGTCCACAATAAATGTAATGCACTTGGATCATCCTGAAACCACCCCCCTCACCCCACTCCATGGAAAAACTGTCTTCCATGAAACCAATCCCTGGTGCCCAAAAAGATTGGGGACTGCTGCCTTACTGGGCATGCCAAAACATCAAGGGTCTGAACACTTTTTTTTTTTTTACCTAAGCTATTTCTCATGTTGCTTTTGCAGATGAGAGATGAGGCAACCTCTCCCCTTGAACAAACAGCAGAGTTGTTTTCTGCTTGTTATAAAAGCAGTGAATCCCCAAACTCAGAGTTCCTGAGTTGCAATGCAAACTCACCCATTCATAGCATCCATCTGGACCATAGGATTTGAAAGCAAGGGCTACTGATGGCAATATGCTGGTGCTCATGCTGCTTATTGTGCCAAGGGTAATAAAGTATTTTCTTTCTGACCCAGAAGTCTCATGTCTTCTGCCAGTAACCATGAAACAGTAACTGGCTAAAGTGTATGAGAAACAACACACATAGTCTTCAGTTTCCAAATACGGTAAGATTATATATCTCAGAGCTGACAGTTTTGGTGAAGGAACATGGCTATCTGGAGAAGGAAGGAAAAGTGCCCAGAGGTTGGATCCAGGGATATGAAAAATCTCCCTGGAATCTGAGAGTGAATGCTCTTGCCTAAGAGGTGGGCAGTGGGGTAAGGTGGGTGGGAATAAGGGTTCCTACTGTCCTGCATGCTAATGAGGCTAAGAGAGGCAGGATCAAAATGAACCATGTAAATGAACCCTGGAAATTGCTCACTCATTCTCCTTCACAGGATGGGGGAGTTATCATGACAATGGGGTAGCAAGAAAGGCAATGTGGGTGTGGCTGCTGAGCCAGGGGTCCTCAAAGCTGACACAGTGTCTCAACAATGACCTTTTCAACTGATATAGGCCTTTGTGTGGACCATCAACATTAGAAGTCTGGTTGAGCCCCACATAAGCTGCTGCTTGAAACCCATAGTCAAAGTGCCTTGTTAATTAACATGGAGCCACTGTCTCTCTCATATTACCTGATGCCTCCCTTCCCCTCTGTTCTGCACTCAGCTGATTTAAGGAGAAAGATGACTGGGCTAGGTTCAAGATCTCCCTATCCCCAGGGGACAGAAAGCCCATGGCACCCCTACAAACACCAACACACACACACACACACACACACACACTTGTTTGGTATGGTGAGGAAGAAAGGGACTCAAACTGTTATGAATCCAAGTTCCATTCTACCTGGTCCACGGAAGAAAGGCATATTGAACTCAACTAACACAGTTTAGTGCCTCTCAGTGGGTAAGGGGAGGTGAACTAGCCTTGTAAAGGAGACCCTGGGCTTATTCAATGTGGTTGTGTGGTAGCAGCTCCCATATTCAACTCTGTAATAAGAACTGATGTATTACACATTTGCACTTCCTAATCCCTGAAGTGTCAGAAGGGTTTTTCACGTTCCAGAACTGCTGCAGAGGCCCCTGCCCACAAATAACAGCATCACCTGTTTGATGGAGCTACAAAGTACTTAAAAAAAAAACAGCAGCTGTTAACCTGCAACTAAGCTCTTGTGGAGAAAAAAGAATACCTGAAATCCCATTTTCAGGTGAGTCTACTTAAAGAGGTGGGCTGGGCCTAAGAGGCCTTGCTGGTCAAATGGAAATGGTATATTCAAGGGTGCAGTGCATCCAGCCCTAGTGTCATCCAGTGTTACATGAAAAAAATGGAAGTTTTTGTAGAAACCATATCTTCCACCCCATTACCAGAAACAGAGCTGCTGGTTCAAGAAGGGTCTCAGAGGTTCCCATCAAGGATAGCCTGGTTCACAGACAGTTTGGTGAAGTTAAAAGCTGATGGTGTGCACAAACCAACAGCAGCCAAAAGAACCAGTCAGCACATTTCTCCAAATGAGAGCTCTGACCCTTGTCAGACAATGTTCCTAAAGACTAGGCATTTAATGTATTACAGACTCTTGGACCACCGTAAATGGCCCATTTGTCTGCTTTGCCATTTGGAAGACTACACACTGCCAGATTAAAGGAGCCGCTCTGTAGGACTACAAATTTGGGAAACAAATCTTGGCTGCTGGTTGGTCTGAGTGTCACTGCTATAGAGGAACGTAGTAAGGGCTCATTCTCTGATGAGACCACCTGGAATCAAGCGGTTGGTCAAAACTGCTATTTAAAAAAAACAACAACAGGAAAAGTCATGTGGACATGGCTGGCCCTGAACTATTCTGCTATGCGCAATGCCACCAGCAGCATCTCCCAAATGTGGCCCTTCCCCTCATACCTGTGCAAACGCACAGATTTCTTCAACACTGCTTCAACCTGACGTACAAATTCACAGGCTTCTCCTGCCTCCCAAGCAACCATAGGTAATGGCATGTTTGGCAATCTAGATTGCAGCAACTCAGTGACACTGTCTATGTGGCTTAATCAAGCCAGTGTAATGCTGATTCCAATCAAGTGTAGCAACAAATTCCAAACTAGAGTAACCTATGTCCTCTACATGGGGGAAAGTAGGCCACAGAATGTCTCTCCATTAGGTATGAGGGCTGCTTTCTCAAACAGCTATCATCATTGACAATGAGACCCAAGATCGGCAAGTCACTGCAAGCTTCCTTGCACAGATCACACTAGATAACACACTTGTCTTGGACTGTCTCAAGTAAGCCCCAACTGGTCTCCCTCTGGGTTTTAATCATAGCAGGCTGAATCAGAGACTCTGGTCAGAAGGCAGAGAGACTGAATAAGTCAGTAGTACAGGTTGGCTTCATCCTGCTGCCTAGGATTTTATTGCTTGTTGCCCTAATTAAGTGTGGTATGAGACAAGTTGACTAGTTTGGTTCCAGCCTCTGTTGGTCCAATTAATCAGAGTGACTACAGGTGGCATATTCATGTAAAAATTTACCAAAGCCAAGATGGGGATGGAAAAAGTGTTCAGTTTGTAAAGAGACAGTTTTCCTCAGTCCTCTTACACTCCCTGTATGTCTTGCTGGGTATACCAACACTGCATTGTCCTGACTATTCTTTTAACTGGGCCATTTCTCAGAATTATTTATGCATCTGAAAACCTTAAATAATGAAGTAATGTCTGACCCCAGACAAAGGCATGCTTACTTCTTGCTATAAAAATGGAGGATTCCCTAGGCTCAGCAGTCATCATCCACAATGCAAGCCTATTGCATGCATAGCATCCATCCGGGCTACATCACATCACCCCTGTGAGATTCGGGGAAAAGGAAACTAGAACAAGTATCATGACACTTACACAACTTACTGAACCATGTCTCTGGTTCAGTAACAAAGCCCCGTGTCTCTGTCCCACATCTTATGTCTTTTGCCAGTCCCCATGATGTAAACAGGCTAACTGAACAGTTGCAAGTAGGGGAAAAGTCAAATCCCAGATCCAACATGTTTATCTCTGGCTTGCACCACATATGGCATATGATAAAAAGCTCAGTTGACAACCATCCCCATACTTAATTTCCACACATGAAGTTATGTGGATGTCCTAAAGTTGAACCTATCTTCCTAGGTTATTTAATGGAAGCAAGAGTGTAAAAACAGATGAGTGTAAAAACAAGGGTCACTTCCCCATTTTCCAGCCCTAACCAGCTTATGAAACCTCCATATAAAACTAGGGTTACTCACTTCAGTTACAGTTCCTCCAGAGTAAAACCCCTGAAGGGGCACTATTACCACTATTTCACTACACTACAGTGTGGAGGAGGAATATTAACTATATGAGATGTTGTAATATTATTGTTTGAAAGGAAGGGTGATTTGAGGTGTGAAAGAAAGTGAATAGGAAGTGCTACCAGCCACGGGCAATATACTTTTTAAATTCCAAACCTGATTTCAAAAAGTAGAATCAATCAGTCAAACAAACAAAAAACCTACCCTCAAGGAGGCAGAAGAATGGCAGGAAAACTGCTATTTATAAAAGTCGGTATCTTTTGCTACAAGGGAAGGAAGACAGAAAAAGTACGCCAGGTTAGGGAATAAAAAGTTGAGAAACAGCATAGTTTTATTTCCCATTATCAAAAATCCTACAAAAGCACAGCAACTAGGGTTCAAAATTCACCTTCAGAAATTTAATTAAAAGACTCAAACATCACCAAGTGCTTTATGTATAATTATTGGCAAAATATTTATCTGTTAGCTATTGCTTATACTGTTTTTAAAAAGCAAAAAAAAAAGAACTTAAGAGAGGATGAAATAACCGTTGAGAAGCAGAATTACAGAAGCTACTTATTAAAATACTTCAGCATTAATATCCAGACCTCTAGCTGAGCAGATATCAAAGGCAAATCACTAAATATTGTAAAATTACTGCTTTGTAATATATATGATGAAAACAAACTGTGCTAAAAATTAAGAAAATTCACATTGCTTCGGAAAGTAATTTTACATTCACTTGTCTCTGTAATTCAATAAAAATAAAAATAAATGATTTTTCAGAACAGCCACCATCATGAATGTGATGTTTGATCACTTCTCCACCCCCCTGCGAGCAATGAGAAAAAGGTAGATATATTTATTCATATCTCTCTGCATCCTCATGGAAAAGTGAGGCTGTCAGCCTGTCCCATGACTTAATTATGTGACGGCCCTGCTGGAGGTGTGCTTGTTTACCATAAACAGACACAAAACTACCCACAATTTCCAAGAAAAATGTTCAAGTTCAAACCACACAAAAGAACATCTTTAGAACAATGACGAAAAAAATCAGGCTTCGTTCTTTGCATCACGGGGCCTTTGTCTGAGCAGGGGCTGAGGAGATGCATGGTCACTGGCCACAGGGAGGGAGAGGCCGAGAGCTGGGCAAACGTCCAAAGCTCAGAAACAAACCTGCTCTCTCCGTTTTAAAAAAAAAACCCTTTGGAATAATTTAAATGAGCTCCCACCCAAATTAAATTGCCTTGAGGTTTTCTCTCCAACGCTTTCAGCATTATAAATACCCCCTGACTTTGGCCTGTCATGTTTCCTCAATCAATCCTGCACAAGCCTAGAATTAAATTGAAATGATTGGATCAAGAAAAATCAAATTTTTTAACATTTAGTTTCAGTAATGTGATTAGGAACCTTTTAGTGATATTGTAATTACTTTGAAGCTTTGAGCATATGTTTCTACTGAGAGCATTTCATGGAGAAAAGCTGCATTAGGGAAACAAGTAAATACAGACCCCAATGAAGTAAAAGTGCATTTGCTGTAAAGTTAAAAGCTAAAGGTGGAAAAGAGACAAGACATCTATGTAATTTATATCTAAACATGCTGCATAGAGTAACCACGTTAAAATCTCTACTTCTTGCAAAATTAAAATACTTTAAGCACTTCCCTCTAAGGGCAAACATTACAGAAGCAGTAAGAAGAAACAACATGAGGAAAAAGTCAACTTCCTTGTGCTAGATCCAGAATTTGCATGGAAAAGGTGACAGACAAAACTCTCTCTCTTAAAATTAATGAATTATCTCCTCAGAATATGTAACATTTTAAAGATACTTAGTATTGGCCAGGCATAGTGGCTCATGCCTGTAATCCTAGCACTTTGGGAAGTCCAGACAGGTAGATCATGAGGTCAGGAGAACAAGTCCATCCTGGCTAACACAGCAAAACCCTGTCTCTACTAAAAAATACAAAAAATTAGCTGGGCATGGTGGTGTGCACCTGTAGTCCCAGCTACTTGTGAAGCTCAGGCAGGAGAATCACTTGAACCCAGGAAACGGAGGTTGCAGTGAGCCAAGATCACGCCACTGCACTCCAGCCTGGCTACAGAGCAAGACTCCCTCTCAACAACAACAACAACAACAAAAAGATCCTTAGTATTCACCAAATTCGAAGCATATCCTTACTTCCCCTATTCGTTAATTTTTTTTCACCCATCTCAACACTTAATAGATTCTGCTAGGGCTAGGAGCCCCGAAGATAAATGAAGTGGGGCCCACCCCAAAAGTTAATATCAAAAGAGACTGGATTCCTCAAGGGACATGGGAGAAGACAAACCAGAGACAAGGACAAAGGTCTCCTCTCCTCTGAATCACACTTTCATTTATGCAACAATTATTTATTAAGTACAAGCACACTTATTTCCTCAAGAATAAGGCAGGTAAGTAAAGATACACTATAGAGATGGAATGAGATTAGGTTTTTAAAATTTAAAGGAAACTAATTCTGTCAAGATAGTCTGAAGTACACAAACCTTTTGAAGGCTTTGTTTATTCTGATTATACTAAAGTACAGCTAATTTCCCTACTAGCTTCAAGATCCTGAGTGGGAAGCTGTGTAATAGCTTCACATGCTTAATTTGGCTACCGGCAATTTTATATTTCAAATCTGAATTCACGTCTCACTTTCAGCGACAGACACAGCCACTTTCTACTGCCGTAGAATTCCTAACATTGAGTGGTTCCGCATTATTCAGAGCAAAACGTGAATTCTCCAGTATGGCGTGCAAAACTGGACTGCGCTTGTCCAGACACCCTAATCTATCAACACCACCCGCTCCACGCTCCCTGTGCTCCATCCCGTCAACTATTCATCCTTCCCAACACAGCCTCTGCTAACAAGCCTGCCATCCTGCTAGGGCCAGCCCTCTGTTTCAAATGCACTTTCTTGGCCTGCTCAGGAGTCCCGTCAGTTGTTAAGAAGCAGCTCAAGTAAATTCCACCTCTGCTGAAGGTTCCCTGCTTTATCACAGAATGAAGCGCATCTCCACGATAAATAACATCTACTACTGCCAATGGTTACTTTACATGTGTACACAGCATATTCACTAACTGTGATTTCCTCATCTGGATACATGCGCTTTCATAAGTCCTGTAATTTAGGGTCTCAATAAGTATTTGCTGAATTTAACATTTATTTGCTTTTCTCAGTAAAAAATGAATGTTTTCTTCTTTAAAAAACAAATTCTGCATCCATCTATTCAAAAAACGATTCCATATTTCTTTAGAGTTTCTTCTAACTGTACTAATGTGTAATGAAATACTTTCCAAATGTTTGTTAAAACTGTCTAATGAAACCAAATTCTATGCTGACATCTGTGAGAAACTACAAGATTTCGCTCTTTTGTCCTTCTCAACTTAATATTTTAAAATTCTAACTGTATAATTTTCAACCAACCCACATTAGCTATTATTTACAAAGGGCAGGACAATGTTAAGTTATTCCAGGGAGCATTAAGTGTCTAACGTTCACAGTGAACTGTCAAATCAGAAAGCAATATACATAAAATGGTTATTTGCTTCCACTTTGCTGGATCATCTGTTATGTGAAGTTGTATCTCCTGTCCAATGCATAAAAAAACTTCCCCTTCTCTACAGGATACAAATTAGCAACCTGGTACATGAAATCACCCAGCTGCAATGCACTACTGGAGTCCAGGACAATATTCACACCTTTTGCCACCTGGGAAAACCACCTTGAAAAGTGAGTTATGTCCTTGGCTAGCTTCATCAACTAGTCCACACACACACACAACTCCTCATGTGTAACACTGCTGCACTACACTTAAGTGACCTCACAATAAGCAAAAATCAAGCAGTAGCTCTCTGTCATTCTTCCTTCATAAGAAGTACCTAACGATACTTTCGAATGGCGAAGCATTACCGGCAGCTGTGGCGGGCTAAGTAAGGTTGCCTCCTTTGTCCCTGAAACCTGTGACGCTACCCGATATGACAAAAGGGACTTTGCAGATGTAATTAAGGATCAGGAGACGAAGAGGCTATCCTGGCGGCTTCTGAATGTAACCCCACGTGTTCTTTTAAGAGGAAAGCAGAGTGAGATTTGATGGCAAAAAAGGAGAAGGCAAAGTGACCACAGAAGTGGAGACTGGAGTGACGTGTCCAGGAGTCAAGGAATGCCAGAAGCCCCCAGAAGTGAAAAAGGAGCCTCCATGGGAGCTTCTATTACTAGGAGCTAGCCCTGCTAATACCTTGATTTTAGCCCCTTTTAGTCACTTTGGGGCTGGGCTGTGGCTCAGGCCTGTCATCCTACAACTTTGGGAGACTCAGGTGGGAAGATCACTTGAGCCCAAGAGTTCAAGACTAGCCTGGGTAACCTAGCAAGAGCCTGTCTCTGAAAAAAAAAAAAAAAAAAAAAACTTAGCCAGGCAAGTTGGCAAGCACCTGTAGTCTCAGCTATTCAGGAGGCTGAGCCCAGGAATTCAAGGTTGTAGTAAGCTGTGTTTGTGCCATTGCACTCCAGTCTGGTGATAGAAGGAAACCCTGTCTCAAAAAAAAAAGTCATTTTGGACTTTGGGCCTCCAGAACTGTAAGAAAATAAATTTGTGTTTAAAAGTCACTAAATTTGTGGTAATTTGTTATGGCAACAACAGGCACTACACAAAAACTAATACAGTAATTAGACCATGCCCCCATAGGGTATAATATCAAAGAAAGTGAAATTATGCTTCGAATATTTTCCTGGAAACACTACTTTTATGACCTGAACATGAAATTATTTATAGTATGTTACCACTGAAAATTTATCTGACATGATTTGAAACAAAATTCGAACCAGCTTTTTATTACAACAATGATGCATTTGTCCTTTCCTGAAGGTCGTGTTTATAACACATTGCTTTTCAGTATTTCCAAAACATTACACACTTAACACTGACGATCTGAAAAACACGGAAATCATAATCAAAGAAAACATCCACAACCCAAAACATCATTTGGGGGAATACTTCCTGATTTTTTTTCCACATGTCCCTAATGCTATCTAGTTTCCAGTTACAGTAACTAAACTATCACATTAATGCTTTTTAAAAAATATCTTTCCCAATTATTAAGAATTCACACATATTTGTCCATCTTAGATCCCTTAATCATCCTATCATCACTGTTTTAAGACAAAAATAAATCTTAGTACTTCTAGAAACTTCATCTTGAATAGCATCCTCATCCCATGACTGACTTTACCTGTATAACATGCATTCTACTAAGCATATAATGATTAAATTGGCTGCTGAAGTCAGAAGGAATTTTTAAGAAATTTACACACAAATAATTGTGATAACTATGTCTTGATCCAATATGAAAGTTTTTTAGATGCTGAAACCCCATTAAAAATTATACCAGAACTGTCCCCCAAAACAAAACATAGAGTTCTAAAATGGACAGCAATACCCAGAAATTGGCAGAACATAAAAACAAGCACATAGACATGATGTAAAACTCAGACACTGAGAATAAGATTATTTGGTGACTTCTCTGAAATCAAGATGATACAAAAGTCAATACCTATGACAGAATCTCTGCATGTAGTAAGGCATGGCAGATGCCACACAGATACATGAGAAAGGCACAATGAATAATGGAGAAAACTCTAGAGAGGAACAAAAGTAACTCCAATTACGAGTTGAGCATCTCACAGATTCCTAAATGAACAAGAGTGGAAAGCCCATAACAGATCTCTGCTAAATATTACTCTCCATATCATATGATTATTCCTAAATTGACTGCCCAGTAAAACAAATATACTTCCCTTTCTGATACTACAAATTCAGGAATCCTCATGTAAAAACATTTTTAGATATTGTCACACACAATTATACAAACTTGGTGAATGTCAACCATCTCATGTAGTCGACACTTGTCTGTGGTCAGCAGCCCAGAGAAGCCGCACCTCAGAGAACACGGCCTCACTCATGCTTAAATTTGTACCTCGTATACTCTGGGAACTCAGCAGAGACCTGTAAAGGACTTCCAGAAGAAAGGAGGCCAATTTAAGGGAGGAGAGAAGACCCAGGGAACATAGAATATGATTCCTTTTTTTGGAATATTCTTCTTCTTTTTTTTTTTGAGATGGAGTTTCACTTGTTACCCCGGCTGGAGTGCAATGGCGCGATCTCGGCTCACTGCAACCTCTACCTCCTGGGTTCAGGCAATTCTCCTGCCTCAGCCTCCTGAGTAGCTGGGATTACAGGCACGTGCCACCATGCCCAGCTAATTTTTGTATTTTTAGTAGAGACGGTGTTTCAACTTGTTGACCAGGATGGTCTCGATCTCTTGACCTTATGATCCACCCGCCTCGGCCTCCCAAAGTGCTGGGACTACAGGCGTGAGCCACTGCGCCTGCCGGAATATTATTCTTAAATCTGTTTAATTCTCCAAGGAGCAAACCTAACTTGCCCCCATCCTCTAGTTGCCCAGAGTTCATCATTCCCCGACTCTGTTTCAATGGAAAAACAAAATCATAGTCAGGACTGGATTCCCCTGGAAGGAAAATGCAGAGCCAAGGGCTACAAAGATTTCCATTGCAGACATTCCCAATCTAGGGAAAAGTCTTGAGTAGTAACTGTGGTGAAGTCTGGTCTGTTCTGGTCCGCCACTCCTGTGATAAACCTCAGAAACATCAACGCCACAGTCAAGCCCTGTGGCAACAAGTAAGGAAGAAATGCACTTGTTGTTCAGACAGCAGCTGCTCCTGTGAGCTGAAGACTGAAATGTTAAATTCCAGCTTCTGAGAAAATCATGCAATGTGGGAAAGAAAAAACATGAGGGGACCAAAAAGGGGAGTGCAGGTAGATATTTTAAAAAAACACAAAAAACTAAGGTTGACCTCAGAAACATAGATATTACAAATGTTCCTTCCTATTTCTCTATTTTATTAATATAGAACAAGTTGCAGGTGTCTACTTCCTATCATTTCATAATCTGGAAAATGGATCTACTGTACAATAAGCTTTAAAAATGATTATGCAGTTACAAATGGCTTCATCACAAGATCTTATTCGTGCACTCAAACTTTAAAAATAGCTCACAATAGGAATAACTGGTATATTCAACAATTACATAAATAATAAAAATGTCTCATTAAGGACACCAACATTAGTTCCCTAATCAGTAATTTTTTTCCCTCATTTGATGAGGGTAGGAGTGGAGATGTGTAAATTGGCGAGGCTGCTAACTATTGAACATTAGTGGCTCCAGAGTTAAAGGGTTCTCACATGAAACTTTATGGGGCCCTTCGTTTAGGTCTTAGAGTACAAGTAAATTGGAGAAAATCATCAAGAACCAATCAGTACTCTTAAAAATACACACATCTGTCCATGGATGGTCTTAATATGTAGCTAGGTATATGAGTTGTGCAGATATCTAATAGGAAGAAACTCTACTCTGCACCATTCTGGGTGACAGCTCTGATGACATTCTTCTCTCCACACAAAGAAGAAACTATAAATAGAACCCTAAGCATCATGTGCCACATATCACAGAAGGAGATACTGAGTATATTTGGAATACAAATACACTAAAAACTTTAGTAAAATGAAATAAAACACCTGTCAATGAGAAACATTATTCTACAAAGATAAGAACTTTTTAAAAAGAAATATGGGCCTTAATCAGAGATGATGTAATGACATATCAAATCAATGTCACCACCCCAAGAAAAGTCATCTCCTACCGCACAATTACCCTACCATTCTCAGTGGAAGCCTGTCCTCTATTCATAAGAGCTGTTAACACTTTATGTGGACTTCTTGGCACTAGTGTAACTATTTTCTACAGTGTTCTATTTTATAACTTTCTATTACTGCCACAGACACCTTTCTAAAATACAAGCTGTTCATAATGTTCTTCAGTAGACAACGGTTCAGTGTCTCCTCCCTCTCACCAACTTTAAACCTACCTCCTTGACAATCCTTATCTGCTGTGCCTGCCAGCCTTACCGAATACCTTTCATTCCATTCTCTTCTCTCCCCTCCATGCCTGTCTAGAAGGCCACCTTCACCTAGTTATTTCCTACCTGTCCTGCAGGACAACTGGAATGACTGGCTGGGAAACAGGTGATCTTCCAGGATCTATAGGCTGAGCTTTCCAGTACTTCCTCGTATAAACCTGTATTATAACACCCCCTATTCAGGTTTGTAAATCTTTACTTTTCTGTACCTCTTCTAGACTATGAACAAGGACCTGATGAAGGATAGTTGCTAAAATCTTGGTTGACTCTAAAGGAGGTGCTAATTGCCTCACATTGAAACAAGGGTGAGAGGTGACACGGAAAATTTAATATAAAGTTCGTGCCTTTGGAATTGGATCTTGAATGATGAACAATAGTTTTCAGATGTACAACAGACAGAAAGGGCATTCAGATCAAAGAGAATTACATGAGCAAAAAAAACATGAAAAATCATGTTTTCAGGCATGTATGTGTGTGCTGGTATGTATATACATCTTCCTAATTACTCTCCTTCTGCAGTGGTGAAGGCGGTATCTATACCACCAAGATAAGCCTCATCAGCCCAACTAGGCCACAAACTCATTGGGAAGAAATAGCCATTTCTATGTGCCTTCCCCACAGGCAAATATATAGACATATACAACCTATGTGGACCCACCCCTATCCAGCACCACCTAATACATATGTTATAAAGAAATTACACTGAAATAATTATCATGAATTTAAATACCTATTCATCCAAGGAAAAAAGGTTTCTATTTGGTGAAAAACAGACATTTGAGTTAACCTGTTAGAGTCTTAGGTAATTAGGAAAGTACTCAGGGAAAGAGTCCTATTACTGCCTTTCCTTTTAACCAACCTTCTATCCTACAGGATGAAGTAAACAAGAAAGGGAGGTGAGCTGCAACATGTATTAGCCAACTGTCACATGAGTCTCTTTCTTTAATATTACAAAATGCAGGGAGAGAAACCATTCAGATTACCACAAAGAAATATGTAAAATGAACTCATTAAATGTGAATTAAAACAGAAACACTGAATAAGCACTGGGCTACAATTAAAGGCTGAAGATACAGCAGGTAAGAAACAATTTTCATTGATCAAAGAACTAAAAGCTAACAGAATCAAGTATTTTGCATTAAAACTGCTTTCATGAATATGAAGCATTTCGAATAACTTTTTTTGCATTTTTCAAAGAAGCTTTGGAGGTAGGAATTGATTTACATATCTTAATACAAAATACTTTCACTGTATCATTTTCAAGCAATGAAGCTATGAGGTTTCAAAAACTGCAGACTGCAAAAACATCCTCAGAAATAGAGCCAAAATTGTAAAGGGCATTGGGTCATTTTAGAGCGTTCCGACCCAAGGAAGAATTATTAAATAATTATATAAAATCGTCTATGCAAAACTTTAGTAGAGCCTATTTTTGACACAATTTTCCCTCATCATAAACAGAAGCTTTGGGGTACTTAGGCATAGAGTTGGTTTTCATCAACTCATTAAAATGGCAGGGCAAAGAGCAATACACCGTATTTTCAACTAGAAATACAAATTGAGACTTTGAAATTTACTGCACACAAGCTTGAAAACAAATATGCAGATGTATGAGCAAATAGTGAAGGCGGAATGTACGTTCCTGAGGGCAAAGGACTGTTTCTGTTGGGTTCCCTCGTTTCCCTGGCACTTAGAGCAGACCAGGACACATAGCAGGTGCTGGAATCACTGGATCTGCTTTTGTGAAACTGACACATTATGAGAATAGGAAGTTTTCTTCACATATTAATTTGAAAAGTTAAAAGATGCTGCTTTTCATCTGTGAAGAGGGCAAAAATAAATAATCTTTGATGGAGGAAATAGGTACTCTCATACACACTGAAACAAAGGGCAGGGCCACCAAGGACAGTCGTGCAGCTTGTATGCTGAAAGGCACTACATCTGGGTTGGAGAAAGGTAGGGGATTGGAAATCCAGTAGGTGTTCCACTAGTAAAAGCGGAGTCAGTCTCAGGAAGAATGCCTTTTGGAATTTTCAGCCCTGAAAGATAGGGCAGATCTCTACT
Organism: Callithrix jacchus; assembly: GCF_049354715.1. NCBI lineage: Eukaryota > Metazoa > Chordata > Mammalia > Primates > Cebidae > Callithrix > Callithrix jacchus. Next base: position 169,263,504 of record NC_133505.1, read on the forward strand.
ACCATGTTGCATTAGAGGAGATTTTAGATAGGCTTGTAAAAATAGGGCAATTTTTTTTACAAATTTGGAAAAAACTAGCAAAATTTAAAATCTACAAACTCTTTAACTCAGAAATTGTCATTAAGATTTTTATTTTACATATATGCTTACATATGCAAGTAAAAAGATACGGCCACAAACATTTCAGATAACAGCTGTTTGTAAACCTAATGAGTGTTGATTTATCGATAAGTATTTTCATAATTAGTGCATTCCATAAAAGACTGGGCAGGAATTGCTGTGGAGTGGATCTGTACCTGCAGATGTGTAAATTCTCAAAGAGATGCTAAGTGAAACAAGGTATAGAAGAGACTATCTTCCAATGACTGGTTTTTTTCTCGTTAAAAATCTTAAAGTATAAGACACTAAATGTGTATTTCAATACTGACAACATGTTTGTATATATAACCATGCCCTCTAATATCTGCTGTTACTCAAATACCTAAATCCAGTTCTACGGAATGTTTAGAATAAACCACAAATATCACCACTAACATTCCATTTTAAACACAAAGAACTGCTTATTTTTTAAAAAGTCAACATATATTTTTAATAGCGGTACCAAAAATTACATTTTTATAAGTTGAATTATTTTAGGCATTTTTATTCTGTTTTATATTGTGCTGAAATCCTTCTCCACACTTTACAGAAGGCAAATGTATATATATTTTTTTCGAGACAGAGTTTCGCTCTCGTTACCCAGGCTGGAGCCCAATGCAGCGATCTCAGCTCACTGCAACCTCCACCTCCTGGGTTCAAGCGATTCTCCTGCCTCAGCCTCCCAAGTAGCTGGGATTACAGGCATGCACCACCACACCCAGCTAATTTTATATTTCAGTGGAGATGGGGTTCTCTATGTTGGTCAAGCTGGTCTCGAACTCAGGACCTCAGGTGATCTGCCCGCCCTGGCCTCCCAAAGTGCTGGGATTACAGATATGAGCCACCACGCCCAGCTCACAAAGGCACAATTTTTAACAGACTTTAACTAAATTATGTTTCTGTAGCTGCCTGGATCAGAATATTCAGTGTATCAATCATAATCCACGTGGGAAATGTAAGTATTTTTGAAACAGTCTTCATGCCAAGAAGAAAATCTTTGGTTTTGAGAAAGTCAACAGAAGGTACATTTCATTAGCAGTGAGGTCACAGTCAGTCCTGTTTATTCCTATTCTACCAGGAAATGCATCTTTATGTTTCACCTTAAAGTAAGCCAGAATTTAAATAAAGTGGAAGAGTATTATTTGCATTAAGGCGAGTTTAGCACTTAGAGAAAATGTAGATCTGAAAGGAGCAAGCTTCAAGAAAGCTCTTACCTTTAACAGAAAAACAATCACAGATACATACTATTTAGATTTTGATCTCCAACTGATCACTGGGTAAAGTCTACATTGTCTTTGCTGGCTCTGAATTATCTTCACAAACACACAAAATCCATCACTCCAGGGCTTCCTTTTAATCATTGTCACTTTCACCTACCTTTAGCACTGTTCTCCACACCTAAATCCCAAACCGGCCATTCAGATGTTTATTGAAATGTGTCTAATGAGGCTGGGTGCAGTGGCTCACGCCTGTACTCCCAGCATTTTGAAGGCCCAGGCAGGAGAACTGCTTGAACCCATGAGTTTGAGACCAGCCTGGGCAACACAATGAAACTCCATCTCTACAAAAACTTAAAAATTGGCAGGCATGGCACACACTTGTAGTCACAGCAACTCAGGAGGCTAAGACGGGAGGATGACTTGAGCCCAGGAATTGGAGGTTGCAGTGAGCTGTGATGGTGCCACTGCACTCCAGCCTGGGTGACAGAGCCAGACCGTCTCAAGAAAAGAAAGAAAAAAAAAAGAGGGACGGGTGTCTAATTTCAGAATTAGGCAATGCAATTAGTTGAATAAAATAATGTATTGCACACTGTCCACAATTTCTTATGTAATGTACATTTCCTAAGGAAGGCAGGCATGGATTTAGTCATTTATGTTCTAATGCACACTTACTTGCACTATTTAAAGCAACAGCTGGAGTCGGAGAAAACTTTTTTAAAACCAACCTTCTAGTCTCCAAGTCATTACTGGTAATTGATAACTGTTGAATCATCAGCTCCAAAGATCGTATTTCTTCCTTCTTGGAAGAAGAATTCCAGATAAAACTAAACAGAACTGCCCAAACATATTTCATCCTAATAAAGTTATTTATATAACTTATTAGGTAATAATTTATAACTGGGTAATGTTCTTTAGATTTTAAGTGCCTGTCTTCATATAGCTTTACAATAAGGTTGTTTCTCTTAAAATTATTTGTGCACTAGATTAAGTTGAATTAAAATAAAATGTGTTTAACTGTCTTCAAAATAAGACAGGCTATTTTCTTCCCGTAGACTACTGACAGCACGGATTCTGGAAAACCTCTTCTACTTGGTTTTCTGATTCAGTTCAGATTTGTGATTACAAGTCAATCTGACGTAGACGTCACCTAAAAAGAGCTCAGGAAAACTCATAAAATTTGTAATTTTTTCATAATTTGATAACCTTCAAGTCATTCACCAAAAGTCAGACCATGATAGAAAGGGAAGAAAAGCTGAAGAACATTCTTGTTTTACCACAGAGACAAAGACAATGCCAGTTACCTGACCTGAGTCTCCCACTAATGGGTAGCATGTTTACATTTTAACAATAACTTCATAAACAAAAGCAGATATGAGAAGTATTTTCAGTGCATAAAGATTAATATTTTATAAATCCACCTTTCATCTTTCTTCTGGACAGACCGCATCGGACTCCGAAAGTACTTACTGCAATCCAAAGTGTTTTGTAAGTGACACTCCTCAGGAATTAGCCCTAAACGAGCTCACCAAACCCTCCATACATTACGTGGAGAAACCTCCATAATAAGGACATCTCACATAGCATTGTTTTCTAAACATATGGTGCATTTCCATTAATGTTCAGGGTTAGCCCCTAAAGTAACTTTTGCCTTAACAACCCTGGAAGACAGGACCTTTGCTCATCTCACACTTCAAGTGTTCATGAACAACTCTGATAGCCACCAAGTTTCGTTTACAAAATTGCAGCTCGGTCATTCCGGGTTTTACCAAAAAAATCGTAATTTTGCAAAAGGCAGAAGATGTAATCTCGGCAATTATTTACTCTTAATTTTTCTTTCACCTCAGACCTTCAACGAGAGGTTGAAAAGGAAACATTCGAAGGGGCAAGAAGTTTAGATCCATCTGGAGGAGTTTCTGTGGAGCCCAACCATCCTCACCAGGTGCCTTCCATTAGAGTTTAATGCTTTGCTGGGGTTTCCTGAAAGAGCCCCACAGAGAGTGGGTCTCGATGGGTACTGAACCGCACGACCACCGCCGGCCAGGGGATGGAGGAAGGCGAGGGGGGACGGCGGCGGAGCGAGGGCTTCGGGACCCCGCACGGTCCGAGGGACCGCGAGCGAGGAGAGGGGATGCGGGGCCGACTGGCGTCCCCGGCGAGGCTGTCTTCTCGGTAACGCTCAGAGCGGGAGAGGACGGGGGGCGCTTGGAACACACACATTGGGGCCCCAGGCCGGCGTCAGTGAACTGGGGAGCCCAGCGGCGTGGGCCGGGGTAGGCACGGGCACTTTGGCTCCGTCATTGACAGTTGGCAACGGGGGTCCGGTCGGCCGAGGCGGGGCGTGGCGCCGAACCGGGACGCGGGGCGGCGCAGAGAGGCTGTACCTGGCAGGCACCCACGTACCTAGCATGGTCACTGGGCAGGTGGCTGTTGCGCGACAGACAGGGGGCCTACGCTCGCACGGGCAACCGCCCGCACCTGCCACCAGCGGCTCTCCCGAGTTAAATCGTCCAGGCCTCCCCGCCCCCGCGCCCGGCCCTAACAATGCGCACGCGCGGACGGTACGCGGCCCTGGGCCTGCTGGGAGTCGTAGTTTTAATGCGTAGTTTCTTCTCACGTCTCCTCCCCACGTCCCTACCACCGCCCTTTCCGGCTTCAGGCCCAGGAAGCTTACGTCACAGGGGAGGCGGGCAGAGCCCTGCGCCCACAGTGTTGACCAGTCGCTTAGCAACCGGGAGGCTTACCTTTGGAAGCTTGTTGCAGCTCTAGCCACGGTCCTGCCCTCTTCCCGCCCCGCCCCTCCCCTAAACTCCCTTCACCAAGGAGCTGCCAAACATCTGGATCAACCTGGGCACTACAAAGGGTTGAATTTCTACCATTAACGCGCCTTTTGACATTTTTTTCCCGACCTCCTGCTCACATCCGTAAAATCCACTGATTCTTTTACTACACTTTTTATGAGAACAAGATATTTTCTAGGAAGATGGTGGCAGAAAAAGAGACCCTGAGCTTAAACAAATGCCCAGACAAGATGCCGAAGAGGACTAAGCTGCTGGCACAACAGCCTCTCCCGGTGCACCAGCCTCACTCCCTGGTTTCTGAGGGCTTCACAGTCAAAGCCATGATGAAAAACTCAGTCGTAAGTGATCTTCCTGAATTAAATGCACTTGCTCCGAATCAGGGGACACGAGATTTACAGAGGTTGGCCAGCCATAGGATGGACTCTGAGCCCAAGCCCTGGGTGGTCTTTGCCAAAAATGGCAATTACTTGGCAAGTAGCAGACGGTATCCCACAGCGTGTGGAGGGCAGGCTAAGTTGTTAGAATCTTGGGCAAATGATGTACTCTGCCCATTTATAAGCACCTCCCCGATAGCTCACAGTTTGCGCTATTTACACCAGGAAAAAAATCCCCCTTACTTACTAATTCCTAACTATCCCTACTCAGCGAAGAGCCTTATAGTAGGTGAGTTCTTAGAAATCATAAACTCTTGCAAAATTTAACATGAGCTGATATACAACTGAGCTGATATAAACTCAAGTAATCTATAATAAGAAATTTCTTCTCTTCAACCTAGGAAATTTTAGAATACCCTAGCATTTACTTTTACACTTGGCTCTTACAAAATGATGTCAGCTTGTTAGAGTACTGGAAGCCAACTTAATATGAACACTGTTTCCTGATAGGCCTTTTTAGATGATGTGCTTTAAACAATACAAGCTTTAGCTCATTTATCTCTGCTACTAATACAATTCAAATTTGTCTCTATTATTTGTAGTAATAAAAATAAAATATCTTAGATATCATTAGAGAAAAAAGATTAAAAATACATACAGATATTTTAGCTATATACATGATAGTGTATTTTTTAAAAACCTTCCTATTTTTTAAATAGCTTTACACTTGGTATGCTGAGCCAGATTTTGCTACTTAGTAAGCACCTGTCTGGGAATGAGGCATTAAATAATAAATGCAGCTTTCAAATCGGTATAATTTACACCCTGGGAAGATCTGAGTTATTGCATGACAATTCATTATGTTAAATGAATAGTGTTGTTTTCCAGTGCATTATTTCTTTTGCTTGTATGTTGCAAACCTAATACCTTATTCCTGAACTACATACTTAAAATACATGAATGAAACAGATTACCTATAGACCCCTAGGCCAGATTTGCATGTGGCTGTGCAAAATGATATCCTAATTATTAGAAAATATGTCAGGTGATTTACAGTAGTTAAAATTCTTGGAAATAGACTAAATTTCTGCTTGTTGTAACTAATTCTTTTTCTCTGCTTGTTGTAACTAATTCTTTTTCATGGAATTTCACATAAATTGGTTCTCATAGGAGTCAAGATGACTCATTTATCAGCAATACCAAAACCATTCAAGTTAATCATTTAATTTTTCTTCTACACAATATTTACAATTTTGGTGTTTTTTTAATGTTATACTTTAATATCACAAGTATTTTTTAATGCTGGGTTCTCCTGTTTTTTCCTAAACCTGTCTTCATAATTTTTAGTTCTGCAAAATCTGATGTTACTGTATTGCCAAATGTAATATATATACCTACAAGACTTACAAAATTGATTATGAAGCAGCTTCTTTATAAACAACTTAGTTGAGATCCATTATCTTCTCTTTTTTTATTCTGAAGGAAAATCTCGTACTGGCAATACGTTTCTTGCCATTGGAAATTGTAATGCTTAAATGCGTACATTATTTATCCATTCATCTATTTATTCAGTCAACAATCCTCTCTCTCTATTTTCTTAATACCCAATACTTGCTAAGCACAGTTCTAAGGATTTAAGATCAGCAAAACAAAGTCTCTGCCCTTAGTACTCCAAGGAAAACCGAAGTAACAATCAAATCCTGCTAGAAGAAAGCTAGACAGTACTGTTTCTGTAAAATAACTTCAGTGGTACAGAAAATAAAAATTTTCAATTTCATAACCGATAATTACATTTCACCATATTTACCTTTAGCAGTATAGACTTTTCAGCACTGTAAAGTCAAAATATCCTCATCTCTTTCTGAAGGTGTATTTCTATTCAGGATATATAGGCCCATTTTTAGCTTTTCTTAATTGCAACCTCATGCCCCACAGCCTATACCCTCCAAACCGCTTTTCCAGTTAGATAAGTCACCTTCCAAAGCTCTTCCACCTAAAACGTGAAGAACTGAGTATATCCTATGGAGTTATACAGAGACTCCTGATATTTCTCTGAGCGCAATAGTGATACAAGTACATAAAGTTGGTCATAAATATGTTTCATCAAATGGGCCATGCAAGCAGAAATACTTATTTAAACAGTAAGTCTGAATATGAGTGTGCAAAATTATTGAAAAAGTAGTAAATGTAAATGGCAAATTTTTAAAAATCTCAATATCAACTATAGTTCTTCTATAGAAAGTAGACTCTGTTTCCATGAAATTTTTGTTGCATTCTTTAAGAAAACGAGCATCACAAAAGGCCTGCAATCAAATAATATTCAAATTCACATTTTTATAATGCTTACCTATAGATATAAAAGATATATAATTTGAAGATTTCTTATAGTTCATTTTCCTTTTAAAGGTCTTGTTTTGAGTGCAATAGAGCCCATGACCAGAGACTAGTAAGCCAGCATTGTGTGGTCTGTATCTTGCCAGGTGCTTTCTGTGCTAAACCAGCTTATCATGAGCAAATTCGAAAATCGACCCAAGTTTACAGTGACAGAGAAGTTGAATTCAGCCGAAGCTTGCTATTACAGCTTTCCTTCTCAGTAGACTATAGATGCTTTATGCTTAAAGTTTGGGGGAATGGAATAAATATTTTCTTTAATATTAAAGGTTGAGTATTCCTATTCCAAAAGTCTGAAACCTGAAATGGTCCAAAATATGAAAGTTTCTGAGTGCTGACCTTACACTAAAAGGAAATGCTATTTTGAGCATTTGGATTTCAGATTTTTAGAATTGGCATGACAACCAGTATATAATACAGATATAGTCAGCCCTTTGCATATATTCCGCCTCCATGGATTCAACTAACCTTGGATTGAAATGTTTGGGACAAAAATTTTATCTGTATTGAATATGTACAGACTTTTTATTTCTAATAATTATTCCCTAAACAATACAGCATAGCAGCTATTTACATAGTGTTCATATTGTTTTAGCTATTATAAGTAATATAGACATGATTTAAAGTATATGAGGAAATGTGTAGGTTATATACAAATACTATGCCATGTTATATCAGGGACTTGAGCATCTGCAGATTTTGGTATCTGCAGGAGTTCCTGGGAGCAATTCCTCATGGAGACTGAGGGATGACTGTATGCCAAATTTGAACAAAAAACAAAAACAAATCCAAAAGACTTCTGGTCCTAAGCGTTTCAGATAAGGGATAGTTCAAACTGTACTTTACAGTATAATGTGTTTTATATTTACCAGTCATATACTCATTTAACACATAGTGGTAATCATCAATGTTTATAAATTGTGTATTAAAATATTAATTTGGCTGCTTTAACAGAGACCAAATAACAATAGCTTAATTAAGATGGAAGTCGTTTCTGTCATAATAGAAGTTCAAGTTTGTAAGCAATCCCAGGAGGTTAGGCAGCATTTCCCCGTGAGGTAGGTGCAGGGGCATAGAAGCGTGTTTGTGCTTTGTATACTATAAAATGACACCTGAGACAAGCTGGGCTCAAGACCACGAGGGTCAGACACCTGCCCTCAGGAAGGAGGAAAGTGGAAGCAGAGAGCTTCCCATTATGGTCATGATCCAGACACAGCACCCCAGTTTCATTCTCGTCGAACTGGCCAGAACTTAGTGATACACCTACATGTTCCCTTTTGGCAAAATTGTACGAAAGCTTGACCCATGAAGCAACTCCCAGGTCCACATACCTGTCTCCTCAGGAAAAGGATGAAGAAAGCTACGTAGTTCCCAAAGGGCATCATCTCTAACACCTGCTTCAGGTAGGGGAGAGAAAAATGGGTACAGAGCAACCTGCAAGAATTAGGCAGGAAGAAATGAAGAGCAAGCAGCTTCATTATGAGGGCATGTCCCAGAAACAGCAATCTTCATTCCTGCTCAAATCCATTGCTAAAACCTAGTCTTACAGCCACAGCTAGTACAAGAGAGGCTGCGACATGCAGTCTTTAACTGGTAGCCCTGTGTCCAGTTCAAACTTGCAATGTTTTATTACTGTAGTGAAGGAATATTGGGGGATAACTAGAAGTGTCTAGGTCCGGTGCTAAATGTGCTATATTATTAGTGAAGAAAAAGAGAGAGACAAGTAAAATAATTACAATACAAATAAGTAGATATTTCTGGTAGAGAAGTACTAATGATGAAGGGACCACGTGGCAATAAACTAATGGGGTCTCTCATCACCTTTTGTCTAGGTTTGTACAATATCTTTCACCCATCAATTGGCTGACTCCCTCAATCAATTATCAGTACGATTACACTAATCTTTCCAGTACAGTGTTCTGCTCCTATCACTACTCAGAGCTTTTGGAGCTTCCCAGTTTTTTTTGTTTTTTTTTTTTTTTTTGAGACGGAGTTTCGCTGTTGTTACCCAGGCTGGAGTGCAATGGCGCGATCTCGGCTCACCGCAACCTCTGCCTCCTGGGTTCAGGCAATTCTCCTGCCTCTGCCTCCTGAGTAGCTGGGATTACAGGCACGCGCCACCGTGCCCAGCTAATTTTTTGTATTTTTAGTAAGACGGGATTTCACCATGTTGACCAGGATGGTCTCGATCTCTTGACCTCGTGATCCACCCGCCTCGGTCTCCCAAAGTGCTGGGATTATAGGCGTGAGCCACCGCGCCCGGCCCAGTAGCTTCCCAGTTCTTATAGAAAAATGTCATGATACTTCCCAAGGGCCAGCAATATCTTCTGTGATCTAATCCCATTCTGTGGTTTTAATTTTTTATTTTTTTTCTTTAAATTTTTAAAAAATATTTTATTGTATTTTAGGTTTTGGGGTACATGTGAAGAACATGCAGGATTGTTGCATAGGTAGATACATGGCAATGTGGTTTCTGCCTTCCTCCCCATCATCATTCTGGCATTTCTCCCCATGTTATCCCTCCCCCAACTCCCCACCCCCAACTGTCCCTCCCCTAGTTCCCCCTCACAGACCTCAGTGTGTGATGCTCCCCTCCCTGTATCCACATGTTGTCGTTGTTCAACACCCACCTATGAGTGAGAACATGCGGTGTTTGATTTTCTGTTCTTGTGTCACTTTGCTGAGAATGATGGTTTCCAGGTTCATCCATGTCCCTACAAAGGGTACAAACTCATCGTTTTTTATGGCTGCATAGTATTCCATGTCGTATATGTGCCACATTTTCCCGGTCCAGTCATCATCTCCCACTGTTCTCATTTGCTTCTGTCAATCTGAACCCAGGAAATAAACTCACATTCCTTATTTTTTGTGTTTCTGCGTATCTTGTTCCCTTTGCTTGAATGTCCTTCTCCCTCCATATCTCCATGTACAAATTCATTCTATCGTCAGGTAACACATATCTGTTGATCACTGACTATGTGCAAATGTTTTAAATGCTAGGAATTTAGTAGTCAGCAAAAGACAGAACACATGCTGTCAAGAAGCTTATATTTTTGTGGCCAGCAAAATGCCAGCTGCTTTAAGAAGACTTATTTAATTGTCCCTCCCTGTCACCCACATAGAAAGTTATCCTTTACTCATTGTGTTCTACTTTGTATTAAGGTCATTTCTGCTCATGTTTTATCTCCTTATGTAAATTCTCTATGAGGTCAGAATCCACATCTAAGTCATTTTTTAATCTTAGCCAGAATGTAACAGTGTACTCAATAAATACTTGATGAACGAAGGAAAGCAATTCTACCCTTTCTTCTTATCTCATATTCTCCCACTTTCTTATTGTTGTAATTGTTATTTGTCTCTATTTTGAATTTTTTAAAACCAGCATCTCTAATTATGGAGCCCAGAAGATCCCTTTAAAACTCGAGAAGGCTGAATCATGGCATTCTTCACCTCAATCACGAGGGTGGCTCCGTCTCACTCAGAGTAAAAGCTGAGGTTCCTACACTGGGAAGGCCCTGTGTGATCGGGCTTCCCTTGCTGCTTTATGCAAATCTTTTGGCACTGCCTCCTGAACTCATTTGGTGCCGCATCTTTGCCCTTCCTGTTTCCTCTGCCTGAAATGCATTTTCCCCTGTGTGTCATCATCTCTTGATGTTTCAAATTTCTGTTAAAAAATTATTTATTTAGTAAGTCCCTTCCTGACCGCTCTATTTAAAATTTCACACCCTTAATAATGCTCTCCATCTCTACTCCGGAACTCCCATCTCCCTTCCCTGTTTTATATTTTCCCCTCTAATGTTAATTTAGTTGAGCCTGTGTTTTCTTCTACCAGAGAGCAAGCCCAGGAAGGGCAGGAAGTTTGTTTATTTTACCCACTGCTGCATCCTCACCTCAAGAAAAACTTTTGGCACATAGTACCTGCTATTTATCTTGTTTTGATCAGTTGAATTAATGAATGACTATATTTTATACTACAATTAGACAATCATCTTCAAATTAGTGGCTTCAGAGAAAATGTCAATGATGTTATATACATATTAAATCTAGAAATTAGAATAATTTGCAATCGTGTTATGCAATACTGTAAAAGTTATACATGTTCATTGACAAATAAAGTGGTTTGGCTTAGAAAAGCTTTTTCCTAAGATGATGAGAAAAAATTCAGTCTTCTTTTTCCTTGATTCTGTTTTACTTTTAATGTTTTATTTTGAAAGTTTGCTTCACCTTATCATTTGGGTTTAGGAAGGCATGAATTATGACTTATTTTCCCTAAATGGCCATAGAATTGTTACATGACCCTTTATAAACTTAAACTAAAATATATCAAATATCTTTCTATTAAATTTAGGAGTTCCTATTTAATTTAAGTAATGCATCAGTGCTATGATTTTATCATTTCAAGTAACTTTATTAATAACTGATTACTTAATATCATATATTCATTCTTTAATAGATAATAGGAGTAGTCATCTTTATTCCATTTGGCTTTTCCAACCAATTTTATGAAAAGGCAGGGTAGACTATGTTTTTCCACTTAATGTACAAATCTCAAACAATTTAATATTTTGTGGTTATTTAGGGATGCTTATTAAAAGGACAGAGCAAGGACTATATTTCTAGAGTTTTCTTTAGTAAAATCAACAGTTCCCTCACATACTGTAGTTGAATTACTTGGTGAATATTAAGCCAAACACACTGATGCAACCAACACCCGAATCCAGAAACACTGTCAACAGCACAGAACCCCATCTGTCTCTTCCTGGTCACTACCCAGCACACCTACACACTAACCTCATTCTGACTCTGGCCAACAGACTAGTTTCACCTGTTTTTGTACTTATCTACATGGAATCATAAAGTATGTAATTGTTTTAGGCCCAGTTTCTTTCATCAACATTCTGTTTGTGAGATTCACCTACATTATTGCATTCAACTATGGTTGTAAATAAATTCTTCATGTGTATTCCTGTCTATTATTTTCATGGGTGTCCCATAATTTATTTATCCATCTCTTTGTTGATGGGTATTTGTGTGACTTCCAATTTAGGACTGTTACAAACAGCATTACAAGATTCTTACATTGTTTTTAGAGAACATATCTGCAAAGGACCGAGGGCATATTTCTGGGAGCAGAATTGCTGGACCCTCGGTCATGCATGTTAGGCTTTAGTAACTAAATCAAAACTGTTTTCCCAATTGATTTTTCAAATTTAAAGTCTTCCCAGCACTGTGTGAGAGTGCTGTTTGTGCTACAATCTCACCAATAATTAGTATTTTTTATTTTGTACTTTATTCCAGTACGCATATAATGTTATATACTTGTCATTTAAATATTAATTTTATTGTAACTAATAAAGTTAACAACTACTTCATATATTTACTGTCCATTTGGATATGCTTTTTATTGAAGCATCTTTTTTTTTTTTTTTTTTTTTTTTTTAAGACAGAGTTCTCTCTTATTACCCAGGCTAGAGTGCAATGGCACAATCTCGGCTTGCTGCAACCTCCGCCTCCTGGGTTCAGGCAATTCTCCTGCCTCAGCCTCCTTGAAGCATCTTTTTAAGATTTTTGACTGTTTTTCTCTTGGCTTGATTTGGCTTACCTATTTGTAGTGCTTTTTTCCATCTATATTCTAAAGGATATAAGGCGTTTATCTAGTATTATATGTATTGCAACTACAGTTACCCACTCTGTGAGTTTCCTTTGCATTCTCAAGAGTGCCTTTTATTGCTCTCTTTTTAAAGTTACACACTTTGTGAAGAAAAATTATTACCTCAAACATATTTGTAAATTTCCTTATAATGTGTTCTTCAACCAATTTCAACTAGCTCACAATGAAATACATACAAATTAAGACACTTGACTTCGAACTTGGAAAATAAATTGGAGTGATCAGAAACAAAATAAAGTAAACACTAGTGAAATAGTAAAATAAAATGTAATTAAAGTAGAAAGCTTGGGCTAAAGAAAAGAAGCATCAATTTTGTCATCAATAAGGGTCAGTATATTTATTAATAGTTGTTCATATTTAATTCTGAGCTTCTTGGCATCTGTTGCTGAAAAGAGAACATTATACACATCTAATTATCACAAAAGGAGAAGCCCATCAATCCCTATAGGGAACTGAAGGTTTCTCTACACTGAATTCTGAGAAACTGGTCATGTCACCTTTTAAGTACATGCAACATACCATATCTACATTTTTATTTTTTGCAAGAAATGCAGTGAAAATATCATCCACAAAAGATTTCAGTGAGGGCTAAGTACATGTTATTAAAATGTATCTTGGCAAATTGGATTTTGCATGGTATCGAATTGTTATAGTGCATATACGTAGGCTTTTGGTGGTCCAATTTGATCTAGAAATGGAATTTACAGTGCTCACAGGAATGTGTAGATTGTATATATTTTAGTTATGGTTCTCAGTTCATTTCATGATGGGAGCATGAAAGCTGCTGTTTTTATAAGTTGGCAGAGAGAAAATGTGTAATATGATAAGAGCACAGAGCTGGACGAGCTGACAGGGTCTAGGTCTGGGGAAGTTTTCTGAAAGGAATCATGTTCAGTGAAATAACAGTTGAGAAGGACCTAGGGGGTGTGCAAAGGCTGAGAAAGACCAGGCTTCCAACGGGTTTGGTGTTCAGTCTTATTTTCTGCTGTTTTTTTTTCCTAAAATAATTATGTTGCAAATTTTATTCATTATATACATGTTTAGAATTATTTAGATTGCATATATTTTTCTGGAGTATATTGAGTGTATATACCTACCTGTGTGTTTGGTATATATTGCAGTGATAATACTTATATGGATTTTGTGGAATCCTTCTAATATGATAACATTTTACATGTTATTGAAAACTTATAAGCATTTAAAAGATTTCATAAAATTCTATCCCTTGAATTTGTCATAATTTACTTAGTCTTTGACTTAGGTTGTTTTTGACTTTCTGCCATTAATGTATACATAATGTTGAAATGAATATATAAAAAAGTTTTTTTCTGTATTTTACAGTATTTCCTTGAAATACTACTTCTGAAGTAGATGCACTGAATCAGAGATCTTATCAGTCTTAAAACCCCAGTCAAGGTTTTATTAATATTACCACCTGCTGTGCTTGAATGTGACTATTCTAGCTCCTTCTCTGGCCTCCCTAAGGGGCTTTTGATGCCCCCAGTGATGCCTGCTATCTGCCTCCCCAGCTGCTAGTGTTGGGGGTCAAGATCTCAGCACCTCTGAAACCACCTATTCATGATATATATGAGTAAGCAGTTGCAAGCATTTAAGGCTGTAGTTCTCAGATTGCAAATTGAAATTTTTGAAAGATTCCTATTTAATTCTTCTAAGTGTTCTGGTTTAATTAGTCTTTAATTAGAGGTTGAGAACATTCTGATACATAGTATGATGGGGAAGATCTCAAAAAACAATTTTCTAGATGGCTACTCAATTTTTCCAAAGTCACCTATTAACTACAATTCTATTCCCATTGCTTTGTGTGTTCCTTTTCATTTTGTGTTTCATAAATCTATGCAATAGAGATATTTGAGAGGAATTTTTAACCAATGCCCACATTTTTAAGTATTGTAGTAATTAAACCATAACTTGGTAATATGTTTTAGAAACTGGTGAGACTAATTTATCCTGTGAATTCCCAGAATGTTTATTTTAAACTTTAACATTTTACCATTTTAATCTTCCAAATGACCTTTTAATAAGATGTAATGTCAAGCATCATATCGAGATGGAAATGATCATATAACTGACTTGCAAATAATGATCATTTTATAACACTGTCTTCACTTATAGTAATATAGTTTATCATTCTATGCTCATAGGCATACATTTTCCAAATAGGTATTTTTATATTTATTTTATATCCAGCCACCTCACCAACCCTCTTTTTAATCAAATGTTTTCACTGAATTACACATTTTATTTTAATCATGTTCTTCTACATTTAAAAAAATTTAAATATACAAATAAATATAGAAAAGAGGCACCTATATTTAATAAATAATATTTTTAATAATAGCATTATATTCTTATAAGTAAAAAAAAGATAAATACAGAGATGGATATAATTGAAATTCAAGAACTGTTTTTCAGATTATTTTTTCATCTAAGCTATTTGGTTACAGTGCGGGTTTCTGTAATGCCCTCATATCATATTCAGTTTATTAATAGCAGAATGCTATCAGAATAAGTAGGACATTCAGATGTGAGCTTTACCATCTTGTTAGCATTTTGTGCCACAAAGTAACAGCAACTGGATACAAATTATACTAATACAGCTAAATGCAGCATGACACAGAATAATAGTGTCATAGGTTATACCTGTTCACCATGGGTTCTTCTTCATAGCTGTTTGTGTACTTGCTCTTGTAAGTGTCTAATGTGAGGCAAGCGCAATCTTTGTATATCCTTACAATGTCTCTGATTTTTTTCAAAACATATAGACCTATACTATATTTACACCAATATTTCATTTCTAAAGGTGAGGAGTTTAATATTTTAACTGTGCTAGTTAATTTTAATTAAAATGATTATCAAATGCTCTAGTTGCAAAGTTGCATATATGTATAAGGCTTTTTAATATTATTCTCCCCACATATTTCCCCATATAGTTTGTTATTTCTACTTAGCCATTTTGCTGAATGGTGGTTCTCTAGGAATGCATGTCCTGTTAGTAGCAAATTTGTTTGCCTGCTATATCATATTCCATTGTGTAAATAAACCAGCTTTTTAGTTCCTTCTCATACCAAGAATCTGTTAGGTTTCTCCGTTGCAGTATTGTAACATCCTTTTGTAGGATTCCTTGTGCATGTAGGCCAAAGTTCACCAGATTTGGAATTGCTGAAAAATGAGGTATAACTTCAACTTTAATAGAGTTTGTCAAATTTCTCTCCAAAGTAATATATAAATATTTATATTGTGACCAACACCTAATGAGAATTCTTGTTTCCAAATTTTTTCCCAGATCATAATTTGATGGTATCAGACTAAAATTGTTCCAATCTGAAGTATATGAAATATCTTGTTTTAATTTTGCATTTCTCTGATTACTAGTGATCATGTTTTCTTTTTATAGGTTTCTAGTCACGTAGATTTCTTCCTCTCTAGTGTGCATATTCATAGCCTTTGCCCATTTTTTCTGTTACGTTGTCTGTCCTTTTGTTATTGATATATAATTGCACTTAACATATTCTAGATATGGATATGTTCTGGATATGGGATATACATATTTTCTTGCAGTTTGTAACTTGTCTTTATATTTATTTTTACATCTTTTTATTAATACATAAATTTTAAATTTAACTCTAAGTATTTATATTTGTCACTTTCTTCCTTTATGGTTTTGAGGTTTTTAAAAATTTTTGCCTAGTTTCATAGAGTTTTTTTTTAGTCCTGATATTGTAAGCTTTCTTCTAAGTGTTTTACTCTTATAATGTCCACATATACATTATTAATTATTTAACTGCTAATTTATTTTTAAGATGAGAGGTAAAGCTTTCAATTGATCTTTTCCATATGGAGAGCCACCAGGGCAGTACCATGTATGCATAGTAACTGAGTACTTTGTATTACGTCCCATTAGTCTATTTGTCTGTCTCTGAGCTAGTATCACACTGCCTTTCTTGTTGTAGCTTTATAAATTTTGTATTTAGTGACATGAGTTCCCCCGATTTGTTTATATCCTCTTTGACATTGTTGGTTTCTTACCATCTATAGCAATTTTAGGATAAGCTGTCAAGTTTCATGAAAATTTTTCTGGAGATTTTAACTAGAATTGTATTAGAGGTGCAGGATAATTTGTGGGACATTATCAATCTTTTATATTCTTAATTTGCTAAGGGTGTTTTTCTTAATTGGAAGTAGTATTGAATTTTATCAGACACTTGCTGCATCTGTTGAGATGATTAGATGGTTTGTTCCTCTTCAATCTGTTAATGTTAATATAATGTTAATTATGTGAATTGATATGTTCTTATGCTAAATTATCCTTACATTCTTTTACATTATTTAATCATGATGTATTTAGCTTAAAAAACAAGCATAAATTATTGGTGTCTCTGATTTATCAGGCAGCAAACTCCTTCCTAGTAATCCACCACAAGTTCCTTTTATCTTATCATCCAAGACCAGGTATTATTGCTAGGGTAGTGTCTTAGTCGGCTGGGGCTGTCATAAAACAATACCACAGACTGGGAGGCTTAAACATTTATTTCTTATGGCTTTGAAGGCTGAGAAAGTTCAAGGTCAAGGTGCCACCATTTTGGTTCTTGGTGAGAGCTCTCTTCCATGCTTGCAGATGGCCACCTTCTTGCTCTGTCCTCACATGGCTTTCCTCCACACATGCTTATGAAGAGAGTATCTCTCTCCACCTCCCTTTCTCTCTCATAGAGCCACTAATCCCGGCCCAAGGGCCTCATTCTCAAGACCTATTCTAACCCTAATTACTGCCCCCAAAGTCCCATCTTAAAATACTGTCACATTAGAGTTTCAACACATGAATTTGGGGGAACACAGTCAGTATCAGGTAAGGGATGGGATTGCTGTGTTTGGCTCATCTGTCAAGACTGGACGAAGGACCTATCTCTTGCAGTTCTTGACTGCCAGAATGAAACAATATTTCTGTAAACTGAAAGAAATCAAAAACTTTCCTGTGGAAGGAAAACTAAATGTGGGTACCACATTTGTATTTTGCAAAACAAATGTATTGGATTTTAATAATTTTTTACATACTCATTATTTATTTTTGGTGAGAACAATTAAATCTCTCAAATGATTTTCAAGAATGCAATACATTGTGATTAACTATAGTCACCATGTTGTACAAGAGATCTTTCAAATTTCTATTTAACTAAAATTGTATGTCCTATCAGCAACATCATCCGAATTACCCCGTCTCCCAGCTTCTAGTAACCACCCTTCTACTCTTTGCTTCTATGAGACAGGCTTCTTTAGATTCTACATATAATATGGTCTGGCTGTGTCCCCACCCAGATCTCACCTTGAATTGTAGCTTCCTTAATTCCCACGTGTTGTTGGAGGGACCTGGTAGGAGATAATGGAATCATGGAGAGTGGTTTCCCCCATACTGTTCTCATGGTAGTGAATAAGTCTCACAAAATCTGATAGTTTTATAAGGGGTTTCCCCTTTCACTTGGCTCTCAATCTCTCTTGGCTGCTACCATGTAAGACATACCTTTCACCTTCCACCATGATTAGGAGGCCTCCTCAGCCGTGTGGAACGGTGAGTCCATTAAACCTCTTTTTTTTTTATAAATTACTCAGTCTCAGGTATGTCTTTATTAGCAATGAGATGATAGACTAATACAACATGTAAGTGAAATTGTGTGCTATTTGTCTTTCTGTGCCTGGCTTATTTCACATGTATAAATATTCTCCAGTTTCATCATATTGTCATAAAATTTCAGGATTCTTTTTTTTCTCACTCCCTCAAGCATTTACTGTTTGTGTTACAAACCAATTATATTCTTGTAGTAATTTTAATCCTTCTTTTTTTAAGGCTGAATAGTATTCCATTAGCTATATATACCACACTTTCTTTATTCATTTATTGGCAGACACATAGGTTATTTCCGTATCTTGGCTATTGTGAATAATGCTACAATAAATGTTAGAGTGAAGATATCTCATTGAATACCAACTTCATTTCCTTTGTATGTGTGTGTGTGTGTGTGTGTGTGTACACACACAAAGGAAATGAAGTTGGTATTCAATTTTCATTTCAATTTCAAATGACATTGGTATTCTATATCCTATCCACTTCTTTCCTCCTCATATATATATATATATATCCTGAGATATATATATATCTCTCTCTAGATATATATCTGGAGATATATATATATATTTAGATATATCAAATAAGAAAGATTTTATATATATATCTTCTTTGATATATATAAACATATATTTTTATATGTCAAAAAGATATATATAAAGATATATACATATAAAAAGATATGTGTGTGTGTGTGTGTGTGTGTGCATAAGAAGTGGAATCCAGCAATTCCACTTTATTATATCAAAGAAGAAAGAAGTGGAGTTGCTGGATTATATGGCAATTTAAATTTGAATTTTTTGAGGGACCTCCATACTGTTATTTACAGAAGCTGCACCATTTTGCATTCCTGCCAACAGTGTACAAGGGTTCCCATTTTCCACATCCCCACAAACACTAGTTACCTTTTGTCTTTCTGATAATGACAATTCTAACAGGTGTGAAGTAATAGCTTGTTGTGCTTTTAAATGACTGTGCCCTGATGATTAGTGCAATTGAGCATTTTTTTCATATACCTGCGGGGCATCTGTGTGTCTTACTTATTTAGAGAAATGTCTATCCAGTCCCTTTGCCTACTTTAAAAAAGTTTGTTCTTTTGCTATGGAGTTAATTGAGTTCGTGTTTTTCTTTTAATATTGTGGGTAATTTTAAACAATTATTTTCATTGTAAAAGTTTTTATGTAGAATCTTAAGAAAATACATAAAAGAGAGAAAAAATAAATCTCAAATCTTATTTTTTAGCATTAATCACTCTTGAGTTATTCCCACATACCTACATGCTTTTTTTTTTTGGAAAATTGAAGTCATATCATACATATATCATAATGTATTTTACATTTTAGTATTACCAATATATTCTAATTGCTAATATATTTTATTAATTTTTTTGTCTTGATTAGATTTATTTATACTTTGTTTTTCTTTATATGCTATC
Organism: Callithrix jacchus; assembly: GCF_049354715.1. Lineage (NCBI taxonomy): Eukaryota > Metazoa > Chordata > Mammalia > Primates > Cebidae > Callithrix > Callithrix jacchus. Next base: position 169,283,166 of record NC_133505.1, read on the forward strand.
TCCCGAATTGGCATACTAATTTTTCTAATTTTGATAATGGATTTCTTATTTCTACTTGCACATATTTTTTTCTTTTGCTTTTCAAGATTAAGCTTTTTTTTTCACTGAGTTTTTGAATCATTTATTTCATGCCTCTTTTTAACAGTTTTCTTGAGATATAATACATATATCATATAATTTAGTTACGGTGTAAATACAATAGCTTTTAGAGTCTTCACAGAGTTCCAAGTATAACACCACAATCAATTTTGAAACATTTTCATTATCCTAAGGAAAAACCCTTGATTATTATCTACCATTTTAGTCCCAGCTCTAGGCAACTGTTAAGCTACTGTCTCTAGAAATTTGCCTATTGTAGACATTTCTCTTTTGAAATACTTTTATTTGTAATAGAAGTTATTTTTCTTGTTATTTAAAGATATTTAATTGTATTTTTGTTTCCCTCTCTTATATGGTTGTTATTTATGAGGAATTATTTTTCCTATTGGTTGGTGCTTTCTGATTTATAGTTTGATTATGATCTTTAAAAATACATTTGTTGTTTTATAGTTATGTAATTTGGTTTCTACAGTTGAAGCTGCTTGAAATTTATTAGAGTTTCGGTCTAGAATAGGATCTTTTTCTAGAAAGGTTTCTATGAAAACTTGAAAAAAGACATTTTTTTTGTCTGTAGTTATTCTAGATGATTAAATGCAGATCATTCGTGTCAGTGTGAAAGATATCAGAGACATCTATATAAACATATTATTCCTGTCTGGGTGTGGTGACTCACACCTATAATCCCAACATTTTGGGAAGCCGAGGTGGGAGGATTGCTTGATGCTAGAGTTCAAAACCAGCCTGAGCAACATAGCCAGACCCCTTCTCTAAAAACAATTAAAAATAAGCTGGGTGTTGTGGCACATAGCTGAAATAACAGGTGCTTGGGAGGCTGAGATAGGAGGATTGCTTGAGCACAGGAGACCAAGGCTGCAGTGAGCTGTGATCATCACTGCACTCCAGCCTAAGTGATAGCCTGTCTCTTAAAAACAAAGTGTTACTATTTAATACATATAAGTTATGTACAGAAAGAATTTGGTCAGTCTTAGGCGTATTTGAAATAGGTACATAGTTTGATATTCCCTTCTATTTCTTTTCTATATCCCCATTTAGTAGTCCGTAAAGAATTGTTTAAGGATTTTAAAAATGTGACTTACTGATAAAAATCAACTGATATCATGTAATGTTTATGGCTTTTGTAATTTTGATCAGTAAGTAGAAAATGCAAAACAAAACAAGTTATAAACAATAATCAGAAAACAATGAAGAAAATGCTGTCAAAATGTATTCTTTCGTCTTTCTCTAATTATATCACAGAACCTAGCAAGTTCGTGTTTTAGGAGCTCTGAAAATGACCTGAGAATAGGTAACAATATTTATTTATACTTGTTTTTGAGCCCAGAATTCTAGAATTTATTTTCTGGAAAATAGATATTTATGCATTCAATGGATAACTTTCATATTTAATGTCCTTAAAATGAGTTTTTTTAAAAAGGTTCAGGGAGATCTATCATTTGGCTTCTACTTCCTTATTAAGAATTGACTTAAAAATCCGTGTGCCACATATACACCGTGGAATACTATGCAGCCATAAAAAGGAATGAGATCATGTCCTTTGCAAGGACATGGATGAGGCTGGAATCCATCATCCTCAGCAAACTAACACAGGAAAAAATTAAACACTGCATGTTATTATTCATAAGGGGGAGTTAACAATGAGAACACATGGACACGGGGAGGGGAACAGCATACACAGGGGCCTGTCAGGGGTTGTGGGGTGAGGGGAGGGAGAGCATCAGGACAAATAATTAATACATGTGGGGCTTAAAACCTCGATGATGCATTGATAGGTGCCACACACCACCATGGTACACGTCTACCTATGTGACAAAACTGCTTGTTCTGCACATGTATCCCAGAACTTACAGTAAAAGAAAAATGAAAATAAAATCCATATGCAACATTGGGGTGTTGTGAGGACACATTCTTGACCAGACAGTGGTCTTAGCTTGGTGAAGAACACATCAAGGTTTAATAAAGTAGATGACGGCTGATCTTGTAGGACTTAGAAAATAAGACAAGAGACATTGAGATTTAATACCTGAGGTCCAGCAACTAAAATTTTCAAGCGTGTGTGAGGTAATTAGTTAGTCTGTGGTAGTGAAGAAGTGTTCTGCTTAGGGAGAGATTTATTTTTAAGTTTTTTGTATAAATGGAAGAATCATAGCCTAAACAAAATTTAAGATACTATTATTCATGAATTTGCTTCTGTTCCAAAGCTATGGTCATTTTGGAAAAAAGAAAGTGAACTGATAATATCATAAATAATAGTTTTGTTGCATAAATAATAATTTATATTTTAGAATTATCTGCCAAAACCAGTTCAAGTTAGTCATTGATGTCACATAGATTAGAGAAAGTAATACTATAAAAAATATGATTATGTAATAAATGCCAAATAAAATAATAAATACAAGATAGATCATGGCTAACTACCTTCCTTTTGTGGTTTTTGCCTAGAAGAAAATCTACAGAGAAATATTTCTCACAGCTTGTCTATTCTAAATTAAGGTAGCCATGAATTAATAGTCCCAGAGATAAGCAGTAAATCCTTTACCAAATTTTCTTAAAGTAATTTTGCATGATAAAACTGTAACATTATTTCAAAACTGAGTAAAATGACACAGTGTTAAATGTTTTTACGTGAGCACAAAAATAATTTGAATTTAACACGGTATTATGTTTAAATATAGTTTAGAATTTTATGTGGTATGAGTATAGACAGAACAGTAACAGTTGTATGAGATAAATATTAGTAACTTTAAACAGTAATGATGGATGCCTCGGTCTATGGTTTATTTTCCATTGAAATTTCATGAGGAAATGTTATCTTCTGTCATTATGAGGAGTAAGTATGAAAACGTTTTAGGAGTTCATCAAATATAACTTTTACATACAAAGAATGAAGCATAAATAGCCAGTGTTTTGGTCTCCCCTCCCCTCGGTGCTTTGTACAGTGTTGTAGACACAGGAGATGCTCAGTGAGAGGTGTTTCTGGATTTTTAAATCCTAACTGAGTGTGTGGAAGTGATGCAGCTGAGAATGTCCATCTCCTGTTTTACATTTCTTTCATATTCATCACTTATAGGAAAAAGGATAGATGATTAATTGACTAAGAACTTGCATATATATAAAAGGACCCCTCTCTATATCACATTTGGCCTTCTTCTTTTATGTGCAAAATTTGATTGATTTAATACTTATCAACACTTGATACTACAGCAAAGTCACAAGAATGATGTTGTGGTAAAACCAAAGAAACCAGAAATGTTGGGAGGTGTGATGTCTAATACTGTCAACCTGATTGGTTTGAAGGATACAAAGTATCGATCCTGGGTGTGTCTGTGAGGGTGTTGCTAAGGGAGATTAACATCGGAGTCAGTGGACTGGGAGAGCCAGACCCATCCTTAACCTGGGTGGCACAAATCAGCTGCCAGTGTGGCTAGAATATAAGCTGGCAGAAAAATGTGATTGGCTTGAGTTAGAGAGGTGTTTTTATTAGAGACGAGGTTTCACCACGATGGTCCGGCTGGTCTCAAACTCCTGACCTCAGGTGGTCTGTCTGCCTAGCCTCCCAGCCTTTCTCCTGTGCTGGATGCTTCCTGCTCTAGAACGTCGGACTCCAGGTTCTTCAGTTTTGGAACTCAAACTGTCTCTCCTTGCTTCTCAGTCTGCAGTAGGCCTATTGTGGGACCTTGTGTTCATGTGAGTTAATAATAAATATGTATATATATTATATTGTATATATAATAATAAATATATCTATATTATATAATGTATATATAATATATATAACAATAAATATATATATATATGTGTGTGTGTATATATATATATATATTCCATTAGTTCTGTCCCTCTAGAGAATGCTAATACAGGAGGTTATCAAAAGGGTGTATCAGCACCAGTACACTGGATATATTAGACATAACTGAAATACTTCTAGTGATGTACATAGAACAAACACCAAGTTTACCCAGAGCTAATGCAGGCAAAGCCAGAATCAACCAGATTGAGTGAGCCGGGATAGGGCGTAAGGTGACCAAGACAGAGGAGGCAGTTTAAGGTGATTTCGCATGGACAAAAATTTTAGTCAGAATCCAAACCTAGATCCCTCTCAGGTTCAGCCAAGGTCGTTAGTAATGGGAGGAAGGGGCTCAGGAAACATAGAGATTCATTTTAATCCATAAATATCCTTAAAATTCTTTTTTTTTTTTTTTTTTGAGACGGAATTTCCCTCTTGTTACCCAGGCTGGGGTGCGATGGCACAATCTCGGCTCACCGCAACCTCCGCCTCCTGGGTTCAGGCAATTCTCCTGCCTCAGCCTCCCGAGTAGCTGGGACTACAGGCACACACCACCATGCCCAGCTAATTTTTTGTATTTTTAGTAGAGACGGGGTTTCACCATGTTGACCAGGATGTTTGATTCCTTGACCTCGTGATCCACCCACCTCGGCCTCCCAAAGTGCTGGGATTACAGGCATGAGCCACCGCACTCAGCAATATCCTTAAAATTCTTAGTCTCCCATTAGAAGACACCTGGGCTCACACATTTTCTGGAAAGAAGGGAGAACATTCTGGAATGCAGATGATAAGTGGGCTAAAAAATGATTTCAGACTGCTGTGCCCATGGTGGCACTTTTCATTACATTTTAAGTTTTACTATTCTAAAAATAATTAATTCAACCTGTTAATTTTACTCTATGGTTTTGTAACCATAGATCTCACCTCTATTCAATCACTCACTGATAAGTGGCATTTGTCATTAAAGGAAGTGGGTTGGAGTGAATCTGCTGAAATGTATTAAAATATTGGAAAACCAAGTCAGAATTTGTATTCAGGGCTGGGCTGTGGCTCACCCCTGTAATCCCAGCAATTTGGGAGGCCAAGGCAGGCAGATCACCTGAGGTCAGGAGTTCAAGACTAGCCTGGCCATCACGGTGGAACCTTGTCTCTAGTAAAAATGCAAAAAAAATTGGCCAGGCATGGTGGCAGGTGCCTGTAATCCGAGCTACTCGGGAGGCTGAGGCACGTGAATCACTTCAACCTGGGGAGCGGGATTTGCAGTGACTGAGATAGGGCCACTGCACACCAGAGTGTGAATCTGGGTGACAGAGTGAGATTCCATCTCAAAAAAAACCCAAAAAAACAAAAAACAAAACCCAAAAAACTTGTACTCAGTCTGTAGTAGAAAACCCATATAATCACTTTTCCATTGTCAAATTTGAAAATCTCTTCTTAAATCATAATTATTTTCTAAAATATCAATGAGATTCACATACAGAGTTAACAGGTAAAGTATAGAAAAGGGCTTTTTCAAGCCTATCAGTCCCTGTCCTCTGCCTACTCCCTGACCCCAGGTTCACATCCCTTCACCACATTTAACTCTTTTTAAGTATTATAATAAAATCATTTCAGATCTCTAAATAATATGCTTATACTACGACTTTTTAAAAAAGCTTAACTGAGGTATCAACAATAAACTATATATATATTATAGAAGGTGATGAGCCAAGGCATGACAGCAATCTAGATAATGAATATATCCGTCACCCCATTTCCTTGTACCTCTTTGTAATCTCTCACACTCACTCCTTTCCCCCTTCTCCAGTTAGCCAACGATCTGCTTGCTTTTACTATCAATGAGTTTGTATTTTCTAGAATTTACGTAAACCGAATTATACAGAATGTATTTTTTATGGATTTTTTTTAGTCATCAGAATTATTTTGAGATGCATTCATTTGCGTGTAATGCTTCCTTCCTTTTTATCGCTCGAAAGCATTTCACTTCTATGGATATGGCATACTTTGTTTAAGTCGTGTCCAATGCACGGTTGTTAAAAGCAAGTACGTACTCTGAACATCGTTGTACAAGTCTTTGTATGGATGTATGTTTATCTCTCTTGGTTAAATATCTAGCTGTGGACTAGCTGTAACCACTGTCAAGAAGGTAAGAAGATCAAAATCCCACATGCTTTGGGAGGCCGAGGTGGGTGGATCACGAGGTCAAGAGATCGAGACCATCCTGGTCAACATGGTGAAACCCCATCTCTACTAAAAATACAAAAAATTAGCTGGGCACAGTGGCACGTGCCTGTAATCCCAGCTACTCAGGAGGCTGAGGCAGGAGAATTGCCTGAACCCAGGAGGCGGAGGTTGCGGTGAGCCGAGATCGCTCCATTGCACTCCAGCCTGGGTAAACAAGAGCAAAACTCTGGCTCAAAAAAAAAAAAAAATCCAACAAAATCCCACATGAAGTAATTAATGGCAATGATGAGATTATCCCTGACATCCCTGAGACATTCAAAAGTTCTTACAGAATATGTATAAGTCTACTTGTAACCTGAAGATCATTCTCCTGGGGCCCAAAATAAAAGGAAACCTATATCTTTTTAATTATTTATTTATTTCAAGACAGGATCTTGCTCTGTCACCCAGGCTGGAGTGCAATGGTGCGATCTTGCCTCACTGCAACCTCCACCTCCAGGGTCAAGGGATTCTCCTACCTCAGTCCCCCACGTAGCTGGGACTACAGGCATGCACCACCATGCCCAACTAATTTTTGTATTTTTAGTAGAGATGGGGTTTCACTATGTTGGCCAGGCTAGTCTCAAACTCCTGACCTTAGGTGATCTGCCTGCCTCGGCCTCCTAAAGTGCTGGAATTGTAGGCGTGAGCAACCATACCCAGCCAAGTAAACATGTCTCTTATTTTAACAAGTGTAAACTATATCACTGAATATAGTAGTATTTTCATGCTATGGGAACATTAGTCACTGATTTATATATGCTATTAAATATATGGTTTCTTTAGACGCTTTGTTGAAATATCAGATTATGAAAACCAAATCTCCATGATTTTTCTACTCATGTTTATTTGCATTTGCATTCATTCACTTTCTCCATTGTAGGTTACCCAACGAGTACTAATGTTTAGAGTTTCTCATTAAAAATATAATAGTACTTTAACATTTTGCTTCATTTGTTGATATTCATTTGTTCCTTGTACATAAAACTTAAATTTATGTCTGCCTTCACTTATTTTCTTTCAAAGATACCTTAGGATCTTTCACATTTTATAAGAAACCATACATTTACTTCAGCCTCAGGCCAACTGCTAGCTTTCTTGGTAACCTAGATGCACATATGCTGCTTAGTCTGTGAATTTTGAAAATTTGAATGATAGCACATTAAACTGCAGTAATGACCCAACAAAAGTTTTTATCGCATTTGGAAAAATTACTTCACACTGTCATTTTACTCAGGACATAATAAAATTATTCCAGGATCATAAGTTAGACCATGTATTCCTAAGGCTTGAAAAATCAACAGATTATTTCTGATGATCATTGATTTGACTGACTTCAGGATGATAAAATCTTATTTTGGAAAGCTAGACTAGGCACTGGTAATTATATTTTCCATCTTCACCTAATAGAGTAAAATTACTGGAAACTCTTTAAGAGAGTGCCCACAGTCCTGTTTACATGTTAAGTGCTATGACTGCCACAGTTACTATCTCCTAGTCACTGCCAGTGTGTGACATTGGGTGTCATCAGTAGATGATAGGACTACAACTACAACTTCAGAGAGTTTCCAGAGAGATTAAATTAAATGTTACTGTAAAGAACAAGGTACATGCCCAGCAATGTGGAAGTCACACATACTATGTGCTCAAGAGATGGTGGTTTTGTATTTTTCACAAATCTGTTAATATATAATTGTCCTGTTCTATAAACCAGACCTTTAGGGGTTTTAGAGGATTCTAATCTTTTCCTTGATGCTTTAGCCAGTAGTGGTCATGAGTTATGTGCTCAGGAAGGCATGTTAATGCTTACAAGTCACTAAGGTACTATTTCATGTTTGTCTAATGACTTCATTGGCCTTTACCTTGGTTTACAAATGCACTTAATTCAATAAGGAAGAGCCCTTCTCCTGAAGGTTTTACACTAGTGAAAGACAATTCCAAGCCATATACATTATTTATATTTTTGTTTAAGCATTTGATACAAGCGATTTTATAAATGATTTTTTTTTTACTCTTTAGAAAGCACTTTGGAGTTAGCATAACATCTAACCATATTGGTGTTTTTGTTTTCTGTTATAATTAATGAGGATGATCCTTATTTTTAAAAGAAGTAATAAAAAAATCTAAGAATAAAAATTTTATAACTAAGCATTTTAGATTGTAATTTAGCAACTCCATGCATTAATCCAAACGAATAGAGCTTATTTAGATTATTCATGTTCCCATTAGTCATTCACACATTGGTGTCTAATTGTCATTTGTTGCTGCTTTAATTCAGTTCAACTGGCATAATTAAATACCATTCATCTAGCAGCAGTTCTGAAATCTTTTTTTTTTTTTTGCAAGACATGATAAAATGTATGAGTTTTCTATAAAATCTAGTTTACATTCAGTTGGAAAATTTCCTTTTAAGTTTTTATTCTTGATCTTAATTGTCAATATCAAATAGAACTTCTCAGATGAGTGATTGATATAGGCTAATTTCGAATTTTCTCTGATCTACAAATATACTCTTCATTTTCCCTAGTCTAGGCTTAAATTGCTCTGCTTGAATTTGTAATCAGAAATTGATTGTGTTACTGTGGAAACTGGAAGAGTGTATTGCTGGTTAAAGAAAAACGTGGTAGAAGAAGTACTGTTATTATAATTTTCTGCCATCTTAAATGCCTATCATTTTGAACAATACATTGATAAAATGTTCACACTCTATCCCCAAAATGCTTCTCTCCAGCATGCTGCTTTGTGGTCAGTATTAATTATCTATATTGATCTGACATCCAGTGCTTTGATCACATTCCTAATTTGTTTCTATGTTGAACTATAATTTTTACATGAAACAAAATTAGTTTCCATTTTATTCATACTTACATGGCATATCTTTGGGAAAAAACATGAAGTATGGTAAAATATTAGTTATTTAGAAGCCAGTCATCTGAAACATTTCAACTGCTGACCAAGAAGACACGAGACAAGTTCCAAAAATTCAGACGAAGAATTTTTAACATCTGATACTAAAGACAGCCTAGAAGAAGCAAAGCTCTGTTTTGCACACACACACACGCACACACACACACACACACACAGCGCAATATTATACATTTTACTGTGTGAAAGCAAAGATGAACTCTAACTGTCTTTAAAAAGTTTGCCTTTCATATATGAGAGGCAAGAATGTGAAGACTGACCAAAGAATGAAGAGGACATCGAAACCAGGAATAGGAAAATGACCCTCAGTAGAGGCAGGAGTTGCAGGGGTCAGGATTGGAGATTTCCAGCGCACATTCTGATGTACCAGTATCCAGTAACACCAAGTTCTTGGAGTTTTTGGGAGGTTTCCACTGGTTGCCTGATTTTGACAAGGACAAATGTAGAAAATTATCTGTGGCTTTACAGTTTAATTAAAATGTTCCCAAGCCCCCACAAGTCTTGTCTTAAGAAACCAACAATTCCCAAAAGGGAATTGTTTCCACCTGCTGGAAAAGGTTAACAGAACATAGGATCTATGTACTTTAAACCCTGGTTGAAAAGAAACTGTATGTGGTGGCACATTTTAGCTCTAGAGTGTTAAGTATGAGAATAATGTTATAGTTATTTTAGTTTGATTTTTATATATAGTACCTGACACTGAAAAAAACAAATCTGACTTAGCAGAAAAATATTAAAATACATAATAATACGTGTGACATAGTCTAAATAATGCATTATCTGTTTAATGTATTGTTGAGATTTGTATGCTAGTTATTTGGATCCTCTTGTCTTGGGTTCTTTATTCCACCATATTCTTTTTTTTTCCTTTAGGCTTTTATATATTTATATATTTATTTTTATTTTAAACTTAATTTTATTTTGATTCACAAACCATAATTCTATCATTTTGGCATTTTGGGGGCACAATATGATGTTTCAATATATGTATACAAGTCAAGCTAATTATATGTTCATATCTTGCTCACCATTTCTTATGGGAGACACTTGAAATTTACTTTCTTACTTTGAAATACATAATACATTAGTATTGACTATAGTCATGCTACTGTGCAGTAGATCTCAAAATCTGTTCCTCTTTTCTAGCTGAAACTTTGCAACCTTTGATCAATAACTCCTCATTCTCTCTTGCCCCACCCCCACCCACCCCACGACTCCTTTTCTATGAGTTCACCTTTGTAAAGTGAGAGCATTTGGTATTTTTTTTCCTGATAATTTTATGTAGCATAAGGCCCACCAGATTCATCCATGTTGTTGCAAATGACAGCATTTTGCCCTTTTTAAGGCCGAATAGTATGACATTTAATTTATATCACATTTTCCCATTGGTGAACAATAGGTTGATTCCATAACTTGACTATTAAGAATGATATGGTTTGGCTTTGTGTCCCCACCCAAATCTCATCTTGAATTGTAATCCCTGTGTGTCAGAGGAAGAACCTAGTGGGAGATGATTGGATCATGGGGGCAGTTTCCCCCATGCTGTTCTCATGATAGTGAGTAAGTTCTCATGAGAGCTGATGGTTTAAAAGTATGTGGCTTTCTTTGCTTTCTCTCTCTCTTTCCTGCTACCATGTGAGACATTCCTTGCTTCACCTTTGCCTACTGCCATGGTTGTAAGTTTCCTGAGGCCTTCTCAGCCATGCAGAAGTGTGAGTTAATTAAACCTCTTTTCTTAATAACTTATCCAGTCTCAGGTGGTTCTTTACAGCAGTGTGAAAATGGACTACTAGAGTGAAAATGGACCACTTTGCTGTGATAGGGGAGTGCAGATATCTCTTTGACATATTGATTTTAGTTCCTTAGGATGTATGCCCAGAAGTGGGATTGCTGGGTCATATGGTAGTTCCATTTTCAGTTTATGGTAGAATCTTCATACAATTTCTCATAGTGGCTATACAATTTACATTTCACCCATCAATATGTAAGAGCTCCTTTTTCTCTGCATTTTCCCCAGCATTTATTTTCTTTCATTTTTTGATGCAAGCCATTCTAGCAAACATAAGGCACTAACTCATTTTGTTTTTAATATGCATTTTCCAAATGATTAGTGATTCTGAGAAATTTTTCATACTCTTGTTGGCCATTTGTATCTCTCCTTTTGAGAAATGTCTGTTCAGGCCCTTTGTCCAATTTTTAATCGGGTTATATGCTTGCTTGCTTTGAGTTGTTTTTTCCATATGCCATCAGATGTATGCTTTGTAAATACCGTCTCCCATTCTGTGGGTTGTCTCCTCGGTTTGTTATTGTTCCCTTTGCCGTGCAGAAACATTTTAGTTGCATGCTATCCATTTGTCTATTTTTTCTTTGCGTTTATTGCCTATGCTTTTTGAGTTATATCTAAAAAATAGTAGCCCAGACGAATGGTGTGGAGCTTTCCTCTAATGTTTTCTTCTAGTTATCTTGCACTTTTCAGTCTTCTAGTTAAGTTTTTGAGCCATTTTGAGTTGAGCCAGGTAGAGCTGAGAGGGTAGAAAGTGAGCTGAGAGTGGCAAGTTTACAAAGTGGGAAACTGTGTAGGTCTTGGAAAGGCTTTTTGGCTTTTACCTCTTTTTCCCTGGGTGGGATAGGCCATTGAAGGAATTTAGGGTAGCAGTGACATGGTGAAAGGATCCCTCCAGATACTCTGCCCAGAGTATACCATTGTGCTCTGCGGAGAAACAGGAAGACCACTTAGGAGAATTTTGCAGTGGTTGAGGCAAAAAGAGATGGGGACTCGGATGAGGGTGGTCGCAGTGGAGATGTAAAAATGTGAACAGGTTCAGGGTAGATAGTCTAGCTGCCAACACTTGCCAATGGCTTGGCCGGGCAGGGGGTAAGGACTTGTGGGGCCACGTAGCAGAGTGGAGTCATCTGGCCCTATTTCTGGCCACGCTTCACCACAGGGCCCAGTGTCCTCATGTGGCTGATGCCCCAGCCCTTCCCACTTCCTTGTGGTTCAGATTTCCCTACCACATGTGCCCCTAGAAACACAGATTCCTCTCTTTAGCCTAAGCAAAGCCATTTAGCTCCCCACTTTGTCCCTGATTCCAACTCTGCTTATCCAAACATGGATCCTTTGTTGGCGAAATGTCATCTATGGTTGGGTCTTACCCTGTAGCAATATAGATAAGCTGAGCTGGTAGAAGTTTTAAAAATTACATTTCTTTTTTTTTCTTACTACATTTTTTTTAAATATAAAGAGGCAAGATCAAGATTAATTTGCCTGTCAATGTGAAGTATTCTACTCCCTTTAGAAAGCATAGGAAGTTTTGGTTTTGAATGTCTCACTCTGCCCTACTGTCTGTGCTATGCACTGTGCTAGTTATATCTCTTAATATAATAGTCCCATGGATTAGATGACAATATTCTAATTTTATAGTTGGAGAAATTGAGTCACAAGGGTTAAGTGAATTACTGAAGAGAAAATACCCAGCAAAGTGAATTTCACAACCTGAGTGACACTGAATTTACATTTGTTATAAAGTCTCTCAACCTGTAAGGAAACAGATAGATCTAATGGCAAATTGCATGTGGGCAGGGAGCTCTGCTGTCACGTTCATTGTTGTATCACCGTCCTCGTTGACATTCACTGGACTTTAGTAGGTTCTCAATAAATAGTCAAGTGAATGAGGCATTGTCTATGTGGCACTGGAAACATGGAGGAAGGAGAACTTAATCCTGACTGGAAGCCTTGGCAGATGTGGCATTTCGAGGGTTCTCTAAAACCAAGAACCAGTTCAGCAGGTTGAGAATGGAAATCCTTTTACTCCAAGGGAAGAATACACAGTGAAAAAAGGCAAAGAGTTATTAAGGCATGTTTCTCTTCTGTGGAAACATTGGGAATTGAGTTAGAAAGCACATCTATGATGGATGGCTTAGGACCTTGACCTCCTTGTTAAGGAGTTTGTACTTCATCTCTGTCCACACTGGTGACCTTTTGGGGTGTTAAGGAGAGGGGATCATCAGGGACCTGGGATTCCTTTTATTTAGTGTTGTACTTGCTATTTTTAGCTTTAAAGGTCAGAAGTGTGTGTTTTTTAAAAGACTTTAGAAAATTATGGATTTTTTGGTCATAACAGCACGTAGTATGGGAGGGATAACCATGGATGTTGACTTCATGTCCTTTTTATTATGCATGCTATTTCACATTATGTGAATAGGTGGTTATTTGTATCTTGCTGCATGCTAAATATATCATATTTTAAAATCAATTTTACTTATAGAATACTGATTAATCAATTTAGGAAGCAGATTAGTTTTGCATTTTTCAAAAACATCTTCACATTCTCATAGGAGCTCTATTGATTTGATTGTAATATTGTTTTACAGAAAAGTATAACTTTGATTTATGTTCAGATGTCAAGTATTTGTATTAGTTTACCATATATGTGCACTATCCTATCTCTTTAATGACACTGAATGGCAAGGTTTTCGTTTTAATGGCATTTAGGAATACATTTAACTAAAAACATCCACTAAAATGCATGTGGGTTCTGTTTGCATGAAACCAATTAATGATCCTGGCAGGTTCTGCATTTTTCTAAATTTTAGGACTTGCTTCACACAAATCAGAAGTAGCCAGACTTTGAAATTTATGATATTCATTCAAACTTTAAATGCCCTTGATTAATAAAAATACATGTGACAGCAGAGTATAGCTCTGCTTTTAAGCTGTTAGAGAGAACATAAAATGATTATGGCTTGCAGTAAATGTTATTATGGCCCTAAGATGTTTCCTCAGGGATTCAGCAATCTCCTGCACTATCCTTAAGACTGACCCTCTCTCCTTGAGAAGCAGCAGGAAGGAGGGCTGTGGAGGCAAGACCACTGTCAGGTCACCTGTCACCACACTGACAAGGCTCTGATAGAAAAACTAATTTACAGTGGAAGAAGCACATCCATTATCCTTCTGATTTTAAAATAGAACATACATCAGCAAAATGATAAAAGAAAGTGCTTAGGAATTATGAATGTCAAGGACTATTTCATATCATAAAGTCACAACCCTTTTTGGATATTACTTTAAATTATAGCAGAGTTTAATGATATTCATGTGCTCTGTTCTCTGAAAATGAGTATCATGGTATTCCAACTACTGATGAGCTAATAATTGTGGATTAACTATCAACTCCCTTTTAGATCTAAGTAGATGGTGGTGTCAGTATTTAGATATTTCTTTATGAAGTAGATGCGCTCCAGAACATTGCTACAAGAACTTAAATAATGAATTATCTTCTGTTGTCTTATATTAAAAGTACAGTGTTGTTTTATCTTCATTTCTGATTGATCTTCAGTCCGCCATGTTCTTATGACTTTCTTTCTTACTTCTGATCCCTCTTTTTCCTGTTATTCTTAACTAAAGATGGATGTCAAACAAATCCTGGAATGTATTTTTAAAAACTCGACTGTCTTCTTGAAATGCAAATAAATTGTTAAAGTGTTTGCTCAGAGATCTTGGATTTTCTTTTAAAAAAGGGTGCTCCATGTTATTGTGATCATAAATTTCATTGGAAAAATTGTATGTTTTAATAACTGGTGTTATGAATTAGACAATTTTAATCTTTTTAGCATTCTTTTAATATTTTCTTATAATTGAATCAACACTTAAATTTAAATATTTATAATGGGCTAATTTATTAGAATAATTGAGATTTCACAATTTGGAAACAGAAACATCAAAATATTTGCTTTATTGCCTATTCTAGCAAAAACTCAGTTATCCTTAAATTACCCATATCCATAGAGATAGAAAATATAATTTCCTATCTATTAACATTTTCTGCTTTTAAAATTAATTGTTCTTCCTATCTCTGCTATATTTACATGGACTATCCTTAGGGTGTCTCCTTCATGTCTGAGAATTTTATGTTTAAATATAAATTTATATTTTACATTCAAGTAAGAACAGAAACAAAAAAGCCCTCCAGAATCCAAACTTTAACATTTATGTTCATATATACATACCTATTTATCATCATCATCATCTTCTCTCTGCCTATCTGTTCATAAATCTATTATCTATCTTTGTACCTACCTACCTACCTGCTTCCCTGAATATTAGACCTATCTGAGCCAACACGACTAGATGCCTTTTGAATTTGACTCTTGGCCTTTTGTAAGCCTGCCAATTTCAGAATAAATTTTAGCATCCATGCTAAGGCCTCCTTATTCAAGGGAGAGGGAAATTCTTAAAAACATTTTACCGCACTCTGTACTATTTTCCAGTGCAACCCTATCCCTATTTTTACCCCCAACTAAACCCTCAGAGTCCATAAAACTGTGAGAGCCTTTTGTTTATGGCTCTTTCAACAGTGAGACATCTACATCTGCTGATCCACTTGACCCTTGACCTGTACCCATTCCGTGTGGCAACATGGAAGAGGGAGAGTCAGAGGCTAAAAGCTCTCGATTTTACCTCTTGTTTGTTCCATTATCGTTAAGTAATGGTAATGCAATGGCACAAGTTGGGATGTATTTTAGATTTTTCTCTTCTGGAAGAGCTATTAAGATTTGAATAATCTTTTCTCTTAAAATTATGTAGAACATTTATAGAGCATTTTGGGGGGGCATTTCTTTAGGTACCCTGTATAACTGTTTAATATTTTATAAAATGATTGAATTCTTTAAATGCTAATTTTGTAGAACATTTCTGGAGTATTTTGGGGGCATTTCTTTAGATAAACATGTATAACTATTTAATATTTTATACAATGATTGGATTCTTTAAATGCTATGGGAGTATTCAATCTTGCTATTTTTTTTAAAAAAAGTTTTTTTTTGTTGACAAATAATAATTGTATATAGTTACAGAGTCCAGTGTCATGTGTCAAGAAACATGGTTACACTCTGGAATGGTCAAATCAGGCTCAGTAGCATATCTTTCATTCAACTATTTATCATTAATTTGTGCTGAAAACATTTAAAATTGTCTCTTTTAGCTATTTTAAAATATGTAATACATTATGATTAACTATGGGCACAGTGCTGTGCAATAGAACGCCAGAAATTATTCCTGCTACCTAACTGAAACTTTGTCCCCATTGACCACTGCCTCCTTTTTCCCTGCCCAGCCTCTGCTAACCACCATTCTACTCTCTACTTCTATGAGTTTTGACATTTTTAGATTTTACATACAAGTGCATATGGTGTTTGTTTCTCTATGCCTGGCTTATTTCACTTAATGCTTTCTAGGTTTACCTTTATCATGTTATTGCAAATGATAGAATTTCCTGTTTCTTTTTGAAATGGAACAGCATTCCATTGTGTATTTATACCACATTAAAAAAAATCTATTAATGGACACTTAGGTTGTTTCCATATCTTAGCTATTGTGAATAATTCTGCAATGAACGGAGGAGTGCAAACACCTTTTCAGTGTCCTGATTTGAGATCCTTTGTCTTTATACTCAGAAGTGGGATTGCCAGATCATATGATAATTCTATTTTTGTTTCTTAAGGAATCTCCATAATCTTTTCAAAACGGCTATACTAATTTTGATATTTCTTCTTGAGTCAGTTTTCGAAGTTATAGTTTTCTAAAGATTTTTAATCTAAATTTTTAAGTTTGTTTGCATAAAATTATTTAATGTGTTCATATTTTAAATTTCTTATCTATCTGTGATAGAAATTAAGTCAGGCACCTAACTCATTAGTGTTTAGTTTTGCTCTAACTACTGATTCTCAGACATTTTTTTCTATAGTATGTTCTTTCTGTTCAGTTTGTCAAATTTTTTAATTTGCATTTTTATTTATTCTTTGGCCCATGTGTTATTTTGAAGCATTTAATCATTTTTAAATATATACAATTTTTAAATTATTGACTTAATTGCAACATGGAAAAAAACAGGGATTCTATTATATTGTAGACACATACTTTATGGTATAGTGCATAATATAGTTTTATAAAGTTTTCAGGACTACCACAGAAGAATGAAACGTTACTGAATTGTTCATATGTTGTATCTTAAATATGGGTACATGTATGAATTTGTTTGTTTACGGATTTTTTTGTTCTAATTACTTGACGTAGTAAAGGAGGGAGCTGAGCTAATGTTTTCCACTGTCATGATAGATGTGCTTATTTCTTTCAGTTGTTATATATTTTTATTTCCATAATGTTCAGAATCATTATATCCTCCTGGTAAATATGACTTTTATCATTATGCATTGATCCTTTTTTCTCTGAAAGTGTTTCTTCGTCCTTAAAGCCTGTTCTGTCTCATATATCTGTTTCAGCTTTCTTTTGTTTAATGTTTACCTGGAATATATTTCTCATCCTTTATTTCAACATTTTCATGTCCTTAGGTCTTTTGTTTGTTTTGAGTGGTTTTTGAGTGGCTGTCTTAAGAATGTAAAATAAGTTGCATTTTGTTATCTTATACATTCTGACAATTTGGGGACAATTTAACATATTTACATTTATTGTGATCTTTAATATGTTTAGATTCATTTCTGCCTTTTTAAGAATTTTGTTTTTCTTATTCTATGACTACTTTTTACACATCGTTATTTTTAACTGATTATTTTGTTATTTTATGGGGTTTTCCCCCTCCTTTTTGAGAATTAATACATGCTATTTCTATTGTTTTAGTCATTATTTTTGAATTTTTACTAAACATATTTTCCTTAATAAAATCTAAATTTAAACTAATTTTATTTATTTCTCAAACCGTGTAGGAAATGTTAGAATAATCACACTGTAATCACCAGTCCCCTGAATTAATCTGTGTTTTTCACTGTTTTGGTTCTCTCCTTTTTAAAATCCCACAAATTAGATGTTATGTTTATTACTTTAAACAGGTGATTGGAGAGACGTGCAAGATGTTTAGCATTGTATTTGCCTGACCTTCTCTTTGCATCTTACTCTTTGGAATCATTTTCCTTCTTAAAGAGCATGATTTACCATTGCCTTTAATGAAAGTCTCTTGGTGATTAACTGTTTATGTTCATGTGAATGCTTTCATTTTACTGTCATTTATGAAAGATAAATATTTTAGGTATGTAATTAGAGAATAATAGTGATTGCCTCTCAGTACTTCAAAGATATTATTCAACAACCTTTTGGTTTCTCTTGTTGAGAAGTCTGCTGTTTTCCTAATTATTGTTCATTTTTCAATGATCTGCCTTTTTCTTTTTAAAAAAATTATTTTATTTTATTTTCTTACTATACTTTAGATTCTGGGGTACATGTGCAGATCATGCAAGATTGCTGCATAGGTACACACAATGCAATGTGGTTTGCTGCCTCCATCCCCCCGTCACCTACATCTGGCATTTCTCCCCATTTTAACTCTCCCCGACCTCCCTACCTCCACTGCTGTCCCTCCCTAGCCCCTCCCAACAGATCTCAGTATGTGATGCTACCATCCCTGTGTCCTTGTATTCTCATTGTTCAACACCCACATATGAGTTAGAACATGCCATGTTTGATTTTCAGTTCTTGTGTCAGTTTGCTGAGAATGGTGGTTTCCAGATTCATCCATGTCCCTACAAAGGACCCAAACTCATCATTTTTTATGGCTGCATAGTATTCCATAGTATATATGTGCCAGATTTTCCTTGTCCAATCTATCATTGATGGGCATTTGGGTTGGTTCCAGGTCTTTGCTATTGTAAACAGTGCCGCTATGAACATATGTGGGCATATGTCTTTATAGTAGAATGATTTATAATCCTTTGAGTATATACCCAGTAATGGGACTGCTGGGTCAAATGGATTTCTATTTCTAGGTCCTTGAGGAAGTGTCACACTGTCTTTCACAATGGTTGAACTAGTTTACCCTCCCACCAACAGTGTTAAAGTGTTCCTTTTTCTCCACATCCTCTTGAGCATCTGTTGTCTCCAGATTTTTTAAAGATCATCATTCTAACTGGCATGAGATGGTATCTCAATGTGGTTTTCATTTGCATTTCTCTAATAATCAGTGATGATGAGCATTTTTTCATGTTTGTTGGTCTCATATATGCCTTCTTTTGGAAAGTGTCTGTTCCTATCCTTTGCCCACTTTTGAATGGATTTGTTTGTTTTTATCTTGTAAATCTGTTTTAGTTCTTTTTAAATTCTGGATATTAGCCCTTTGTCAGATGAGTAGATTAAAAAATTTGTTTTCCAATTCTGTTGGTTGCCAGTTCACTCTAATGATTGTTTCTTTTGCTGTACAGAAGCTCTGGAGTTTAATTAGTTCCCATTTGTCTATTTTGACTTTTGTTGCCAATGCTTTTGGTGTTTTGGTCATGACCAAACACCAAGGACTTCACGAAGTCCTTGCCTATGCCTATTTCCTGAATGGTTTTGCCTAGGTTTTCTTCTAGGGTTTTTATGGTGTTAGGTCTTGTGTTTAAGTCTTTAATCCATCTGGAGTTAATTTTAGTGTAAGGTGTCAGGAAAGGGTCCAGTTACTGCTTTCTGCACACTGCAATCCAGATTTCCCAACACCATTTATTAAACAGAGCATCCTTTCCCCATTTTTTGTTTTTGTGAGGTTTGTCAAAGGTCAGATGGTTGTAGATGTGTGGCGTTGCCTCCAAGACCATTCTGTTACATTGGTCTCTATGTCTGTTTTGGTACCAGTACCATGCTGTTTTGATTACTGTAGCCTTGTAGTATAGTTTGAAATCAGGTAGCATGATGCCTCCAGCTTAGTTCTTTTTGCTTAGAATTGTTTTGGCTATGTGGGCTCTCTTTTGGTTCCACATAAAGTTTAAGATGGTTTTTTCCAGTTCTCTGAAGAAGGTCATTGGTAGCTTGATGGGGCTAGCCTTGAATCTATAAATTACTTTGGGCATTATGGCCATTTTCAGGATATTGATTCTTACTAACCATGAGCATGGAATGTTTCTCCAACTGTTTGTGTCCTCTCTTATTTTGTTGAGCAGTGGTTTTGTAGTTCTCCTTGAAGAGGTCCTTTACATCCTTTGTTAGTTGTATTCCTAGGTATTTTATTCTCTTTGTAGCAATTGTGAATGGGAGTTTGTTCATGATTTGGCTCTCTGGTAGTCTGTTATTGGTGTATAGAAATGCTGTGATTTCTGCACATTGAATTTGTATCCTGAGACTTTGCTGAAGTTGTTTATCAGTTTAAGGAGATTTTGGGCTGAGATGATAGGGTCTTCTAAATAGACAATCATGTGCCTACAAATAGAGACCATTTGACTTCCTCCTTTCCTAATTGAATACCCTTTATTTTTTTTCTTGCCTAATTGCTCTGGCTAGAACTTCCTATATTATATTGACCAGGAGTGGTGAGAGAGGGCATACTTGTCTAGAGCCAGGTTTCAAAGGAAATGCTTCCAGTTTTGGCCCATTCAGTATGATATCGGCTGTAGTTTTGTTATAAATAGTTTTCTTATTTTTAGATATGTTTCTTCGATACCTAGTTTATTAAGATTTTTTAGCATAAAAGGCTGTTGAATTTTTTGGAAAGACTTCTCTGCATCTATTGAGATAATCATGTGGTTTTTGTCTTTGGTTCTGTTTATGTGGTGGATTACGTTTATAGACTTCTATATGTTGAACCAGGCTTGCATCCTCGGGATGAAACCTACTTGATCGTGATGAATAAGCTTTCTGATGTGTTGTTGCAATTGGTTTGCAGGTATGTTATTGAAGATTTTTGCATCTATGTTCATTATGAATATTGGCCTGAAGTTTTCTTTTTTTGGTGAGTCTCTGTTGGGTTTTCATGTGGGGATGATGTTGGTCTTATAAAATGATTTGGGAAGGGTTCCCTCTTTTTGGATTGTTTGGAATAGTTTCAGAAGGATTGGTACCAGCTCCTCTTTGTACATCTGGTAGAATTCAGCTGTGAACCCATCTGGATTTCATCTTTTTTTGGTTAGTAGGCTATTAATTGCTGCCTCAACTTCAGCCCTTGTTATTGGTCTTTTCAAGATTTCAACTTCTTCCTGGTTTAGGCTTGGGAGGGTGCAGGTGTCCAGGAATGTATCCATTTCTTCCAGGTTTACTGGTTTATGTGCATAGAGTTGTTTTAGTAATCTCTGATGGTAATTTGTATTTTTGTGGAATCAGTGGTGATATCTCCTTTAACATTTTTTATTGCATCTATTTGATTCTTCTTCCTTTTCTTTTTTATTAATCTGGCTAGCAGGCTGTCTATTTTGTTGATCTTTTCAAAAAAAAAAACAGTTTCTGGATTTATTGATTTTTGAAGGGTTTTTTGTGACTCTATCTCATTCAGTTCTGCTCTGATCTTAGTTATTTCTTGTCTTCTGCTAGCTTTTGAGTTTTCTGGATCTTACTCCTCTAGCTCTTTCAATTTTGATGATAGGGTATTGATTTTAGATCTTTCCTTGCTTCTCATGTGGGCATTTATTGCTATGAATTTCCCCTAGACACTGCTTTAAATGTGTCCCAGAGATTCTGGTCTGTTGTGTCTTAGTTCTCATTGGTTTCAAAGAACATCTTTATTTCTGCCTTCATTTCATTGCTTACCTAGTTGACATTCAGGAGCAGGTTGTTCAGTTTCCATGAAACTGTGTGCTTCTAAGTTAGTTTCTTAGTTCTGAGTTCTAATTTGATTGCCCTTTTATCTGAGAGACTGTTACGATTTCTGGTTCTTTTGCATATGCTTAGGAGTGATTAACTTCCAATTATGTGGTCAGTTTTAGAGTAGGTGCAATATGGTGCTCAGAAGAATGTCTATTCTATGGATTTGGGGTGGAGATTTTTGTAGATGTCTATTAGGTCCACTTGGTCAAGTTCTGAGTTCACGTCCTGGATATCCTTGTTAATTTTCTGTCTCATTGATCTGTCTAATTTTGACAGTAGAGTGTTAAAGTCTCCCACTATTATTGTGTGGGAGTCTATGTCTCTTTGTAGGTTGTTAAGAACTTGCTTTATGTACCTGGGTACTTCTGTATTTATTGTGTATATATTTAGGATCATTAGCTCTTCTTGTTGCATTGATCCTTTCACCATTTTGTAATGCCTTTCTTTGTCTCTTTTGATCTTTGTTGTTTTAAAGTCCATTTTATCAGAGACTAGGATTGCAACTCCTGCTTTTTTTTGCTCTCCATTTGCTTGATAAATCTTCCTCCATCCCTTTATTTTTATCCTATGTTTGTCCTTGCAGGTGAGATGGGTTTCCTGAATACAGCACACCAATGGGTCTTGAGTTTTTATCCAATTTGCCAGTCTATGTCTTTTGATTGAAGGATTTAGCCCATTTGCATTTAGTGTTAGTATTGTTGTATGTGAATTTGATCCTGCCATTTTTATGCTATCTGGATGTTTTGCCCATTAGTTGATGCATTTTCTTCATTATGTCTATGGTCTTTACTGTTTGGTATGTTTTTGGAGTGGCTGGTACTAGTTGTTCTTTTCCTTGTTTAGGGCTCCTTTCAGGAGCTTTTGTAAGGCAGGCCTGGTGGTGATGAAATCTCTCAGCAATTGCTTGTCCATAAAGGATTTTATTTCTCCTTCACTTATGAAGCTTAGTTTGGCTGTATATGAAATTCTAGGTTGAAAGTTCTTTTCTTTAAGGATGTTGAATATTGGCCCCACTCTCTTCTGGCTTCTAGAGTTTCTGCCAAGAGATCCACTGTGAGTCTGATGGGCTTCCCTTTTTGGGTAACCTGATCTTTCTCTCTGTCTGCCCTTAGCATTTTTTCCTTCATTTCAAACCTGGTGAATCTGACAATTATGTGCCTTGGGGTTGCTCTTCTTGAGGAATATCTTTGTGGTGTTCTCTGTATTTCCTGGACTTCTATGGTGGCCTGCCTTGCTAGGTGGGGGAAGTTCTCCTGGATGATATCCTGAAGAGTGTTTTCCAGCTTGGATTCATTCTCTCCATCACATTCAGGTACACCTATCAAACCTAGATTAGGTCTTTTCACATAATCCCATTTTTCTTGAAAGCTTTATTCCTTTCTCTTCACTCTTTTTTCTCTAGTCTTGCCTTCTCATTTTCTTTCATTGAGTTGATCATCAATCTCAAATATCCTTTCTTCTGCTTGATCGATTAGGCTATTGAAACTTGTGTATGCTTTGCGAAGTTCTCATGCTGTGTTTTTCAGTTCCATCAAGTCGTTTATATTCTTCTCTAAGCTGTTTATTCTAGTTGGCATCTCATCTAACCTTTTTTGTAGGTTCTCAGTTTCTTTGCATTGGGTTAGAACTTGTTCTTTTAGCTCAGAGAAGTTTGTTATCACCCACATTATGAAGCCTGTTTCTGTCAATTCATCAGATTCATTCTCCATCTATCTTTGATCCCTAGTTGGTGAGGAGTCGTGATCCCTTGGAGGAGGAGAGGTGTTCTGGTTTTTGGTGTTTTCATCCTTTTTGCACTGTTTTCTTCTCTAGTGGCTTTGTCTACCTGTGGTCGTTGTAGTTGGTGACTTTCAGATGGGGTCCCTGAGTGCACATACTTTTTGTTGATTTTGAAGCTATTTCTTTCTGTTTCTTAGTTTTCCTTCTAACATTCAGGCTTCTCTGCTGTAGCACTGTTGGAGGTCCACTCCAGACCCTGCTTGCCTGAGGATCACTTGTGGGGGCTGCAGAACAGTAAGGGTTGCTGCCAGTTTCTTCTTCTTTTATCTTCATCCTAGATGGGTACCTGGTAGATGTTGGCCTGAGCTGTCCTTTATGAGGTGTCTCTTTGGGCATACAGGGGTCAGGAAGCTGCTTGAGGAGACAGTCTGTTTCTTATAGAAGCTCAAGTGCTGAGCTGTGAGTTCCATTGTTCTGTTCAGAGCTTCTGGGCAGGTATTTTTCAGTCTGCTGCAGTGGAACTCATAACTGGTTTTTTTCCTAGGCGCTCTGACCTAGGAAGGTTGGCTTTATTTATAAGTTTCTGATGTGCTGCTGCCTTTTTTTCAGAGATACCCTGCCCCGCATGGAGTAGTCTAGTCGCAATCTGCCAACAGAGGCATTGCTGAGCTGCCACAGCCTCTGCCCAGCTGCTGTGTGAACTGCCTCAGTATTGATGGACTCCCTCGGTAGCAGCAGACACCCTTCCCCCCACTAAGCTGGACCACCATCCCAGGTCCAGCTGTGCTTGCTGGGAAACTCTCAATCCAGAGTGTTTCAGATTGCTTGTTTTGTGGGGGTGGTACCCACCAAGGCAGATCACCTGGCTCCCTGTCTTAGCACTCTCCCTTTCAGTAATTCCAGGCACCAGTTTAAATGGCCGCCCAGATATGTGTGAGTTTCTGTGCATCAACCCGTGGCACCAGCCATACTGAAAACTCATGTTGCTTTCTGGCCTGGGAATCTCTTGGTCTGTGGGCAGTGAAAACTTGTTTGGAAATGCAGTGAGCATTCACCCTCTGTGTCTTTTTGGGAACTACACTCCAGAGCTGTTGCTATTTGGCCATCTTGGAGCCTCCTGATCTGCCTTTTTTCTCTGGATGTCTTTCTAATTTTCTCTGGGTCTTTTTTATTAGGCAGTTTTGCTTTGATCTTTTGGCATTGATTTCTTTTCATTTATTGTGCTTTTGATACATTACTTATTACATTTGGGGAATTTGGAAAATCACAGCCATTTTATTTTCAAGCATTATATCTCCTATATTTTCCTAGGACTGAGGTACCTGTTAAGCTTTCTGATTCTCTGCTCCTGATATTTTAATTTTTAAAATATTTCAACATAATTTGTTCAGCTATACTTCCTATATTATGGATTCTCTCTTCAGCCAAGAAAGTCTAATTTTCTCTTCAGCCAAGAAAGTCAAAGTTGATCAACATTCTTATGGACTTTTTCACAGAATTCTGAAATACTAATATATGGGGGGTGTTAGTTGTCCTTCTAAAATGGCTTTGAACCTTTCTTATTTTCTTAGAGCAGATTTTCTAACTGTAACCTAAATGCACACATTTGATTGACATTGCTCACTTTAAGTCCAACTTATTTTGGGAATTTAAACTCAGAAGGGAGCTTAAACTTTGATGTTTATGGGAAGAGTCTCTTGGCTACCTTTCATGGCTTTTATAAACACTTCCTGTTTGTATAGCACTCTGTAATTACCCCTGTTGATTAACTTACTGTGTCTTACAATTGCCCATTATTTTTTCTCTTAATCCAACACTGTATTGCAAGCTCAGGGCTCCCTTTTCCTGCCATCTTAAATGTGGAGGCATCTTCCTGGAAGTGGCCTTCAGATCACAGCACAAACTGTAATGCAGCATATCGGGGGAGAATCTCTCTGGAAGAGGACAGACTAAAATTGTAATCTGCACATCTTTTATTTAAACCCTCTCAGTGTATTTGAAGTCCTCTAAGGAAAACAGTTGTCATAGGGAGTGGCCTAGACATAGTCAACTTTTCCTCCATGAAATAATAAGCCTTTATTTTGTTCAGCCACTGGGAGTTTTGAGGTAGTTTTTTACTTCTCTAAAACCTAACTTACTTGTTCAAAGCTCATACTAAGTATTTTTAGGCATAGGGCTCAGCTTTTTAAACCTACGTTTGCAGTTTTTGTGCCTCCTCTATGGGGGTAGTGCTTTCTACTGCAAAGGATATGCCATGATTATCCACAGGATTTTGATCATGCACTGGTAAGAATAATATGTCTGTATAAACAAATGTTAGTATATTATATAAGCAAACCTTGATAAATTGCAAATGGTGATCTTTACCTTAGCTCTGAAGGTCTAAATTTCACTTGGAATTTTTCAGTAGATATATATGAACTCAAATATTATCCTACTTAAAAGCAGGTTAGCAAAAAAAAAACTAAAAAAGAAGAAGAAGCAGAAGAAGAAGGAGGAGGAAGAGGAGGAGGAGGAGGAGGAGGAGGAGAAGAAGAACAAGAAGAACAAGAAGAATAAGAAGAATAAGAAGAAGAAGAAGAAGAAAGGAGAAGAAGAAGAAAAGAAAACTTATCAAAAGAGTCTTTTTAAATCCAAAATGACACTATATAAGTATCATATACTTCATAGGTTAAGGAAGTTATAGATAATGGTATCTTTATGACTGATTCTTCTTGATTACATTAAAGTGATCTTGGGCATTTTGGATTTTTCAGATGTTTCTTTTGAGGTCTTCAAGATTTTCAACATGATAAACTTATAGTAGATTTAGTGGCCCTCATGTCATTTCTATGAGGAACTTCAAGGCTATCACAAATAAATGGAAAATCTATGCAATTTCAAGGCAAATAAATTAATGTGCCTTTTCACCTAAGTTATCTCAATATTTCCTACAGATAAGTTCTAGAGTACTCTTGCTTTTAAAATTTAGATTCCATAGATGCAATCCTTTCAAACTTTAAAAATGTTTATTCTCGTCATTGTTCTGTATTCCACTACGTTTTCTTTTCTGAGATAGTTTTATTTTGATTGAAAATCTATTTTTTTTTCCCCCTTGAGACAGAGTTTTGCTCTTGTTACCCAGGCTGGAGTGCAATGGCGTGATCTCGGCTCACCGCAACCTCCACCTCCTTGGTTCAGGCAATTCTCCTGCCTCAGCCTCCTGAGTAGTTGGAATTACAAGCATGCACCACCATGCCCAGCTAATTTTTTGTATTTTTAGTAGAGACGGGGTTTCACCTTGTTGACCAGGATGGTCTCGATCTCTTGACCTTGTGATTTACCCGCCTTGGCCTCCCAAAGTGCTGGGATTACAGGCTTGAGCCACCATGCCCAGCCGATTGAAAATCTTTTAATTCATTGCCCAATTATAATTGGGCGTTTCTTGGCACAACTACCCATATTTGCAAGGCCATAGCTCTTAGCTGCCAACCTGACTGAAACTTAAACCTATGGCATCCATTGCAGCTGGTGATAAAAGTTATGCCAGCTGCATTTTCCACAGTTCTTAACTGTTAAGAACAATCCCCTCTAGCGTGCTCACAAATCAACTTTGGGATAATTGGTATACAAGCTTTATTCAATTTTTCAAGCCACATAAAATATACTTTTTCCGTTTTATCAATTATATTTCCTCAACTTTTGCTCTAGATGGCCAATTGCAGGGGCAGTTTTCAAAGTATGTATCACTAATTTGGTATCCTTATTTCTTTTATTACGATTGTTATATCCACATGCATTTTCTTTCTTTTTTTTTTAATTGTACTTTAAGTTCTGGGGTACATGTGTAGATCATGCAAGATTGTTGCATAGGTGCATACATGACAAGGTGGTTTGCTGCCTCCATCCCTTGTCAATTATATCTGGCTTTACTCCCATGTTATCCCTCCCCAACTCCCCTACCCCCTGCTGTTTTTGTTCCCTGCAATAGATCCCAGTGTTTGATGCTTCCCTCCCTGTGTCCATTGTTCTCGTTGTTCAACACCCACATATGAGTTCGAACATGTGGTATTTGATTTTCTGTTCTTGTGTCAGTTTGCTGAGAATGATGGTTTCCAGATTCATCCATGTCACTACAAAGGACATGAATTCATCCTTTTTTTATGGCTGCATAGTATTCCATGGTGTATATGTGCCACATTTTCCTTGTCCAGTCTATCATTGATGGGCATTTGGGTTGGTTCAAGGTCGTTGCTATTGTAAACAGTGCTGTGATGAACATATGAGTGCACATGTCTTTATAATAGAATGATTTATAATCCTTGGGGTATATAGCCAGTAATAAGATTGCTGGGTCAAGTGGAATTTCTGTTTCTTGATCCTTGAGGAATCACCACCCTGTCTTCCACAATGGTTGAACTAATTTACACTCCCGCCAACAGTGTAAAAGTGTTCATTTTCTCCACATCCTCTCCAGCATCTTTTGTCTCCAGATTTTTTAATGATTGCCATTCTAACTGGCATGAGGCGGTATCTCAATGTGGTTTTGATTTGCATTTCTCTAATGACCAGTGATGAGTATTTTTTCATATGTGTGTTGGCCTCATAAATGTCTTCTTTTAAAAAGTGTCTGTTCATATCCTTTGCCCACTTTTGGTTGGGTTTGTTTGTTTGTTTTCTTGTAAATTTGTTTAAGTTCTTTGTAGATTCTGGATGTTAGCTCTTTGTCAGCTGGTTAGATTATAAAAATTTTTTCCCATTCTGTTGGTTGCTGGTTCACTCTACTGATTGTTTCTTTTGCTGTACAGAAGCTCTTGTTAAAGTCCCTTTTATCAGAGACTATGATTGCAACTCCTGCTTTTTTTTGCTCTTCATTTGCTTGGTAAATCTTCCTCCATCCCTTTATTTTGAGCCTATGTGTGTCCTTGCACATAAGGTGGGTTTCTTGTATACAGCACACTGATGGGTCTTGACTCTTTATCCAGTTTGCCAGTTTGTGTCTTTTGATTGGGGCATTAACCCATTTACATTTAAGGTTCATAATGCTATGTGTGAATTTGATCCTGCCATTTTGATGCTAGCTCCACATGCATTTTCACTGCATGCATAATCCTCTTCTAAGTTTGATAACTCACACTACTTTTTGCTTAACACACTTGATTTTAATTAGGTAAAAAATAAAAAATCTGAAAAAATAAGCATAAATATAGCAACCATTTTCTAGACTAATAAAATTGGTGCCCCAAGAATTCCACTAGTAATGTAAAGATATGACTGCATGTTGGTAAGGTAAAGATTTGACCACCTGTATGAATTTATACTGATTAGGTTTGATAGGCTCAATTTTATAAATTTAGGTATTTTTGTTGTCACAGTTTCACCTAAGGTGTATGTTTAGTTCTATGGGAAAATCCCTACTATAAAGAGTTTATAATCAGGGCATGTTAAAAAATATTTCTGTTATAACTCAAAATAAAATTATATTGAAATACATTAGAATTCTTAATATTCATAGACTACAAACTCTGACAATAATATTAGAAGTATTTCTTACTTTGCATGAAATAATGTTATTACCATTTTAGTTACTTTACCACATCATAACTTAAATTTTTTTGTAGAATATCTTTGAAGAGTGCTTCAAGTAAAAACTATTTGAATTATCTATGTAAGTACCTACTGATATTTAAACTTTGATGATCTTTTCACATCATGGAGGACAATGGGTTCTCTAGATACACCCACATCAGAGGTCCATCATTCCTTTTCCAGGATTATGTTCCATTGTGTTCTGATTTTAAAGCAAATTGGGAATCTGTTGTTGCCACTTTCCCATATTCCTGTGGTTCTGTGTACTGTGATCATCAAGACCATAGAAGTGGAAAGCAGGGTTGGTGGTAGCTTTTACAGTCTTCAGTGCAACATCCACTAGAGTTAATGGCATTTTATGAAAATCCCAAAAAGACCAGATATATTTTGTACTTTGTTTTGGTACATCTTTCTCAAATTATGTTAAAATTAATCATCAGTATCAAAGTATACAATCAAGAAAAAAAGAAATGCATATAATGAATACTCATAACTGTTAGTATCTTTGGAAAAGGTGGGTAATGATTTTTAAAAATAGAGTAATTTTCTTTGGAATAAATAATTCTCAAGAACATTTTGGTAGTTATATACTTCTAAGAAAAGTGTATTTTATTTATTATTTCCTTAATTAAATATTTGTTGATCATTACTGCGCATGAGACGTTCTCTCAGATGGAGGTAAATGGAACTCCCCTTGTTAAGCAGAATAACAGGGAGATGTGACAGCTGCACAGATGACTACACTTCCAAGCAGGATAAAATATCCTGTGCTGGGGGACCAGGAGAAGGGAAATCACTTCTAATAAAAGTTGATGATAGAAAGAGTTTGTGAAAGGCTTTTGCATGATATTTTAAATTTGATAAAAAGATAAGATGTGCAAAGTCACAAAGGGGGGAAAACCAAAAAAAAATGTTTTCCATGAATAATTAGTTAACCTGTGTTGTTAAAAATGTATTGGACTTCTGTGTAGGCATGACAAATTAAATCCAGAGGATTTATTTCCAGTCCATCAATAGCACCACTAAAATAATAGAAATTATTTTTTGAAAGCATGAATCTAAAAGAGCACAAGAATGATTATGAGAGCAACAAAATGTTGGATGCGATAAAGCTTCCAGGGTGTAACTGAGGCAACAATTAAAGAAACCTGAAAATTGATGTGTAAGAAAGGGTTACAAGATATTTAAAGAAAGCCTGTAACACAAAGAGAAAGATCAAGGCAAACAACATTTTAAAAAATCTTTGCAAAGAGTAAAATAAAATTTGGGAAACAATTTTCTTGGTGAAATAAGGAAAAATAAATCATCCTGGAAGCAGGAAAAGGAGGTTCCGACACATTTTGGAAAGTCTGTAGGAGAGACAGTCTTATGAGACAACAGTGAAGAGGCCCACAGCGCTCACCTTCCCCTGAGCTGGGAATTCCAAGCATTGAGAGACCATGGAGACAGCTGAGCAAGTGGTGAATGATGAGGAGTTTTGTCTTAGGATCATTAACCTGGCAGCAATACAAAGAGTAGAGAGAGAGAGCTAGGACAAAAGCTAATAAGGACGGGAACCCAGGGTATAAATTCCAGAAGAGGTATCATGGAAAAGAGGACAGATTTAGTTTTTACAGAGGAAAAATTATGAGGGAATGAAAAAAATTGGATGTGTAGACAGAAGAAGTATAAGGAATTAACATGCTGAGAGTTAATAAGACTCAAACTTCAGTTTTAAGCCTTTGCATCTGAGGTATTGGTGGAATTGCAGAGATAAATTATTATCAAGCATTATAGATATAATTGGTCTCTAAAGCCTGAGAACTGAAGAGTAGATTTAGAATCGTGGAAGTCATTGGTGATCTTGCAGAGAACAGTGTGGCTGGTATGGTAGGGGTGAAAGCCTACCAGAATGGGTTTAAGAGGCTTTGCAGAGGGAAACTAGAGATAATAGAAATAATACTTGCAAAAAATGGTGCCACAGAAGGTTGGTAGCTGGCTGAGAATGAGTTCAAGAGCAGGCTTTATTAAGAAAGAGGGGAGAATTTCTCTTATAGTTTTCCATTTGGGCAGCAGAGAATATCCTAACATCAGGAAAAAGTTACAAAATTCTATCATGGTTTTCATAAATGATCATAGCTTGCTCTTTGAAAGGCACAAACTAACCACAGTACAAAATAACTAACTAGCATGAATACTTTAAAAATAGATGCATATATTAATAATACTAGCTAATTTCCAGTTAGTATTTACATCATGGAAGAAAATGTAAATTTAGATATTTGGAATTTTTATAGCTTATCATTTTTTAAATGAAATAGAAACCTTATTTTAAGTCTTTACAGGAATCAGCATATACATGTAAAGACAAATCCTGGCTTTTTTGCTGGAAAATCCTTTAAGAAGCATAATTTTGGTGGCATCTTGTGGTCTTAATCCAGGTAAACCTCTGCATTAAAAAAAATGAACCAAAAGTATAAACTGTACCAAAGTACAATATTTTGTTACTTTTCTGTCTCCATCTTTAGTTAAGTGCTCAATTTTATTCATAAAACAATTGAAATAATTTAATTTCGAGCCATTGGGGTTTTGTCATATTTATTCCCATATTATATTCACACAGTAGATATGGATGGAAAGCTTTTGGATGAATGGTATTTTTTTCAATAGTCTGACTAAATCTAGAAACAAGATCGCCTAGTGCCCAGTGCCAGACGAGCCCACCCCACTCTCTCTGACTCTGAAGTGATCAGAATGCTTTCTTCAGGAATCTGTATGGCTTTGCCAATTCATAGCTACAGACTCAATTATGAACAAAAGGGCAGCTACCCTTCAGTAGGGAAAATCAAATTAATGTTTGGCCAAAGAGCATTTAATTGTGTTTTTTCAATAATGAAGTCCTCTTTAGATATGTTCACGAATCAGGAATAGGTAACAGCAAAATGATAGATATGTATGTAACGCTATGTAGTTATGGAATTGTTTTCCCATAGATCTTTTTTGATTGATCATTATGATAGGATTTTTTTGCATGTGTGATAGTTAAATAATGGCATGGGAGAAAAGTCAGGATATTCTGTTAACAAGATAATCATTCTCTCCTATTCTTGTGTTTAGGTCTTTTCTGTTGCTATTTAATTCTCCACTTCAAGGCTATTTCATGGTCTCCATCTCTACTGTATTTAGTTAGTTTTTTTTTTTTTTTTTAATTCTAAGTGTTTCTTTCTGGCTTTCTTGTAGTCTATTATTAGAAACATAACATTTATCTGATTAGTTAGCAGGAAGTAATTGCTCTTCTACTACTGAGGCATGCTGCTTGTTTTATTCTTTTATTATTGCAGACATCAGAATGTAATGTTTTAATTCCACATGACCATCTATTCTACTACACTAGAAGTCTCTGAAGACCAGAGCCATGTCTGGTTTTGCTGGTAGTCAGTCAGCGCGGTGCTCGGCACGTAACAGGACGTGGGGTTTACTGGAAAATGGCCTCACTGTTAACATTCCCCATTACAATCCTAACTCCCAAGGTTTAATATCATTACAATAAAAGGCAGGGCCTTGGAGGGGCGATGAGGTCATGACTGTGGAGGCCTCATGAATAGCATTAGTGCTCTTATAAAACAGGCTCCAGAGAATTTGTTCTCCCCTTCCACCATGTGGGAACACAGTGAGAAGTATAAAATATGAACCAGAAAGTGCACCCGCACAAGACACCGAATCTGCTGGTGCCTAAATTTTGGACTTCTCAGCCTCTGAAATGATGAGAAATACATTTCTGTTGTTTAAGTGACCCAGTTTATAGTATTTTGTTATGGCAGCCTAAACTGATTAAGACCCTGATCAACAGTCAACATTTGACCTCTGTGCTTACCTGTTACTAGTAATTAGAACATTTTAGATTTCAACAAAGATAATTGCATAAGTGTTTGAGGTGTATGCTTATCCAATGCTAATTTTAATCAATTTTACATAATATAAATAGGCTATTACATATGCTTTTCACAGGACTTAATGCCCTTTGATAACTATGTACTTGAGTTATAAGTAATTACATGATCTGTCTGAAATGCTTATAACAGTATATGAGAGACTTAACATAAAATGTAACATTTATTTACATAACATATGTATCTTTCAAATTATGTATACATCCAATTTTGATATGTTAAATGTTTTTCCGTTTCTATCATGGTATCACTGATGTTTTATCTTCACTTCTGAATCATTTTGAAGCAGATTCTGTGTATCAGCTTTCTTTTTCTTTCCTATTGAACTTTCTGCAATGTAGTTAATTAGTCTTAGCTAACACTCATATATTTTAACATTTAAAAAGTCCTTAGAAATCACCTTGCCCACCCATTTTCATTTTAAAGAATGAGGAAGCAGGGATGGGGAAGTTATAGGACTTATATAAAGATGGTATAAGTTTGGCTTATGATAACTCTAAGTTCAGAGGCCCATATGGGTTTTGTGGGGCTTGAAACTTATATAATTAGGGAAACCCAAAATTTTTTATTTTTTAAATTATTGATTTATTTATTATATTTTAAGTCCTGGGGTACATGTGCAGAATGTGCAGGTTTGTTACATAGGTATACACATGCCATGGTGGCTTGCTGCACCCATGAACCCATCATCTATATTAGGTATTTCTCCTAATGCTATCCCTCCCCTAGTCCCCTCACCCCCAACAGGCCCCAGTGTGTGATACTTCCCTCCTTGTGTCCATGTGTTCTCATTGTTCAACTCCCATTTGTGAGTGAGAACATACGACATTTGATTTTCTGTTCTAGTGTTAGTTTGCT
The DNA here is from genome assembly GCF_049354715.1 of Callithrix jacchus. Lineage (NCBI taxonomy): Eukaryota > Metazoa > Chordata > Mammalia > Primates > Cebidae > Callithrix > Callithrix jacchus. Next base: position 169,316,842 of record NC_133505.1, read on the forward strand.
GAGAATTATGGTTTCCAGCTTCATCCATGTTCTTGCAAAGGACATTAACTCATCCTTTTTTATGGGTACATAGTATTCCGTGGTATATATGTACCCATTTTTCTTATCCATTCTATCGTTGATGGGTATCTGTATTGGTTCCAAGTCTCTGCTATTGTGAAGAGTGCCACACAAAAAAACAAAAAACAAAAACAAAACAAAACATGTGCATGTGTCTTTATAGTAGAGTGATTTATAATCCTTTGGGTATATACCCAGTAATGGGATTGCTGGGTCAAATGGTATTTCTGGTTCTAGATCCTTGAGGAATCACCACACTGTCTTCCACAATGGTTAAACTAATGTATACCCCCCACCAACAGTGTAATAGCATTCCTAGTTTTCCACATCCTCTCCAGCATCTGTTGTCTCCTTTTTTTTTAGAGATGGAGTTTGACCATGTTGGTCAGGCTTGTCTCGAACTTCCAACCTCATGATCTGCCCACCAGAGCCTCCCAAAGTGCTGAGATTACAGGCATGAGCCACTGCACCCAACCATCTCCTGACTTTTTAATGATTGCCATTCTAGCTGGCGTGAGATGATATCTCACTGTGGTTTTGATTTATATTTCTCTAATGACCAGTGATGATGAGCTTTTTTCATATGTTTGTTGGCTTCATAAATGTCTTCTTTTGAGAAGTATCTGTTCATATCCTTCATCCATTTTTTGATGGGTTTGTTTTTTCTTGTAAATTTGTTTAAGTTCTTTGTAGATTCTGGGTATTAGCACTTTTTTAGATAGATAGATTGCAGAAATTTTCTTTCATCCTGTAGGTTGCCTGTTCATGCTAATGATAGTTTCTTTTGCTGCACAGAAGCTCTTTAGTTTAATTAGATCTTATTTGTTAATTTTTGTTTTGTTGCTATTGCTTTTGGTGTTTTAGTCATGAAGTCTTTGACCATGCCTATTTCCTGAATGGTATTGGCTAGGTTTTCTTCTTGGGTTTTTATGGTTTTCAGTCTTATGTTTTAGTCTTTAGTCCATCTTGAGTTAATTTTTGCATAAAGTGTAATGAAGGGGTCCAGTTTCAGTTTTCTGCATATATCTAGCCAGTTTTCCCATCACCATTTATTAAATAGGGAATCCTTTCCCCATTGCTTATTTTTGTCAGGTTTGTCAAAAATCAGATGGATTTAGATGTGTAGTGTTATTTCTGAGGTTTCTGTTCTGTTCAATTGATCTATAGCTCTGTTTTGGCACAAGTACCATGCTGTTTTGGTTACTGTAGCCTTGTAGTATAGTTTGAAGTCAGGTAGCATGATGCCTCTACCTTTGTTCTTTTTGCTTAGGATTGTCTTGGCTATGTGGGCTCTTTTTTTGCTTCTTATGAATTTTAAAGTTTTTTTCTGATTCTGTGAAGAAAATCAATGGTAGTTTGATGGGGATAGCATTGAATCTGTAAACTACTTTGGTCAGCATGGTCATTTTCATGATATCGATTCTTCCTATTCATGAGTATGGAATGTTTTTCCATTTGTTTTTATCCTCTGTTATTTCCGTGAGCAGTGGTTTGTTGTTAGGTGAGAAATTTAATATTGACTAAGAATGAGAAAAAAATTAAGAACCTGGCAAATACCACAAATAAAGTCTATCCAGAAAAGAACATTATCAAATTGTCTCCGACATCTTTGCAATAATTTTCTCTGTATTTATTAGCTGCATATTACTTGGTCATTACTTTATGACAGCAATTGCATAATGTCATTTTCTGTGGAAAACAAAGAAAGATAATCAGATTCTCTGGTAGCGTTGTTAATGGAAACTGGCTTTTTACTACTGAGAGTTAAGTTTCTTTCGGCTTCACAACTTATTATTGCTATTGCCACATCTCTGACTCCCATCTGCATGTCCTCATTCAGGTCACACAAGCCCTGGGGCAACCTCCTCCCTGGATGTCTTCCAGCAAACAAGACTCCAGACCCTCACTGTCAACATCAAGCTGGCTATGAATCTGGATCTTCGTGCTCCTCAAAGCAGGGAGCAGAGCAGCAACCCCCTCAAGTCCACCCCATCCTTTCCCCAAAGTCCAGTGTATTATTCTTATGTATTTTAATGCTTGCTTATTGTAACCCCAGAGAAATAGGGCTTGGGGAGACACTGGCGAATCACAAAATATTTTTACCTGGGATCCTTCTCTGGAATTAAAGATAGAGTTCAGATTCTGGGCCACAAGCCAACAGGGGCTAGCGCTGGCTGCCTACTCTTTTACCCTGCACATCAGCATCAGAATTTAAAGGTGACCCAGACTCCAATCTCTTAGCAGGTGGCTGATGCTGGATCTCCTGAGAAGAACATTTGGTAGGAGCCCATATAAGTGAGAGGCTTAATTTCATAGTCAATCTGCTTCTGCCTATGGCAAATGCTTGCAAAAAGTCAGACATTGTTTCTCTCTTTAGTAAGAATTTAAAACATTGTAATTGACTCACTAAGTACTAAAGTAAAAATGTTTTGTGATTCACCAGTGTCTCCCCAAGCCCCATCTCTCTGGGATTATAACAAGCTAGCATTAAAAGACATAAGAATCATACACTGGACTTTGGGGAAATGGTGAGAGGGACATGAGGGATAAAAGACTGCACACTGGGTACCGTGTACACTCTACGGGTGATGGGTACATCACAGTCTCAGAGATCACCACTAATGAACTTAATCATGTAACCAAACACCACCTGCTCCCTAAAAACCTATTGAAATAAAAAATAAAGTTAAAATATAGCTAGCATTGAATCAACCAACAACTACTTCTCTGGGCAAATGTTCTGTCACGCACTTGCACAAACCCCAATCTCTCTTCAGGGGCCTCTTGAAAAGTTCAGTTTCTGACTCACTTGACTCCCTTGTGCCATTTGTGTGATGGTGTTTTTCTCCACTTCTGGACATGCACTTGGCCATGTGGCTCACAGGCCTCTCCTGAGTTCCATGTGGCACCTGCACAGACCGAGAAGCTTGGCATTTGGCTGATATAGACCATGTGGGCACACGCACAGCTTCTTGATAACATCACCTCAGAGATTGCCATTTCCAGTGTTTTCATGCTGCATTTCAGAATTCCCATCACACCCTCCCAAATTCTGCTTAGCGTCAGACCAGGCCATGCTACCGTGTGCTTTCAGGGCTTACAGAGGCTTCAGTGAGATGTTGGATTTGGTCATGGGGCTATTTACTGTTATTATTAATTATTAGTGTGTTTTAATGACAGCTTTCTGTCCTCAAGTTCTAGGTAAAATTGCCAAAGTAGACTCCTTTAAGTTTTGGGATTTTTTAACTTGGTGCATGTGATTTCATGAGGAAATATTTTATTTTATATTTCTGCTATAGAGATGGATTTAAAGTTTAATATTAGCATATTCTGGAGCATCTTCAGGAAGACAGCCTTGTAACTGAATCCTGCCGTATGGTTCAGGTGCAGCTGATTTGAACATTTACTCCACTTGCTTTGAACAAATAAGAGGAAACCTTCCTACTTTCTTTCTTTCCTTCCTTCCCACCCTCTTTCCTTCTTTCCTTCTTCCTGCCAACACACATTTATAGTGAACAGGTCGTTTGGGCCAAACACTGTTTTGGACTGTTTAAGTATATAGTTGGGAGCTAACAGATGCTGTTCAGGCCTCACAGAGCATGCGGTCTGAGTATGTAAAATCGCATTTGCAACAACTGCAGGCAAACAGTGTCATTGCTTGCCACATGAATCAAGGTTTTTCAGTGTCTTTGAGGGAGGACACTGGTGTGAGAATTGAGATTGAGCTTTCTGCACGATAGGTGGTGGCAGAGCTGTGCTGATGCTACAGGAGAAGCGAGTCAGATGACGATCGTGGCGTCGGTTCTCACTCAGGCGATGGAGTAGCCTCTGTCCCATCAAAAGAATGTTATGTGATGGAAAGGGGGCTTTGTGCTTTTTATTGTTTTAAACACAAAATCTGGGAATTTGTTTTGTTCCTTGGTTGCATAAGTGCTATAAATGTAAGGGGTATTACCTTACTTTTATATGGTCTATTTATTTTTATCTATTTAACAAACATTTTTAAAGCACATATAACCTGTCATGGGTCATGCTAGGTGTTTTACAAATATCAGCTCATTTTATTTGCACATATTTTAGTTATATTGTAGATAAAAACAATCAATACAAACTTAGAGGTTGAGGAGAATATATATATGTATACATTTTTGACCTTTATGCACTTTTACTCAAGTTTAAAATACCTTGTTGAAGATCGAGTACCCAGTGAAAATGTAGAGACTCAGCCAGGTGTGATGGCTCACGCCTGTAATCTCAGCACTTTGGGAGGTTGAGTTGGGCAGATAAGTTCGAGACCAGCCTGGCCAATATGGCAAAACCCCATCTCTACTAAAAATACAAAAAATTTATCTGGGCATGGGGGTGCATGCCTGTAATCCAAGCTACTCGAGTGGCTAAGGTGGGAAAATTGCTTGAACCAGGGAGGCTGAAGTTGCAGTGAGCTGAGCTTATGCCACTGCATTCCAGCCTGGGTGACAGAGCAAGACTCTGTTTCAAAAAAAAATTTAGAGACTCAAGGAGATCTAAGTGGCAAATATTCAAATGCATTAACTTTCCCCAACAAAAAGCATTTTTTTGCTTCAGTCAGTGTACCAAGACTCTTGATTTCCTTCTGGAGAAGCTCTTCAGTCCTAATGCAGACCAGCACGTGGAGTAACACGCCCTGAACCCTCCAGCAAGCCTGGGCCTATGCAGCACTCAGAGTGAACTCAGCGAGCAACTCCTGAGGTTCCAACATTACTTTATTTAGTTTTATTTATCAACTTTTATTTTAAGATCTGGGGTACAAGTGCAGGATGTGCGGGTTTGTTACATAGGTAAACGTGTGTCATGGTGATTTGCTGCACAGATCAACCCATTCCCTAGGTATTAAGTTCAGCACCCATTAGCTGATGCATTCCCTCCCCCTGCACCATCCTCCCCACAGACAGGCCTCAGTGTGTGTTCTTCCCTCATCCCATGTGTCCATGTGTTCTCATCATTCAGCTCCCACTTATAAGCAAGAACATGTGGTGTTTGATTTTCTCCTCCTGCATTAGTTTGCTAAAGATAACAACTTCCAACTCCTTTTTATAGCTGCATAGTATTCCATGGTGTATAGGTACCACATTTTCTTTATCCAGTCTATTGTCAATGAACATTTGGGTTGATTCCATGTCTTTGCTATTGCCAACACTGTATTTTAAAAGAAAATCTTTCTTCTTCTTGAAGGGCATGGGCCTTATCTGCAGTGCTGGGTTGACCTGGTTACAAGGAATCCACAGAAAACATAATCTAGTAGTTACTCTCATTACAATATGGTATGCCTGCCATACATCAGCAAGCAAACTATAAAGGGAGAGAAAATTCACTTTTATTTGAGCTACGCTTTACTCCTCTGAGGCTTCCTTGGTTTGTGACAAACATTCTAACAGCTTTACATAGAATTCAAAATGTTAAACCATCTAGCAGTGTATAGTAATAGATGAGTCTTGGAGATTGGAGGCCAGCTGAAAGATAGTCATGAGCAAAACCAGTCTTCCTTCTCTTAGAATAAGTATTGAGAGTATTTATTTGTGCATACCAATTCAATAATGAATAAGAATGTGACCTCAAAACAACATGTAGTTCATTTCTAGTCAAGATGGAATAGCAGGAACTGAATTTCTCCTCTCACCTGAAACAACTTTAGACAAGATGTATGAAACAATAGCACTCAAGCCACTAACCATCAGGCAATGAAGGACAGTGATCCTCAAGGGATGGGAAAAGATGAGGTGAGACCTACAACTGCCTCAACTTACTGCCTGGTAAAAGTTTCCAGAGGGTAGAAGCCTAGCTGTCTCCTTGAGTTCAGAAGATGAAGCTTGGAATTCAAGGAAGCTAAGTCAGCTAGAATTCACAGGACAGTATGGCACAGGAACTAGGTGTACAGAGAGAGAACTCCAGATCTGCAGAGGGTCCCCTTCCCCTTCAGTGCATGTATTTGAGGAAACTAACAGAGGCAGGGGAAAGAAGCACCTAAAATAGTAAGATGGAACAGGGATCAAGGCTCAGCAAAGGAAGAAATGGTTCCTCTTCCCAACAGCCAGAGTGGAAAACTTAATGTTTCCAGGGAGCATAGGCTACAGCACTAAAAAGGGTCCTCCCACACTAATGGGGAAAAGTGAACCTTAGTAACAATACTAATTTCGGACCACCTAACAAAGCTTAAAAGCAAGACTTGAATATTTGGGCTCACATCAATCCCAAATATTCCAAATAAATTATGTTCCAGAGAAGTTTCAAAAATATTTATAGCTATAAGAAAATTTTTAGCATACAAAAAGTAATGTCCAAAATGTCTGGCAACCAATTAAAAATTATAGACATACAAAGGAGCAAATAAATACAGCCAAAAATTAGGAGAAAAATCAGTATGTTGAAACTCACCCAGAATTTATACAGGTCATAAAAATAGGACATTAAAATAGTTCTTAGGACTATACTTTATATATTCAAGGAGCTAGAAGATACATCTTACATGTTAATAGAGACATAGAAAATATAAAAAGGTCCAAATAAATTTTTAGAGTTGGGAACTACAATATCTAAGATGAAAAGCACACTGGATGGGATCAAAGTCACATTAGATATTGCAGAAGAAAAAAATTGTAAACTTGAAAACAGCCACAGAAAATGCCCAAAAGGAAGCAGAGAGAAAAAAATTAAGAAAAAATGAAATGAACATTTTTCAACAGTGAGACAACTAGAATTGACCTAGTGTACATGTAATTCAAATCACTGAATGGAAGAGGAGTGGGAGATAAAATAATTGAAGAGATAATGACTGAAAAATGTCCAAAGTTGGTAAAAACTATGAACTTACAGATCTAAGAAGCTCAATAAAACCCAAACACAAGAAAGATGAAGAAAATGACACCAAGCCTCATTATAACTTAACTGCTTAAAATAAGTAATAAGAAGAACATTTTAACAACAGACATAGAAAAAAAACGACACATTGTAAACAGAGGAAAGAAGAAAAGTATGACAGCTTGGAAAAGAAATGTAGGTTAAAAGACAGTAGAAGAACATCTTTAAATGATGCAAAAAAATTATGAACCCATAATTCTTTATCCTGAAGAAATATTTATTTAAATGAAGGTGAAATAAGTTGTTTTCAGATGTACATAAGTCAAAACAAATTATCACCAGCAGACATTAACTGAAGAAATGTTAAAAGAAGTCCTTCAAGCTCAAGGAAAATGAAAACAGTGGAAACCCTGTGTCTACACAGAGGAAAGAAGGGGCCAGAAATGGAAACTATAAGAGCAAACATACTTTATTTTTCTAATTATTTTAATATCTACTATTTTCTGATTATTTAAATATTTAAAATTAATCTACTGTTTAGATAAAAATTACAATGTAGTAAGGTTCGTAATGTATGTAGGATTAAAATCTATGACTACACTAGCATAAAGACCTAAAAGCAAAAAAGAAGTATATTGTTGTAAGATTTTTATATGCTGTGCACTTGAAAGTAGACAGTGATAAGCTTAAAATGTTTACTCTAAACCCTAAATAAATCACTAAAATAACCATAAATAATTATAGCTAATAAGCCAAAAAAGGATATAAAACACAACAATAAATAATTCTTGAGTAATCCGAAGGAAGGCAAGAAAAAGAGAGAAAAGGAACGAGGAACAAAGGAAACAAAAAGAAAAAATAGCAATATGTATATTTAAACCCAATAATATTAATAATAACATTAAATGTAAATGGTTTAAAAACACCAATGAAAAGGATGCAATTGCCAGATTAAATTTAAGAGCAAGACCTAACTATATTCTGCCTACAGGAAACCCACATCAACTATAAAGGGTCAGATAGGTTAAAATTTAAATGGAAAAAGATAAAATATGTAAACACTAATCGAAAGACAACTGCAAGGGCTAATGAATATCAAACAAAGTGAATTTCAGAACAAAGAATGTTGCTAGTAATGAAAAGGATCAATACATCAGAATAAAGGAATCAGTTTATCAAGATGTAACAATTCTACATACTAAGCAAAAACTGACACAATTACACGAGGAAATATATAAATCCACAATGATAGAGATTTCAATAATAGAACAAGTATATAGAAAATTAGTAAGGATATAGGCAATTATTATAACAAACATTCATTATTTGTGGATTCAAACAATTTTATCTGAGTTATATTTTCTTTAAATGAGGCATAAATAATGCCACATTGTAAAGAGCAAAATTTAAGCAGTGTAAATTAGTCAGCTATTACTTTAGAATATTCAAATTTTAAGTGATTTTTTTCTTTGTAAAACAGCACTTTCTCTAGAATTTTTTTTTTTTTTTTTTTTTTTGAGGTGGAGTCTCACTCTGTCATCAGGCTGGAGTGCAGTGGCTCACTGCAATCTTTACCTCCTGGTTCAAGCAATACTCCTGCTTCAGCTTCCTGGGTAGCTGGGACTACAGGTGCACACCACCATGCCCAGCTAATTTTGTATAGTTTAGTAGAGACAGGATGTCATCATGTTGGCCAAGATGGCCTCGATCTCTTGACCTCATGATCTGCCTGCCTTGGCCTCCCAAAGTGCTGGGATTACAGGCATGAACCATCACACCCGGCCATAGAAGTCAACGTTTAAACATCGAATGCTTTATTACAAAATTTAATGATTATAGAAATACTTAACTGTCACTGTTTATGTACTTTTCTGGTTTATTTTCATTATTTGTTTGGGCACCTTTGCTGAGTTACCTGCTTGAAGGAGATTTCGGAAAATTTGATATGGAAAAATGGACCATATTAACTTAATTCAGAGTTTCCTATCCCAAAGTTTGTATAAATCAAGAAATTATTTAGTCAAATGCTTTTATGGAAGTAAAATTTTAGGAAAAATATTTTAAATATTAATTTTAGGTGGTAACACTAAGTGATTTAAATATTTTTTCTAACATAATTCTCACAACTTTGTGAGAATAGTTGTTATTATCTCAATTTTATAGTTAAGCAAACTGAAGCTCATATGTTTTAACAACCTGTCAGAAGTCACACAATTAAAGCAGCAGAAAAAGTTTTTCTAAATCTGTGTCCCCTTTTCCCCCCACTAACTTCGTGATAAAAAAGACACAAAATAAAAATCACCTAAACATCCAAAAATAACCACTCAACCTTTTCTTGTGATTAATGAAATATTGCCTTAATTTGATAACATGAAACGAACATGTAGAAGGTAAAAGGAAGGAATGAATATGTATTTTGTTTAGAGACTATAGGTAAATAGATATTTGCATATTTTTACTAGAAAATATATTTGTTTAAAACAAAAATAAGGACATTTGAACTAATCGAATTCACAATTTCAAAATAGTGCCATCTCACTGCAATAAAATACATACAAGTTTTAGTTAACCATTGGCTGAAAAAATGAGTGATCTTTTTAGACTACACAAAAAGGTACTAAATATTTTGTAAGTATTCTTATTCTCTTCCTCCTTTCTTTCTTTTCTCCACATATACATGTATATGCTACTGGCAAAAAAAATTGTAACTGCTGTTTCTCATTTATCATTATGTATTGGCACTTCTTCCTCTGTCAATAGTTTATTCACATTATAATTTTTTAGTGGTGTTTTGAATTCTATGTTTAAGAACAGAATTTATTTAACCAAATCTCTATGTAGGAGGCATTTGATAGTTTTCCTGTATTTTAAAATATGCTATGATAATTATTCTTGTACTTACATCTCTGCAAACTTTCTAATTATCTCAGTATAAATTCCTGGAAGTATAATTGTTGGATCAAGGGGCATTAACATTATAAATTTTGAGACCCACTGTGTTAAACTTTCCTCTAAAAGGCTTGTACTTGATCTGGAGTCCCTATAACAGAATATGAATGTATTTCTTTTATAGTCTTCTCAACAACTGATATTATCAAAGCATTTTTGGCAACTGGTTAACAGAAAACAGCACCTCCTTGTTTTTATGTATATTGAACATAAGGATACTCTCTTTTCATATGCCTTGTTGCCAATTTTAATACATTTTACTCTATTGTAAGTTGCAAACAATTGGTCAAGTTTCTCAAATATTTTATTAGTTTTATTATAATCATATTGACTTTACAGATTAATTAGGAGAAAATTACAAATTTAGAACATTGAGTCTTCCGAAAAAACAAGATACAATTTGCAGAACGAGTAATTTTTATTTCTTCAAGTAATCCTTTATGTCCTTCAGCAGAACTTTGTTATTTGTTTAACAATGTGGCAAGAACTTACCTGTCTTCTTTTCGAATAGTTTTCTATCTTTCCCTATAATTAAGCATGGACATGTAACCAAGTCCTAGCTAGTGAGCACCAGTTCCGTTCCTTGTTCTAGTACCCCCAACCCATGGTCATCTTATCTCAATTTCTTGATATCCTTGATTTGCATGGAAAGGACCTAGAGGAAGGCAGAGCCACAGATGGAAAGATGACATTCACGGCTACCCAGCCAGAAGGATCCTCCACATGAGACTTTGTGCGATCCCAAAATAAGCTTGTATTGTTGTATTGTTTTAAGCCACAGGTTTTTTCTGTTTGTTTGTTTTATTGTTGTTTGTCGTAGCAAATTCTGGTTTTCTAATACAGAAATTCAGAGGTTGGTTCTGAATGGTGTGCTATCATAATAAAAATCTGAAGCAACTGGTCAATAGGGCTATGAGAAAAACAGATATGGAAGGCCGGGAGGCTGAAAAATGTTGATATTCTCTGAAATAAACATTTTTAAATGTCAACTGTGACAATTCAGAAGGCAGACTCAGTGCCCACTGAGACTGTGGCTCCAGAACAATACTTGAAAAGGCTCAGAATGGTAGTGTATGTTTGCTACTCTTGGTGCTTTTAGCAAGACATTGCAAGAAAGAAGTGAGATCAGATAAGAATTGGCTAGCTTTCAAGCACAGAAAAATGGAAATGGAGATGTTTCAGTGATCTAAATCCTTACAGGTTAGGAAAATCCAACTGCTTCTGGATCCAAATAGCATTAATAACAGGTAAATATGCTTGAGAAAGTTCTTAGCTACAAAGGCCCAGTAAAACTTCTCATTGGGAAAACAGACTCATCCCTGCAGCCTAAAGCAGATTGTGTATCTATGGCTTTCCCAACTAATTTTTTTTGAGTTAGCTTTAGGGTAGACCCAGTTATGCTGACAAAGAGAGAGAGAAGGAGGGAGGCAGTGAGGGAGAGAGAGTGAGAGAGAAAGGCAGGTGCATGAGGGCAAGGAAGTAGAAACAAACCAATTTGAGAAGGAAACAGATTTAGGTGTGGTTATTAGTACATAAAACTGCACAGAAACAAATAGATAAGTCTACAGTATTTTGGCCTTATATTGCCAAAGAAATCATGCGTTAAGACTAAAAAAGCTTTCCCTTGTTAATTTCCTATACAAGCCCTTGGATCTTTAAACTTGCAAAGCAAGAACCAAAGTGTGAAAGTGGTACAACTCTCCAGGGCCTGTACACACAGTTCTGATGATATGCACCCAATAAGAGTGGTTTGCAACCTTTTTGGCACCAGGGACTGGTTTCATGGAAGACGGTTTTTGCACAGACAGCCGGGGATGGTGGAGGAGGTGGGAGGGGTGGAGGAAGGATGGCTTCAGGGTGAACTGTTCTACTTTTGATCATCAGGCATTAGTTAGACTCTCATAAGGAGCATGCAACCTAGATCCCTTGCATGCACAGTTTACAACGGGGTTCACACTCCTATGAGAATCTAATACCACCGCTGATCTGACAGGAGGCGGAGCTCAGGTGGTAATGCTGGCTTGCCCGCTGCTGACCTGCTGTGTGGCCCAGTTCCTGACTGGGGACTGCTGCCATGTAGGGTAACAAACAAGTAAGAGACTGCTTGAGGACAGTGCACAAGGCTGCTCCCTCCGGAGAGCTGCATTAGGTTCTAAGTGTGGAATTTCTCCCATCACAACAGAGAGATTGCACAAGGCCTTCCTGGCAGGGCCTGCCATATATCTAATGTTTCCTTTCCTAAATGGAAGGGTTTGTTGTGGTTACCTTATTCTGTTCCACCATAGGATATTGACATACAGAGGGTCCCATTGAATTCATATGTCACTGGAGCATATGTGAGCTAATGAAAAGAATTCATTACAGATGACTCAGAGAGCCTCAGCTTTGAGGTGTATACAGTGGCTGAGTGGGATTGTGGGTGTTCTGCGAAGACTGACTATAATCTACGTGTAAAAAGAAGAGTAACACGGAGATTTGGTGAAGAGATTGGTGGACTCTAGCAGAGACTAATTACTCTCAATGAAACCTGTTTTCTCCTATTTCTGAGTTCACAGCTAGACTACATTTCCCAGCATCCCTTGCAGTTAGATTTATATTTTATTCAGTTTTAGCCAATAGAACCTGTGGAATTAATGTATGCCATTCCTGCTATGGTCCATAAAAGCCTTATATGGGCAACCATCTATTATCTCTTTCCCATATGTGATAATAGAGAAATCCCATAAGTGATTTCTTCATAGAGATCACTCCTAGGATCTAGAGAAGGATAGAGCCATATTGTAAAGGTTCCCAGAATTACCAAGTAGAAAGCAGAAATGTCTGCTTTGGACTTCAATCAGAAGAAACACAATCTTAACAAGTTTAGCCTAATGAAAGGTGACTGGGGCTTTTGATTGTTAGAATAGCAAGTGTTTTTTTTTTTTTTAACACGAGTACAATTTTTATTATGTTGTTAAATTTCTTCCTCTCACTCTTCAATGTTTTGAAGGTTGTTATTGTGAATTGTTCAAGAATCCAGGGATGAATAGAGCCATAATGTTTTTCAATTGTATTGGATCACTTAGGCTGAGCTTAGGCTTCATTTATAAAATCAAATGCATTGTTAATGCAAAGTAAATCTAACATGGAGCACAAACTATATATTGATCAAAATTTCCAAGTAACATTTTGAATTATTCAAAAGAGTAGCGGTTTTGCTAGTAGAAATACTGAAATTTCTGCCACGAGTAATAGTTTATACTAGGAAGAAAAATAAATATGTGATCTGCCCTTAGCTTTTGCATGATAGCAGAGAGGTGATTGATATTAGGTTATTCATTTATGGGTAGTTCCTCTGTGTTTTATTTCTTAGCCTGTCAGACTGAGAAGACCTACCAATTTTATTAGGGCTGCTGATGTACTTACAGTTTTATTACCTGTTGGAGAAGCTACAAAATATTGGCACTCTTTAATAATGGGCCTTTTATGCTGCCTTGTGTTAGCAAATATTTTAGATTAATACCCTATGTCTGATTGATGGAATTGTACTGAGCTTTTTTTAAAGGTTCTAATTTCTCTAAACACATAATAAAACTAGCAGAAGGTCTCACATATATGTGTATATATATACACACACATATATAAACACATATGCACACATGATAAACATATACATATGTGGTAGTCCTCTCTCTTTTGGTAGGCAGACATTTGTTTGAAGCTGATATTATATATTTGTCTATTATTATAAATACCCAACATAATGGTATCCATGTTATTAGGTTTATAAAGTATTTTTTGAACAGAAAACACCAATTTAGAAAGAATACAAACCCATATTCTCAAGTTCAAGTGGGGAGACATAAGAATGTTTGTCCTCTAATTGTTTTTGAAAATTATTAAAGCTAGTGCAATGCCAGTGTTGAACTAGTAACCTGGATTTTTAAAATTAACAGACTTTATTTTTTAGAGCAGTTTTTGGTTCACAAAATTGAGCAACAAAAGCTACAGAATATTCCTATGTACCCCCTGCACCAGCGTGGGACATTTGTTACAACTGATGAACCTGCATTGACACATCATTATCCCCCAAGTTCATAGTTCACGTTAGGTTCATCCTTGTATACTGTATGGATTTTGACAAACAAATAATGACATTATCCACCATTAAGTATCACACAGAGTTTTTTTTGACTGCCGTAAAATACCCCTGTGATCCACCTGTTCATTTCTCCCTCCCCTTAATCCCTAGCAACCACTGATCTTTTTAGTGTCTCCATAGTTTTTTTTTTCTTTTCCAGAATGTCATCCAGTTGGAATCATACAGTTTGTAGCCTTTTAAGATGAGCATCTTTCAGCTAGTAATATGCACGTAAGATTTCTCCATGTCTTTTCGTGGCTTGATAGCTCATTTCCTTTAGTGCTGAATAATATTCCATTATTTGGATGTACCACAGTTTATTTATCCACTCACCAACTGAAGGACATCTTGGTTGCTTCCAAGTTTTGGGAATTATGAATGAAGCTGTTGTAAACATCTGTGTGCAGGTTTTTGTGTGGACATAAGTTTTTAATTCATTTGAGTAAATTCCAAGGAGTGTAATTGCTGGATGATAGGGAAAAGTATGTTTAGTTTTGTATGAAACTTCCAAGCTATCTCCAAAACGTTGATACCATTCTTCATTCTGACCAGCAATGTATGAGAGTTCCTGTTGCTCCAGATCCCTTCCAGCACTTGTTGTTGTTCGTGTTCTGATTTTTGGCTGTTTTAATAGGATATCATGGTACCTCATAGCTTTAGTTTCCATTTCTTTATGGCATATAACGTGGAACATCTTTTGTATGCTTACCTGCCATCTGTATACCTTTGGTGAGGAGTCTGTTCTGATATTTTGACCATTTTAAAATAAGCTTTTTCATTTTGTTTTTCTGAGTTTGAAGAGTTCTTTTTATGTTAGAATAACAGTCTTTTATCATGTATATCTTTTGTTAATATTTTCTTCCCGTCTGTGGCTTGTCCTCTCATTCTATTGAAGAAGAAAACTTCCCTAATTGGAAATTGATCTCAGATCACAGCCATGAAAATGGTAAATCCTAACCACGAGACCAGGAAGTGCATGCTCTAGATTTTTAAGATTTTGTAATGACACTATTAAAAGATTAATTGAAGTAAATATTTGGTCTTTTATTTTGTTGTAAAACTAAAGATATGTCAATTATCCCCAGAGAATCTAAAAGAATGGAAAAGATGCTTCTTCCCTCTTTTGATCATTGAGTGAGGAGGCAACTAACTGACTCTTAAAAGCTTGCAACGATTTTCAGAATAATTGAACCTTGGCAGAGCTTTGCTGTAACCATTGTTAATAATATTTCTATCAAACAGTGGTTAGTTCCTATAATGCTAGGTAACAAAGTTCTGTTGAAATATACAGATTTCTTTTATTTGGTTTTTGCAGCATAACCATATTGGTACATCAAGTATTTGAACATGCCTATTTTTATTAACAACTCATCTTCTAAGACAAATATCAAAGAGGATTACTATTTAAAAAAATCCACAATCATGTGTCTAAGTTTCACTAAGGAGCTTTTTTTCTTTACAAAGATGAAAAGGAGTGCTTCCTATCTCAAGCAACTCTTGGTTTCTTATCTCATATTATATTTAGCTAATTGAGATTAAATAGACCCATTTAGATATCATGGATTAATTTACATATATGACTTTATTTATCTTTCAATATATTATCAGTTATTGATTTAGACTGTTCTCATAAGTCTTTTGGTCTTCTTCAATAGAAACTGATTTCCTGTAGATTTATATTATTTCCCTCTAAAAACCAGGGTGAGATAACTGTGCCAAAATGATTGGCTGGAGAGAGAATAAATTCACTTAGACCACTTTTAAAAGTATAAAACTATTGTAGTGGATCTCTATTGTACGTTAGCATGATTTGAATCATGTCCTCCAGGTCTATGTATCTACCTGCATATGGAGCAACACCTGATCATAAAATTACATTAGCACTACTGGTTTACCATTTCCAGTACTGATATTAGAGCTAGATCTCACCTAGTAGGCAGTTCTTGTGTTGTATCTGTGGTGAGAGAGGGTCTGCTTTCACATGACCTTCTAAGAGTAGCAAACTATATCTAAGTGATGTTTAAGCGCTTTTAAATGTTAACACTTAGATTTCAAATCTCAAAACACTTATAGAAAAAAAAAATCTTTGTTTCCTTTGCATAGTGTTGGCATGGACACAGTGTGGTTGGATTGGCAATTCTGTTACTGCAGGAAGTGGATTTAAAATTATATCATTTCAAAGCCAGATAACTCAGGCAGGCATGCTTATAGGAGGTATAGATTCAGTGGATAGAGTTGCTTTCCCCCTACTCACCCCACCGACCCTGACTTCTTGTTTGTCTCATGCTTTGTCTTTCTTCACTGTAGATGGGGTTCCAGGTCTTAGCCTAGTGTACCCTTCCGTAGTTCAATTTTAAATACTCTAACGGAGTGTTCTATTGTCTTGTAGCAAGTCAAATAGTTTTCTCCTTCTTAATATATATATATATTTTGCTTAGCCATTCCGTACATAAATAATTCTTTTAATCTTACCTCATAAATAAATCTTTCTGGGTCATTAATCACCAGTACAGTCCTTTACACATCTTACTGTATATATCCTTTTCCCCAATCCCTTGTAAACCTGATTTTTCCTCTGCACAAAATTTATTATACAATCTTAAGTAGGCTGAAGATATAAATTGCTTTTTGGAAGGAGGGTGCTTTCACATTAAAATGTCTCTAAGAGTGGTCTTATCTTGATCTGCGTGGATCCTGCTGTGTGTCAAAGGACAACCTAAAGCCGGAAGATACCGAATAAGTCCTCTGAATTACTTGCCACTTCTAAAATATTGAGTTACATTTGACTAGATAGCTCCAATAAAAGTACAAGATTTATTGCTTAAGAAACTTCAACCCTGTATTATTGTGTGTTATTTGGCAAATTTTTCCAAAGGAGAAAATACATATTTAAAGAGGTAGAATTTTTTGTTATTATAAATGAGCATAAGATATCTCTAGCCAGTTGTGTCTTTCAGAATGTACTGTAGTTAGGTAGAATTAGGATGTTGCTTTCAATTTATGTATGTGATGCTTATAATTTCACATAACTCAAGGTATGTCTAAAAGTGAGTGTGACATGTAGAGACAGAATCAGTCTCTCTATTACGTAGATACTTAAATTGTATAGGTGTGCTTACAAGGATTAGAAGCCAAACAGAAAATGGGTTTTCGTGGGTACGTTTGCTCTCTTTTCCCTACTCTGACTCCTACTGTACTGACTCCTAGTTTTGTTTTTTTGTTTGTTTTTGTTGTGTGTGTGTGTGTGTGTGTTTTGCTTTTCCCTAACTTTCCTTTTTCTGTAGATTAGGTTCCAGGTTCAAAATCTTCATATCACCTTTGAGTCTCCTTTCCTTCCCTCCCCCATAGGTAATTTTGAAATATGTCAGAACAATGGCTTCTTTTTTTATTGTTATACTTTAAGTTCTGGGGTGCACGTGCAGATCTTGCAGGATTGTTGCATAGGTACACACATGCCATGGTGGTTTGCTGCCTCCCTGCCCCCGTCACCTACATCAGGCATTTCTCCCAATGTTATCCCTCCCCAACCTCCCCTTTCTTGTCATTTGAAACAATATATTTATAGGTTGGCTCATCCTTCGCAAGTGGACACTGCAGGATAGTAGGATTCCTGTTTGTCTTGTTCACTCCTATATGCCTGGAACTTAGAATAGCCAATGCTCAGTGAACACGTGTGTAATGAATTCATGAATGCCACTTGTCTTAGACTTCCCTTTCCGTTCGTCCTAGCACCACCCCAGCGCTTTTGCCTCATATCGGGATTATTTAAAATATATCATCCCATCAGTTTAAATTTCACCATTCAGCATTCCATTCTAGAAGGAAATGGGGAATGCAGGAGGTAACATGTAGTTTTAAACAGGGCAGTCACAGAAAGCTTTAGAAAGGATGATTCCTGATGACACCTGGGGGCCAATCCCAGCAGGACACAGAAGCAGCCTGTGCATCCTCACCACAGAGGCTCCTGTGATGTTTCACTTGCTAGTGGGTGTGTAGATGTGGTAGCAGCAGACTTCCAAAGTCTCCTTTATGTTGTTTCTATTTTTCAGTGACTAGGAGCAAGAACCTGAGCTGTGAATGAGGTTGGAGAAGAGATGTTGGAGGTTTGAGGAGAGAATAAAATATACAAAATAGCCATCTGCCTGCATGGCAGATTGAATGGAGAAGAGAAGTGTGCTGAAATCTGCACCAGCTACATTGGGCTGCTGAGGCCTCAGCATAGGGTTGACAGAGAGCTTGATTTAGGCGGCATCTGCAAAGCACAGCAAACCACGGGTGGGTTAACGGAGTTCTAGGGGAGTCCATGGGAGAGATTGTACTGACTGAACATGACTTTACACTGGGTCAGGCAGGAGGGAAGAAATAGGGAGTAAGGGGCAGTGAAGAGAAGGTCAGTGACTGGATTTTCAGGATTTCATAGTGAAGGTTTTAGGGTTAGGGTTGCAGAGGGTTTGAGCTGGAAATATAAGTGGTAGTCTTAGAGTGGGATAAATGAAGCTTGGAATTTTGGAGTGGCTGCAATTATTTGTAAAAAAAGCTGGCTGGCCAGGATGCAGATCAAGGCCATTATAGAACAGGTCAAGGAACTGGAGAGGTGGAAGCACTGGTCCAACTATCTAAGAGGCACTGAAATAAGATAGAACAGTCTGGAAGAGGCCAGGAAGAGGAGGCAGACACTTTATCTCTAGTCCCAGTGTTATGAAATGGGTTTTAGAGAGAAAACAACCAGCACCGCCAGGGAGACAGCAGTTTTTCCTTAGGGAAAATCCAGTCTTCTGTTAGAACAAGAAGGTGAAGAAAGCATTCTGAGACAGGGAAGGGTATGCAAAAGAGGTTTTCCTGCTGACCGACTGTGAGCGGCAGAGGCACGGTGAAAGGGTGTTAGCGTTTGATGAGGAGGCAGAGATGATTTCAGAAGAGGAGATGTGTGGAACCATACAGGAACCAGAATGCAAAATGAGAGGTGACTTACTGTTTACACTTCCTTGGGACTAAAAGGCATGACGAGTTTGGTCTGGACAGCGCTGAGGTGTTGGATCGCCATGAGTGTTGGAGGAGCAGTAGGCTGAGTCTTGCAATAGAGGGAGGGCAGTCCAAGGACAGTTGATTTTCCTCCTGCCACGGGATCTCCCTTCAGACACTTATCCATTGGTAAGTTTGTAAATTGTTGATTTTCACCACTGTTTTATAGTCCATTTTCAAAAAAATGCTGTATTTACTAATTCGACTTATTCAGGATTGTTGTGTTGTTTTCCTTTCTTGTCATCTTTTAGAAACCCTTCTGCCGTGAACATTCTCATAAACATAAGTATAGTTTATTACAGAGAAAGACAATAATCATGGGTAAGAGATTCTCTAGGGAAGACACCTAGGAATGCAATTACTTGGCCACAGAATATGCACATTTTTATTTTTTAGAAATAAAGAGTAAAAACATTTGATGATGTCACATAACAAAATGTCTGGAGCAAACATCTCCTTGATTTCGTCAAGAGCCACATCTTCTGCATCTTTCTGCTGTGGCATCCTTGGAATATTGTCTTGTTGCTTCACGGTGGGGACATGGTGCCTGTTTTTCTAGGCATCCTTTCACCATTTTGACAAGAAGAAGGAAGAAAGGAGTTGACATATGCATGTGCATTTAGCAGGCATCATTAGTGGTTCAAATATTAACTGAACCATCACTTGTGTGGCCATGCGTCAGCCTATGGAATTTAATTATTAGTCAAAAATGTACAATCTGGGCTCTTTACCAAATCTTACAGGTCCAAATGTAAGACTTCTTCCTAGAATTTCTTTTTTTACCTTATACATGTCGGATTACACAGAGAAGGGTCATTCCCCAACTCCATCACACTCTTAACAATTCTTATGTTCTGCCTCTGAGGAGAGAACGGATCAGGAAAAATAACTAATGGGTACTAGGTTTAATACCTGGGTGATGAAATAATCTTTACAACAAACTCCCATGGTACAAGTATACCTGTGTAACAAACATGCACATGTACCCTTGAACCTAAAAGTTAAATTTAAAAAGTACACGTTTTTATATATGCAGCTTTACTAGACAATGCCAAATGGTTTCCAAAGTGTATCCATTTTCACTCAAACTAGCAGGGATGAAACTCCCCGTCCCTCCATACCCTCAATTTAAAAAGTACACGTTTTTATATATGCAGCTTTACTAGACAATGCCAAATGGTTTCCAAAGTGTATCCATTTTCACTCAAACTAGCAGGGATGAGACTCCCCGTCCCTCCATACCCTCACTGACTCTTCACAGTACCAGAATTTTTTGTCATCTAGTAACATAAAGATGTTTTATTAGTGTTCTGTTTGCACCCCTGTGATGATTAATGAAGCTGAGCATTTTTAATTTGTTTAATTGGCTCTTCAGTTGTTCTCTTCTATTGTTACTATGTATTTCCTGCTTTTCTATGGGATTGTTTTTCTTGTTGATCTGTTGGAGTACTAATATGTTTTAAATACTAACTTTTTATTGATTATGCTTGTATATGTCTCTTTAGAGTCTATGAATTACCTTTTAATTTTTTATATGGTGTCTCTTAAGCCATCATTGTTAATGTGAACAAACTTATCAATTTTTATGAAACTTTATCTTTCAGCTGTTTTAAGAAATCCTTGTCTATCTCATAATAATAAATATTTTTTCCTGCATTTTTGTTAATTTTCATATGATTTGGCCTTTAATATTTCTTTTAATCACACAGAACTGAATTTTATATATGGTGTGAGACAGAGATACAGTTTTTGTTTTTCCATGAATTTGCCACTGTCCCGGCACTGTTGAATACTACCACCTTTCCCCATTCGTCAGCAATGCTACCTTTACTTATGATCAAGTTTGTGCAACCATTCAAGAAATATTTATTGAACACCTGTCTAACAAGGAACAAAATAAACAATGATTCCTCACGGAGCATATAATTTAGCTCAGGTGGGAAGGTAATAAACAATAAGCATTACAAATACATTCTATGGTATATTAGAAAGGAATGAATACTGTGGGAAAAAAGAGAAAATGAATGAGTACTATGACTATTATAGAAAAAAAGAGCTGGAAAGGGGGTTTGGAGTTCATGGTGGAGAGACAGTTATTTTAAATGGGGTGGTTGTTGTAGGTTACATTAAGAAAGGGAGACCAGGCCGGGCATGATGGCTCACGCCTATAATCCCAGCACTTTGGGAGACCGAGGCGGGTGGATCATGAGGTCAAGAGATTGAGACCATCCTGGTCAACATGGTGAAACCCCGTCTCTACTAAAAAAAAAGAAAAAATTAGCGGGGCATGGTGGCGAGCGCCTGTAGTCCCAGCTACTCGGGAGGCTGAGGCAGGAGAATTGCTTGAACCCAAGAGGCAGAGGTTGCGGTGAGCCGAGATCGCACCATTGCACTCCAGCAACTGGGTAAAAAGAGAGAGCCTCCGTCTCAAAAAAAAAAAAAAAAAGAAAGGACGACCAAGTCACTTAAAAGAGATGAGGTGATAAAACAGACATCTGGAAGAACATTCCAGCAGATGCAACACCTAGAGCATGTTGCCTCCACTGGGAATTTGCCCGTTGTGTTCAAGGGAAGCCAGTATGGTTACTGTAGAGTGATCTATGGTGAAAACAGATGAGGAGATCAAAGAGAGGTGTTGGCCATACAGTGGCCCTTTTTAGAACACTTATTCTTTCTTTTTTCTTTTCATTTACTATATGGTCCTGTTGAAACTAATTCTGTCATAAATTGGAAGACATTTATCCAATTTTATTCTGCCTGGATGACTACCCAGGTGTCCCAACACCAGTTAATGAATCATCCATGTTTCCCTGCTGGTTTGAGGTCGAACTTTGTGATTTATCAAACGTGCATAATTGGCCAGGCGTGGTGGATCACGCCTGTATCCCAGCCCTTTGGAAGGCCGAGGCAGGTGGCTCACGATGTCAGGAGATCGAGACCATCCTGGCCGACATGGTGAAAATCTGTCTCTACTAAAAATACAAAAATTAGCTGGGCATGGTGGTGCACGCCTGTAGTCCCAGCTACCCGGGAGGCTGAGGCAGGAGAATCGCTTGAACCTGGGAGGTGGAGGTTGCAGTGAACCGCGCCACTGCAATCCAGCCTGGAGACAGAGTGAGATTCCATCTCAAAATAAAATGAAAATAAATGAATGTGCATAATTAGTTAAGCTATAACTAGATTCCTGCTCCAATAACCTTCTATTCTACCTGTACACACTAATTTCTTTTTGGAGATATCCTAATATATTTTTTATAACTCAATGTGAACTACAGACTCATCTTCTCTATTCTACAAAGAAAAGCCAAGTGGTATTTTTATTGCAATAGTATTAAATTTATAAATTAACTTTGCAAAATTAACCATTTCATGATGTGTAATGATGTGCAGTCTTTCTATCATAAAACAGTTTGCTTTCTAATTTTAAGTATTCTTTGTACTTTAAATCATATTTTAAAGTTTCTTGAAATTGATCTTGTATGGTTATTACATTTTTCCCATGTACTTTATTTTTTGTTAATTTAATTGAATCTTTTCTATTAATATCTTTTAATTGGTCATCACTTTTGTAGATGAAACTATAGATTTCTGCATGCTAATTTTGCCTGCTAATACCTTACTCAGTTTCTGTGTTGCCTACCAATTTTCAGTTGGTTTTCTCTGAATATATGATCATATAATCTTCAAAGACTTACTGTTTTGTCTCATCATTCCCCAATTTTTTAACCTCATTTTTTTCCTCTTACCTAATTGTACTGGCTAGTGCCTCTGATAGAATATTTTTTAAATGTTAAATATTACAGCAATACAGGACATCCCTATCTTGTTCTTGATTCTAGTAGGTGTGTGTTGTATTTTTTCCCACATGGTTCTGAGATTGGAGCTTTAAATTTGACTTTCCTGGTAGATTTTTATTTTTTAATTTTCAATCTCTCTGAGTCACTTTGTTTTCAACACAGATGTGTTTTTCTTTATGATCAAAACTGAAAGCTTATTTAATCTTTTTATATTTATTAATCACTGAGATGTTGGTCCACATTATGTGAAATTATTTTGTGATGTTTTCTACTTTTATCTTTCTCTGTGTAGTCGGTTTTCTTTGTTCATGTGTATTGAAAGAGTATGTATATTACTTTATTTTTACGGTTATCTTTCTAACTGTGTATATGACCTGTATCCCTTATTTTTATGATAGCTATTCTCTAATATGACTAATGAACATAATTAATATATTTTCTCTTCTTCCCCTTCTACAGCACCACTGAGTTTAGTCAATAACATCATTTTTCATAGTGCTTATCTTTGTCTGGCTAATGTAGTTACATGCTCTAAATCCTGTCTTTTGCCTCCCAATGATAATAGATGAAGCAAAAAAAAAAAAAAAAGATCCCTCCCGTTTATAGTTGTGTCATCTGCATATGGCATGTATCATGGACATTCTGTACTATCCTGAAGCCAAGGCTAAATGATGAGGTGTATAGTTATTTATGTGAATGCTTGGCTAAGTTCTTTCAAAAATGTTGCCCCAGTCCTTTCCTGAGAGTCTCAAGCTTGTCTCCAAAGAGTTTCCTCAAGAGTTGTTCAAGCAACAATTTTATTTGAATTTTTGAATTTTAAAAACTATTTATCTGGCTGGACACAGTGACTCATGCCTGTAATCCCAGCACTTTGGGAAGCCAAGGCCAGCAGATCAGCTGAGGTCAGGAGTTTGAGACCAGCTGGCCAACATGGCAAACCTCCATCTCTACTAAAAAATACAGACATTAGCCCGGTGTGGCACATACCTGTAATTCCAGCTACCGGGGAGGCTGAGGCGGGAGGAACACTTGAACCTGGGAGGCAGAGGTTGCAATGAGCCAAGATCACACTGCTGTACTCCAGCCTGGGTGACAGAGAGAGACTCCATTGCAAAAAAAAAAAAAAAAAAAAAAACCCAGAAAAAAACAGCAAAAGACTTATTTATCTGTAGATTTGATACTTAAAGGGCACTTTTCCTGGAAATATGTACCTGGGCAAAACGTTTCTTATGAATCTTGTGGGTGTTTTTCCATTGTCTTCTGGGATGAGATCTTGAACTGGAAACAGCAAGTCAACCTCACTCTTACAGGTGACTTGATGGTTTTAAATAACCATACAAAAAGCCTTTTTAAAAAATGCCAATAAGTTCAATAACATATGTCTTTGGGCAATTTTTGCTTTAATTTTTCCTGAACCTCAGAAGTAATAATTTCTTCAGTAATAAATAAGTAGCTCTTGTATTTCAAAAAAAATTTTATAACCACATTTAAAAATATTTGCTTTGTTCTCATTGTTTAAATGTTTTCCTTGGGAACTTAATTGTGATGAGGTAGAGCCCCCTTGGAGACTTCACATCGCTTTCACATTATTCACGTTTCTCATTTCTGCCCCTTCTATCCGCTTTGTACTTTTGCAATGCTGTTTTTCCCTTTTACTTCTTCCAGTTTTGCTTTTATTTTTTGAGTTTCTTATTTCTACGTGCTTTCCTAGTTCTGAAGCCTTATGCTTCGTCTTCTCCTATTACATCACCATTTCTTCCCTGTCATAATTCTCAAATTTCTACTTTTTTGGGGCTTCTTTCATAGAAGTGGTGGATTCACTAAGCTTTAAAAATTCTTGGCAAGCCATTTGGTCATAGTGTTTAATTCTGTATATTTTTCATCAATTAGTTAGTTTTGCTGTTCTTTTAAATATTGTTTTTCAGGCCAGGTGCAGTAATTTATGCCTATAATCCTAGCACTTTGGGGGGCTGAGGTGGGCGGATCATAAGATCAGGAGTTTGAGACCAGCCTGACCAATATGGTGAAATGCTGACTCTACTAAAAATACACACACAAAAAATTTGCCAGGCATGATGGTGCATGCCTATAATCCCAGCTACTCAGGAGGCTGAGCCAGGAGAATCACTTGAACCCTGGAGGTGGAGGTTGCAGTGCTCAGAGATCGCATCACTACACTCCAGCCTGGGCAACAGAGCAAGGCGCCGTCTCAAATATAAGTAAATAAATAAGTAAATATGCATATATATATATAGTTTCTCTTATAGTAACTTTGATGCTGTGCTAGGTCCTACTATAATACTTATTAAATTGAATTGGTTTTTCCTAAATGCTAATTTGAAGTGGGCTTCTAGGCCTCTTTATCCAACCTTTTCTTCCTCTATTCTGTCAGAAAGAATGCTGGTTGCATATATCATTTGTTTATGTGTTTATTTGTGTTTGTGGGTCCCCCTTCTGCCTCTTTGATCCACAAATGGATATGATGAGACTTTTACTGGGAGCCTTATTTATACTCATTTTTGCAAACAAGAAATAAATGTTGTCCCTCATGGGATCTTTGTCACCAGAAATAATTTTTTTCTGGTGTTTTCTAGAATCTATCAATGATCTCTCATCGCTCACCATATTTCCTTTCTCTCCTTCCTCCCACATAGCTTGTGCCTTATGTTAGCTGCTTTTGGTGGTCAGTTTTTCTCCTAACTTTACAGCAAGTGAAGCTTATGATTCCTTTTTATTTTTGTTCATCTTATTTCATGCATGTGATTTCCAAAATAAGAGGAAGAAAGGAGAAATGTTCACACTAGAAATTATATTAACTTTTGAGTTTTAGTACTTGTTAGGTACCAAGTCACTAAAGGAGGCTGTGACGCAGGGCATTTTCTCAGCACGTCCTAGACTTCCTTTTTAAAGTTAAGGCTTCTTGTCTGTGGTTACTCATATGTCATTATATATATAAAAAACCAAAATACAGTAACATATTTCAAAGGAAAGATGTATTAGGAAACCCTTCAATGAGTCAGGTTGTGTGTGTGTGTGTGTCTGTGTTGTGTGTGTGAATTACTTATGTAAGTATATAGAATGCCTATATAAAATTTTAGTGTCTAACATATTTCAAACCGTGCTTACCAATTCTATTCAAATCATGTAATCATATGCATGCATCCAAAGTAAATAACACTACACAAAAAGAACTTCTTAAAGAAAGCTATTAGCAAAGCTTCAGGATTGGTGAGTTGTGAGTGTCTGGCTGGGACTGGTTAGACAATTGGCCAACTCAGGCTTGTTGCTGCAGAGTGGTCAAGAGTTTAATCTCCATGTGGATTCGCTGGCTTTATTTTGGACACAAGCTGACTAAACTTCAGCCAGCTCTCCCAAATGAAGATTTTGGCTCAGGGAAAAAAATTGCATATTTACTAAAAATAATGAAATGTAAATGAAAAAATACTTTGCATCTGAACAGTGAAAGATGCATTACTGTCTTTATTTAGGGTGGACAACATGCTATTTAGGTACATGTTCATCTTTTCTCCTTTTACATTCTTCGTATTTCTTTCATGGTCAAATGGACCATGGAGGAAATCGTGGTGGAAAAAACCTACATTGATAGGACCCTAATCTAGTGTTTGTTTTTTTTTCTTTATTGTACTTTAGGTTCTGGGGTACATGTACAGATCATGCGGGATTGTTGCATAGGTACATACGTGGCAACGTGGTTTGCTGCCTTCATCCCCCCATCACCTGTATCTGGTACTTCTCCCCATGTTATGCCTCCCCACACTCCCCACCCCCTACTGTTCCTCCCCTAGCCACCCCCCCAGCTGTCTGCAGTGTGTGATGCTCCCCTTCCTGTGCCCACCTGTTCTCATTGTTCAACACCCACCTATGAGTGAGAACATGAGATGTTTGATTTTCTGTTCTTGTGTCAGTTTGCTGAGAATGATGGTTTCCACATTAACCCATGTCCCTATGAAGGACACAAACTCATTGTTTTTTACAGCTGCATAGTATTCCATGGTGTATATGTGCCAGATTTTCTTTATCCAGTCTATTGTTGGTGGACATTTGGGTTGGTTCCAAGTCTTTTCTATGGTAAACAGTGCTGCAATGAACATACCTGTGCATGTGTCTTTATAATAGAAAAATTAATAATTCTTTGGGTATATACCTAGTAAGGGGATTGCTGGGTCAAATGGTATTTCTATTTCTTGATCCTTGAGGAATCACCACACTGTCTTCCACAATGGTTGAACTAATTTACACTCCCACCAACAGTGTAAAAGTGTTCCTATTTCTCCACATCCTCTCCAGCATCTGTTGTCTCCAGATTTTTTAGTGATTACCATTCTAACTGGCATGAGATGGTATCTCAATGTAGCTTTGATTTGCATTTCTCTAATGACCAGTGATGATGAGCATTTTCTCATATAATTGTTGGCCTCATAGATGTCTTCTTTTGAAAAGTGTCTGTTCATATCCTTCACCCACTTTTGAATGCGTTTGTTTTTTTCTTGTAAATCTGTTTTAGTTCTTTGTAGATTCTAGATATTAGCCCTTTGTCAGATGGGTAGATTGCACAATTTGTTTCCCATTCTGTTGGTTGCTGATTCACTCTAATGGTTGTTTCCTTTGCTGTACAGAAGCTCTGCAGTTTAATTAGATCCCATTTGTCTATTTTGGCTTTTGTTGCCATTGCTTCTGGTGTTTTAGCCATGAAATCCTTGCCTATGCCTATGTCCTGAATGGTTTTGCCTAGGTTTTCTTCTAGGGTTTTTATGGTGTTAGGTCTTGTGTTTAAGTCTTTAATCCATCTGGAGTTAATTTTAGTGTAAGGTGTCAGGAAGGGGTCCAGTTTCTGCTTTCTGCACAGTGCTATCCAGATTTCCCAACACCATTTATTAAACAGGGAATATTTTCCCCATTGCATGTTTTTATGAGGTTTGTCAAAGATCAGATAGTTGTAGATGTGTGGTGTTGCCTCCGAGGCCTCTGTTCTGTTCCATTGGTCTATATCTGTTTTGGTACCAGTACCATGCTCTTTTGATTACTGTAGTCTTGTAGTATAGTTTGAAATCAGGTAGCATGATGCCTCCAGCTTTGTTCTTTTTGCTTAGGATTGTCTTGGCTATGTATGTGTTTTGGTTACATATGAAATTTGAAGTGGTTTTTTCCAGATCTGTGAAGAAGGTCATTGGTAGCTTAATTGGGATAGCATTGTGTCTATAAATTACTTTGGGCAGTGTGGCCATTTTCACGATATTGATTCTTCCCAACCATGAGCATATAATGTTTTTCCATCTGTTTCTGTCCTTTCTTATTTCCCTTGAGCAGTGGTTCATGGTTCCCCTTGAAGAGGTCCTTTACATCCTTTGTTAGTTGTATGCCTATGTATTTTATTCTCTTTGTAGGAATTGTGAATGGGAGTTCATTTTTGATTTGGCTCTCTGGTAGTCTGTTACTGGTGTATAGGAATGCTTGTGATTTCTGCACATTGATTTTGTATCCTGAGACTTTGCTGAAGTTGCTTATCAGTTTCAGGAGATTTTGAGCTGAGACGTTGGGGGTCTTCTGAATATACAATCATGTTATCTGCAAATAGAGACAATTTGGCTTTCTCTTTTCCTAACTGAATACCCTTTATGTCTTTTTCTTGCCTGATTGCTCTGGGTAGAACTTCCAGTACTACATTGAATAGAAGTGGTGAGAGAGGGCATCCTTGTCTAGTGCCAGATTTCAAAAGGAATGCTTCCAGCTTTTGCCTATTCAGTATGATATTGGCTGTGGGTTTGTCACAAATAGCTTTTATTATTTGTGATACATTCCATTGATACCTAGTTTATTGAGGGTTTTTAGCATAAACAGCTGTTGAATTTTGTTGAAGGCCTTCTCTGCATCTATTGAGATAATCATTTGGTTCGTGTGTTTGGTTTTGTTTATGTGGTGGATTACATTTATAGACTTGCCTATGTTGAACCAACCTTGCATCTCAGGGATGAAGCCTACTTGATTGTGATAAATAAGCTTTTTGATGTGCTGTTGCATTTGGTTTGTCAGTATTTTATTGAAGATTTTTGCATCTATGTTCATCGTGGATATTGGCCTGAAGTTTTCTTTCTTTGTTGAGTCTCTGCCTGGTTTTGGTATCAGGATGATGTTGGTCTCATAAAATGATTTTGGGAGGATTCCCTTTTTTTGTATTGTTTGAAATAGTTTCAGAAGGAATGGAACCAGCTCCTTTTTATATTTCTTGTGGAATTCAGCTGTAAACCCATCTGGACCTGGACTTTTTTTGGTTGATAGGCTATTAATTGCTGCCGCAACTTCAGCCCTTGTTTTTGGTCTATTAAGGGTTTCATCGTCTTCCTGGTTTAGTCTTGGGAGAGTACAAGTGTCCAGGAATTTATCAATTTCTTCTAGATTTACTGGTTTGTGTCCATAGAGTTGTTTGTAGTAATCTCTGATGGTAGTTTGTATTTCTGTTGAATCAGTGGTGATATCCCCTTTATTGTTTTTTATTGCATCTATTTGATTTTTCTATCTTTTCTTTTTTTTTAATCTGGCTAGTGATCTATCTATTTTGTTGATCTTTTCAAAAAACCAACTCCTGGAGTTGTTGATTTTTTGAAGGTTTTTGTGTGTGTGTCTCTATCTCCTTCAGTTCTGCTCTAATCTTAGTTATTTCTTGTCTTCTGCTAGCTTTTGAGTTTTTTTTTTTATCTTGCTCCTCTACCTCTTTCAATTTTGATGATAAGGTGTCAATTTTAGATCTTTCCTTGCTTTCCATGTGGGCATTTATTGCTATGAATTTCCCCTAGACACTGCTTTAAATGTGTCCCAGAGATTCAGGTATGTTGTATCTTCATTCTTGTTGGTTTCAGAGAATATCTTTATTTCTGCATTCATTTCATTGTTTATCTAGTCAACATTTAGAAGCCAGTTGTTCAGTTTGCATGAAGCTTTGCAGTTTTGAGTTAGTTTCTTAATCCTGAGTTCTAATTTGATTGCACTACAGTCTGAGAGACTCTTGGTTCTGATTTCTGTTCTTTTGTATTTGCTGAGGAGTGATTTACTTCCAATTATGTGGTCAATTTTAAAGTAAGTGCGATGTGGTGCTGAGAACAATGTGCATTCTGTGGATTTGGGATTGAGAGTTCTGTAAATGTCTATTAAGTCCGCTTGGTCCAGATCTGCATTCAAGTCCTGGGTATCCTTGTTGATTTTCTGTCTTGTTGATCTGTCTAATATTGACAGTGGAGTGTTAAAGTCTCCCACTATTATTGTGTGGGAGTCTAAGTCTCTTTGTAGGATGTTAAGGACTTGCTTTATATATTTGGGTGCTCCTGTATTGGGTGCATATATATTTAGAATAGTTAGCTCTTCTTGTATTGATCCTTTTACCATTATGTAGTGCCCTTCCTTGTCTCTTTTGATTATTGTTTGTTTAAAGTCCATTTTATCAGAGACTAGGATTGCCACCCTCCTTTTTTTTGCTCTCCCTTTGCTTGGTAAATCTTCTTCCATCCCTTTATTTTTAGCCTATGTGTGTCCCTGCACGTGAGATGGGTCTCCTGAATAGAGCACACCGATGATTCTTGGCTTTTTATCCAATTTGTCAGTCTGTGTCTTTTGATTGGGGCATTTAGTCCATTTACATTTAATGTTAGTATTGTTATGTGTGAATTTGATCCTGCCATTTGGTTACTGGTGTGTTGTTTAGCCATTTGGTTGGTGTAATTTCTTCATTGCGCCCTTGTTCTTTACCATTTGGTTCTTTTTTGCAGTGGCTGGTACTGGTTTTTCCTTTCTGTGTTTAGTACTTCCTTCAGAAGCTCTTGTAGGGCAGGTCTGGTAATGATGAAATCTCTCAGCAATTGCTTGTCCATAAAGGATTTTACTTTCCCTTCAGTTATGAAGCTAGGTTTGGCTGGATATGAAATTCTGGGTTGAAAGTTCTTTTCTTTAAGGATATTGAATATTGGCTCCCACTCTCTTCTGGCTTGTAAGGTTTCTGCTGAGAGTTCTGCTGTGAGTCTGATTTCCTTCCTTTTGTGGCTGACCTGACTTTTTTCTCTGGCTGCCCTTAGTATTTTTTCCTTCATTTCAACCCTGGTGAACCTGACAAGGATGTGCCTTGGGGTTGCTCTTCTAGAGGAGTATCATTGTGGTGTTCTCTGTATTTCCTGTATTTGAATTTTGGCCTGACTTGCTAAGTTGGGGAAGTCCCCCTGGATAATATCCTGAAGCGTGTTTTCCAGCTTGGATTCATTCTCTCCGTCACATTCAGGTACACCTATCAAACATAGATTAGGTCTTTTCACATAATCCCATATTTCTTGGAGGCTTTGTTTATTTCTTTTCACTCTTTGTTCTCTTTTCTTGCCTTCTCATATTATTTCATTGAATTGATCTTCAATCTCTGATATTCTTTCTTCTGCTTAATCAATTTGGCTACTGAAACTTGTGTATGCTTCATGAAGTTCTTGTGCTCTTTTTTTCAGTTCTGTCAAGTTGTTTATATTCTTCTCTAAGCTGGTTATTCTAGTTAGCATCTCGTCTAACCTTTCTTCAAGGTTTTTAGTTTCTACGCATTGGGTTAGAACATGTTCCTTTAATGCAGAGAATTTTGTTATTACCCACTTTCTGAAGCCTGTTTCTGTCAATTCATCAAATTCATTCTCCATCCAGCTTTGTTCCCTTGCTGGTGAGGAGTTGTGATCTCCTGGTGGGGGAGAGCTGTTCTGTTTTTTGTTGGTTTCATTATTCTTGTGCTGGGTTTTCCCATCTTGGATTTATCTAGCTTTGATCTCAGGTAGCTGCTTGGGGAGGCAGCCTTTTCTATATCTGCCTGTAGAGGTGCTGCTTGACTGCCACGAATTCAGTGGAGCCTCTGCGTCTTTTATTTACTCAGGAAAGTTAGGCCGGCTTCTGCAATGGTGGCTGCCTTCCCCCCATGGAGCTTGATTGTTCCTACTCACTCTCTAACTGATGTTCTGGGTGTGAAACTCTGGAGTGAGAGTTTTTTAGCCTCCTAGGCTTTGTGCAGGGGAGACCCATCCTGCCGTATGGCCTGTTTCCCTGTTTTCAGTTCCCCTTCTTTCTGGGGGGCAGGTAGCTCCATCCAGCTGGCTTTTTGGCTTTCTCAGTGTCAGCCAGTGCTTCTGCTTAGATCTATGCTGACAGCCCCGGCACCAGCCAAAGTTGCTGTTCTGCCCTGTTCAGGCAGCTCACTGAGGCTTTTCAGCCTGGTGAAGATCTCCTGTTCCGTGGTTGTAGAGGGCTTGGGTGGAGCTGTATCCGAACGGAAGTCCCAGAGAGGGAGATTCCCCCAGTCTTCCGGTTGACTGCATGGACCTCCTGGGTGGGGCAGTGCCCCACCTTGCCTCAACTTGCCCTATTTTGTTTATACCCACTGTCCAACCAGACCCGCAAAATGAACCTGGTACTTCGTTTGGAATTGTGGAGACCACTCGGCTTCTGTGTCTCTCTCCCTGGGAGCAGCTTTCTGGAGCTGCCTCCTATTCAGCCATCTTGGGACACCCCTCAGCAATCTAGTGTTTCTTATTAATTATCTTCCAGTTAAATTATAGTAAGTGTGCTTTATATGTGTGATATATATTTCATACATTTCTTACTTTCTTTATTATTAGAGTTTCTAAATCACAATCAGAGTATTTAATAGCTCTGCAAATTGTATTAACTTTCAAAGTATTTTATTTTAGAGGGAGCCGGTAGGATGATGTGAAAGTAGAACATTTTTTTTGTTTGTTTTTACCAATATAAATATCTTTTATTGTAGACTGTTCTAAGAATTGTTTTCTATTAAAGAGTTAGTTTTTGCTGGAGAATTTCAGTTTGCATCATTAGACACAAGGATTTTAAAATTTTCTATTAAAATATTTATGATATGTAAGATGTGAATGGTAATAGTCTCTTAATATATACAAAAATAACATTATTTACTCCAATTATTCAGTAAGAAATAACTCTGTTGCAAGACACAGAAGATATATGTTTAGATATAAACTGTTTACCATCTTTCAACATTAAAGATGCTAAGAGAGTAGAATATATTTTACACTCTTGCCCACTGATATTCTCCTTTCACATTTAGCTTGCTCATTCCTTTGGCCTTAGAGTTAGGTGTGACAGTGTATTAGCTAAGCTGTCTCAGTCATTCAGGCATTTTATCAGTTCTACAAGACAGATGCTAAATAGCAGAGTCTAAATTGAAGTCTCTGATGACTCTCGGAGACAAGTTGATAGCAAGAACCACATTTGCGCACTTAAATATGTGGCCTTTTTCTATATTTAACTGTGAGAAGAGGGCAGCTTTTACGTAAACTTTTTTTAGCCTTTAACTGTCAAGAATTGTTTTAATTGTTTGATTGTTGCATCTCATTTTGTTAAGAAAGGCCATAAACCTTTTCTTTTCCTCCTACAGTGGAGAATTTTAAAGATCACTTCTGCCTATTATATTAAACAAAAATAATTTAAAACAAATTTTTTTAACCATTGCTTTCAGGACGATTTTAGACTATAGAGACATTTTGAAATGAAATATTGCTTCCAAATGTGCTGCAGTTTATCTATACATTTTGAATGACATACTCACAATTTACTTAGCAATCTTTGGGACTTCCTTATGTCATATAGTTGTTACAGAAACATTTTTAAAATCAGATGGGCCTGAACGAATCTGGTATCTGTGAAAAGGAGACAGCTATGAAGTAATAGAGCTGAGGAAAATATGCTTTGAAATATCAACTGAAATATGTTTCCAACGCCCCTTTGGATTTCGGTTCAGGAGGAAAACAAGGATTTATGTGTTCTTTGTGGTTCCTCTTAGTTCTAAAATGTGTGAATGCTCTGATAATATTGTGTGTCCTCAATATTTGTTGAATTCATAAACACATACTAAATGACAAAGGTGTAGAAGGAATCATAGAAGTCAGACAGGAACATTTTATAGGAGGCTGATGCTGCAAGGGTCCAATCACCTCCTCACACCTGTCAGTTCCTTCCTGCGTACTTAGCCATCTTCTGAACTGTATGTGTCCGTGAGCCTCCTTAAATCCTTCTGGAATTAAGGCAGCTTACAATTTATGGTCATGCAGAAAAACCAGCTGTACTACCAAATTGTGCTAAATGTTTTAACTGAAATATTTGTCACATTTTCTTTTCTTCTTCTTTTTTTTTAATCTCACCTCACTGCAACCTCCACTTCCCAGGTTCAAGCAATTCTCCTGCCTCAGCTTCTCAAGTAGCTGGGATTACATGTGTGTGCCAACACGCCCAGCTAATTTTCTATTTTTAATAGAGATGGGGTTTTGCCACATTGGCCAAGCTGGTCTCAACCTCCTGACCTCGGGTGATCTGCCCACCTGGGCCTCCCAGAATGCTGGGATTACAGACGTCAGCCACCACGCCTAGCTAACTTTCTACATGTTACTACTTTATACTGAGAGCATTGACTCTTTCTCACAGTACCTATTAGAAAAACCTGCATTATAAGTTATTTGTTTTTCTGTGATCATCAAAAGACAATGGTAATTTAAATGTAATATATTATAATATACACAATATTGATTTAATTTTTGTTTATGTTAATTATATTTAAACTAGTCTCTGTAAATATTTTAGACTAATTTAGGTTATTTCATTTAAGTATAATAGAAGGATTTTCAACCAGATTTTTTTCATTTGGACACATGAATTTTAAAATAGGAAGTGCAAATTTTATTGCAAGAGATTTCACATAGAAAAGTGTATTGATCTTATCAATTGTGAATTTTTGGTTATAAGATTGTAGTAATTATTAATAGATAATTAAATTTATAAAATGTACAGAAGATTCAGACAAATTAATTCTGTTTTAACTGTTAACTACAAAAGTTCTAAATGGACAAACATAGTGAGTAGCAAATATAATTTGCTGATAGTTATTTCTAATTAAAATTGTACAGAATTCAGGTTCATAGGAAATTATAATACATTTTGGATGGATCCACTGAAACATGTAGGTACTCTATAAAGGATGAATACATTTTCTAAGGAACAATGCCTTCAGACTGAAGAGGTTTATCTTCTGAGTTTGCAGAATTCTATACTTTTTTTTTGTGACACTTATCATATTCTTATTTTAAGTGCACATTGTGGGTGGTATTTTTATCTCTTCTAAATAATGTATATCTTGGAGCTGATGTATCTGAGTTGTATTTTTTTTCGCCACTCATAATAAGCCTAGTAACTTGTGAAAATTAGGTATTCAATATATTTTTAAGGAATAAGGGATACAGGTAAAAGTCTAATTTAGAACTAATTTCTTAACTCTGTAGATACCCAAATTTGGATTTATGAGTTCCTAACATTGAAAAACTTATTCTGCAGTTCACAGGTTTTTCTGGCCATTCGATGTAAGTGTATTGGTTATATGTATAGCTTCTATTCTAAAATCCATTTCAGTACCGTAAGTGGTTATATAATTTGTAATAGTCCATTAACGTTCTTCTCTTTTCCTATTTCCAATTACCATTGGTTGTGCCCTACTTCAGCAATCACACCTTGCTAACACCTCAGATTTTGCCATCCCATAGGGTAGAATGGCTCCTATAGAATCAAGCTTCTACTTCATATTCCTCATTCATTTTTTTAGTGCACTGCAGTCTGGCTTCCACCTCATCATGTCACTACTGCTTTTAGATTTTCAGATGGATACTTTCAGTCCTCCTCTTGATGATCTCCCTTTATTATTAAAAAAACAAAGCCCCAAAATTTATCTCTCTCACTTATTGCATTTTATGGTATCATTCTTTTCCATTTTCTTGCTACTATTCTGACTATTCTTTCCATTCTCCTATGGAATCCACTTATTGTTAAATATCCAGGTACTGTCTTAGGGTCTCAGCCTTTTTCTCACTATATACTCTCCCTTTGGGAAAAGTTGCTCATTTCCATAGATTGAACCTACCACTTGGCCACACCCAAACATTATCAACAGTTTAGACCTCTCTAATAATCACTATACACATGGCCCAGTAGTTCAGTACCGACTCAAGTTGTTTATCCCACAGATGTTGCAAGTTTAATGCGAAGAAGGATCTAATCCCACTTCATGGGAGGGATGTGGTTTGTTAGGAAAGGTTTGTGCTGAGTCTTGAAGGTAATTAACAGTTATTCAGGAAAAATGGAAGAAGGGAAATGAGTGAGGGCACAAGGGAGAATTATAGGCTAATGGAAAATCGTGGAGACCGAGGAGGAGCAGGATATGTTTGAGACTGCCAGCATTTTGGTGTGACTCATGCTTGAAGTGCCTGTGCAGGAATGACTAGAGAGACTGACAGTCAACTTGCAAATGTCTTTGTGTAGTGTCAATGGGAAATCACTGATGGGTTTTAAACAGATGAGGGCTATGATTTAATTAGTCTATTAGAATAGTCATTGTGCAGCACACAGAGGAGTGAACCAGAGAAAGGAAAGCTGGGAGCAAAAAGAGCAAATAAAGAAAAGACAGAGACTTTTTTACACAACATTTAAAACTTTTCAGTGCTAAATAAATAAAATGGGAAACAAAGATGATAAGAAGATATTTTCAGTCAATACAACCAGTACTTAATATCTTCCAATATAAAGATCTCATACAAATTAACATTAATGAGGAAAAGACATGAACATGCATTCACAATATATATAGGCATATTTTATTTATACAAAATGAAATTCTTCTCCCTCTTTGTTAAATGTAGTAATCTAAATTGAATAGGAAGATGGATCTCTTTTTTAAATAGAAAATAATATTATCAAGTATCATAAAATATACATTAAATTTACCTTATTATCTCACATTGGAGACTGTCTGAAGGAAATAATATAAAACATGTCATATGCCTGGAATGTTTATACAATGTAATTACAATAGGCAAAAAAATGGAAATAATATAAATTCCAAAAATAATGGCAAATAGTAGGTGGAATATTATTGCTTTGCCATTAAATATGAAATTTTGATAGAAATAGCAATATCAAAACATATTAGACTAAGTTAAAAAGTACACTAGGCCCGGGCACGGTGGCTCAAGCCTGTAATCCCAGCACTTTGGGAGGCCGAGGCGGGTGGATCACGAGGTCAAGACATTGAGACATGGTGAAACCCCATCTCTACTAAAAATACAAAAAAAAAAAAAATTAGCTGGGCATGGTGGTGCGCGCCTGTA
The DNA here is from genome assembly GCF_049354715.1 of Callithrix jacchus. Taxonomy (NCBI): domain Eukaryota; kingdom Metazoa; phylum Chordata; class Mammalia; order Primates; family Cebidae; genus Callithrix; species Callithrix jacchus. The sequence goes on from NC_133505.1 coordinate 169,353,831, forward strand.
ATCCCAGCTACTTAGGAGGCTGAGGCAGGAGAATTGCCTGAACCCAGGAGGTGGAGGTTGCAGTGAGCCGAGATTGCGCCATTGCACTCCAGCAACTGGATAAAAAGAGCGAAACTCCGTCTCAAAAAAAAAAAAAAAAAAAAAAGTACACTAAATGGAAAGGACATAAAAAAATGTAAAAATATCATATTTGCAGTATTATGGTTTTGAAAAGTTTGATAGGAAAAGCACTAAATTAGTAGGTGGTGGGATTACAAGTGATTTAATAAGATTTTCTTGCGAGCTTTCTGCAGTTTCTTATTATTTACATGATTTAAACAAATAGACTATTTGTAACTTTCTACTCTTGAAATCTGAATTCCATCTCTGGCTCTAGCTCTCCTCATCCAATCGGTCAGGTGCCCTGAATAATTCTTCTTTTGATTTTTGCGTAAATGTAACAATCTAGGACAGTGGCTGATGGACATGTCCTATAGAGACAAAGAGGTTGGAGTCAAAGCCTCGTTTTGACTGTGTGTTGACACAGTGATTTCCAGCTGGCTATTTACCCTCTTCAATTTCCTTGTCTCTGAAATTATTTTTGTATGGTTTTGTTGGAAATTGATACCCATATGTTCATAAAGGAATGAACACGTTATTAGGGGTTTTGTTCTTATTCTTGATGCCACCCTCATTTAATGCTTTTTGTTGGGGGAAACAGCAATGGAGGAAGGGCTTACAGAGTGCCTGCATAAAATGATTACAAGTACTGGAAGCAATACCCACAGCAAACTGCATCAGGCCTCTGGGGAGGCAAACTTCACTAAGCCTTCATGTTCCAGTGCAGAGTGACCTTGACTCTGTTACGGTACATAACATGCTCAAGGACTTAAAACCCCCTTTGTAGCATTACAAAGTAACCAGACTTGTAGGCTCCTTGTGAGACTCACTCCCTTCAGCTGCGCCTAGAACACAGTCTATAAATAACCACGTTTCTGCTTTCCAAAGAAACTCACAGAGCTGCCACCGCTAGCAGTCTTTAGAATGACACACCAGTTCCTGTTCATCAAAAATTGCTCCACCATTATGCCACCCTCTCCCCACTATCACCTCACCTACACCCCACCATCTGCTGACTGCTCAAAGTGATGGTAACCAATAAATACTGTGGAAAACCTAAGCTCCGGGCCTTCACTGCCTCCAGTACAAGCAATGGCCCCCTGGTCCCACTTTCATTCTTAATCTGTCTTTTTCTCATTCTTTTGTTGCTGCTAACTCAGGGTACCCATGGGTGGTGTTCATGTGAGCTGACTCCCAACAGCTTTTGCCATCCCGTGCTTGGACCCCTGCACTGAAATGCAGACCATTCACCTTGACTCTATGTTCTCCTGACCTCAGGCCATTCTGTTAGACCTTGACTGAAAAACCTTCTGGAAGTAGATGGCCCAAATCACTTAAAGTTTGCTCTACCACCCACTGTTGCTTGCAGTGCCTTATTTTTAAAGACTCCATAGTATGCTTACCAAAATATTTATCTGAGTGGGCATTGGACATAAATAAAAAAATAGAAATAAAAAGAAATACAGTCACATATTGCTTAAACATGGGAATCCATCCATTGTTAGGCGATTTCATCATTGCATGAACGTCATAGCGTGTACTCACACAGACTTAGATGGTGCTGCCTACTACACACCTAGGCTATGTGGTCTAGCCTAGTGCTCCTGGGCTACAAACCAGTACAGCATGTTACTGTATTGAATGCTGTAGGTAATTGTAAGAAGATGTAAGCATTTGTGTATCTTAAACATATCTAAAAATAGAAAAGGTATGGTAAAAATATGGTATTATAATCTTTGGGACCACAGTGATATATGTGGTCTGTTGTTGACTGAAACACTGTTACGCAGCACATGACTCTGTATAAAGGCAAACCTTGGAGACATCGCAGATTCAGTTTCAGACCACTGCAATGGAGCAGATATCTCAATAGAGTCCCATGAATTTTTTTGTTTCCCAGTGCATATACATTATATTTATAATATATTATGGCCTAATAAGTATACAATAGCATTATGTTTTAAAACAATTTACCTACCTTAATTAAAAATATCTTATTGCTAAAATATGCTAACAACCATCTGAGCCTTCAGTGAAATCATAGTCTTTTTGCTGGTAGAGGGTCTGGCTCTAAGGTTGATGGCTGCTGACTGATGAGTGTGGCAGTTGCTGAAAATTGGTGTGCCTGTGATGATTTCATAAAATAATAATGAAATTTGCTGCATTGATTGGCTTTTCATGAAAGATTTCTCTGTAGCATGTGATGCTGTTTAATGCCATTTTATGCACAAACTTCTTTCAAAATTGGAGTCTGTGTTCTCAAATGTGCCAATGCTTTATTAATGAAGTTCATGTTTGCTGTCATTATCCTTTTTTACCGTTTCGAAAATGTCCACAGCATCTTCACCAGGAGTAGATTCTGCCTCAAGAAACTATTCTCTTTGCTCATCCATAAGAAGTAGCTCCTCATTAAAGTTTTATATGAGGTTGCAGTAATTCGGTCACATCTTCACTTCTAATTCTAGTCTTTCTGCTATTTCTGCTATATCTCCAGTTACTCAACTGCAGTCTTGAGCCTCTCAAAGTTATTCTCGAGGATTGGAATCAGCTCTCCTGTTAATGTTGATATTTGGACCTCTTCCCATAAATCAGAAAGGTTCTTAATGGCATCAAGAATGGTAAATCCTGAATCTTTTGCAGAATATTTTAATTTATATTGCCCAGATACATCAGAGAAATCACCATCTATGGTAGCTACAGCCTTACAAAATGTATTTCTTTTTTTTTTTCTTTTTTTGAGATGGAGTTTTACTCTTATTGCCCAGGCTGGAGTTCGATGGCATAATCTCAGCTCACTGCAACCTCTGCCTCATGGGTTCAAATGATTCTCCTGCCTCAGCCTCCCAGGTAGCTGGGATTACAGGCATGTGCCACAAAGCCCAGCTAATTTTGTATTTGTAGTAGAGCCAGGATTTCACTATGTTGGTCAGACTGACTTTGAACTCCTGACCTCAGGTGATCCACTCTCCTCCCAAAGTGCTGGGATTACAGGTGTGAGCCACCATGCCTGACCTAAAATGTATTTCTTAAATAAAAAGAGTTAAAAGTCAAAATTAGTCCTTGATCCACGGGCTGCAGAATGAGTGTTTTGTAAGCACAGGTGAAAACAACATTCATCTCCATCAGAACTCTTGGGTGACCAGGAGCATTGTCAATGAGGAGAAATATTTTGAAAGAAATCTTATTTTCTGAGCAGTAGATCTCAACAGTGGGCTGAAAATATTCAATAAACCATGCTATATACAGATGTGTTGTCATCCCAGCTTTGTTGTTCATTTACAGAGTACAAGAAGCATAGATATTGCATCATTCTTAAGGGCTCTAGAACTTTTCAAGTGCTCAATGACCACTGGCTTCAACTTAGAGTCACCAGCTGCATTAGCCCCTAACAAGAGAGTCAGCCTGTCCTTTGAAACTTTGAAGCCAAGCACTGAATTATCCTCTGTAGCTTTGACAGCTCAGTATCCTCTTCCAAAAGAAGGCTATCTATTCTACATTAAAAATCTGTTGTTTACTGTAGCCACTTTCATCATGTATCTTAAGTAGATTTTCTGGATGATTTGCTGCAGCTTTCCCATCAGCACGTGCTGCCTCACCTTGACTTTAATTTAGGGAGATGGCTTCTCTCCATAAATCTCACAAACCAACCTCTACTAGCTGTGCACTTTTCTTCTGAAGCTTCCTCACTTCTCTCTGTCTTTATAAATTGAAGACAGTTAGGGCCTTGTTCTGGATTAGGTTTTGGCTTAAGGGACAGTTGTGGCTGGTTTGATTTTCTATCCAGACCACTCAAACCTTTTCCATATTAGCCATAAGCCTGTTTCACTTTCTCATCATTCATGTGTTCGCTGGGATAGCACTTTTTATTTCCTTCGAGAACTTTTTCTTTGTATTCCCAACTTGGCTATTTGGCACAAGAGGTCTCCCAGCCTGTCTTTGTGTCCAACATGCCTTCTTCACTGAGCTTAATTATTTCTAGCTTTTGATTCAGAGTCAGAGAGGTGGGACTCTTCCTTTCATTTCAACACTTAGGAGCCATTATAGGGTTATTAATTGGAGTCATTTAAATATCGTTCTGTCTCAGAAAATAGGGAGACCTGAGAAAGGGAGAGAGAGAGGGGAATGGCTGCTTGGTGGAGCAGTCAAAACACAAACATTTATCGATTAGATTTGTTGCCTTATGTGGGTGTGGTTTGTGGCACTCCCCCCAAATTACAATAGTAACATTGAAGATTACTGATGACAGATCACCATAACAGATATAATAATGATGAAAAATTGAAATACTACAAGGATTATCAAAACACGACACAGAGACATGAAGTGAGCCCATGCTGATGGGAAAATGGCACTGATAAGCTTACACAATGGAAAGTTGCCACGAACCTTCAATTTATTAAATAAACACAGTATCTGTAAAGCACAATAAACCAAAGTGCAATGAAGTGAATGTCCATACATATCCTTCAAAATAAGCTCATTTCTTTTCTGACTATTGTGATCATAATATATTGTTAAATTCTTAAATTGTTATACTGTTATAACTTATTATAGTCATTTTACTTGCTGTTATGAGCTCCTTTTTGCTATTGTTGAGGCACCTATCTTCTGCTACAATACAAGTTTCTTATTGCAATAATTTTGTAAGCATTTTCTGGTCATTTGATGACCTTGGGTCCTGTGAAATTTCTGATGTATTGAACTAATTACAGTTGGCAAACAAGGCACACACTGAATTACAGAACTTCTTAGTCAGATGGCAACCGATTTACCATTCCTGAGACTAACAGTCCAGTCCTGACAGCACTCAAGACAGGACAGGTCTTGCCTACCAGGTTTATAACAACAGTGTTTTCATGAATCAGAGTTTCAGATTGAAGCTAATGAAAACAAGAAATCAATACCCTTGCATCTTACTGTTTCAGTGTTTTAGTGGGTTGGCTAAATGGTCCAATTAGAATAACACAATGCAAATTTCCTGCTTGATATAAAGTCCTTTTTAAGAAGCTACTGTTTATGCTAAAGAATAAAAATAGTGAAAAGGAAATTTTCAAACTATAGGATGAAGACTTTACAAGAGCCTTAAATTCCTTCCTCATTATTACTAGTTTTATGACCATATGACAGACACTGTGATCTAAGTCCTAAATCCATTACACCTCATTCCGTAAATGTAGGCATAGAAAGTATTCTGTCATCTGTAGTCATTTCAAACTGCATTCAATATCTTGGTTCCCAAGTGTACTGGATTTTATTAAAAGCATTCTGCTGTAACATCCATTCTTCCTAATTGGTTTACAGATTGCCCTTACCATTCAGGCAAACCTTAATTGCATTTTCCCACAAATCTCATTTGATTTATGGTCTCTGGCTTGCTTTATATTATTTATAATAAATTGAGGTAAAATTCTTAAAACATGAAATAAAATTTATAATATGTTCTCTTCTACAAATATGGAACTTACCTAAGGATTTTCAGAGGAGTTTTACTTCTTTTAATAGTTGTTTAGACAAGCAACAACCATCTGTGTAGTTCCAATAATAAGATCTTTATTACCATCCCAGAATTAATTATATTTCACTTGATTTTTTTTATGTACAGATTTTTAGGATTATTTGAATGAATTAGATATAGAATATAAAAATTGTATGTCCTTCTATAAAGCTTAGGTGGATACACATATGTATCTGGAACAGAAAAAATATTATTTTGGCTGTAGTGACAAAGCATCTGCATAAAATTCAGTGTCACTCAGTGCCACTGAAGCACTGAAGAAGTTAACTGAGCACATTCTAGCTGCTTTTACAAGTTCTGGCTTTTGAGATGCCAAGAGTTAATTTAGAATGGATCTATAGCAGATCCCAAAAGTATGGTGTTTAAAAATAAGTAAATAGCTGAAATATAAAGACAGAGGATAAGAGAGACTCAAGAAGAGAATTTCTCACTGTCAAGTGATTTCATGTTACCATGGATTATTTTGTAAAGTCTTCTTCTAAATAAAGGATTTCCATGGAAGTACAGGCATGGAATTATTTCTGTAGGGGTACATGAAAATTTATTGAAAGGAAGAAGTATAAGTTATCTGTATCAATTTATAAAAAACCTTCTGAGCTTTCTTAGAAATGTATCAATTTCTTCAAAAGTTTGAACATTAAGAATTTTGAGTTGAGAATGAAAAAGATTGGGGTATATTCAGTATAAGAGACAAAAAGAAAAGAGAAATTGATTTTAAAAGAAATGCAAAGACAAAAGGGGCAAAAATGGATGATCTCAACAAATTTTAGACCAACTGGATAAGTAGGAGGCTTATAAACATCAACTCAAAAAGGATGATTAGCAGATGATATGCAAACAGAATATCTAAATAATGGTTGTACTTAGGTTTTTAAGAAGAGGCATTGGGATGTTCATCTTCACTAGAATAGTAAAGAGGCCCCAACATTTGCAATGCCAGTGGAGACCTCACTAGGGTCTTGGACTTGTACCCCACTTTGTGATGAAAGAATTGTCTTCTTTCCATTGGAGTTAAGTCAGAGGAGTGCCTAGGGAGTCAAGAATTTCACCACTTCCTAGGGTAATGAGGCCACACCATTCATGATGTCAGTGTGGACAATCAGGGAGCGGTAATGAGTCACTCCTGCCCCTCCCAACCAGGAGGGTATCCATGGACGCCTAGTGGGTTCTGGAATCTCCATTTCCACCCAGTATTAATGAAGCATTCCCTCCTCTGGCGTCAGTAGAAGCCAAGTAGAGTCAAGAGACTTCTACCCCAACTTGGCAGCAATAAGGAAACCCCCTCCCCCAACCTCTGCCAGAAAAATGTCAGAATAAGCGAGCTAAAACAGAAGCTTCAAGATCCAGAGTCTCATAATGTAATATATCAAATGTCCAGGTTTCACAAGAAAATCAGTAATGACACCAAGAATCAGGAAGATCTCAGAGTGAATGTAAAAATATAATAAACAGGTGCCAACACTGAGACAATGGAAGTGTTAGAAATGTCTAGGAAAGAGTTTTAAAGTAGTCACTGACAAAAATGCTTTATGAATACTTGTGACACATTTGAGACAATGAGAGTGGAAAGTCTCATAACAGAAGTGGATGATATAAAGAAGAACTAAATAGAAATTTTATAACTAAAAATACAACTCAAATTAAATAAAAGCATATTTGGGTTCAACAGCAGAATGCCGGAGGCAGAAGGAAGAATTCACAAACTTGAAGATAAAGCAGAAGTTTCCCAATCTGAGCGACAGAGAAAATAGGCTAAAAAAATAAAAAGTTTCAGTGATCTGTGGTACCATAACAAAAGATCTAACATTAATGTCATTGGAGTCTACAAGGAGAGGAGAAAGAAGCCAGGCCAAAAAAGTACTCAAAGAAATAATGCCTGAAAAATTCCTAAATTTGGCAAGAGACATGAACTTACAGGTTCACAAAGTTGAGCAAACTTTAAACAAGGGAAAAAGCAAAGAAATGCATGCAAAGGCACATTGTAATTAAACTTCTGAAAATTAAAGGCAGAGAAAAATCTTAGCATTCTAAAAAAAAATGACACCTTTTAAATAAGGGAAAGCAATAAAGCAGTATGAATGAAAGTGGATTTATCATCTGAAGCCATGAAGGCTAGAGGGAAATGGTACAGCATTTTCCAAGTGCTAAAGGAAAAAATCATGAACTTAAATCCTACATCCAGTTAAAATGTAGTTTTGGAAGTGCAGAAGAAATCAATAAAATTGGCCAACTTCTAGTAAGACTGACAAAGAAAAAAGAGAAAACACAAATTACGAAATATCAGAAATGGATAATGGATATCATAACATACCCTCTAGACATCAGAAGGATAATACAGAAAAACTACAAGCAATTCTTCACTTAAGTTTGACAACTTAAATAAAATCGGCCAATTACTCAGAAAATACATCTTACTGCAAGTCATCCAATCGGAAGCAGATTATTTGAGTAGCTCTATAACTTTAAAGGCTATTACGTTTGTAATAGAAAACTCCATATCAAAAAGTGACAGAAGAAAAATGACAGGAGCATATTGATTGATGCAGAAAAACACTGAAAAAATTGAACATTTAATTATAATGAAACACTCTCAGAAAAATGGGAATAGACGGGGAGAGGTACTCAATAAAGAGCATCTACAAAAAATTTTGCAACTTTGTTCCTAATAACCAAAACCAGGAAACAATGCATATGACCTCAGAGGTGGATGGTTACACAAACTGATATATCCATGCCGCAGAATACTATTCAGCATTAAACAGCAATGAACTATTGATACAGGTTGAGTACCCCTTATCTGAAATGCTTGTGATTCAAAGTATTTCAGATTTTTTATTTTTTCAGATATTGGAATATTTGCATTACATATACTTACCAATTCAGCATCTCTAATTTGAAAGTCTGAAATCCAAAATGCTCTCAGAAGCATTTCCTGTGAACACTGTCAGTACTCAAAACGTTTCAGGTTTTGGAGCGTTGCAGATCTTGAATTTTTGCATTAGGGATACTCAATCTGTACACACAACAACTTGTTATGATTCTACAGAGATTTATTTGAGTGAAAAAAGCTGATTCCAAAGGGTTACATGCTGTATGATTCTTGAAATAACAAAATTATAGAAATGAAGAGGGCATTTTTGTTTCTAGGAGACAAAGATTGAGGGGAAGAAAGAGTGTGGCTGCTATAAGGGCAAAAGGAGGGAGCTGTGTGGTGACAGAAATGTTCTGTGTCTTGTCTGTATCAATGTCAATAACCTAGTTGTGATATAGTACCATAGTTTGTAAGATACTCCATTAGGGAAAGCAAATACAGGTTATGTGTGTTCTTTGTGTGTTATTTCTTACAATTGCATATGGATCTATGATTGTCTTACAAAAGGTAAATAAGAAAACAAAATAAAATAAATGAGGCTTTTGCTGACCAGTAGTCAGAATTCTACGGTAACAATACACACATACATGCACATACATATATGCACTATACACTTGCACTATTGCACATGATTTACTATAAATATTTCTTCACACATTTATGCTCATTTAACTTGGTCAAGTTTTCTTTCTTTAGATTATATTATATCACTTTTTTAAGGGTGTTAAAATGATGCCTGTTGGTAGATGTTACTATCTATTTTTTCTAAAAAAATATAACTTTTTGGCAACATAAAAATTTGTCAATCACTTACCAATTTCCAAAAATGTGATTCAAGATTTACTTCTCCATGAATTTCAAAAGTCCAGGAACCATTACTCTACAATTTCCATGATAGTAATGTAGTTATAGGTCTTCTTTTTATATAGCCTCCAGCCCAAAGAGCTGAACAAAATATTGTCATCTACCTGTGGTTATTTAACAATTGAATGAATTTGAAAGTGGTAGCTATTAATTCTAGTATGAGAACAAATTCCTAATCTTCAATATGTAAAAGGAAATCTTCCTTCCTACTGGTAATACCCAATGCTGCCTCAATTACTCATATAATCATATACTGGGAGTAATGTGCTATGTAGTGAGTAAATTCTAAATGCTAATAAATGTGTCACCTCACTCTTCCACTCCACGTCAGCATTTAATCATTGTAATAAGGTCTTTCTTAACACTACACTTAATTTCAAATATAATCCTTTTATGTATGTATTAGATACAATGTATTTTTCATATCTAAAATATATAGTATATTTATTTTATATATTGTGCACTATTTAGATATATGTTAATATTCATTAAAATTGAAGTATTTAACAAAAATATTACAACTTAACAAAAAACCTTAAAATATTAAGTTATTTGCTATTTTGTCCATAGTATCATCAAAATAATCATGAATTTATTAATTTAATATATGAAACTACTAGTATTTATCTTATTTAATAAGCGGGAAAAACAATCGTGTTTAGACTATATGTAAGGAACCGAACAGTACACTCATTTTTTAAATAGTTTACCTACTACTTTCAATTTTGTAATGTAATGAATTAGGTCCAATGTAAATAATGCAGATTTAAAAGATGTGTTCAGTGTGAATAACTCTATAGGAAGACTTTTTTCTGTAATGACAATTTGAGTTTTGGAGATGGAAGTGTCTCATTGTTTCTCATTTCTCATCTGTTCTAATGCTACTTTCTTATGAATTTATGTTACCAAATGTATGCTATACACACGCACAGTAAGCCACATTTTCTTCTTCCTCATTCTCCAATTTATTAGTACTTTTATACCATATTTTAGTAGTTTTATTAATATTCATAAGAGAACATGTTCTGCCATTTTACATATATATAGAAATATCGAAAAGAAATGTTTTAAATTACTTCAGTATTCCGTAAAGTATATCAGAACAAATATTAAAATTTACAAGTATTTGAAATTGTAAAAGTTTTAACATTCTAAACTTAAGACACCACTATTAAAATGTTTTTCTTAAACATAATGTCAGTCTTCTCTTCCTTATAAAGTGATATTTTAAGTGACATTTTCTAGGAATGCTTTTCAAAGTAGCTTGAAATAAAGTAGACTTTAAATAGTGATTATAAAAGAATTTTCTTCCTCAGGTGTTTGTATTAACAGATTTCTGTTGTCCCTTATTAGATAATGTGGTTTTATCTTCCATATTTATACAAACTGAAATCTTTAAAAACAGAAAGTCTTTTTATTGTGGATTTTTTTTTTTTTAGTATGTCTTAAAACCTCATCTCTATGGTTTTTCTTGTTATTTATTTATTTGTTTGTTTGTTTGTTTATTTTTCCATTAAGGTGAGAGGCCCTCCAGTTGCAGGGGCATTTAAAGAAAGACCAACCAAGCCCACGGCATTTCGGAAATTCTATGAGAGAGGTGACTTCCCAGTTGCCCTTGAGCATGATTCGAAAGGAAACAAAATCGCCTGGAAGGTAAGTCAGGGCACAGCTGTGCCAGCCAGCTGCACTTGCTAAAGTGACATCTCCCAGTGCCAAACACACATGGCTGCTAAGTAAATAAACTGGAGTCATTTCTCAGCAAATGGAAGATGGTGGGTAAGCTCTTTGAGAAAGCCCCCGTGTGTCAGCCATCCACCTTGACTAACAATTAAATTATAGCCTGCAAAGAAGAAAATGACAGAGTTGCTTTGCCTTAGAGAATTGTCTGCTGCCCAATTCATCTCTATTTTTATGAGAACCTGGCAGCCCGGCCCGTTTCAGGCAGTCCGTCAAATGATGGAACTGGCGGCTGGATACGGAGAGCAACAGCCATTTATCTCCCCCAGATTTCACCTTCCTGCAGGACACTTCCAAATGGAAGCTTTAATTACCTAAATGGATAGGTCAAGATTGTCTGCTCTGGAAATGCAGAGTAGAATACAAAAGCAGGCCGATCCCAGTCCTGGCTCTCCTCTCCGTCCCCGCCTGTGTCAGCCGGCGCGAGGCCTGTCACACGTGCCCTGTTAGAGGCTGACCTCCACCGCCGAAGCCATTACAGCACAGACATTTTTCTGACAAAAGGTTAATTGGCTTCAAAATAAACGTCTTGCCTAATGACTCCATTCTAATGTGGTTGTGTTCCTTTATAAAAGGCTCACTGATGCTATTTGTAAAAACTTGCCAATCTCTTAACCGGAGAAGGCTTTTACATTTAATTTGAAAAATAAATAAATAAATAAATGCTGGTCCCTAACCGGCTTCTGCTATTTAATTATTGTTGTTATCAAAGACTGCTTTTGTTGATTTTTATCAGCTGAAAGGGCTTCTCTGCCTTCAAACAGCAAAGCAGTTGTGCACACTCATGAGTATCACGTCAGGTTAAGGACAAGAAAAGGTTCTGGCCAAATACCAGTTAAATTAAGCAATTGACACATTTAACTAGGAAGTCCAGCAGTCATGGCCAAAAGCAAATTGGGAATTGTTTGTAATTACTAATAAATAAATGTATATTAAAAATAAAATTACAAATTCAAGAAATCAAATTAAATAGCTTAAAAAGGTGCATTAAAATTAAATGCTTCTACCTGTATGGAAACACTGAAAGGGTTATTTGCATTATATCTAGTATGTCTTTTAAAATATTTGCATATCGTTATCAAACATTTCTGACTCTTCAACAGTCATCTGGTATTCAGTTATTGAACTTAGAATTATTCCAAACTACAAGAAGAACTTGGTGGTATCTTATTAGGAAACCTTGCTATAAAATTTTTTGGGTTGGGGAAGAGGTGAGTAACGTTGTATATCTTTTCTATGATAATGTGTTAGAGTGTGAATTTGTTAAGTGAAAATGTACATATGATGAGAAAAAATTTATAGCGAGTATATCTAACTTTTATACTTTAATCTTAATATAACTATGTATTTCCAAAGTTTTGTTCAGATTTTTGGATTCATTTATATTTGATTGGCTGCAAGGATTTTGTGTTTGCCTGTCTATGTACTGGTTCCTACAAGATAACACAGTGGCATTTCTTTAAAACGTGATTCCTGTTGAGCAGAATAATATGTTATAAATTATTTATAAAAAGTGAGTGTCTTTTGGTGTTTTAGGTAATTATAACCTACACATAAGTTGTATTAATGAAAATAATTTATATAGGTTTATTGTGATTCAAATAATTTTATGAGCGACCTTTAGAAGTATAAAAAAACTAGAAAAAATTCATTTTGAAAATAAATTATAAATAAAAATATGAGATGAATTATTTTCTTTATCTTTGATAAACCAACAGTCAGCAGGGATATAAAATGCTTTTCTTTTTTATGGGTGTATTAATTCTCTTAAGTTACGATTGATTATAGAACTGGTTCAGCGGGCTAAAAAGTAATAAAAAGAAGAAACAATTTATTTGCTGTCACCGGTCGTACAATAGCATAAGTTTAGAACAACATCTTCATTCTGGAAGCTGTGGACTTCTTTTAGAGAGTTGCTGCTACATTTTAATTGTATTACTATAACATTGAAGGTAAGACGTTAAGATTATTGAGCATTGGCTTGTGAACCATCTATCCGTCATTTCACATTTATTTCTTGGCGCATGTGATGAGAAGACAGTCGTGCTAAATGGGACTAGGGACGCGTTTTAGGATGCCGTTCCGAAGGAAGGAGTCTTGAGTGTTGAAGGAAGCAGGGCCATCTGTCCCCCACAAAAAAACAAATAGCAAAAGTCAAGACCCTGCATTCCTCTGTGAGTGTGGGCACAGCACAGGTGTCTGCTCACGCAAACCTCTCATCTTGATGTCGTGGCTCATCCCTCACTGTGGGCTCCTGAGGAGCGGTGCTGCCCTCAGAGGATATTGGCCCTCCCTCAACTCTCCTCAGACACCCTAGGGACTCCAAGTGGATTCGTGAGCAGCTGAAATGATGTGCGTAACTAAGTGATAAGCAGGTCTCTTTCTGTTTCTGTTTCTTTTCTCTTTTTTCTTAAATTGTACTTTAGGTTCTGGGGTACATGTGCAGATCATGCAGGATTGTTGCATATGTATATACATGGCAAGATGATTTGCTGCCTCCATCCCCATCACCTATATCTGACTTTTCTCCCCATGTTCTCTCTCCCCACTCTCCCCACCCCCTGCTGTCCCTCTCCTAGCCACCCCCCTACAGACCCCAGTGTGTGATGCTCTCCTCCCTGTGTCCATGTGTTCTCATTGTTCAACACATCTATGAGTGAGAACATGCAGTGTTTGATTTTCTGTTCCTGTGTCAGTTTGCTGAGAATAATGGTTTCCAGATTCATCCATGTCCCTACAAAGGATACGGGGTCGGTTTCTTTTATCCGTTTTTTGAGAGAGCCTGTGACTCTGAAGGACTTAGGAGGCCCTGCTCTGAACCTACACACAGGATGCCCCAGCCTCTCAGTCTGTGAAGGTGCTGGTCTAGGGATCACTCCCCAGGTCCCCAGATTCCTCTTCTGCTTGTTCTGGATTAGCTGACCCTATCTTTACCATATTAGGAGCCATCATATGTTCTTGAAGTATCAGAGGCACCCTATGGAAACATCAGAAAATAGAAGTGAGAGTTAGAGACAGACGGATGTTTTCGCATGCTTAGGTTTCTCAGTCCACATCCTGCTCTCAGCACCGGTTTCGTGCACATGAAAGTGGTCGTTTGTTCAGATGCTAAAACAATGTGGCAGGCTGCATGTCGTCTCCCCAGTTTAGTCTATTTCTTGTGGCATCTCTGAAGATTGCAGCAGTGTCTGATCCAACTTTCTGCAGTGGTGGAAATGTTCTACATCTGCACTATCTGATATAGTACAACTGGCCATATGTGGTGGTTAAGCACTTGAAATGTGCCTACTGAGACTGAGGAACCAATTTTTAATTTTACTTAATTTTAATTTAAATAGCCACATGGTTACAATATCAGACCGTGCAGCTCCAGATTGAGATAGTGGCAGTCAAAAATAAATGCGCGAATCTGCTACTTAGATAGAAGGCTATCAGTATGTTAGAATTATTATTATTAAAGTGAAAAAATGGGACTCATCTCTGCATTTTTGTGTCATGGTTTTCTATGCATATCATAAATTCCTTGGTAAATATGAGAAAAGTTTTGCAAAATGTTCATAGTGAAAATTTCTATATGTAATCAATGGCAAGTTCATGAGCTATGGAAGGTGAATAGATCTCATTTCAAATATGAAATGTACCAGGCAAGCCCAGGAATAGGTTTTTTTTTAATTTTTAAATTTTCATTTTGTAAATATGGCTAAAGAATTCTTGATTATCAATGGTTGTAATCCTAAAAAAATAAGGATTACATAAACAAAAAAATGTTAATCTGTTTCTTTTGCTACATTTTTCTTGACGGCTCTAAAATTTGGGAAACACGGCTGTTGATTCTGTGACTGTCTTCAATATCCACCTCACAGGCAACAAACGAGAAAAGAGCGAAGCCGTCTGGATAAATTACAAAGCAGATAATCAGATGAACGATGGGATTTCCAAAATTGTGTTTGAGTTCTCTCATCTTAAATTGCCATCTTTTAATTTTCTGTCCTGCTTTACTATGAATCGCACACTTCTGAGGACGGTGATCAGGGTGGGGACAGGGCTCTTCATAAAGGTTTCCGAATGGGCATCTGGAGAGAGAAGAAATGCTAAATGAACTGGCAATATACACAGCACATTGCCTTCACCTCTGCTGTGTAAATAAAGATCGAACAGAAGCATGCAAGTGTTTTGAAATGGTCACTTCAATAGAGACCTCGAGAGAAAAGATGAAGATAAATACCTGAGACACTGTCAATTTTTAAAAATAACTACATGGTATTATAAACCATTCGTTTATTTTGAAGATGGAAACAGCTACAGCTTCACAAAGATGTCTCTAAAATCTTTCCCTTTGTAGCATTTGATGTGGTAGATACTAATGCAGGCCATCTTTCTCCAGGATAATGTGCAATGTCACAGAGTATGATGCACTCTAAGACAGTCATGTTTTCCACTAAATTTCTAATAACTAGGCATAAGAATGTCCCAGGTATCAGAGATCTTTGAACAGGAAATAGGTAACCCTGTAACCCTCTAGGAAAATCAGGATATAATACCCACCCTTTCACAAATGCAGCCAAATCACAGACCTCTCAAATTTGAAAGGGAGAAACTCAAAATGGACTTGCACTTTGTCCAAAATTGCCCCCTTCCCCCTCCCCTGCCACCCACAGCACCTAATCATTCCACACCTGGCAATGTCATGGTGAGCCTTGTCCAGAGTAGCAGAGATGCCAGAAGACTTTCTGCATTCTTGTTTTTCCTTCTTTGACATATAAATGATATTCCATAGCCACCTGTATTGAAATAAAATTAATAAAGCCAGAACTGATACACTGGAGCAGGTGTATGTGAAAATGGACTTGGGCAGCCTCTATTCACTGCCAGAAATGCATCTTCCTCACTGGCCTGTTAGCGATACATAAAATTTCACCATGGACACAAATTTCCCCTTAGGCTTATGTAGTAATTGGTTCTGTGGATAAAACTTAGATCTCCAGACTTTGTTTTGTATTAAAAAATGACTTCTTAATATTAATCAGGTAACTATAAGCATTTAATGCATTTTACAAATAAATGTCGACATAAATGTGTCATTTATATATTCTTACCTCATTTTTGAATAAATTCAAATGGATTTAGATTGTCTTTAAAAAGCTGTGAAATACATGAAGTCGGCATAAATAAGAGATGAGAGAAATGAAAACCATAGGGACCCAAAATGGAGCCAATAACAATGTTAGAAAAAATAGGCACATCCTGAAATCCTATAAGGCAGAGATCTTTGTCTGTATTTCTGGTTGGTTTACTTACTGTCCTGGTACCTAGAACAATGCTGTTGCAGGGTGGGCATCCAGAGATGTTTGATGAATGAAAATAAAGCATACAGGAGCTGATTATTTTTAAGTTTTATTTCCCTTACTTTATAGGCCTCATTTTCCTTATCTGTAAATGACAACAATGTACCAGGTGGTTCCTATGGCCCTTTTAAATTATGAGCATTCAAATGAATTTTGTTTCGTAATTGTTAAAATAACTGTATTTTGAGATGTTTGTGGAATACTTCAAAGAAAAATATTGAGTAGAAATTTGCCAAAGGGATCAATTCTTCTGGTAGCAAAATGGAAATACTAGCAGCAGCACATTTAATTTGAATCCCCAGAACTTCGTTTCCAGAATGATATGCAGTGGTCTTGAGGGGGTTGAACGTTTATCACAAGAATGCTCTTTAGATTATACACAAATGTTTTCCAATGACTACTCATCCCTTAAAGTTTGCTTTCAAAATGAAAAGTTCACTTGCCTTTCTCAAGGACTGAAAATATATGTCCCACTTGAACGCCCAAGTAAAGGAAAAGCTGTGAATGAATTAATTACATGCATAAATCAGTCTTTGTAATTTCACTGATGGTGTCTCAGACAACACCTTTAATTATGTCTTGACTGGCAATTCCATTCAGTATTTCTTCTCTGGCATTTTCTCCTTTTTTTCTAGTTCATTTTATTTCTCAGCAGCCTTGGTATTCATGAACTATAAAAAGCTCTGTCAATGTGACTGTTTTCATTGACATAACTGATAATTTCCTAGTAGGAAAAACAGTTATTGCATATAATTATTATAAAAGCGTGCACACATTTTCTTACAATTAATATCAGCCCCCAATCAGGATAGCTCATTATCTGTAAATATTATTGCCTTTTAAAGTAAACCACACTGTGATGTGATACACGATCCATTCGCTCTCAGTATATTCACAAGATTCTGTAATTTTGAGTTATAATTTAGTCCCTCAGTACCTTCAATTTCTTAATGTTTCAATTTCTTAAGGATTTAAAAAATTAATGCTATATCTATTGCCCCCAAGGTAAAACTGATATTGACTTTTGAAACCTTGCAGGTAAATTTATTTGAGCCGAATAATTTGTTTCACATCAAGGAGAATGAATGTTCTCTTAGAATTGTCCTGGGCTTCTATTTCTTTTGATAACTGCCAGAGCTTGAGTTTGGATAACAGGACTTAGCAGAATTTGCAAGGCAAATTTTACAAAAGAAGTGATAATTTACCTGATTTTTGTACAAGAGATCTGCCATGTTTCCACATTATTTCCTTTGTGATTAATTAATAGACAGAGCTTATTCCAGAAATCTTGAAAAAAAAAATCCTCTGGCAATGAGTGTACTATTCTTGTTTTTTTTTTTTTTGAGGAGGGGACTGCATACACAATTAATGCCATTCTTTTGTTTGATATAAATTGCTACATCTTAAAAGTGTATAGCATGAAAATATAGTCATGTATCAGAAATAACTTTTATTTAAATTGGTTAGATGACCTCTGAAAACCAGATGAAAGATTTTCTGCTGAATGGGCTGGTGCTCCCTGCTGCCTATATAATTTATGTGAGAAATTAGTGCAAATGGTTCACTTTTATGGAGCAGAGCTGCTTGTAGCAAGCCTGCAGAAACAATTTTCCCCCAAGCCTCCATCTGTTCTTCAAACCAGGGCATATGCCATCTCATCGAGCTTGAAAGTCAACTGATTTATAACTCCTAGAAAGTGCATAGATTGAAAAGAAAGGTCGACTGCTGCTCTGTGACAGTGATTTGTTTGGCATTGGCTAAAGACAATTCACATTACCAGGGACCCAAGGGGAAACAAGAAATGTTGTAAGTTTCAGATCTCAGTAGACTGTCAAGTAGAAGAAAAACAAATCACTCGTGCTTTTTAAGTCAGACGACCACCCTGGCTGAAAACTAGAAGAGGTCTTGGTAGTGGTAAGGGTGCCGCAGCCAAGCTGCCACCCGTATTGTCACTTAGCATGCCATGAAGAAATGTGTCACTGCCACCCTCTCAGTGGTAAATGTTGCCATTGTAGAAGTATCAGTACTCTAATTTTTAAACCAAAAGTGTGTGTCGCTGCTTGTCAGAATGTTCTCTTTGGAGACACAAATTGATCTTTGACGAATTCCCTATACCTGCCCGAAGTGAATCGCCAGTTCTGTTCGAATTAGTAATTTAATGAGTGGTTCACTCCAGTGTGATCACTCATCACATGTCTCTTCTCTTTGCTGAAACACCATTGAGATCAAAAGTTCTTTGACAGATGACAAATGAATCAGATTGGCAGTTTGCTTGTAAACAAACAAACAAAAAAATCATTCTTTGTTTGATGTTTTTATTTGAGTAGTCGAAGTGTCATCCTCAGATAACAACTTTTAGTATATTGATGTTTTTGTTCAGTCTTTTTTCTACATGTTTGTTTTTTATTTTGTTGAAACTGTGTTTCATGTGATAATTTTTGAAGAACTCAAAGGGACATTCATGGTCCTAATTAAAAGAGGAGATTGATAGTGGACATACTGCCATAAGAATTCTACTAGTTTTCTCCAGTTTAATGACAATGAAAAAGAAAATCACCTTTTAATGTGCAGTTTTAAGTTTCCAGTGATCATTACTAAGACCTTTGGAAAGGAGATACCCAAACACATTTCTATGCAAAGCTCCATGTTAGTAGGGATGCGCACACATGGCTTTTCCTGTAATAATATTCGTGGCATGGTGCCCAACCGTGTAAGCAGGCTTGCCATTGTGAGCATACCTTTAGCGTGTTTTTGAAGAGAATAGTAACTACTATTTTTATAAAGTTCATTATGTATGAAGCACATTTCCTGCTATTGGGAAAAGTATACAAATGGACATAGTTGATGGAATCATTTTAAAGCCAACCTCTGCCCGTACTCTAAGACACTTTCTTTACAACAAATAATCCTACAGAATTACCAATATTTGGTTCCAGTCTGAAGAAAGGAAAACCCATCAACCTTAGCTATAAATTCTCAAGTTTTGAGTTCTTATTTAGACCGAGCTCTCTATGTTCATGCATATTTTTAAGCATTTTAAAAACACAGGTGTATGGTTTGAATATTTCTGAATTCTTGAATATCTTGAAAATATAAAATTTCAACTTTCATATACATGAAACACAATTTAATATTCCATTTGAAGAAATGAAATTGATGAAACGCATTAAGAATGAATTAATGAATTCAAAAGAATAAAATTAACGTTCTTAAATTCTGATTGTTTCCTTTCATATTTCTTTAGAAGATAACATCTTTATATTCTATTAATAACATGATTGCCGAAAAATTCCCACGAGCCTGATTTTATTCCTTTAATGCTGATCTGTTCTTGTTTCTTTGTCAGGCTTGACAGCCTTGGTAATTGTAATTAAGAGTTGCCGGCGGGCGCGGTGGCTCAAGCCTGTAATCTCAGCACTTTGGGAGGCCGAGGTGGGTGGATCACGAGGTCAAGAGATCAAGACCATCCCGGTCAACATGGTGAAACCCCGTCTCTACTAAAAATACAAAAAATTAGCTGGGCATGGTGGTGCGTGCCTGTAATCCCAGCTACTCGGGAGGCTGAGGCAGGAGAATTGCCTGAACCCAGGAGGCGGAGGTTGCAGTGAGCCGAGATCACACCATTGCACTCCAGCCTGGGTAACAAGAGCGAAACTCCGTCTCAAAAAAAAAAAAAAAAAAAAAAAAGAGTTGCTTCCGTGTATTTTTCTTTTCCTTTTGTGTTTCTTCCTTTACCATGGTAAGCTTATTGTCCACTCACTTGAAACTTTTTTTCAACTGAGGAAGTTTTCTTTTCTAATATTACTTATTGTAACTGTGTCATAATTTTTCTGTTTTCCTTCTTAGAATGAATATTATACATAGATTATGCATGTATATTCTATCATTATTTCCCTTAATATTTTTATCTCTTTATCTGTTTTGACTTCTGCCAGAGCTTTCTTCCGTTTCCTGTTTTGTTGACATCGATCTATCCATTACTGTCCCGAGTTCAAGCTTTAGCTGTGCGGAGGTAGACTGTCCCGCACCTGGCCAGTACCCAGTCTCTAGCCTGAGAGTTCCATCTGGTCCTGTTCTGTTGGCCTAAAAGGGGTCTTTGTAACTTCTGACACTGAGTTAGGTAGAGTCCACAGACACCTATAATCCCTAAAATGCTCAGGGACCCAGCTCTGTCTTACTCTGCCTTTACCTATAGCATTTTGCTTGTGGGACACACACCTTTCTAGGACAGAATGCGACGTGGTACCAGAAACCTCTTCCTGTCCCTACTTCCTGATCTGTTGTTTCCGAAGTTGACTGTGAATGGATGTACGAAGGGTGAATGGAAGTGGATAGTGCTTTGTCCTGAAAGACAGCTGCTTCAAGGTAGCAAGCCAGTGGCCTAGTCACCCTTCACACACATCCCCTCCCCCCACCTCGACCATCACCTTTTAAGCCAGGCCTTTTGTTTCTGACAGGGCCGGAAAGGGGGATCAGAAAGTGTGGGACAGGTGAGAAAGCTGCCTACCTACCTTTGGATTGGTGCCTCTGGTTGCAAAACATAAGCTGACTATGAATTGTGGTTTTCCAACCCAATTCTATCGATCTCATTTTCTGTAGAAATTCCTTTTCGTTTCTGTCTGCACATTTGTTATTATACTGATTTTCCATTGCATGTTGAGTTTTCCTCTTTTTCTATATCTTCATAGATAATTTTGTGGTATGTTGGGAGACACTGTGTCAGAGATTCATATTTAAAAACATTGGGTCCAATTGGGGTTTGTGCATTAATAGACTATATGCCTTTGCAGAGAAGTTATGTGATCTCATTAACACTTAGGCTACGGTGACCTGTCTATTCGTAAAGGAATTGAGTACTTATAATGGGTAAGACATGGTGCTGGGCTCTGTAACCTGCATAATATGAGTTCTGGTCTTAAGAAGCTCTGGGCTGGAATAGATCACTATTCAAGGAAGATACTGAAAGTCCTTTCAAAGAGTATATATCAAGTCTCAAAACAGATTGCTTCTATTTGCATAGATCACAATTCTTAATCCTTTATGCAGTATGTGTTAAACATTTGCTACTTTAATCATCTGGTTCAAAAAATTTTTTAGATAAACTTTTCAAATTGAGAGGCTCTATACAATTTTCGCCAGTTCATAAATGGTTATCTATTTCAGTGAGTGGTTTGCTGACACTTTCATTTTTCTCATATTTCAGTTTTTTTAATTGTCATGTTAAGAAATAATAAATTTTACCTTTAAAATGACCTTTAGGTAACCAATCCACATATCTGTATAGCTTACATATTGTGGCAAACCCAAGTATCAATAAGATATTACTGATTTCAATGTTCTACTCTGTACTTTGAAATAAACACTTTGAAAACAATTTTTTTAATCTATTTATGAATTATAAAGATCTATTGTGCTTGGGATTCAGTCTAATTTAAGTCTGAAGACTTCTGGAGTCATGACTGAATACAAGCTGGACTTTCTCATTCCGGCTTCCACGTCTCTGTATCTCTTTCTCTTATTTTCTATCTTTTTCTTCACTGTGTTTCATTCACTTTTTAATCACTGTGTTGTCGGTGATTTTCTCAACTCTGTCTTCCAACTTATTAATTTACTAGTTTAATCTACTGTATAACTTGTTGAAATTTTTTCAAATTTATTTTCAGTGAATATCAATCCTAGAATTTATATTTGTTTATTAAAAAGATCTGCCTATTCTTGTTTTCATTTCTTTTCCTCACTTTATGATTTCTCTTACTATCTTTATCAGATTGTATTTTTTTTTGTACAATTATATAGGTTCTTTTTCACACTCGTCTATTATCTTGAGTTCCTGTTGTGTGAATTGGAATCTGCCTTCCATGGGAGTCCCTCATGTCCTGGTTTCTGAAGGCACCCCTGTGGTGTCCTTTCAGGTTCCCCTGTACAGGACATACATTCTGAACCACTTTTTATGTGAATCAGGCTTCAAGGTTCTTCACTGGGCCACTCTAGATTTGAGTTTCCCTTACATTTCTGGGATCTTGTGTTTGCCTATCTTACTTTGAAGAACGGCTATTTTTTTTCTAACTTTTCATCCAGTATTTTTAACTTTTATGGCCATATTGACCAGAGGTCTTTCTATTAATTCTATAAAATTGTTTTCTCAATTAACCTAATATCTTCTCTTAGATGCAGAGAAAAGTACCATCTTGAGATGTAATCTTTCCTCAATGTTAGGCCAATTCTAATACTTTCTCAAATAAAAAAAGATCAGTGGAATAAAATATGTTTTGTATTTCTCATGGAAGTCCCTTTTTGTAAGGAAATATAATTGGCTAACACGTATTGCATGATTGCGTATGTTTGTGTGTAGTCAAAAACACATAAATTAAAACTCCGTTGAACATAGCAAAATTTGGGTTTGGAAAAATCACAAGGAAAAAACATAAAAACAAAAAAATGTATGTGCATGTATATGTGTGTATTTACATGTACATGCAAATGTGTAGACATTTTGTTTCTATTTCAGTACAGGAGTAAAGATTTTACTTTTCATATTGTAAAATTAGGGTGGATGGGTTATCCTAAGGATACCTTTATCTTCTCAATATTTACATCTATTAATATGAATCTCTTGAGAAGCATTAAGCCTTCCATTGGAAAACATCTTTCAAATGCTTTCCATTTGCATTAAGTTGTATAACATTTTGCTAAACATTATTAAATACTTTTTTTAAGTCAACAAAGTATAGCACTGGATTGGATATAATTTAATGTTTAGAAATCATCTTCACAGAAAGAATGACTGTAGACTTATTGATTTTAATTCTTGAAGAGTTGCTTGGGTAATGATTAAATAATTTATATATGTACAAAAAGATTATTCATTTACATAAATTTTTATTTATATAATTTAAATGCATTATGAGAAGTGCTAGTGTATTAGATTGGTAAAATTAAAGCCACACGTCAAAAAGTACAAAAGTTAAGGTTTTTATAATTCTGTTTGGGAATCTCTAGCTTTTTCTGTTGCTGTGGGTTATAATTTCAACATAGCATTATTATAACTTACTACATTTAATAAACTAACAATTGGGAATAGCTTCAAATCTCAAGCAGCGATTTAGCAGATGGTTCATTTCATGAGAAAGAAATATGGACTATGGTAACTATGACTGCTGTTAGAGAAATGGAAGGAAGTGTAAGTAAAATGTATTGGTTAGTAGCAAAATTACCCGTAATATTTTGTCTGGCCAATAATATTAGAATGCAGATCAATTTGTACAAATAATGAACACCACAACCAAATGAATACCCCTCTATGGAATATACTAGTTTTGCAGAAAACCTTTTTGGTAAGATATTTGGCGTGTATTGCTGTAAAACATCATGATTCGGCTTCCTAAACAATATTTGTTTTTTCTCATCATTTGCCGCCTTGTACTTGATACATCAGACATCTCTGTGCGTGTAGATGACCAAACATGCTGTTTCCCCTTTCATCTCTGAACCTACACCATTCTGGCCTCTCTTGAATGCCTCCATAGCCTCCACATCCACCTCCTCTGCTCGGCCTCTAACTGCTTATCTGCTTACACCTGGCTCAGCTCTTACAGTCTCCTGAAAGTCTTTCCTGACTTTCCCAGGCTGGATTGAATGCCCTTCTCCGGGAAGCCAACGTGCGCTATTACTGCTCAGGCGCGGTGGCTCAAGCCTGTAATCCCAGCACTTTGGGAGGCCGAGGCGGGTGGATCACGAGGTCAACAGATGGAGACCATCCTGGTCAACATGGTGAAACCCCGTCTCTACTAAAAATACAAAAAATTAGCTGGGCATGGTGGTGCGTGCCTGTAATCCCAGCTACACAGGAGGCTGAGGCAGAATTGCCTGAACCCAGGAGGCGGAGGTTGCGGTGAGCCGAGATGGCGCCATTGCACTCCAGCCTGGGTAACAAGAGCGAAACTCCGTCTCAAAAAAAAAAAAAGAAAAAAGATAGTGTTTTCATGTCCCCCCTCAAGATGGTGGACTGCAGAAGGCTGGAGCAGGATTATTTAACTTTGACCTACCTTAGTCCCTGATACAACATGAGTAAATACTTTAAGGCTGATGTCTCAAGTGATTCATTAAAATACAGTTTTATACTTTTCACATATCTTTATTTGTTGAATACTGTAGAAATTCTCATCTACTTGAGAACCAAGAATGAGGGTGGTTATCTGTGACTTTGAGATTTTCTTTACAGGCTCCATAGATCTTTTGATAGCTCTATTTATTTTTGTTTTCTTATAGAATGTAGTTTGCACTACTTTTATTTATTTATTTTTTTTTAAATTTTTTATTGGATTATAGGTTTTGGGGTACATGAGCAGAGCATGCAAGACAGTTGCGTAGGTACACACATGGCAGTGTGCTTTCTTTTCTTCTCCCCTTCACCCACATTTGGCATTTCTCCCCAGGCTATCCCTCCCCACCTCCCCCTCCCACTGGCCCTCCCCTTTTCCCCCCAATAGACCCCAGTGTTTAGTACTCCCCTTTCTGTGTCCATGTGTTCTCATTTTTCATCACCCACCTATGAGTGAGAATATGCGGTGTTTCATTTTCTGTTCTTGTGTCAGTTTGCTGAGGATGATGTTCTCCAGATTCATCCATGTCCCTACAAACGACACAAACTCATCATTTCTGATTGCTGCATAATATTCCATGGTGTATATGTGCCACATTTCTCCAATCCAGTCTATTGTCAATGGGCATTTGGGTTGATTCCAGGTCTTTGCTATTGTAAACAGTGCTGCAATGAACATTCGTGTGCATGTGTCCTTATAGGTTTGCACTACTTTTAAAACCTGTATCATATCAACTCACTGAGGATTGCTTATTGCTGAAGAAAAGTATTTGTTTATTTAAACTCCAGTGAGGTGATCATATTTAAATTGCATTCTTATCTGTATGTTGTCTTTAAATATGCGCTGTCCAGTTGGTGCCTATGTGACTTGTAAGAAGCATCATTTATTTGCTAGACATTACCTGAGTACCTACGAGGTGCTGGATCCTGTTCTACTCTGAAAATACAGCAGTGAATGAAACAGTAAATCCTCTGTGCTCATGGAGCTTCCACTACAGTAGGGAAAACTAAACAACCAAACAAATAAATGTAGACACGGATAAATGGTAATCGTATGAAGAAACATAAAGCCGGGCGAAAGAGAGAGTTGTGAGAGGATATAGTGCCCTTTCATGGGGTGGTCAGAGGAAATTTTTTAAATAAAGTGACATTAATGTGTAGGCCACTTGGCAATATTGTCTAAATTATTTTTTAAAATAAGAGTCCTAACTCAATACATTTCCCTATTTAAAATGCAGTGATATCAGAGAATAATGCAATGAAAATAATCAAATAAATGGTGCACTTTCAGGACCTAGTACTGAAAATCCGTGTAAGAGGTATAACCCACCACTAAAGAATTAACAAATTATATTTTAATTAAATTTTTATTCCACGAAAACTCTAATTAAGGGATCATGAATGACTGTGTTTTGTACATTTCAACATAAATATTTTATGAGTTTATGCAAATATAGATTTCCTTTGTGAAAAGTACTTTTCATATTTCAAAAATAAGAAAAACCTAAATAGCCAAGCAAATCCATTTTTCATGTCCCCTTCCTCTCTTCTTTTGAAAGTAAAATCATTACTAGCGAGGAGATTTAGAAAAACAAACAAGAAATGATGAGACACATGTGAGCAGATACCTGTGGATACAGAAATGTCATATCCAGATTTTCTTTAGGGAGGGGACATGAACACAAGCCCCAAATGCAGGCAAGGCCTGGCCTGCCGGGAAGGCACATTCAGACGGATTCACAGCTCGGGAGCTTTTTTGGGATACAAATATAAAAAAGTTTCTGCTGTGGCAGTTGTGTAATATGGTGTCTCTGAGAAATTAATGGAATTAAATGAAAAGCGATGAAGCGGAGTGTTAAAGATGCGCACGATTCATTTGTTTCTTCTGACAGTTCTTTCATCCATCACACATTCCGGAAGGTGGCAGTTTATTAAGTGCAGGGAAAATCGCCGGTGATAAAGGCCTTTGTGCAGTGTGTACAATTAGTCATAAGTGCAGTCATGAGCTGCATAATGCGGTTTTGGTCAATGATGAACTGCGTATCTGGTGGTGGGACCATGAGATTATAACGGATCTGAAAAATTCCCACGGTCCAGCAATGGCACAGCCATCGTATCGTCAGCACCATACATTGCCTTTTCTCCGCTTAGAGACAAAAATATTTACTACTGTGGTACAGCTGCCTGCAGTATTCAGCACAATCACGTGCTGTACAGGTTTGTAGCCTAACAGCAAGAGGCCACGCCGTAGAACCTAGGTGTGTAGCAGGCCATCCCATCAAGGTTTGTGTAAATAGACTCTCTCTATGATGTTTTCACAAAAACAAAATCACCCAAGGACACACTTCTCAGACTGTATCACTGTCGTTAAGTGATACATCACTATAGAAAGCAGTAAAAAGTAACTTAAAATAGTGCAGAATTGTATTTTGGAAATGATAAATCTAAACCCTGCCTCACAATCAGCCACAAAATTAGTAGATAAAATTAGACATCAAAATTATTATATCAGAAATCTAAATTCTGTTTAATTAGTGGGCATATTTTTGAAATGTATTTTGCTTTATAAAATTATTGTAACATCATAAACATATGCATTTGTTTAATTTCTTTCTTTTTTAAAAATTAGAGATGAGGGTCTCACTATGTTAGGAAGGCTGGATTCAAACTCCTGGGCTCAAGTGATCCTCCCACTTTAGCCTCCCGAGTAGCTGGGACTACAGGAGCATCTGTATCTTAATGTAAATCCGATAAGAGTTTTACAGCAGGTCAAATGAAAACATACTAAATATTGTACTGAAGGAGTAATGGAATATTTAAAGGATATTTAAATAGCTGGCCTTAGCATATCTTTGAAAGAACACATGATCCAGTCCAGATTCTGACAGAAAGCTACCATTGTCCCTGTAAGGGAGAAAACTGACTTCTTCTCATTCATGGCTAAGACTCCTGTAACAAAAGACGAATTAGCAAGAACCAAAAGCATATAAATTTATCTAATGTAAGTTTCGTAAGACACAGGAAGCTTCATAAGGAAATGAGACCCAAGGAAATGGTTACTCTTGAGTGTTCTTTCTAGCAGGTTTGATGAAAGGGGACAGTTGTAGAGAAATAGCAGAGGACAAAGGAAGCTTACTTAGCAAGAGCTCTGTGTTCAGATTCTTCTCTGTGACCCTTTGTCTTCTGAGATAAGGATGTTCTTTTTCTCTGGATGTGGGAAGGGCACCCCTCACATATGAGGGTCTTATGACCGGCTTCAGGAAAGAAAGGTGGGAGAAGGTGGAAGAAGGTGAGAGAGAACTTTCTGCTTCTGCCATTTTAAAAGACGTGGCATATTTGGGGATAGTTGTCCTGACCTGTCATCACTGAATCCCTACTTTGGACTTTACTTGCACTGCCTTTTCATTCTTTTTTATTCAAATGGGATTAACGCAAACTCAATGTGGTACAGAAAGTTAATGGCAAGAAGGGCTAGTGTCTCTGCGGCTGCGGCTGCAGGACGAAGGACGAGGTCCACTCTCAGAATGCTGTCATGGTTCAGAGCCGAGGGATTTAATATTGGCTGGGCATTTTTTCCTCTTCTCCCACCCTCTTGCCCCATTCCTCACTGTATAGCAACACTGATACATTTACCTGTTTGGCTGGGCTACTTTTGATGGGCTTAAGCATCAAGTGAAGAGAGGCAACCAATCTCTAGTGTACCCACTTGAGCGGCTGGGGATCAGGGATTGAGATCTTGCACTTCTTGGGGCCCTGGGCTGGGGAAAATGGTTGAATTCGGTCAGGTGGCCAGACTGGAATCAGGTGGAGTCACTGGCAGGTTGGAAGCCCTTAGTTTTGTCCTGGCTCTCACTTTCTGTGACCTTTGCCTCCTCATACCCATTCACCCACATGGCTCCAAGGAAACAAAAAGCTCAGATCTCCCCCTGGCCTTCATCAGGAATGAGTTTCTCCGACTCTTGGCCAGCTTCCCCCCTTCAGGGCTGTGCTCTGATGTGTCAAAGCAGCCATCCTTGGCCATCCTCTATAATGGCACCCATTCTCATCCCCCTCTCTCCAGGGACACATTGACGTTTCTCTGGAGCTCAATATGATGCCTGTTCCAGACAAAAAGCTGGGATAAGAAAGACATTTTGTTTGTGGCTCTCTCTACCATCCAGTAATAGCTCCAAATGTTTTCAGACAGTAAGGATTAAAGGATGATGATCTAGTTGAAACTGCAGGCATGGTGGTGGGTAGAGGTCTGACATTAAAACGATGTTTGCTTATGAAGCGTTTAGTTGTTTGGGTGGCTTTGGTGGAGGGATCAGCTGAAAGAGATGAAGTTGGGGAGAGAGGACAGAGATATCTGAGACATTCCTTCTAGCTGCTGTTGGTATCTTCTTACTCTTTATACTTTCAACACACACATTCTCAGCTCTCCTTTATTTAGTCATGAATTTACTCATTTGTTCAAGAAACATGCGTTGAGCATCTCTGTTACTGCCATTAGTTCCAATAATATCTTCTATTTTTAATCTGCTTCATTTTTTCCTATTCTGCTTGCTATTAAAACCCACCTCTTCTGTGCACATCCGATAGATTACTGTTATTTTTCTAATGTAAATACTGTTCATTCTTTGAACCTAGACAAGTGCCACTTTCATGATAGCATTTGGAGCACAGAGGCAGGCAGGTAGGGTTTAGATGGTAAGAGGGAGACAAGCAGAGCTGAAAGGCCCTGGAACTGCCTTCAAAGCCAGTGCATACACAACCACTTATTCATTCTAAGATAGATCTTTGTGATTAAAAGTTAATGATGTTCAATTTATATTTATTGCTTTCCATTGTTTTATTAAATATTTCATTCAACAAGTACTTATTGAGCATTTATGATAAGCCAGGCACTGATTAGATGCTGTACATACAGCATTGACATTCTTGCCCTGGTAGTGCTTGAGAGTTTGAATAGGGTGAAATCATAAGAATGCCATAATATTCCTTGGGACTAGAGAAACTTGATACATTTATTTTGTTTCTTTGATTAAACTTCCTTATGTACATTCTGGGATACATATGCAGGATGTGCAGGTTTGTTACATAGGTACAAATGTGCCATGGTGGTTTGCTGCCCCTATCAACCCATCACGTAAGTATTAAGCCCAGCAAGCATCAACTATTTACCCTGATGCTCTCCCTCCCCTCGCACCTCTACTCCCCAACAGGCCCCAGTGTGCGTTATTTCCCTCCCTGTGTCTGTGTTTTCTCATTGTTCACCTCCAACTTGCAAGTGAGAATGTGCAGTGTTTAGGTTTTCTGTTCCTGAGTTAGTTTGCCAAGAATAATGGCTTCCAGCTTCATCCATGTTCCTGCAAAGGACATGATCGTGTTCCTTTTTATGGTTACAAAGTATTCCATGGTATGTATGTACCACATTTTCTTTATCCAGTTTATCACTGATGGGCACTTGGGTTGATTCCATGTCTTTGCTGTTACACGTGCATGTGTCTTTATAACAGAATTATTAATATTCCTTTAGGCATATACCCAGTAATGGGATTGCTGGGTCAAATGAATGTCATTTCTCAAAGGCTCTAGGTCTTTGAGAAATCACCACACTGTCTTCTACAATGGTTGAAATAATTTACACTCCCACAAACAGTGTAAAAGCATTCTTATTTTTCCAGAGCCTCACCAGAATCTGTTGTTTCTTGATATTTTAATAATCGCCATTCTGACTGGCATGAGATGGCATCTCATCGTGGTTTTGATTTGCATGTCTCTAATGATCATCATGATGATGACGTTGAGCTTTTTTTCATGTTTGTTGGCCACATAAATGTCGTCTTTCGACAAGTGTTTGTTCATGTTTTTTGCCCACTTTGTAGTGGTATTGTTTGTTTTTTTAAGAAAAGAAATTTTTAATCAATCATTTTTCTTGAAATCTAAATATACCTTGTTAGTATTCTAATCTATGTGGACTGGTTATTTCTAAATTGTACTTTTAATAATTAAATGATCTTAAATAAAATTCTTGCTATATTTTGTTTAAAATTGTTTTCATGATTAGCTTTTGTTACTGGTATTTATAAATTCTAAACAACTTGTAGCACATCTATTATATTCTTTAGCTCCTGCTGGGATTTGCTGTGTAAAAGACAGTGGGAACAATGTAGCTCACATTATTCTGATAATTAACATCTGTGAAGGACAAGCTTCTGCATAAATTTTTCCCGTAGTGGGAGAAAGTGAATAGAAACAGAATGATGCATTGTGAGCTATGGTTTTAATATTTAAAATATTTTTCTCTTAGGAACTGAACCTCTAGCTTCTGCACATAAAAGCAGTCTTCTTTTTTTTTTAAAATTTTTTGCCCAAATAAATAAAGATGATTCCAAATAAACTATTATATTTTGTTTGATATCTTCCTTTCTACTCAACAAAATCAATGATTTGCTATTTGAACAGCTTTTCAAGCAATTCCTCTATTTCATTTTTTAAAATCATTTTTATATAATTTATAAAATGAAGATGTAATTAACATTTGTTACAAGGAATGATGCCATCTTGATTTTTAAATTAAATTTCTTTTACTGGACCTTTCGTGGTGGATTCGGGCATAAGTGCAGGGTTTTAAACTTTTTCCCCTGTTGACTAATAAAGAGATGTTGAATTTTTTTCATAATTTCCAAAAGAACGGGCTCAACAGCCTTCCTGTTACTGGTGTCAAAAGATGAATTAGCTTTCTTTTGTTACCTAAAAATAGCCGTGTTGCTAACTTGATCTCAGCTCTCTTGGAAAAATGGGAATATGTCCATATTT
The DNA here is from genome assembly GCF_049354715.1 of Callithrix jacchus. Taxonomy (NCBI): domain Eukaryota; kingdom Metazoa; phylum Chordata; class Mammalia; order Primates; family Cebidae; genus Callithrix; species Callithrix jacchus. Next base: position 169,385,165 of record NC_133505.1, read on the forward strand.
AGGTAATATTCCTTCCAGGTATTAACATGACTTGGGTTGGGTTTGATTGTCTTTCTTCTAGTAACTGCCTCATTCAGAGAAGACATTACCCACACTTTTGGACACTTTTGATGTCTAGAGCCCTTTTATTCCCCTTACTTTGATTACTTGTTTGTGTAGATTTTTCCAGAATTGGAACATTGTTTGTATATTTTTTAAAAAACAATATGCTAATCATTTTGAAAAGACAATATGTTGTTTCTTAAATTTTTAATAATTGCCATCTGACTGGCATGAGATGGTATCTCATTGTGGTTTTGATTCTCATTCTGTAATGATCAGTGATGTTGAACCTTGTTTCATATGTTTGTCGGCCATGTAAGTATCTTCTTTTGAGAATTGACTATTCATGTCTTTTGCCCACTTTTTAGTGGGATTGCAATTTTTGAAAATGTACTTAAAAAAACCAAAATGCTAAATAATGTGAATTTTTAGGACTTTTTTTCATTATAACAGTTTTATTTTTACTAATGATATTTTTATAAGTATTGATACAATCTTATTTGTGTTCTTTTCTAAAATTGTGGTAAATATCCATGATAAAAATTTACCGCCATAACCATTTTCAAGAGTACAGTTCAAGTTGCGGTAAGTACATTCACATTGCTGTGCAACCAATTTTGAGCACTTTTTTCCCTTGAGACTAAAACTCTATACCAATCAAACAACTCCTCACTCCCTGCTCCCCACATCACCTGCTAACCACCATTCTGCTTTCTGTCTCTATGCAAAGGACATAATGGATTTTATAAGAGATTTTTCATGTGTGTTAGGTGCACATTTAAGTGTATTTTGTTTTTATATAGATTATTGGTAATATGGCCTCTAAATGTTAAAAAATAAGAGAAAGTTAAGTCAATTATATTTTCTACTTAGAATGCTTAGCAGCCACAGAGAGTTAAGTAAAAAAACTGGTCGGCGCTGTTTACAATAGCAAAGACCTGGAACCAACCCAAATGCCCATTGATGATAGACTGGACAGGAAAAATGTGGCATATATACACCATGGAATACTATGCAGCCATCAAAAACGATGAGTTCGTTTCCTTTGTAGGGACATGGATGAACCTGGAGACCATCGTTCCCAGCAAACTGACACAAGAACAGAAAATGAAATACCACATGTTCTCACTCAGAGGTGGGTGATGAACAATGAGAACACATGGACACAGAGAGGGGAGCACTACACACTGGGGTCTGTTAGGGGGAATAGGGGAGGGACAGCAGGGGGTGGGGAGTTGGGGAGAGATAGCATGGGGAGAAAGCCAGATATAGGTGAAGGGGAGGAAGGCAGCAAATCACACTGCCACGTGTGTACCTATGCAACAATCTTGCATGTTCTTCACATGTACCCCAAAACCTAAAATTCAATTAAAAAAAAAGAAAAGAAAACAGTACCTGTGTTACAAAATTATCACAACATACAAAATACATATAATTTAATTAGAAATTAAAGTATCAGTGTAAAAAGATATTTTAAAACCCAGTTTCAAACATCCTATATGTTGTATAACATTGTGCACACTGTTTAATGGATGCAGATACAAAAGGTTATAAAACCTTTAAAAATGATATGTTGTTTTAGTCCAGTTGAATCATGTACCTGCCGTTTCCCAAATATGCTGTTTAATATCCCTTATGCCAATATGCACGTGTGTGTGTGTTTGTATTCGGTTCACACTTTTACCTGCAAAGACCCTGTTTCTGACATCCTTATGAAAACATGGAATTCTTTGATTTGAAAAAAATTTGATAATTGCAAAAGGTATCTAGTTATACCTCAAGAACATTGGCCTCTCTGTATAGCCTTTGCCAAAAATGCTCCTTAAAGCTGCTGTCATGTATCTGAATGTAGGTTCTATTATATTTCCATCTAGGCCTTTTTGCTATTATCATTCGTGTGTTACTTTGTGACATATTGAAACCCAGAAGGTGCCATTTCATGTTAAAGAGCGTAATCAGGGCTTATCACGTCTTGATGGGAATCCAAAATTTGGTTCTAATGTGAAACTTAGTAATAAAGTTTGAAACCAAAGGAGTTTTCCGGGCTTACATAAACTATTTATTACCCTTTATTTTGGCATATTAAGTTAACATAAAATATAAGAGTAACTTAGATGCACATGCTTACTTATATTTTAACTGTACTGCTTGGCATCATTCAGCCCTGTTTCAAGTACTTAACTCAATGCTTTTTTGATTATTCTTTTTCATTTTCCCATTTCCTTCCATTGTCTGATGCTTGGAATAAATTATACAAGCTAAACTGTATTATTTTTTCATTATCTTAGTCTTTCTTTTCTGATGATGAATATGCTTAAGAAATGCCTATTCAATAAAGCATTGTTTCATCAGTTATTCCTGTCTGATTTAATATGCAAAATACACATGAAGTATTACAAAAGAGAATCTTTACATTAAATTATATTCCGTTTGCCACTTGTCATCCTTTCATAATTATTTAAAGCGAATTCCATTTCTAAAAAGAAGATATAATATGATCTGGTCTTTCTGCCGACTCTTTTTATTGCTATTTGTAATTGAGTAATAGCGAGGGAGGCACTGTCTTGAGTCACTGGAACATACTAGGAAATCATTCTTTGATACACACCTTCAAGCATAAGAAGATAAACAAATAGCAAATAGTAAATGTTAAAATATCTGCAATTTTCAACCATAAATTTATTTTACAAATATTTATTTAATTATATATCTTAAAATGCATGTTTGATCATGCATCTTGACAAAGAAAAACCCAGGGGTTTGTGAAATTCTATCCTAAGCAGAGAAAGTCTGTGTTTTTTGCTGTGTGGTGTTATAGATTACACAGGTAGCATATGCTTTTTTAAATTATCTGCTGTCATCTGTGTGAACTTGTTGTTGAGGAAATGAAAATTAACTTGGGTGTTACATTCTAACACTGGACACAATTCAACAAAAAATAATAACTTACTCCAACTTTTCAACTGTTTTCAGGTCTTCTGTTACAAATTGTAGTGAAAAGTATTATATGATTTCTGTGAAGTTCGTAAGTAAAATTATTCTTTCCAGTGGGAAAAAGTGATTAAAAATAACTTTTTCTTCCTCTCTTTTCTTTTGTTTTGGTCGATTTTCCATCCCAGATCCTGCTCTGTCTCCTTTTGCTTTACTGTTATTAAATACTTCTCTGCCCTATATCTTGAATTCTGATATATTTTTGCATGGCTTTCAGGTTATATTTGACTTTAACATGATTTTTGTATATTTTTTTATTTCTTTTTGGTAATAATACATTCATTGTGCAGTATTTTGAATGGGAAAGAGAAATAATTACTTTTTCTCTTTATTCCTTTGAATTTTCATTATTTCTTTCAATTTATAAATCTTTATAACTTAGGCTTTCTCCTCTTTCTTTTTCTCAATTGGGTTATGTTTTCATTTCCTGGATCTAGCTTGGTACAGGGGTAGTCAGAGGGCTGATTTCAGAGAGGCAGAAGCCTCCTTCTCTTGCAGTTCTCCTCAGTATTCATAACTGTTGCGTGATGCATTGGCCCAGAGGGGTGAGGTAGGAACACTCATCTGAACATTTCCCTTTCTTTCCTCTTCCGCTTTCCATGATCGCTCAGGCTGAGGGATTCCGCTTTCTGGTTTCTACCACTTTTACATCATGCAGTCCCTTTCTGCTACTCAAAAGTGCTAAAGAGTGGAGGTGGAGGAAGAGCGCGATGTCATTTAGGATGAAGATTCATTATCTTATACTTCTGTCTGCTTCATTTCTCTGGATATAATTATTTTTATGCCTTCAATCTTTCTCTTTTAGTCACATCTCTTCTTGGTTTTTTTTTTTTGTATTTTTCATTTGATTTTAAAAAGTGTTTTCTTGCCGTATAGGGGATGGGTTCATGCAAAATAATTCTTACAAATTGTGCTGTAAAATTTTATTCAAAGATTATCATGAACAAAGTATTCCAGAATATTGAGAAGAAAACCAGAAAACTTCTAGACCATCTTTCTGTCTTCACGTATAAAATTAATATTCAGATATTAGTTTGGGGATTTTTCACAATGTTACAAAGCCTGTGAGTAGCCCTAATAGAGCTAGAACTTAGGTCTGCTATATCCAGTCCCTTCTTTCTATTATAGTACTAAAACTATTGAAGCTAAATGTTAAAGACTCATACATTTCTTTAATGAAAATTTAAGTAATTTTTAACAACGGTTGAGCTGATTCAGAGATGGAAATGTAAATAGTTGGATGTAATCTGAAGGGAATAATGTGAGATAAGATTAAGTGGAAAGGCAGAGGCTGGACTGTGAGGAACCCAGACTGGCAATCTGAGGTAGCTCGTTGTCCTGTGTAGATAGTTGGGGAGATGATAAAGAAGGAAATTAATGTTTATTAAGCTCTATGTTTTAGGCACCACATTTTGTGAATCAAGTATTTTATTAAAGAACACTGAGTATATATGTAACATGAGGTGCTGATAAAGAGTATTTGGGTTGTCATCAGCTTGCATGCTGAAGGACTCTAAGAGCTGTCTCAACAATCCACACATTACATGATAAGGAGTTGGAGTGGAAAGATGGTGGAAGAGGAGATAGAATTGGCAAATAATAGAATACTAGTTATCAAAAAAAGGGAGACATAAAAGGTGAATTCACAATGCTAGTAACAGAGGATGGGATGCAAGTAATCGACGTCTTTTAAGCAAGAGCAAAATAAAATCTCATAATTTTTCGTTGGATTTGACAGAATAATCCTGACAATTTATCTGGAAAAATTAACGAGCAAAGAAATCAAATGACATTTTCCAATAAGTTAATAAAAGGAGGACTTATCTCAATTAGGTTTCAACAGATTTTAGAAAGGAAACAGAACTGGGGCAAACTTCAGTTATCTCTGAAGGAGTATATACACATCGGCTAGTCACAAACCTCACCACAGGTTTTAAAAACTACGGGGGCGTCACACAACAGCAAGGAAGGCTAAACCGTCGTCAAAGGCATCTGGAAACAGGATAATGACTTGGAAGGAAACAAGAGGTCGTTAGCATTCCCTTTGCCACATGCTTAAATAAGTTTTAGGTGATTTTGAAAATAAATACAAAGAGTCAAGGTAGAGAAAATAAAGAGTATTTTCTTATTAAAAGATATGTCATATTTATTTTAGAAAAATTAGATAATATAGAAAAATGTAGGCAAGGAGGAAGAGAGATTTCAACCAGAAGGAACCAATGTTAATATTTTGGCATATTTTCTTCCACACTATTCTTTCCTATCTTAGTTGACTTATTGTTACATAATTTTATATCAACATAAGTATTTTTTCAGGTATGGCAGTTTATGCTAACTGCCATAGCAAAAAAAATCCTCTGAATCTCAGTGGCTTGTCATAGGAATGATCACCTGTCACTCGCCTGTCAGTCTAGTGTGTCATGGACAGGCCTCTGCTCCAGGCAGTCATTCAGGGACCTAAGTTACTTTGATTCTCCTCCTGAATCCTCTCCCGTGTCCTTTTTCCACAGATGTGGGAAGAGAATATGTAGACCATTATGAGGGATGTTTATGGTCCCAGGCTAGAAATTACATTCTTCACTTTCATTTACTTTTCGTTGATCAGAAATCTGCCAATCATATAGCCATGAATAGCTTCAGAGGAGGCTGGGAAATACAGTCCAGCTGCGTACCTCCCTCCACAGAAAAGGGAAACTGTCTGAACAATTGGTCTCTCCCACACTAGTTATTAGAACCCCCTTATTAACATCATTTTTGAGGCTGCATAACATTCAGTGACCTAGGTGAATTTTCAATTGCATAAGCATTCCCTTTTGTTGAATATAACATTTTTATAAGCTGTCACCATTAACACTTGGTGTTTTTCATTTCTTATTGATCACGATTCTTCATTGTCTGCTGTTCAACATCTTAAAATGGTTATTTCTTGTATTTTCTCCAGTTTATGGTTATTTATATAACATGAAGGCTAGTTCAGTACCAGTGACTCCATTATGGCTAGAAGCAGAAGTCCATTATGATGCTGTTATGATTATTTTTTAGTGTACTGTTTTACCTCATCCTTGTGTAAGTAGTTTTGTTTATTAATCCAAGTTGAGTCTATCTACTATTGTAGCGTTATAAAGCTGATGTACTCTTTGTCAAATAATCTCACATCTTGGGTTCTAGAGGAAATGATGTAAATGAAGGTAAACTATGTGAAAAGTTTCATTTTTAGAATGAAATTTCAAAGCAGCCCTAATAGCCATCATAGGTAATAGTTAAATAATACTAAATTCACTTGATAAGATATATTACAATTTTGCAGACTAGAAATGTAAAAATACTTCAGACAATATTCTAGGTTAAAAGACAAACAAAACCCCACTGTATATAAAATGGTATATTCCAAAATTAAACCTATGTAAAACATACTCACGTGTCAAAACGGTGAGCAAGAATTCCCCATGCTTGCAAAATTCATTGCAGTATGACAACAAGTATCATCTTGGTGGGTTTTTTTTTTTTTTTTGGTTGGGGGAGGAGTTCCATACTTTTTGGTAAAGTTTATTATTTATATAATTAAAAGTAATGTTTACTAGAGAGATAAAATATTTGCTAAAAATTTTCAAGTATATAAATTTTTGGACATTTCCTGCATATATTGGTCATTAAAACCTCCTGGGATCAGTGTTGACTTAGCTAAACTTTGACTTTTTCTCATTATCTCAAGAAAATGTGGCTTGCTGTCACCTATAATATTTGTGACATCACATCACTGCAGACTTCATGCCAGTATTCTTTCTCAGAGGCTTAGGACTCATAGCCTATGTGATCTGCTTAGCTTCATTAAAAGTATTTTCTTGAATCACATGTTTACAGTTTAATAGAAATGTCTTAATTTACCTCCAGCTGTTAAAATAATTGCCAGTTTGCATCTTTCAATCTCTGAATTTTCATTTGCATATTATCATATGCTACCTAATGTTTTATACCCTGTGTTTTACTAACTATCACCTTAAGATCATTTCCCAGTGTCGCTAGAGAGTTGCTGTGTTTAACATGGGTGTTCTCAGGGTAGTAAATGCCAAGACAAGATGAAACATGCAGGAGGAGTGGAGGGTAAGGCTCTGGGAGAGGAGGGAGGGAGTCCAAGAGAGGGTGGGGAGCCGGTAACCTGGTTCGGGTCTGACCTCAGCGAAGGGGAGGGAAGGAAGGAAGCTGGATGAAACACCATGGCCTGCACTGCATCTCTAAGGGGAGCTGGGCAGGGCTGACAGGAGCCTTAGAGCCACAGTGGCCTGTCAGAGAATCCCACATCTCCAGGAGGGGACCTGTTTCATAGCACTGACAGATTCAGTCACTGCTGGGAGCAGCCCTGGGGGAGCATGGCCTCATAGGAACGCAAGGAGATTTGACAGCACAGAGCCGGGTCCAGGTCAGTTACATTCCCTGCAGTCACAGATAGGATACGGGAAACGCATTCTCATAGCCCCCACACTTTGTAAAAATCATCTTCAGTGCACCTAACATCCTGTCTTAAAGCTATTCCATGTTACATGTAATTCTTCTGAGTAAGCCAGAAACTCCGAATCTTCCTTCATGACGTTCTCTCTCCCTTACCTTCACAGCCAAACCATCACCAAGCCAAAAGAATTTTGTCTCTTCCATCCCTCTTAGCTCTGACGTTTTATATTCATCTTTAGTAGGGAGAATCTGATAACAACCAATCCCCAAGTCATATCTTGCCTTTTTAGATCACCCATGTCACCCTCCAGTGGCTATTTTATCATACTGACAGAGTAATTGAGGACAGAAGGCACCGTATTTATCCCTACCCTTTTCATCCACTTTTGGCTTTTCATAGCCTTTTAGCTGGTGTGAAATAATCTCTGCATTGCCTATAGTGCCTTAATTCACATCATGCTCCCTATTGTTCTCTGTTCTCTGCACACTGTCCACTGTGTCTCCCACACTGACGACTGTGCTCCCCACACTGACAATCATGCTCCCTACACTGACCGCTGTACTCCCCACACTGACCACTGTTCTCCCACACTGACTGCTGTACTCCCCACACTGACCACTGTTCTCCCACACTGACCATTGTGCTCCCCACACTGACCGCTGTGCTCCCCACACTGTCCGATGTGCTCCCCACACTGACGAATGTGCTCCCCACAGTGACAAATGTGCTCCTCACACTAACTATAGTTCTCCCCACACTGACTGCTATGCTCCCCTGGTGACTGCTGTGCTCCCCACACTAACCAAAGTGCTCCCCACACTGTGGTGCTCCCCACAGACTGCCACACTCCCTATATTGTCCACCGTGCTCCCCACACTGTCCAAAGTGCTCCCCACACTGACCCCAGGGCGTCACCCACTGAGCACCTTACGGGTCCATCCGTATCCTCCTACCTCAGCCATACTTTCACATGCTTCCTTCTTCCTAGAATGGCCCTTCTTGCTCTCTTCATCAAAGTCATTTACACACAGCTTTAAGGTCACAGCTTGGGAGAACCTTATTCTGGGAACCCTCCTTGACACTGTTGAAGTCAAATTCCCTGCTTGTGGCCTCTTGCAGGCCACATTTCTCGTCTTATAGTGTTTACTGTAACTTCAGTTTCCCCTTTTTGGGGATTTTTATGTTACTATACTTTGTAATATTCTGCGATGCCCATGATACTCTGCTATGAGGACAGTGCCTCCTGTTTAATTTTGCTCAGCAACAACGTCGAGTATGTGCATTGTTGAGTGGATGAGGGGCCTCAGTATAAAGATATAAGCTGAGATACAGGTATGTGAACAGTTACAGCTGGAGGTGGAGAATGGACGTGGTCCCCAAGGTAAAAAGGGCAGGGAGGAAACGTCACCCGAGGTGAACACCTGTGCCCTGCGTTCACTTAGGGAAGATAGAGCGCATTTGAAGGCACAGAGCTGCCAACATGAGCATGCATTGCCAGAGTCACAAGCGGTTCTGAGTAACTTGAGCAAGGAGCTACTGGGGGCGGGGCTCAGGAGGAGGACAGAAATAGAAAGAAACCAGACCATGAAGTATTTTATATCCACGTTGAGTGATTTGGACTTGAGACCTGAACGGTTTTAAGGAGGAAGAGGCCTGAGCGGATTTGCCTTTTGGAAAGATCATTCTGTCAGGGATCGGGAGGAGAAATTGGAGGGGCAGACCAGAGCCAAGAAGCCCCTAGGCTGCTCCTTAGTGACCCCGGTAGGAGTGAGGACAGCCGGATCTACCGTGTCGGGAAAGGGAAACTCCAGAGGGTGCAGCGGCAGCATAATCACAGAGCTGGAGGCTGTGGCCCGGGAGAGGACAGGAGGCGGGAGGCAGGGGACGGAGCCTGGGGGAGGACAGGAGGTGGGAGGCAGGGGTTGGAGCCTGGGGGAGGACAGGAGGTGGGAGGCAGGGCCCGGGAGAGGACAGGAGGCGGGAGGCAGGGGTCGGAGCCTGGGGGAGAGGACAGGAGGCGGGAGGCAGGGGACGGAGCCTGGGGGAGGACAGGAGGTGGGAGGCAGGGGTTGGAGCCTGGGGGAGGACAGGAGGTGGGAGGCAGGGCCCGGGAGAGGACAGGAGGCGGGAGGCAGGGGTTGGAGCCTGGGGGAGAGGACAGGAGGTGGGAGGCAGGGGACGGAGCCCGGGAGAGGACAGGAGGCGGGAGGCAGGGGACGGAGCCTGGGGGAGAGGACAGGAGGTGGGAGGCAGGGGACGGAGCCCGGGAGAGGACAGGAGGCGGGAGGCAGGGGACGGAGCCTGGGGGAGGACAGGAGGTGGGAGGCAGGGCCCGGGAGAGGACAGGAGGCGGGAGGCAGGGGTCGGAGCCTGGGGGAGGACAGGAGGTGGGAGGCAGGGCCCGGGAGAGGACAGGAGGCGGGAGGCAGGGGTCGGAGCCTGGGGGAGGACAGGAGGCGGGAGGCAGGGCCCGGGAGAGGACAGGAGGCGGGAGGCAGGGGTCGGAGCCTGGGGGAGGACAGGAGGCGGGAGGCAGGGGACGGAGCCCGGGAGAGGACAGGAGGCGGGAGGCAGGGGACGGAGCCCGGGAGAGGACAGGAGGCGGGAGGCAGGGGACGGAGCCCGGGAGAGGACAGGAGGCGGGAGGCAGGGGACGGAGCCCGGGAGAGGACAGGAGGCGGGAGGCAGGGGACGGAGCCCGGGGGAGAGGACAGGAGGCGGGAGGCAGGGGTCGGAGCCTGGGGGAGGACAGGAGGCGGGAGGCAGGGGACGGAGCCCGGGAGAGGACAGGAGGCGGGAGGCAGGGGACGGAGCCCGGGAGAGGACAGGAGGCGGGAGGCAGGGGACGGAGCCCGGGAGAGGACAGGAGGCGGGAGGCAGGGGACGGAGCCCGGGGGAGAGGACAGGAGGCGGGAGGCAGGGGTCGGAGCCCGGGGGAGAGGACAGAAGGCGGGAGGCAGGGGACGGAGCCCGGGGGAGAGGACAGGAGGCGGGAGGCAGGGGACGGAGCCCGGGAGAGGACAGGAGGCGGGAGGCAGGGGACGGAGCCCGGGGGAGAGGACAGGAGGCGGGAGGCAGGGGTCGGAGCCCGGGAGAGGACAGGAGGCGGGAGGCAGGGGACGGAGCCCGGGAGAGGACAGGAGGCGGGAGGCAGGGGACGGAGCCCGGGGGAGAGGACAGGAGGCGGGAGGCAGGGGACGGAGCCCGGGGGAGAGGACAGGAGGCGGGAGGCAGGGGTCGGAGCCCGGGGGAGAGGACAGAAGGCGGGAGGCAGGGGACGGAGCCCGGGGGAGAGGACAGAAGGCGGGAGGCAGGGGACGGAGCCCGGGGGAGGACAGGAGGCGGGAGGCAGGGGACGGAGCCCGGGGGAGAGGACAGGAGGCGGGAGGCAGGGGACGGAGCCCGGGGGAGAGGACAGGAGGCGGGAGGCAGGGGACGGAGCCCGGGGGAGGACAGGAGGCGGGAGGCAGGGGACGGAGCCCGGGGGAGAGGACAGGAGGCGGGAGGCAGGGGACGGAGCCCGGGGGAGAGGACAGGAGGCGGGAGGCAGGGGACGGAGCCCGGGGGAGGACAGGAGGCGGGAGGCAGGGGACGGAGCCCGGGGGAGAGGACAGAAGGCGGGAGGCAGGGGACGGAGCCCGGGGGAGGACAGGAGGCGGGAGGCAGGGGACGGAGCCCGGGGGAGAGGACAGGAGGCGGGAGGCAGGGGACGGAGCCCGGGGGAGAGGACAGGAGGCGGGAGGCAGGGGACGGAGCCCGGGGGAGGACAGGAGGCGGGAGGCAGGGGACGGAGCCCGGGGGAGAGGACAGAAGGCGGGAGGCAGGGGACGGAGCCCGGGGGAGGACAGGAGGCGGGAGGCAGGGGACGGAGCCCGGGGGAGAGGACAGGAGGCGGGAGGCAGGGGACGGAGCCCGGGGGAGAGGACAGGAGGCGGGAGGCAGGGGACGGAGCCCGGGGGAGAGGACAGGAGGCGGGAGGCAGGGGACGGAGCCCGGGGGAGAGGACAGGAGGCGGGAGGCAGGGGTCGGAGCCTGGGGGAGAGGACAGGAGGCGGGAGGCAGGGGTCGGAGCCTGGGGGAGGACAGGAGGCGGGAGGCAGGGGATGGAGCCCGGGAGAGGCCTTTGGATCTGGCAAGCAGTCAAATCTTAACTTTCGCTGTGAGCAACGGATCAACTTCACCTTTCCCAAAATAGCACCGGCGAGGAAACACAATGACTTCTTTAATTTTTACTGAAATGTGTCCTTCAGCTTTAAGAGGGGCACAGAATCAGGAAAGGAAAAGAGAACGTCCATCTGACTAGCTGGCCCGAAGAACACAGCCTCTGACCAGTGAACCACGGTGGGCACGGACGGACGACAGACTCGTGTTCAAAATATCACATGGGGTCTGTACACTCCTCCTAGATGAACAGATGAAGTCGGATTCAGAAATCTACAATGATAGGCTTATTATAAGCATTTTGCTTTGTGACAAGATATCAAGTAAAGCTTTATCAAACTACTTAGAATTCTTTCCAGCTTTGAAATTAAGGTAGCAGCCACCTTTATTCTTTCAAAGACTTCCCTAAGCCAGTTTTTATGAAGAAGAGGGAAATTTTGAAACACCTTATTTCCATTCTTTGTGATTTTACTTAGGATTCATGGATGGTAGCTCTGTTGCCTTAGTGTAATTTAAGGCTTATTTCATGTGAAATCAGCTGGATAATAATCACTTACTGAGCGATCTGAATGAACACCATGTGCCAGGCACTGGCCTAGATGTCAGAAATGCAGATACTTCATAGGAAATTGTCTTTGCCTTCTATATTTCAGTGACTTGGGGAAAAGGATGCATATGTGAGGTCGGTGTATACAAAAACAGGTTCAGAACAGAACTTGAGATATCCAAGTGCTATGTTGGTCAGGCTGGTCTTGAACTGCTGACCTCAGGCGATCCACCCGCCTAGGCCTCCCAAAGGTAGTCTCAGGTACTCAGGCGGCCTCCCAAAGGTAGTCTCAGGTACTCAGGAGGCTGACGCAGGAGAATTGCTTGTACCTGGGAGGCAGAGGTTGCGGTGAGCCAAGATTGCACCTTTGCACTCCAGCCTGAGCAACAAGCGAGACTCCACCTAAAAAAAAAAAAAAAAATCCAAAGTCTATGGAAGCATAAAGGAGAGAAAAACTTGAGGGGAAAGTGAGGATTTGGAACAGAGATGTTGGCAACTGAGTTGATGCCAAATGGAAACTAAAGGTTTGCAGAGAGCTACAAGAGAAGAGTTGGGGGCAGAGGAAGCAGGGTTCCAGGCAAGAGAAACTGTTGACAGCAATACCAAAATACCAAGGAAGCTGACAGTATTGGAGAACGTGTAAGCAATTTAGTATACGGGTGTGTGAACAGAGCGAAAGGATGCTTAAAAACAGAAGAGGACCCTTTAAGACAGTCGTGAAGCCTAATTTAATACACACATGTAAAGGAGTGGGGAACATCACACAAGCAGACAAGTCCATGTGCAACAAGACAAGCATGGAGACAGGAGAGAGAAAAGAACAGGAAAGGTGAAAGCATCCGAGCTTCTGAGCTGTAGTCAGCGCGCTGTTTCCTCTACTCAGGTGAGGAATGCATGCCCCATTCCCAGTGCCTGCTGCTGAGAAAGTCCCCTGCGGCACAGTGCATAGGCCGACCCCTGGCAGGGCACCCGGTTGCCAAATGGTGCACCCCCAGGGGAAGGCTGCAGAGCCCTAATTGATGACCAGCTGATACAGGTGGTCTGCTCAGGCTTTTTTGCTTGTCTGAGATTGGAGAACTTTATAACATAATAGTTCCGGTCTGTATCAATGTTGAGGCTTACTCTTCTTCAGTCGCTCTACCTACTTACTTTTATTATCTTTCTAAAAGTACAGAGATTATTAAAAACTACAATTTAGTATTTGCGGTTATTAAAACTATAGTGGCAAATTAGACTATAACTTGTCAGTTTTAGATTTTAGAAATACCTAAATATTAAGACAGATTTAAAATAGCTCAAAGAGAAAAGGCATGCCATTTACCATTTGACAGTAAATAGTAGCTAATTAATATTCTCACATTTTAATGCGGATTCTGACAACTTGACTAGTCATGAGTTTATATGTTGTTTCTTAGAACTTCATTAATAGAAAATTTGTAAGTAGCCTATTTCTATCATGACTATTCCCAAAATGCTGTTTTCTAAGGTCATGCTCAGTGCTAAGAATCCATAAATGTGCGTGTGAATAGAACCACAAAGCAGCAGCAGGAAAACCTGGGGGAAATGTTTGCTGATTGCAACTTTCAATGACTTTATCTGGGAATTTTACAGATAATATCTTTAATCACGTGCATGGTTTGTGATCTGCTAATCTCATGTGTGCAAGTAAAACCAAAGTTCATTGGATCAGTATTAAACAACCTCTTTGCATTCATAAAATATGTGTAGCTTTGTACTGAGTCTTGTTGACTTTCCTTTCTAATGCAATAGAGTAGGCAGGCATAGATTTAACCTATGATATAGTGAAATATATAATTGGTCTTCAGCCCATTTCCTGGCATACAGCTCCTAAAATCCTTAGAATCTCCAAAATGATGTCCTTTTGTATGCAAATGAATTGACAGATGGCAGTGGTAGCTTTAGAAAGGAGCCGGTCACCAGGAAGACCAAGGCATGACTAGAGTGTGGTTGGAACTTTTAGCCTGACCCTGACCTCTAGGGAGGGGAGGAGAGGGGCTGAAGGTTAAGTGGATGGCCAATGGCCAATGGTTTCATCAATCGTGACTATGAAATGAAGCCTTCATAAACTCCCAAAAGGATGGGGCCCAGGGAACTTCGGGATAGCGCCACCTGTGTAGGTTCCTGGAGGGTGGATCCCCTGGAGAGGGCAGGAAAGCTCCACACTGTTACTCCCATACTTTGCCCTATGCATCTCTGCATCTTTACTTTGTGTAATATCCTTGATAATAAACCGGTAAACATAAGTGTTTCCCTGAGTGCTGTCAGCTACTCTAGCAAATTAATCGCACTAAAGAGGGAATTGAGGGAACCCCAACTTGAAGCTGGCTGCTCAGAAATTCCAGAGGCTGAGATTTGCAAGTGGTATCTGGGGGAGGGAGGAGACAGCCGCCAGCCTGAGGGACCGGACGCCATCTCCAGGTGGACAGTGTCAGGACTGAATCTGAGGACACCCAGCTGGTATCTGCTGCAGAATTGATTGCTTGCCTGTTAGTGGGGAAATCCCCCCACACATTTGGCCACAGCATCTTCTGTGTTGACTGTGGTGCTGGTGGTGGTGGTGGTGTGAGAGCAGAAGAAAATCCTTTCAATTTTTCCCAACAAGGACGCAATCTGACGGAGCCCCACCTGCCGCCAGCCTCCTGCTGAACCCGTGTCCTGCTGCTGCTGCTGGTAGATTGCGGTTCACAGGGAGGTCTACTTGGTAAACAAACGCCCACCTCTCTCTCCTGGCTCTCCTGTCCCCTTGCCCCCTGTCTGCGCCCTGGCCATAGCTTCCCCAGCTCGGCTCCTGCTGTCTCTTTCCCCACAATGAGGTCTCCTTCATTCCCACACACGTTCCCTTCTCTAGAGGAGTGACATTCAAAATCATTCATTCACATGTACCCGAAAAGAATTCTGAAACATGGTGTCGTCTCTTAGGGAATCTTTATTTTGGTGTCTAAAAAGTCATGTTTATTATAGATGCAAGCAGTGTAATTTCTAGTGAAATAGAAATACTGACATTTAAAAATAAAACTATTTTTCCACTCTGTTAATTGTATCCAGCCAGTTCTTACTACCACAGGGATCTGATTCCCACCATCAGTCATTTTGTAAAATACATGAATTTGCTTTTTTTAATTGACAGAATTTTATGTTGTTCCTCTTTCCCCCCTTGAAACTGTATTTTCATTTCACTCTCCTCTCAGAATGTTTTCTAATGTAATTTTTTATTCTGATTATTCTATAATATGTAAATTAATTTAAACATTAAAAATTTTCCCATAACTGTAAGTTTTTAAGAATTTAAATATATTTAAAATGTATGTTTATACATAGACACCACATTGAAATGGTGTCTATCTACCTACCTATCTTATGTAAAAGAGTGAAAAATATATGAAAGAAAGAAAGAAAAGGAAGAAAGAAAGAAAAAGAAAGAAGAAAATAAAAGGAAGAAAGAAAGAAAGAAAGAATAGATGGAAAGCTCCATCCTGCATAAATGTTGTCATTAGAAACGTCACTAATGCATAATTTTCAGAACACCTGTTGTTAACCAGCAGGCTTGTCCACTAATAAACCTGGACGGTGACTCTGGAACCCAGGGCTTGACCCTTCTCCCTCTCAGAGGGGCTACAATTAAATCTAGTTTTCTGTGATCAGCTTCCCTAGACCTGGTGACTGACTGTGCTTGACTAGAGTAGGGTGGGGTTTAAATATTCCTATGTGCCCAGGGTCCCTAATTCTGGGTGTCTGTCTTTCTCAGACAACTCCTAGAAGGAGCTGGCACCAGCACTCCCAACCCCTGGGGCCAGGGTGCCGCCCACTGTAGCAGGACCCTCAGCGCAGGTGGAGAGACTGAGACACGCTTCTGCAGGGTGGGGAGCCCCACACTGGCTCCTTTTCCTGCAAGTCTCCCTGCCCAGCCTTCTCCTGCGGGACTGTGGAATTTGTCCTGAACCCTGGCAGGTAGAGAGAACAAAGGGATTTATTTACCTTGCATAAAAAACAATAGATATATTACAAATTCTGATAGGTGATTTTTAAGCATAAAAGTAACATTTTATGCGAAATTCATCTCTTAATGAGATAGTCCAGGCTTTCATTTTCAATTAGTCCATGCATGTGGACGAATACTAATTTATTGAGAGATAAAATGAGGTCCAGCATTAATGTGGAGCCTATGTTTTATTTTATAGAAGTCAGCACAAGAAAGCTGTTACAATGAAGCAGATGTGAGTGAAAGGAATTTTAACAATGCGACTCAATTCTTTGAACTTATCCTGAGATTTATATGCCAACAATCACATAGCTATTCACTAATCAATAATTCTTTTTAGTGATCTCACCACTGATAAACTGTTGGGTCTGCCTTCAATTTTCTTGAAAGCCAAAAACTAAAAACTGCCTGACTTACAACAGGATTTGCTGCCCAGCCGTCAAAGCCATTCCTCTTCTCAACACTGTCACCAACATGATTTCAAAGGGAGCCTGTGGCCTGGTGCCCTGGGGCCTTGAAACCAGAGACAGTGAACTGTCAGGTTTGGGATGGATGAGATTTCCTTCTTTTGTAAAGTGGCAGAACTATTGTGAAAGGAGAGGAGAGAAAAGAGAACACCAGGGGCTTTCCTGAGCAGATCAATTTCAGAAAAGAGTAGGCTGAAATTTCACATCTGGAAATGGAACCCCTTAAAATCATCTAAAATCTGCATTTGAGTGCTCCTTGGAAAGCCTTTGTCTGCCAGAGCTCTGTGTACCCAGTATGAAAATCTCTGCTCCAGAGCAGCTTGATCTCCTTGGAGATGAGGCAGAAAATTCTGTGTCTTTTGCTTTTCCTCCAATATCCGGTTGGATGACTGACTTACCATACAGTTTTGCTTTCTTGATATCCCACCCTTATATTTTACTATAAGCCTTGAATCATCCTTTCTCATTTTTTTTATTCACAGAACTGTGGCGTTCTCAGACCTTGTGCCCAATCTTCTTGTTTTTATCACAGCCTTAGTAAGACCGAAAGAAATATGCACGTAAAGCTACACTACCAGGGCCGGGCGCGGTGGCTCACGCCTGTAATCCCAGCACTTTGGGAGGCCGAGGCGGGTGGATCACGAGGTCAAGAGATCGAGACCATCCCGGTCAACATGGTGAAACCCCGTCTCTACTAAAAATACAAAAAATTAGCTGGGCGTGGTGGCGCGTGCCTGTAATCCCAGCTACTCGGGAGGCTGAGGCAGGAGAATTGCCTGAACCCAGGAGGCGGAGGTTGCCGTGAGCCGAGATCGCGCCATTGCACTCCAGCCTGGGTAACAAGAGCGAAACTCCGTCTCAAAAAAAACCAAAAAAACAAAAAAGGCTATACTACCAGATAACGTAGGAACAGAAAACCAAATACCCCATGTTCTCACTTATAAGTGTGAGCTAAATGATAAGAACATATAAACACAAAGGCGAAAACAGCGCACACTGAACTTAGTATCTGGGTGATGTAACAGTATGTACAACGAATGCCTGTGACATGTGTTTATCTATGTAACAGACCTTCACAGCTACCCCCAAACCTAAAATAAAAAATTTTTAAAAGTTACACTACCAGTTATGAAACCTTGGGCAAAATACTTAACCTCTTTCTAAGTCTTGGTTTCCTCGTCTGTATCTATGTGTCTACCTCCTAGGGTTGTTTTTTATTATGAAGAGTAAATAAGACCATACATTCTTGAACTTAGAAGATTTTGGTCCATGCTAGGTATAAATATTAACTATTATTATTAGTATCACTAGTATCATTTACATTTAAAAACTCTAACCTATTTTATGGTCGACAGTTGAAAGAAATATATTCCTAATGTATGTCTATAAATTTATCTCCCACCTATTTTGACTTAAACTACAGTTTTTGTTTTGTATTTGCCTTAGATATTTAGTTCTCACGAACTTGCCAATTCTGGTGGAAGGAGGTCATTTTCTTTCTGTTTTTTTTTAATTGAATGGTTTTGTTGTATTCATCTTTATTTTCTTAACTGTGTATGGTATCCTGTGCATAGCAAGCATTCAATAATGTTTGTGTGATTGAATTTGGTCAAAGCACACATTTCTTATTTGCGGAATTCCATGGGTAGCTAATGATCTATTAAGCTGGGAACAGAGACTTCTACCTGCACAGTTCCACAAAAGAAAATCGCGTGTGTGTTTGTTTAACCAGTAGAATTGAAAGATGTTTTGACTTTGCCCCAGGAGTTACAGTTGCATGTGACCGCCAGATAAATGCTGTCTGAAACAATTTTGTTCATTTACAATAAGAACGCAGTAAATGATCATGTTAAAATTGTTTGTGATTTATGACACCGATGAAATTTTTAGGAAAAGTAGCCTCTGTCAGCCCTTCACCCCTTCAGTTTAATGACTAATCTTACAGAGGCTCTTCTTTTTGCATATCAAAGAGATGTAAGTATTGTAAATTTATCTTAAATTATATGTTATTATCTGATGAAGAAATTATCATAGGCATGTGTCTTAAACTGTTATTCTAAGAAAAAAATGGAGAAAGACGAAATACAGGGTGAGGGACTTAAAAATATTGAAATGGCTTTAAAAATAAAATAATCCCAAAGTATGGTACAAAACAATAGAGAGACCAGAGAAGCAAAGAGCCAAGAAGCAGCTCTCCTGTCAATTTGAATGTAACTTATGACAAGGGGGCTGGGAAGAGACACCTGCAGTCACCCCGGCGGGTGGCATTTGTGCCCACCTCAACTTCCCAGCGCCCCAACTCCCTGCTTCTGGGAAGTTTAGTCGTGTTTCCTCCACTGGAGATGCCTCCATAGGACTCAGCAGTTCCTGGAGCACAGTGAACACTCCGGGGCAGACAGGTGATTTAACTGGCCTTCTCTGGGCATCAATGAACAGATGTGGCTAGTCACTCACGGCCCCCTTCTCACGGAGCCCAGGCTCAAGTTCTGCCTCTCATCTCTCAGGCAGTGCCTGAGGCCATCTCCACCCATGCCTTCCTTAATGAGGAGGGCCACTGATCCTCGTTCAGGTCCAAAACTGTGAGTTTTGATTTTGTTGCTGTTATTGTTGCTATTTTTAGAGACTTGGTCTGGCTCTGTCACCCAGGCTGGAGTGTAGGGTGCGATTTTAACTCACTGCAGCCTTGGACGTCTACAATCAAAAGAGATCCTCCCACCTCAGCCTCCCAAGTAGCTGGGACTACAGTTGACTGCCACCACACCGGCTAATTTTTAAGAATTCTTTTTGTAGAGATAGGGTCTTACTATATTGCCCAGTCTGGTCTTGAACTCTGGCCTCAAGTAATGTTCCCACTTCAGCCTCCCAAGGTGATGGGATTACAGGCGTGAGCCACCACACCTGGCCTAAAACGGCAATGGGCATATGGCAGTTGAAGTGCTGAATTGTATTGCTCCCGGGTACATTAACAGTGATACATTCAGCTGGCTGCGTGGCCTTGGGAGAGTCATTTCAACATGATGAAGGTCTGAGCCCAGGAGATGATCAGAGAATTACCCCGAGTCTCCTGCAGCCCTGGAGCATCTTCTGGTAGCAAAATAAACAAGTATCTTATTCGGTGAGCAGCACATCTCTAAGAAAATAATCTCTCTACACAAATGGTAAAGGCTTTGAAGGAGTGCCAGCTCCTCAGCCAGTGCAGCACCACACTTTTAATACATTATGTGATTAGTTTAAATGAGTAGTTGATTTTGCTTCATAAGTCAAATGTCAATTCTTTTCATTAACTCGAATCATCTTTCACATTTTGATGCAGGACACAGCCTTTTGATTAATTCTTTACATCTGACATTTAGCCATAGTTTTGCTAGAAGGGTTGAGTTTTCTACCAAAGACGCAGCAACTACTCTGAACGTTTATTTTCCTCTGAATTTTGTTTTTCCCATTTTTGGCTGAGAAGTCATCTGGAGTGACTCCAGCGTGTTTACCTAGGTTTTTCCTGAAGAGGTGAGGTGATTAGACAGTAACAGAAGGAAAAGTCGAGTTGCCAGTAGGTGGCTCACTATGAATGTACTTGGGATGGGATCAGACGTGTCACCCCTCCTCCACTAAGCCTTTGTTTTCAATCCCTGCTGCTTTGAGCCTTTTTCTATAATGTCTGAGTCATTTGCAGGGGGGGTGGGCAAAGAGGGGGGGAAAGAAGAAAGAAAGCAAGCAACAGCCTTTGAGCTCCAGAATAGCAAAGGCCCCCATCTTGCTCTGAGAGTTCACAGAATATAGCCCAGTCCGAGTTCTCTTTTCCACACACAGTTGCTTGTTCTTTTGTTCCTTGTGTCCTTGGCAAAGACTGAAAGAACTAAGCCTGTAATACTTGGGCCCTCCTGTGTCACTTAAGAAATAATAAGCCATTGTCCTCATTAAGCCACCCTTGTTTTAGCAAATAGAGTCCAGATACTGGAGAGGGAACATTTTGAAGGGAGGCAGAATTAGGGTAGAGATGCTTTACAAAATTCCCTAGAGAAACTGCTTTGTTTCTCCTATTTTATTGCTCCTTACTGAGAAGATTCATATTCAAATGGGTTGGGGTTGTGAATAGTGGCTTGCACATTCTCATGCACCCAGGAAGGCTATGATTATGGCTAATTACAATGAAGAATGAAACCCTAACAAGAGTGTTCCATCAGATTGTCATTCGTGCATGAAGTAACTCAGGCTGGCCAATGGAGGTGTGATTTTGGTAATTACAAACAATGTGGCTATTTGAAAAATGCTTAGTAAATCTGTTCAAGACAAAATAAGGTCTAATTAATCACTTTAGCTCTGAATTCTCCAGATGATTCGTTTGCTCTGTTTTTTTTTTTTAATGTAAGTTCTCTTTAATAAACTAGATCTAAGATATAAAATAAGTTCTGGTTGCCCACACTCAAATGCAACTGTGTTACCTGCTTCAAAGTCTTCTTAGTTCTGCCAATCATGTTGTAACCTGCTTTTAATTCAACTTGACAGAAGCCTTTTAAAAATAAATGTGTGTACATTCTTGTTGTTACCTGACATGAAAATGTTTTATGAAAAGTTACCGTAAAACATTAACTGTTAATTTAGTAACCATATTGGTACCCTCCTTGTGCTGACATCTATTGACTCTTGAATATTTGGTGAATGTTGTGTTTAGTCTTTGAATAATGTGTAACTATATGAATTAGTCTGTTTTCACACTGCTATACAGAACTACCAGAGACTGTATAATTTATAAACAAAAGAGATTTAATTTACTCACAGTTCCACATGGCTGGGGAGGCCTCAGGAACCTTACAATCATAGGTAAAGAGGAAGCAAGGCACATGTTCCATGGCGGCAGGAGAGTGACAGAGAAGGTGGAAGTGCCACACTTTTAAACCATCAGATCTCATGAGAACTCACTCACTATTATGAGAACAGCATGGGGGAACCACCCCTATGATTCAGTCACCTCCCACCAGGTCCTCCTTTGGATATTACAATTCAAGATGAGATTTGAGTGGGGACACAAAGCCAAACCATATCACTATATTATAGGGGAGAAAAAGCAATCTGTTTTCCTTACCTATCACAAGGTATTCATGGCTGAGACCCTCCAGAGCAAAAGACAGAGTAACAAGAGAAAAACAACACATTTATTTAATAGAGGTTTTATCTGACATGAAGCCTTCAGAAATGAAGACCCAAAGAAACAGAGACGTGCACTTTTATGGACAGGCATGCAGAAGTATGATTGGAGGGTGAAATGGCATGATCTGATCAGGACAAACTGGGGGGATCTCAAGGAGACATGATTGCCCAGGTTCGTCTTCATGTTACTGAGTGACATTCCTTCCGTCCTGGTACAGGGCAGGACTCCTGTCACATGAGGTCTTCAGGGAAGAAGTGAGGGAGGAAGTCAGAGAGTGACCTCCCCTGGTGTCATGGCCTGCTTCAGGAAAGAGGTAGGGGAGGGAATTCTCGTTTCCGTGGCCTGCTTCAGAAGACAGAAGACAGGAGAAGGTCACAGAGACCCTCCTGCTTCTGCGGCATTTTCAATATTCTTGAGCTTAAAATGGTACACAAAGGTGCTATATTTTGGGGTATCATGCGCTGAGCCTAAAAAATATTCTATTTTAAATAATTGGAGACCTCCATGAAGGCACAATTATGACAAAGGAACTTATGCCTCTGTATCATTTTTTTTTAGCAGATGTTTGAAGTTTCGCTTGTCTGTTTTCCTGTTTGCCATTTTTGTACCTTGTTCTCTCACCTAAAAATAGACTAATAAATGGGCAGAGTTGTTGCAGGAAGTGCACAGCAATAAAAACATCTAATCATTGCTTTAAATGCATCAATCTTCAATTGCTTTTAAATGTCTAAAAGAATGAAATCTCCCCAACTATCTGAGAAGTTTTGTTATTTTTAACTTATTTGGTTTTTATATATGAACCCGAAGGAACTACCTTTTCCTAATTGAATTAGCATGGCTAGAAATTCAACTCAGCACACATTTGACTGAGGAGTATCAGGGCTCGGAACACCCTACCCCACAATACAGCACCTCGGAGGTCACTCTCTCACCTTCTCCCTCCCTCCTTTTCTCCACCTTCCTTTCTCCCTCAGGAAGGTTCATAAAAAACAAAATTTGTCCTTGCCAAAGCAGACCATGAAAGCTAGAAAGGTCACTTTCTGACCTTCTCCTTTCTGCCCTGCAGACCCTCAAGTGATGGGTGACCTGCTCTGCACAGAAGGGCCAAGAAGAAGCTAAACAAACAGGCCTTGCAGAGTCCCCCAGTTTAGTGCATTAGTCATACCCCCTTTTCGTCCAGTCACATTTCTGTACAACATACATTGTTCCTGGAACTTCTACTCAAAAAATTACGTAGTTTGTCCTGGATCTTTGGGTCTTCATTTCAGAAGGCACCTTGCTGTATCACAGAAAACTTTTGTTATACACATTTGTTATGCTTTGTCCTTGTGAATCCACCTTCTCTTACAGAAGTCTCAGCCATGACTCTTGTAGTTGGTGAGGAAAAGGTATTATTTTTTCCTCCCCTACAAGAGTAATGGATTTTACAACTTTGACTGTTATACTTTCTAAAAAAAATGGGTATAGCAGGGAAGCGGGGGTGGGGGAGGGGAGAGAAGGAAGACACACAAAAAGACCAGTTTTTATATAGATCTTTTTTATTTTAACGAATTTACATCATCCATAAAGGGAAACAAATATTAAAGTTATTAGTTTTCCTAGGAGGATCACTGAAGAAAACATTCTTGTAACAAGGGAAGAAATAATTCCACAACCTATGTATCTGTGCAGTTGTGTATTTCATTTCTCTAAAATTGAGTAATTTAAAGTTCAAAGGCCTCTTCTCGTAGTTTTCACCAAATGGATTTTATATATACTGAAGACAGATAAAAATGGTGCAGAAAAACAGGAGTTTTAGAGTCTTGTTTTAATTCTTCAGAAATGAGCTGTCTGGCAGAACATGCCAACTTGGTGGCCTAAGAGCAAAGTAAACTTGAGTCCCACTCGCCATGTTGAATTATTCCTGTTTCTATTTAGCGAGCGGTCTGGAGTCTTTGGTCTGCAATGTGTGTAGTTAAAATCATTATGGCTATTATTTTATTATATAGATTTTCTAGGATTTGACAGGATAAAGCCTTTGCTTTAATAAGTTGAGATTTAATATTGAATGGTTTCTCTCAAATTCCTGATTGGTCAATATATTGTTGCTAATTTGTAAATTTTTATCAAAGGATTACATTGGAAATGCTTTGCTGTATGTCGTGGAAGAGAAAGCCATGATTATTTTCCCTAAGCAAGTTACAGAGGCTCCGAGTGAGTAATTACTCTGGCCTTGTATTGGTACTGCCTTTAAAGAATTTCCTTTTTGAGTATAAGGGAAGATGGTTTAAAAACCTGATGAATTCAGGTAGTTGCCTGAGAGAATGAGTAAAGTCCGTTTTTTCCCTGGTTAAAATTAAGCCTCACCAAACACATCAATACAGATGCAGATAAGGTGAGGCCCCTTCCTGTAAATCAGCTGTCAAGGCCTATCAGGGAGAAAAACAGTGGACAAGGAGGCAAACTGCTTCCATGAAGGCTGTGCACTTCTTGTTTGCAAGAAGAATATTTATGGCCTTCACAGCTGGCAGCAAAGAACATTTAAATATATAACTTCATATACATGCAAAGCATTCTGTAGATTAAATCAGCTCAAAGTGTAGAACCTGAGAGGGTTAAAAGAATTTCTTGGTAACCATTTAATAAAATTAATGTGCCATTGGTCTGATGTCTTATACAATTGCCTAATATATGTTTTCAGTTTTCACTCACAGGCAAGCCTCAGAAAAAGTTAACAATATTAAGATTGCCAATTTTCTAAGAATGGGAATACAATAAAATTTAAGTAATCAAAATATGGCATCTTTGATTCAGGATCTGTTAGCATAGCAATAACAGGTACACTTACAATGTCTTTTATATTCCTCAATTTTTTTATTGCTTCCTTTAACGTCCAAAATTAAAAAACTGCAAGAAAAGTACGGCAGGTGTCAAAGCAGCTGAAGCCCTGAGTGAAGCTGTGAATGCAAGGAGCCCCACAGAGGGAACGTGGACGCTCCAAGCAAAACCCACATCCACCCCCTCCCCACAGAGGGAACGTGGACGCTCCGAGCAAAACCCACATCCACCCCCTCCCCACAGAGGGAACGTGGACGCTCCGAGCAAAACCCACATCCACCCCCTCCCCACAGAGGGAACGTGGAAGCTCCGAGCAAAACCCACATCCACCCCCTCCCCACAGAGGGAACGTGGACGCTCCGAGCAAAACCCACATCCACCCCCTCCCCACAGAGGGAACGTGGACGCTCCGAGCAAAACCCACATCCACCCCCTCCCCACAGAGGGAACGTGGACGCTCCGAGCAAAACCCACATCCACCCCCTCCCCACAGAGGGAACGTGGAAGCTCCGAGCAAAACCCACATCCATCCCCCTCCCCACCTGCCGCCCATTATTGGCACCTATTTCCTTCGCATTGTGGAGATGCAGAGGTGCTGGCAGAAAGTCCTGGGTGCTTAACTGTTGGATAAATCTCTTATTGAATCTCTTAAAGATTTGCTCATAGTAATTGTTGGTGAAATCACTTTAGATCTCTGTTGCAAAGCTCTCTAAAGTTCCTCTTATATTGGTTCATAGGTTATGACCTGTCACACTGACATACTGCTGTGGGAGTCTGCACAGAGGGGTATTTCTGTATCTGCCAGGGTCTGGGTATTTCTGTATCTGCCAGGGTCTGGCTATTTCTGTATCTGCCAGGGTCTGGGTATTTCTGTTTCCATTAGGGTCTGGGTATTTCTGTATCCTCCAGGGTCTGGGTATTTCTGTATCTGCCAGGGTCTGAGTATTTCTGTATCTGCCAGGGTCTGGGTATTTCTGTTTATGTTAGGATCTGGGTATTTCTGTATCCGCCAGGGTCTGGGTATTTCTGTATCTGCCAGGGTCTGGATATTTCTGCATCTGCCAGGGTCTGGATATTTCTGTATCTGCCAGGGTCTGGATATTTCTGTATCTGCTAGGGCCTGGGTATTCTGTATCTGCTAGGGTCTCAGTATTTCTGTATGTGCTAAGGTTTCAGTATTTCTGTATCTGCTAGGGTCTTGACTTTCTGTATCAGCTGTGATACTGGTTTTATGCGACAGAACCCTTCTCTGTCTTGCTTGACCACATTGGTTGGAAAGAAGCTGGGGTACTCAGTGGATTGAGGAGGTGGCTCAAAAGTTTGGTAGGTATTTCAAGATTTAGAAGGTGGGGCTGGGCATGTTGGCTCACGCCTGTAATCCCAGCACTTTGGGAGGCCGAGGCAGGTGGGTCATGAGGACAGAAGATCAAGACCATCCTGGCCAACATAGTGAAACCCCGTCTCTACTAAAAATACAAAAATTAGCTGGGTGTAATGGTGTGTGCTTGTAATCCCAGCTGCTCGGGAGGCTGAGGCAAGAGAATCACTTGAACGCGGAAGGTGGAGATTGCAGTGAGCCGAGATTATGCCACTGTACTCCAGCCCAGTGACAGAATGAGACTCCATCTCAAAAATAAAAGGCGGCGGGATTCAGGTAGCCCAAGAGGATCTTGGGAACGAACTCCATTTTTCTCCCTTGTACCAACTTTCACGAGACTCAGGATTATAGGAGTGAAGGAGAAAGACAGGCAAAGCTCCAGTCGTGTCATTATATTGGGAAGTGAGAGGGCAGCGCTGGCTGAACCTCTTGAGAACCCCTGTGTCCTCTGTGGTGGGGGAGAGGAGAAGTGTCTTTGTTTACTCCCTCAATACTTTATACAACAGGAGGAAGGAGATGCCTGAAAAGGCAACGGGGAGGTGTTTAGGAAGAAACAGTTGGAGCTAGGCATGCAAGAAAGGCTGCAAGTCCCCGTAACATCTAAGTTGTACTGGAAGCAGAATTTCATGTTAATGTGCCATGTCAAGGTGGCCACAGAGCCGTCTTTATAAACTGGGAGTGTCCACGTATTCCGGACTCAAAGAGCAAAGATCCAGGACTAGCGCAGGAAGTCACTCCATATAAATGGAAAAGCTTGTTTGTCTGCTTTGAGGTACATTTCTCAACCTTCATCAATAAAGCAAAGCTGTAAACCCTAGAGTAAGACACACAAAGCACGTGCTGCGATGAAGAGAGCCACTTTGGGGAAGTGTCATCGCATCCCAGGCTGCAAGGCATTTCTCTCTGCTGCTTGTGCAGACTGGCTGGTGTGAGCTTCAGAGCTGGTCTCCTCTCGAATCAGGCCCTGCAGAGGCCTCTATGCCTTTTTGCCTGGGTTAGATTTTGCTTGGAAATTAATGTGAAATCGTTGACTCTTGGTACTCTCAGCAGATCAGTGATTAACAGGAAATTTGGGGCCCATGTTTGTCCTGTTTATCCCAAGTCTATGTCGTAAGTAAAAACAGGCTTAAACACATCCAGAATCTACTCAGTACACGGTGGAAAAAGCCTGGGCCCCAGCCCACTCCAGGGCCCCGCACCTGTGACATCCGCAGGCCCTGAAGGTGGGCCCTGGGCTTTAGCTGTCCGCCTGCATTCTTGTTTAGGACCGTGCCTCCTGGGGGGCATGTGCTCAACTGGGATTTGTTGAGCACGTCATCAAATTACTACATGCATAAACATCACTTACCTGGGTCTTGGTTTCCCCCATTTGTAAAACCAGAGAGTTGGGCTAGAAAAGTTTCGAGTCCCTCTAGCACAGTGAGTGACGTGTAACACCATCAGCAGTGCTGAGCTTTGAAGAGAATGCAAGCCTTAGGTTGTCACTGGTATATTTCAGAACACCTTGTTACTATTTGTAAGAGTGTTGGAGAACATGTGGGCAAAATGCATCTATTTTTCTTCCCTAAAAAGTAAACTTGTCTCCTTTACAACCAAACAAAAGAGGATGGCGCTGCGTAGTGGACACTGAGCCACAGGCTGGGTACAACTGAGCGGTGGGGTAACCCAGGTTTAAACTCAAAACCACGCTTGTGCAACGAGCAAAAGGTTCACATTTACAGAACATCGATGCTGTGGCGCAGCAGGCTACTTTCATGTCGTTATTTCATTCAATCCTTAAAACTTCAATGTCGTATGTGTGTGTTATTTAATAAGTAAGGAACTATAGACTCAGAGAGATTACTTAATTTGCCTAAGGTCACAGAGGTAATAAACAGATAAAGCCAAGATTTGAATATAGGTCTGAATAAATTGTTATGCTCTCATTCCTACCTATTTAATGTTACAAAATTCTTTCATTTCAAATACTTTTACCTTTCTGCTTCATTTTCTTTTATATTTTTTACTCTACGTGATCATTATTTTGAGGCCTTCCATTGCTTTTTCTCCTTCTTTGCTTCCTGCACTCTTTCCTTTCTAATATGTCCTTTGATGCATCTATTTTCTCTACGGAGCCAAGGAACTTTCCATCCTCTCAGTTTTATGGGAAGACACAGAAATCCTCTACTCACTGAATCCCAGTGACAGTCTAATTATTTCTAAATCTCACCATCCAGTAATTACCTTTTCAAGCTCTTCTCCCTCTAAACTGTGTGGTGTGGTCCCTGTTGACATTTTATTGTCCTTACCCATGCTGCTTGAATAGAAATATTTATATTTCAAAATTTCTGACTGCCAGTTATCCATAGTTTGAGGCTTCATGTCCATAATATCATAATTTGACATGGAAAATATTCTTTAAAATTATTTTATTATAGCCACAGAGTAGCGCTGGAAAAATAACTCGAGGATAAACAAATACAGACCTACTCATTCCGTATGTGCTTGATGACCGCCCATGTGCCAGGCCTTAGTCTGGGTGCTCATACGTAGCACCTAGCATCCTGTTAATCCTAGGAGTTTAATGATAGGCAAACAGATGTAAAACCAGAGTGAGGACAGATGTTCTTTCTGCCTATTTGTCCATCCATCAATCTTCATGAGAAAAGGGACTCAAGATTCTGAAAACCTCAAAATGCTTCCTTTTGTTCTAAGCCCTTGCTTTCACGTTTAGATGAACTGTTTTGTATCTATTTTAGAATATTTAATTTTCACTAAAGAAAACTTTCAGTCTCTACAAGTGTTGGCATTTAAGCCCAAGAATACTTTAGTTGGTTGGAAAATCATTTCTGGGGAAGACTTCATTGTAGAGAGGAGACTTCTCTGCCTCTGATTACTCCTACACCTCTGCTGATACTGACTACATATACTAGATGTTTGTTGTGGGCAAGTTTCATATATTATTTTATTGTTCTCCTAAAACTGATCTATAAAGTATGTGCTATTATGTTTTGTTTCATTTCCTGTCCAAAGAATATTCTTTTAACCAAAGAATTGGGTAGAAATGCCTTTAGACTTACATAGTAATTGTTAGGAGAATGATCTATAGCTGTTCCGAGTTTGCAGAACCTCGAGTGAATCTTTTACCAATTACTAAATGTTAACTGAACATTTGTGAACATGTGTAATATACTCCCTCTAGGACAGTATAAAACCTCAAGAAACCTAGGAAAACGGCCAAATTCTTGCTCTGGACTGCAGCTCTCACCAATAATTGACATATACTGGTTATTTAAGACCTCACAGCTGCTCTGGTCTGAATGCTATTTGAGATATAAAATTGTGGGCTACATATGCAATCCGCCTTGGCTCCCACAAAATTAAGAAGTTTAATTATTAATGTACACGAGTATATTGAGAAAATGATATATTTCCACTAAATATGATAGCCTTGCTCTGTTACCTACAGTTTTGGATACAGGGATACAGCATGTTAATGTAATTTACAGTAAGCCTTCTTATTGCAGATTAATCTGAGTGCTTCACATTGAAACAGGATTCCTTTTAATGTATATATTAAATTTCAACTATATTGATTCATTTTAAACTTTCCAAGGAAGATTTTAAAAAGCTTAGACTGTAGCTATTCAGATTTATAATTCCACTAAACTCTGCCGTATGATCCTGAAAATGTTTAAGAACATCACATATAACTTAAATTATTTAAAAGTCTACTTTATACTTCTTGAAAACTAAGAACTCCTTGAATTTATTTTACAAAAGACTTATCTTCTCCAGAATAAATTTAACTTGCCTCATGCAATTAGCATTCAGAAAGGCTCAAATTAACTGGAACATAGCTAAATAGAACCTTTAATTAACTAGGTTTTTTTTCTTTTTGCTCTACTTTGAGAGCTTGAAATCACTGGAAAACAAACAAGATAGCAAAGATTTGTTTTAAAAATCAGCCTTCAAGGTTAGTTCTAGGGTCAATAAATAGCTAGCTATGTGTTCACATTACAAACCTACATAGTTATGATTTATTTAAAATGATGAATCAGAGATATCAGTGTTTTCTGATGCATGAAAGAAATACTACAGAAATATTAAATATGTTATTTGCTAGGGTGAAAAACTAAGCTAATAGATATTGAGAATATCTTCAGCAATGAAAGATTGAAGCAGAATTGATTTCCTAGTTATCACTCTGAAAACCAAGAAATTAAATGAACCCAGACTCATTTTTACTGGAACATTGTAATTAATCAAATGGATTAACAAATGCATGAGTGATAGATGAAAAATACTTCTGGGAGAAAAATAGGGGTGATACTTTTGATGAGAGAAACTGCTCATTTAAAATAATTTTAAGGGAAACTACACACTTATTGAATGCGGCGTATAGAGTCCCGCCCTTCCAGTCTTTACCAACTAATCTCCCCTCAGCCCTGTGGTCACCCATCTCTTTTCCAGAAATCTTCTAAAAACAAGTCTTTGAGAGCTTTGCAACCAACCCCACTCTTCTCCAGTCACTCTTTATTGTAGCATTTATGGATAAAGCGTGGCAACACCGACGTGCCGGGTACTACCCTTCCTGACACAGAAACCCTGCCAGCCATAGACCTCGGTCTTTTGCTATCACTTCTTCCTTTCTCTGTGCTTCAGAATTTGCAACTTCAGATACTCCATTATTCCATGTTCATTTCAGGAGAGGTTTACCAAATACACAGAAGAAGTCTCTAAACTAGAATGCTGAGTTCCAATTCCCCTATTTCAACTAGTTCCTGACCTTCCCACTTCTAGAAACAGTTTGAGGGAACTTAAAAGGCACAGCTACAATAAAAGGTAAACAGCAAAGAAAGCAGAGTGGACAAAGAGAATTCTATCAGAGGAGTCATGCTAAGAAAAGCAACTTGCACCCAGCCGAACCAAGATACCAGAGCCGTTCATGACAGGAAACTGGACAAGCTCCACTGTGCATGTTTGATTAAAGGTAGTCAGTCCATGCCTCAGGAAAGCCAAGCATTTCTCTCGACTGAACTCAAGGGGTGCTTCCTCTGTGCTTCTTTGTCTCAGGGTTTGTCCATGATAGGCATGGATAAATATATGTTGCATGGTAAATAATAAATATAAATGATGCTTAGCTGATAACAAGGGTCCACAGGGGGAAAGACTGGGCAATAAGTCTCATCTCCTTGTCCTGCTTCCACTGTGAAGTTACCTTTGCCAGTGGCTCAGTACCAAATGTGCTATTGTCCCTGACAAGTGTTACCTGAATGCTCCCCAGTCCTCTAGCCCACTGACCTTGGCACCCAATTAAAACAGCCTGAGGGCCGGGTGCCGTGGCTCGTGCCTCTAATCCCAGCACTTTGGGAGGTGGAGGCGGGCGGATCACCAGATGTCGGGAGTTCAAGACCAGCTTGACCAACATGGAGAAACCCCATCTATACTAAAAATACAAAACTAACTGGATGTAGTGGTGCACACCTGTAATCCAGCTACTCGGGAGGCTGAGACAGGAGAATCACTTCAACCCAGGAGGTGGAGGTTGAGGTGAGCTACATCGCACCATTGCACTCCAGCCTTGGCAACAGAGCAAGACTCCATCTCAAATTAAAAAAGAAAAACAGCTGGAACTCATCCTTCCTGAGAAGCCTCAGGACCCTACCTTGTGTTCTGTTATTTGGGGTTTTGTTTTATTCCAATTTTGACTTGACTCTAAACTCTTGCTGTGGAACCTTCTTGGATAACTCTCCATCCCTGTTGCCATTTCTGCCTCCACAGTTCTGGGAACAGATGTGAGAATTCTTGGACATCACTGTGGCAAGCACAGTGGTCTTCGTTCCCTGCACCCTGGCTTCCTGCAGGGATGTGCTGGCTTCTCCTTCAGGGTCCCTACCTCGGAACCCGCTTCAGCCTCCTCTTTATTATGCAGGGCTTGGGGACTCTCCTCTCTCCCCTCCCAGACTATTCAAAAGGCCCGCCATCTTTGCCTTATTAAAATGCACATTGAGGTATTTTCCAAACAGAAAGAACTATCCACAAGAGAAATGCAGTTCTCCTCCAACAACTGGCCCAAATCGGATTGAGATTTTAAAATAATATTTTCTCCCTGTGACACAGGCACACCTTGATGAACCAGGTGGCAACCCTCTAGGGTCCTGGGAACATCTCCTAGTCAGAACAGGCCCAGTTTAGTGCAGCAAGAGAAGAGGGTTCTCTAAGGAGCCCTCGTCCTAGAAGGCAGCGACGTAGAGGGAAAGAACCTGGTCTGGAGCCAGGCCGACGTTGGTTTAATTCGTTTCTGTATAACCCATTACTTTGCTGTTGGCTGTCGGACAGTTCTCAGAACTTTCAGAGCCTCACTATTCTCATCAATAAAATGGAGAGAATAAAGCTTAGCTTCGTATTGCAGGTGCCATTTAGCCTTCAAGGTGACTTTTCTTATTCTAGACCCTTTGCTGGCTCTCTCAATACAATGAGGTTTGTTTCAAAGGGTTTTCAGGCACCTTTGAACAGGCGACAGAGATATCTTTGCACCTGGCCTTGGTGAATGGGATAGGATACCAGGGTGTACGCCACCCAGAAAGGCAAATGGGCTTTCAAGTTGGACAGTCCTGGTTTTAAATCCTGCTTTTTTTCCCCTATTAGTGGAGTGACCATCAGCCTTTTTGACCTCAGTTTTGTCTCTTTAAAATGGAACAAGACCTACCTAAGGGACATAATTACATCTTTTAGATTGTTGTGAGGACAGCCCTTCCCCTGGTGGTGCTTCCCCTGGTGCTGGGTAGACCCAGAGCCATGGCAGGCCAGCCACTGCAGCACAGTGGTGAGATGTGGGGTCAGCAGTCATTCCCCCTTGGGTGTGGCTCTCCCCTGAGGAACAAAAGATGGGGACTCTTTGTCTGACTGCCTGGAGAGGACCCCTTGCTGTGGCATCAGCCGTTTCTTCCAGCCCCACCCCATGCAGGTGAGAGCCCTACTCACAGCCTAGGGCACAACCCGGGCTGGCAGAGCATGGCCTCCTCCCTGGCTCATCACCTGCTTCCTGCTACAGGAATACGCAACTCCTTCGCCACGCACACACACAGGGTCTGCCAGGGGGTGCCCTGTTTCTCCTGTAGATGGGGAATTCTTTGGGGTTTTTACACAATCACAAACCAACGCTGAATCCTACCAAAGAAGAACACAGGCTCTTTGAACTCTGAGCTAGAACCCAAAACCAAATTCCCCTGAGACCTGTTCTAGGACTGCTGACACAGGACGGCATTCCAGAGAGGTCCTAAGTGACACTGGCAGGTACCTTTAATTACTCCTCATTACATCACACTTGTCCTCACACAGAAGCACGATGACATGCGTATCGTCTGCTCAGTGAGGCTTCTGTGCTGCTGGTGACAATGCCTTCAAGGGTCGTTATGGACTGTAGAGGAAGAGAATGGCAAAGAGTTGCGGGAGTTAGCCACTGAACAGCAGCAAAGGCAAATCCCCAAATAACCGCGGATGCATTTCATTATCAGTAAAATGAAGGGGCTGGGCTAGGGTGGCTTCAAGATCCCTCTGGCTCAGAACATTCCTCGATACTGTGATTCCATCTATCTCACATAGTCTTAAAGTCTTAGCACATGTTTTCTGAGATTATTCCAGTAGAGTACCTTGTCTGCAAAAGGCTGAAATTTATTATTTGGGAATAATAAATCAGAGCAAAAAAGATGTGGAGCCCATGGTATATTATTAGTTTTGAGTGTGCTAATCCTTATTTTATGAGATTTAATTTTTGTAATGTTTACCTTTCTATTCAGACTATTGTCAGGAAAAAAAAGCATGATTTTTGTGTTCGGGGAAGAGATAGGCAAGGGACTAATGAATGTGTGCTTTGCCCTTGCTCAGATAAATGCTATAGTTATAAAAAGTCATGGCAGGTTATGGGGGCCCTTTTGTTTACCATGATAAAATTAAAACCTTACAAGTTTTCTAAGGAGTTTGTGAGATGTTACAGATTTATTTTTAATATGATTTCAGAGTTGGAAAGCTAGACAGTTGGAAATAGTGCTTGGAAAGCCTAATTCTTGATAAATTCATTATCAATAATACCACGTGCAGAATAAAATTACAATTTCAGCAAAGCATATTCTTCCATAACATTTATTACTGTGAAACTAATTAAACATTGTAATTTGCAAGTAATTAAAAATTTACCTGAAAGTATACTATGAGCCCTCTTGACAGTACATGGAGCATTTTGTGCAGTTATTTAATGTCCACTATTTTTTCTTGATTGCTCTATTCAGAAATTGCTCTAGTCTATATGGTTTTATAAAAAGGAGGCAAATTACAGACTAATTGAACTAGAATATTCAATAAAAGATGATCTGCCTCTAGGAGATTGGGTGTCTTCTTTGAACGACCACTTAGATGGAATGGGGACGTTCCTGGGAGCCCCTTCTGGGTTTGGTGCCGTGGAAATCCAGGTGACTGTCACTCTATTCACTACTATGTGTCCCTGCATTTTTTTTTTTTTTTTTTTTTTTTTTTTAAATAGAGTCTTGCTCTGTCACCCAGGCAGACTGGATTATAGTGGCACAATCTCGGTTGCCTGTCACCTCTGCGTCCCAGGTTCAAGTAATTTTCATGCCTCAGCCTCCCGAGTATCTGGGACTACAGGCACGCGCCACCACGCCCAGCTAATTTTGTATTTCTAGTAGAGATGGGGTTTCACAATGTTGGTCAGACTGATCTCGAACTCCTGATCTTTGATCCACCCGCTTCGGCCTCCCAAAGTGCTGGGATTACAGGTATGAACCACCGCGCCCAGCCCCATGTCCCTGCATTTTTTAAGGACATTTTCACAGACATATTTTTCACATGCAGGGAATGCATACAAAGCAACTAGCACACTGCTTAATGATGATGACGAGTTCACTGAAGAGAATCATTCTACTAGTAATATTCTTTTTTCTCTCTCTTTTTTTTTTTTTTTTTTTTTTGAGACAGAGTTTCGCTCTTGTTACCCAGGCTGGAGTGCAATGGCGCGATCTCGGCTCACCGCAACCTTCGCCTCCTGGGTTCAGGCAATTCTCCTGCCTCAGCCTCCTGAGTAGCTGGGACTACAGGCACGCGCCACCATGCCCAGCTAATTTTTTGTATTTTTAGTAGAGACGGGGTTTCACCATGTTGACCGGGATGGTCTCGATCTCTCGACGTCGTGATCCACCCATCTCGGCCTCCCAAAGTGCTGGGATTACAGGCTTGAGCCACCACGCCCGGCCTACTAGTAGTAGTCTTTGTGCATGGATTATCACAATACTCTTAACTTTTTTAACTGTTCACTTAGGGGGATATTCCAATAAAACTTTTTATTATAACTCCTTGTCCACTTACCAGTGTGATTTTCTGCTACCACATGTACATTTCTTCTTTTTAAAATTTTTATTTCCATAGGTTTTCAGGGAACAGGTGGTGTCTGGTTCCATGAGTAAGTTCTTCAGTGGTGATTTGTGAGATTTTGGTGCATACCTCACCCAAGCAGTGTACACTGAACGCAGTTTATAGTCTTTTATCCCTGACCCCCTTCCTGTCCTTTCCCCCTGAGTCCCCAGAGTGCACTGTGTCATTCTTATGCCTTTGTGTCCTCATAGCTTAGCTCCCACTTATGAGTGAGAACATATACATGTACACTTCTTCTGAATGAGCTCTGGTTTATCCACATATTATTGGAAATAAAACCATCACGACTGATATTTTACTTCCTGAGTGTTTCTTATAGGGTAGAAATTTCTGATATAATAAAGGCCAAAGTTGTAACATATTTATTACCTTCACTTCAGCCAGACTCACGAGAATAGCTGCGTTGATAGCTCTCTCTTGAACTGTAATCTCTTCCTACCTCCCTCCTTCTCTTCTTTCTTTTCTTTCATGCGTCAAAAATTGACTGGGGCCTTTACATGCCAGACACCGTTTTCAATGCTGGGATATGACTAGGAACAAAAGTAAAGGCCTGTGGTATTGTGGAATGTTAAGTGTTGGGGAGTGGGAAATGCTATTTATTTAATCAAGGCAAAGTATAATTCCAAAAAACATTAATTGCTATGAGAAAATTAAAACGAGGTAATGTGGGGGTGGTGACACTCTAGATGGGATGGTCAGAAAAGGCTTTGTAAACATTGTAACTGTGGGCCTTTTAGGAATTTCTTAATATTTAGCATTTAAAGTGTGCAATTGTACTTTCGTATTTTATTAAGTTTGATAAATAATGTTTATGTAATCCACATATATTTTATTGAGGTATATTTTTGAGTGTGATTACCATTCCAAATTGCAAAGATCTGTTAGTTCTGGTAACAGGTGTTTCCCCAAGGTCTTACAAAAATGTGAAGGGTCGATGCTATTCTGAGTACACATAAAACTTTTAAAATTGAAGAACATTATTTAGCACTATACAAATTACAGCAATAATTTAAGATGTGCCATAATGCCTCTTCTATGCCTCAGAGAATTCGGAAATCACTGGTAGCCTATGCTAACATAAAAATACATCAACTATGAGTTACACGTTCTGATATATATGTTCCAAACACTAGCAATCATTTTATTAAAAATAAAAGAAAACAAGCACTTCCACTTATCCTAAAGGCTACTTCTCAGTAGAATATTTCAAATTATTCCAAACACTATAAGATGTGTTTTAAGATGACCACTTTTTTAGCTGAATTAATTTTGATTCTAACAATAACCATACAAAATGTGACATTATGTTTTCCATCTTATAGATAAGGAGGCTCAAGATCAGAGAGGGAAGTTCAGAGCTTGCCAGAGCCACAGTCGTGGGAGATTTTAAGGTAGTGGACTCATAGCCAGGGCTCCTAACTACAGGTCCCCCAAGTTCTCTATGAGAGCTCAGTGTCATTGGAAAACAGTAAAACACAGTGGTATCAGTAGACAGGTTGACTAATATCTGAAAGAAATTGGTCACTTGATAAATGTAATTTTAAAATATCTTCATCTGTAAATACAGTGTAATACTTCTAAGTAAATCTTATCTCTAGTAATTAAGTAGTAGAATGCTATAACTATTATAAACATATGCCAACAAAGTTAATCATGTTGAATTGAGAATTGAGAAGGAAGATACTTAAATGTATCATTACCCACCTAGTTTTGTCTATAAGAAATTGCCCATTTCTAGATTTTTCTTTCCTGCTCAACCAATCTTTTGCCTTAAAAAATATGTAATTGGAAAATTAGAAATTAGAAACCCCCCTAAAAAATTGTAATACAACTTGTACAGGTAATAGAAAACCTTCATAGGAAAGAAGAGAGAGAGGGAGGGAGGTAATTTCTATAATTGGATTATTTTTGGAAACCCTTTTCAAGAAAAATCGCAGGTCCAGATATCCACACTGTCCTAGCAACTACCTTGGTTCCCACCATCCCCACCTCTGCTCAATGTGCCCCCACCTCCGCTCAGTGTACCCCCACCTCCGCTCAGTGTACCCCCACCTCCACTCAGTGTACCCCCACCTCCGCTCAGTGTACCCCACCTCTGCTCAGTGTACCCCCACCTCCGCTCAGTGTACCCCCACCTCCGCTCAGTGTACCTCCACCTCCGCTCAATGAACCCCTACCTCTGCTCAATGTACCCCCCCACCTCTGCTCAGTGTACCCCCACCTCTGCTCAGTGTACCCCCACCTCTGCTCAATGTACCCCCACCTCCACTCAGTGTATCCCCACCTCCGCTCAATGTACCCCCACCTCCACTCAGTGTACACCTACCTCTGCTCAGTGTACCCCCACCTCTGCTCAGTGTACCTCCACCTCTGCTCAATGAACCCCTACCTCTGCTCAGTGTACCCCACCTCCACTCAGTGTACCCCTACCTTGGCTCAATGTACCCCCACCTCTGCTCAGTGTACCCCTATGTCCGCACAGTGTACTCTCACCTCCACTCAGTGTACCCCAACCTTTAGTCCGAACTGAGT
Organism: Callithrix jacchus; assembly: GCF_049354715.1. NCBI lineage: Eukaryota > Metazoa > Chordata > Mammalia > Primates > Cebidae > Callithrix > Callithrix jacchus. The sequence goes on from NC_133505.1 coordinate 169,423,119, forward strand.
GATTTCCAAGCACAGTTTGCGTAAAGAGATGTGAATATATTCAGGGACTGAGGGAACACAGGTAGTGCAATACCTTATTATCTCTTATAATTATACTGATTTTGGCTTTAAGGCCAGAATATCACTAGGTATCAGAATCTCAATTTTATTATTTATATTCAAAAAATAATTACTCAGTTAAGAAGTAAAAGTTGAATGTGTAACATGGCCATTTACAGTGCAAACGTACGCCTAACTCAGATTCCAGAGATCTTGAGCTTCCAGCTAATCTTGGGCTTTCTGCCGAATATGCTTTTCCCTGGAACTATAGGTATTGTTTATAATCTGAGATATGGTTTTCAAGAAATAAGTAAGAATACTAAATTCGAAGAGGAGTTTTTTGTTGTTTTGTTTTTGTTTCAGATAACTGAGGGATTAAAGTTGCCCAACGGACACTCCGCTAGCTGGACTGTGCTCTATTACAAGGGCACGTTTCTGGCTTGCTGCCTATTCCTCAGTACCTACAATAGTGCCCTGTCCATCATAGATTCCTAATAAAACAGAGATTGACTCATTAATGTTAGGTCATATGTCATTATTTCTAAGTTTTAATGGTAGGAGCTATTTCTTACTAAACTTTTCCTTTTATTACTCAACAAATACGTAGCTGTCTTAGCTCTGAATCTATTGCTGAAGATCAGCAAGACATTTAAAAATTGTTCTAGATATGATGCTATGAGATTACGTAATGTGGTCAAAGTAGGAAAGCATGCGATTGTCGAAATGTCTAAAGCAAAGCCCGCACTGGAAAAATCATTGCCTGATGTCACCGGAAGTTGTTTTGGGCATGAAACCAGCAGGAAAGCAAACCAGGAGGACCCTCTTAGATCCCAACTGGATCCTAAATGTCATTAAAGTCGCTAAAGCATAAATGCACAAACTTTATTCCAACCTGCTGAGAAAGAGCTAATGCTGGTTGTAAATATGGTAAAGACTCCTCTGGAAACTAGCTAGCTTGAAAAACCAATTTGGCACCAAAACGTTGAGTGACTCACATCTTATCAGGCCACCTTAAAATTAATTTGATGTGCTACCCTGACACTAGGCATGAAAAGAGAGTAAGATTAGCCAGTCAATTGTTGCCTACTGTTCAGCGACAAACAGAAGAGCCAAATAAGTGCACATTCCCTCTTAGATTCCTTGTACTCAAGTTATCTTCTTTTCAATAAACAAAACCAAGCTACAAACAGATTTTATTGCTTACAAATCAGCAGTGCTTCTGATTGTGCACTTCCATGTTAGACCTCACATTAACAATATTGATTATTTCAGGAATTTGCATAAACTCAATACTAGAATGAATTGTTTTACAATTGTTTTGGGTATTCCAAATCAGACAGATCAGGCAAAAGTGTGAAGGAGTAAAAAATATATATATATATTTTTTTTGTATAAATATTATATATATTACATAAACTATATATAGATATATAATATATTTCATATACATGTAAAACATTTTATTAAAAGACAAACTGTTTTAATCTTCCCCTTCAAACTATCGTTGTCGATTTGCCTATCAGTTTGTGACTGTTGGAACGTCCTTATTTTTTTTATATCATTTAGGGTTTTGGGCTAGTGCTTGGGTGCCTGGATCTACACTCATTCATCTTCCTTCTTAGAGTGATAGCCAGGGGTCTGTTCACAGGGGGACAAGAGACCAGCAGTAAACAAAGTGCCAGCACCCTCACAAAACTGGGAAATGCCCAATCAGCTTCAAAGTCAGATCTCCTGGGAGAACGCAGATGGAAGCACATGACCTGAGCCAGAAGGCTGTTTGCCTCTTTCCCTCAAATCCCTGCCTGATAAACACCCACCAATGTGGCGATTAGATTTTATCGCATCAGTGTAGGGGGAGGCCAGTCAGAATCATCACAAGTACCGGGGAACAGAGAGAGGAAATGAAATGTGGCTTCTGCATGCATAGATACACATGTATTTATACACTCGTCCACTTATACACTTATTGACACACTCATACACTTATTGACACATCACAGTCATTTTTATATGCACTCACAAACATTCACACTCACACATTTTCACACCCACAAGCATGCACACACACATTCTCACACAGACACCCATTCATACACCCATTGACACACATAAACATTCACAGTTACACATTCACATACACACATTCATACATTCACATTTACATGCCTCCTTTCACATACATCGATACAGACACACATTTACACACATTCATACACTCACATACATACACTCATGTATGCATTCACACATATGTATATTCACATATGCGTATACACTCACACATGCATTCACACTTTCACAATTCACACATGTGCTCACATATTTGCACACTCACACATACACACTCATGCACACACACAGACATTCACACACACATGCTTCCTTCACCTGCACCTCCTGTGTAGTATGGTGTTTGTACATTCTCCACTTTTTCTCAGTAAACATTTTTAAAACTCTTAGCCAAAAGTAGCTGGAAGAAATAACATCTTTATTATTCTGTAAGTTTTGTTTCACATACGTTGTACATTAGCCACTTGTCCTTTTCCTCTAAGTGACATAGAGTCCATGTCCAAAGCTAGTTTTCCCCTCAAAATTCTGCTGCAATAATTGTGTCCTTGACTTGGGGTGTATAACATTAAATGCATGGCATTTTCACCCTGGCAATCGCTAATGCTCCAAATTTTATGTTTAAATAGTCTTCATTAGTTGTATTTCCAGGGAGGTTTTCTTCCTCCAGTATGATCTTCTAAATGCTTACTGACCATTCAGTCTTGAAAATCATTTTTCTGTTATTTCCCTGGAGCTTGAGCTCCTGCATCTTGTCTCCAATAACTACATCATGCTTCTCTGAAGTGAACAGTGATGGAAAGGAAAATGTTTATACATTTCCTTCCCTAGATAGAGCCGAAGCTTACAAAAGGCATCCCAACTCTGTTCCTTCACCACCCCCTCCTCCATGCTAAAACCATGCATGCTTCCTGGGGATCACTGTTCTCATGTGGGTTCAGCCATCTCAAAGGAAGCGTTTCAATATTCATGGTCACCATCGTACGGGGTTCATCTCCAAAGAAAGCAATGACAAGTGGAACCTCATTGCAGGTGGATTTGAGGGAGACTTTACACTACACTGAAGTTTTCTTCTGACGAGGAGGAGGTCAGGAGTAGGAAGGGAGGCTGAGGCTGCAAGATTCCACTGGAAACTATCACTCTCTTATCTTGCTGCCCTCTAACAATACAAGGGAGAATATGGCATCAGTATCTGCCAGCAGGATCCCTGGGAGAGGCTGAACTCTGACTGTTTCTCTGTTGTTTACAGGATATCACTTTAATATTCAGGAGGCTTTGATTTGCATTTCTCTAATAACCGGTGATGATGAGCTTTTTTTCATATGTTTGTTGGCTGCGTAAATGTCTTCTTTTGAGAAGTGTCAGTTTATATCTTTTGCTCCCTTTTTTGATGGGGTTGTTTTTCTCTTGTAAATTTGTTTAAATTCCTCGTAGATTCTGGATATTAGCCCTTTGTCAGATGGATAGATTGCAAAAATGTTCTCCCGTTCTGTAGGTTGTCCGTTCACGCTGATGATAGTTTCTTTTGCTGTGCAGAAGTTCTTTCATTTTATTAGATCCCATTTGTCAATTTTGGCTTGTGTTGCAATTACTTTTGGTGTTTTAGTCATGAAGTCTTTGCCCATGCCTATGTCCTGAATGGTACTGTCTAGGTTTTCTTCTAGGGCTTTTATGGTTTTAGGTCTTACATTTAAGTCTTTAGTCAATCTTGAGTTAATTTTTGTATAAGGTGTAAGGAAGGGGTCCACGCCAGTTAGAATGGCGATTATTAAAAAGTCCGGAAACGACAGATGCTGGAGAGGATGTGGAGAAATAGGAACACTTTTACACTGCTGGTGGGAGTGTAAATTAGTTCAACCATTGTGGACAACAGTGTGGCAATTCCTCAAGGATCTAGAAATAGAAATACCATTTGAGCCAGCAATCCCATTACTGAGTATATACTCAAAGGATTATAAATCATTCTACTATAAAGACACATGCACACGTATATTTATTGCAGCACTATTTACAATAGCAAAGACTTAGAACCAACCCAAATGCCCATCAGGGATAGACTGGATAAAGAAAATGTGGCACATATACACTGGAATACTATGCAGCCACAAAAAGAAGTTCATGTCATTTGCAGGGACATAGATGAAACTGGAATCCATCATTCTCAGCAAACTAACAGTAACAGAGAACCAAACACCACATGTTCTCATTCATAAGTGGGAGTTGAACAATGAGAACACATGGACACAGGGAGGGGAGCATCACACACCAAAGCTTGTCAGTGGGTTGGGGGCAAGGGGAGGGAGAGCATTAGGACAAATACCTAATGTAGGTCATGGGTTGATGGATGCAGCAAACCACTATGGCAATGTATACCTGTGTAACAAACCTGCACGTTCTGCACATGTTCGCAGAACTGAAAGTATAATAATAAAAATGTTTAAAAAAAAAAAGAAAATAACTATTTTCCAAAATAAAAATTGTTTAAGAAGAGGAAAAAAAATTCAGGAGGCTTCAGTCAGATGTGGACTTATTGGGACCAAATATATAAGAAATATTTTGGGGGAGACATGATGCAATGTCCTTTGTTTCAGAAATGGCATCGCTCTTTCTGTCCCGCACGGAAGAGTCAATATGCCTATAACATATCAGAATGGATTTTGCTTTCCATTAAAAAAGTAAAAATGGATTGTCTTTCCCTTTATAGAATTATAGTCACCAATGAACAATTTCCTATCCCCAAACTATTAGATAGCAACAGTCGCCATGGTAACTAAATTGAGTGCTATGGATTATTTCCTACAACATTATTTTTGGAATTTTACCTAAGGTGAGAGGTAGTTTCACTTAACTATGTAAATACTGAATTTAGAATATACCTGTGAATTATAAGTAGTATGAGCAAAAAGCATAGTAATATTAGTAGATAAAAATTCTGAGACTTTTTTATATTAGGGAAATTAGAATAATAACTTTGGATGTTTGTTCCTATTACTGTAACTAAGATGCAGTATCACAATTCACATTTTTACAACATAATTAAAAATTAACCTTATGACATAGAAATGAGATATTAAATTATAACAACACTTTTCAAAAGTCAAGTATGTGAATAATAAGAAAATTATTATTAACTTAATTTTTAATGTGTTTTCACTAAGTAAGAAAACAGGCCAATGTAGCTATCTTAATAATGAATTATGTTTTGAATAAAGTAATAATCAGAAACATTTTAACAAATAAAAACTGTTTTACTTTTTCTGAGTGTTTGATGTCTTACAAAATATTGAATAGACTGAATCTTTTTCTCATCTGTACCTGTCTGTCTATATAATTAGATAGTTCCTTGAATTCAAAGAGTGACATCAGCAGGATAGCCAGCTAGAGCTTCCTGATGCTCATCCCCCCAACAAAAGAGACCAAAACAACAGATAGTTATCCATGTAGCTTTAAACAATAATATTAGGGAAATCTGGAATTGTTTTGGCTTTTGAATTTGGAAATAGAGCTGACACATATGGGACAAATTAAAAATCCTCTGACTTCCCGAATACACTGTTTCTAGTGGTAGTCTGCCGTGATTCATAGTATGTTAAGATGAATGTATATGCATAAGCCCCACGTTATTCTAAATCTGAATGGAGTGAATAACTATGGTGACAAGTTTAAAGATATCTTGCTTTTCTTAGTTTATGTTCTAGAAATATTATTGCTATTATAGAATGGCTCTTTGTATGTAATAATAAAATTTCAGTACTACTTAAAATTTGTATTCACTAAATATTCCTGTTTCTGTAATATGTATCGTCATTGCATACAAAGGAGGATGCTCGGGGTGTTTTAATACAGTCCAAGTGCCTTCCTTGCCTTTAAAAAGCTTTAGCTTCTATGATGGTCCTAAAAAATTAACCCCCTTGTAATTCTCTACAATTCACAAGAACAATATCGAGCTCCATGTAAAATTCATAATAAAATCCATACTTTATGGCTAACTATGCATGAAGAGACCTAGCCCATTTTTACCTTCATTAACAGTCTATAGTTTTCTGTTCTATAGAAATTGTCCTTTAATGAAGGGAGAAGATAACACAAGAGGTAACACAGTAAAACTACCCATGTAACTCCCCTTCTTGCTCAAGAAATCCTAAGTTTAAAAGTTCATTATCTATTGGGGAAAAAGTAGCATTGCTACCGTGTGCTTTTGGCCCAGTTGGGCTGGTATTCCTGTCTCTGTCTAGACACCTAGATGCTATGTTTAGGAACCATTAGTGGCAGGGACAGCTGGTGCTAAAACTGATCTATTGTATTCATCTACACTGACATAGATGTACCATGTACACATTTCCAAATCAATACAACGTAAGACAGAAGAGGTTAGTCTAGCAAGTTAGGGTAAATAGGAGGCTTCATTCATTCATTCATTCAACAAGTATTTATTGAACACCTACTGTGGGCCAGGCCCTGAGCTGGCTGTGCAGACAGGACAGTGAACAAGACAGAGAGCAGATTTCAGTCTTCCAGGAGATGAGGAAGACAGCGGGTGCCCAAGCAGCCTTCCAGGGCCATCCCGCGAAATGAAGAGGGCAGGGAACTTGGAGTTACTCCTTCTTCAAGGAGAAGTAGCTGACATATCTGGAAGGATTTCCTGAAATATCTATAAAACACCTCTCTCGAAAAGTGTCTATGAGAATGTGTGAAGGGATGTATTTTTTAGGTACTTAGCAGAGCACCTGGCATGATAGGTACTAGGTACCAGGAAGTCTCCTTTTACTTCTGTGTCAAAGTCAAACCACACCTTGGAACCAGAGAAAGGCTGAGCATAGGAAAGAAAACAGATGTGCAAATGAGGGCCCTGTGAGGCTCTAACACCCCCTTCTGTGGAAATGAATTCCAGCCAGCAGGCCTATACCAAGAGGGAAGGTCTGATCTTCCGCCCTTTAGTTGGAGCACGGTTTGTTGTCCCTGTATAAAATGTAGCAACCCTGGCTGGGCACAGTGGCTCATGCCTGTAATCCCAGAACTTTGGGGGGCTGAGACGGTGAATCACAAGGTCAGGAGTTCGAGACCAGCCTGACTAACATGGTGAATCCCCATCTCTACTAAGAATATAAAAAATTAGCCTGGTGTGGTGTTGTGTACCTGTAATCCCAGTTATTCAGGAGGCTGAGGCAGGAGAATCACTTGAACCCGGAAGGTGGAGGCTGTTGTGAGCCGAGATCATGCCACTGCACTCTAGCCTGGGTGACAGAGCGAGACTCTGTCTCAACAACAACAACAACAACGCAGGGACCCTAAGAAATGGTGGATTTCAATACAGTACAGCAAATACTTACTTAACATCTGTCACATAAAAGACTGCTGCTTACTTGGGAATGTGTGGACCATGTTGCCAGGCCCCTCACTGGAATCTACATGAGAGAATGATCACTTACCCAGCATTGGTTGTTGATAGATTCACTTAGGACCTTTGTTAGATGTATTGCAACTCCAGCCTGTATTTCTGTTTATTATAGAAAGAGCAAAGGAAGAAAAAGAACAAGGTCTATCCCACAGCATACCTCAGAAGAATGAGTTCCTTGTAGTGTTTTGAATATTGATGTAGATGGTGGCATGCAGCCACGGTTCTGTGTATTTGTGAACACAAATAGAAAAGTATAATGCTTTGTATCTTTCAGGAAATACTAGGTTATATATAGTAAGATCAGCCACGACTATTAAACAAGAATGCTTTACAGAAGATAAAATGAAAATTTATGTTCCTTCTAGAATGAAACATATCTTAAATTTCTATAAACTGCCGAGCCTCATACATATTACAGAAATAAGCAGTAAAAAATAAATTGCACCTATCTGAAATTGTCTTCTGAGATAGCCTAAAACTACACATTCTTTTCATCCTGCTGTGGCTGCATGTGAGCAAGGCTACATTTCACGCCAGCCAGCTCCAAGTTGTGTGGCAAGGCGTGCGCTGTGGTGTCTCATTCAGGGCGTGGCAGCTGCACTGCATTAGACGTGCTAGATGTGCACGCAGAGCCATGCTCTGCCTGTACATAACATCTACAGAAAGACACAGGGTCAGGATCTGCTGTAGATGTGCGTGCCATTGTCCTGCTCTGCCTGTACATAACATCTACAGAAAGACACAGGGTCAGGATCTGCTGTAGATGTGCGTGCCATTGTCCTGGTCTTGGTAGTTGCTGACAGTGATGCTGGTGATGGTATCCAGAAATAAAACTGGATTGAAGGAGCCGGTATGTGGGCCACACTCTTAGCCGGCCTCAGCCGGCCTCCGTGCAGGTCCTTTATTCTTTGGATTTTGCCTATTGGAAGGGTTTATAAACTTCATACCACCTGGCAGTTTTGGCTGAGAGCCTTACTTCAGGGGCTGCCTGATGGTTGTCTTCAAAATGAGCAGACTTGCAATGATGACTCCTCCTTCATGAACCTGTTTTCCTCTGGGGTTGTAGATGAGGTCTAGGTTTCATGTCTAAGTCCTACAAACACCGCGCAAAAGGTGGGTGTTTGTTTTTAAAAAACTGCATGAATGGCCGCAATCCAATGTAAATTAGAAGAGCAGAGAGATAAGCATCAGTGCTCCAGCAACTGCATGTGAACAAGGTACTAAAGTTTGTTTCCAATAATCATGTTCAAGAGATTTTCACAGAGGTGCACTTGTGGATGTTCACGTGGCTGAAGAAACATCAGGGAGCGCTCTCCACCAGGAACGCAGGCCTGGGGATATTCTCCATCAAGAACAGAGACCGGGGATATTCTCCAACAACAGAGACCGGGGGCACCCTCCACCAAGATCAAAGACCAGGGTCCTTCTCCACCAAGACCAGAGAACCGGGGATATTCTCCATGAAGAACAGAGACCAGGATATTCTCCAAGAACAGAGACCTGGGGGCACTCTCCACCAAGACCAAAGACTGGGGTCCTCCTCCACCAAGACCAGAGACCCAGGGGCACTCTCCACCAAGAACAGAGACCCGGGGGTGCGCTCCACCAAGACCAGAGACCTGGGAGCCCTCTCTATCAAGACCAGAGACCCGGGTGTGTTCTCCACCAAGAAGAGAGAACCGTGGCCTTCTCTACCAAGACCAGAGGCCCAGGGGCCCTTTCCACCAAGACCAGAGACTGAGGTCTTTCTCCACTAAGATCAGAGACCCTGGGGTGCTCTCCACCAAGAACAGAGACCCTGGAGTGCTCTCCACTAAGAACAGAGATCCTGGGGTGCCTTCCACCAATAACAAAGACCCGGGATCCCTCTCCACCAACACCAGAGACCTAGGGGCACTGTCCATCAAGACCAGAGACCGGGGCGGCTGGGGCACCATCTCCACCAAGACCAGAGACCAAGGTCCTTCTCCACCGAGACCAGAGACCCCGGGGTGCTCTCCACCAAGAACACAGACCCGCGGGGCACTCTCCACCAAGACCAGAGACCTGGGGGCGCTCTCCACCGAGAACACAGACCCGGGGGCGCTCTCCACTGAGAACACAGACCCACCAAGACTAGAGACTCAGGGGCCCTCTCTACAAAGACTATAGATGGATGGAGTCAGCAGCAAGTGTGTGGTAAATTCTTGAATGTAAGAATTATAAAATGCCTTGGATACATGGAGAAGTTAAAAGAGGAAGGGGGTGTAGGCCTCGGGGGCTCTTTACGTTTGTCATCTTGGGTGCACGAAGCACACATCCTGGTTAGAACCCTGAGGAGTAGAGGAGCTGGGTTCTGATGGGACTCAGCTCTGAGCGTCACACCTGGAGAAAACCATACTCTGCGTCCAGGGCCTTGTCCAGGGCCTTGTCCAGGGCGTTTCTATGCACTCCCCTCCCGCATCCCAACAGGATTTTGGATTTCAAACTATCCCAGCTGTCCAGGAAGCCTTTTTTGACTCTGTGATTATTTCCATTGCGCTTACTTGCCTCTTCCCTACTTTGGCGGCTTACCCTGAAGTGTTAGTTCCCAAACCTTCAGAAACCCTGACTAGATCATTTTGAAGATGGGGCATTAGCATTTTTATGAACGCTTAGCCGACGATGGAAACCCTCCTCCAGGCTGGTGCTGTCTGCACTGCACCCCTCGCCGGCAGGGCACCTCGAGTTCCACTCCCTGCGGCATCCTCGGCCCTGGAGCAGTGTCTGACAACGCGCATTATTATTTACTACATGAAACTAAGTTTTAAATAATTACAATCAAAGTTCTATCTTTCATTCTGTCACTACCAGTTTTTTTTTTTTTAGCTAACTACTAATTTGTTAGATTTTTTTAAAAGTGTGATTTCACATAATTATAAAGGCATATTTGCTGATGTTACGTAAACTGTCTGGCACATGAAATATCCAGGAAAGAGTCTCCTTTCAGCTCTCATGACACAGCTCGCTGGGCCTGCCACCTATTTAGCTGGCCTCTAATTAACTTATTAGATTTTAAAAGTGTGATTTCACATAATTACAAAGACATATTTTCAAATGGTGTATCAAATATCTGGCACATGACAAATGTACAATAAATGTAAGTTCCTCTTTCATTCCTCCCATGACCTGGGTCACTCAGGCTCTGCTTATTTACACAGTGCTCACATGTTAACAAGTTTACAGGGTGATTTTATATTTATTACTTTCTCTGTAATCACATCTTCACTTTTATCAGTCTTTTAATATTTTCCAGTCTCAGGGCAAGTCCAGTAGGAGCAAACATCAAGTGGTTCAGGATGCATCAAATGATTTTTCAAAAACTGTGTGTGCGTGTGTGTCTGTGTGTGTGTGCATGTGTGTGTGCGCATGTGTGTGTCTGTGTGTGTGCGTGTGTGTGTCTGTGTGTGTGCGTGTGTGTGTGTGTGTGTGTGTGTATCTACATACACACATACAGTTGACTCTTGAACAATGCAGGGGTTAGGGGCAAACAGTCAGAAAGCCACATTCCACATAGAACTTTTGACTCCCTCAAAATTTAACTACGAATAGCCTACTGTTGCCTGAAAGTTTTACCAATAACATAAACAGGTGGTTAACACCTAAATAGACTGCTATCTACATATATTATGTGCATTCATAACATATTTAACTTTTGTTTTGTTTTGTTATTTTGAGACAGGGTCTCACTCTGTCACCCAAGCTGGAGTGTAATGCTCAATCATAGCTTACCAAAGCCTCGACCTCCTACCTCATCCTCCCCCCTAAGTCCCACAAGTAGCTGAGACCACAGGCACACCCCCACATCTGGCAGATTTTTCTATTTTCTGTAGAGATGGTATTTTGCCACATTGCACAGACTGATCTTGAACTCCTGGGCTCAAGTGATCTGCCTGCCTTGGCCTCCCAAAGTGCTGGGATTACAGGAGTGAGCTGCTGTACCCTGTAAGTTTTTTCAAACTGTCATAAATCACCAAGAAATTTTCCAGTGTTTATTGAAAAAAAAATCCATGTGTAAGTGGACCTAGGCAGTTCAAATTTTTGTATTTCAAGGGTCAACAATATGCTTAAAAATATGTATATACATGCACACAAAGATAATTGATAGATATAAACAGTAAATTCCAAAGCAAATTTGGTAAAATGTTAACAGTAGGTAAATCTGGGTAAAAGGTGAATGGGATATGGATGTTATCTCTGCTATCTTTATAAATCTGAAATCATTTTCTGACAATTTTTTTTATAAATTAAGCAACTTATGACTACTTCATAAATTTTAGTTACCAGCAGCACATGGTATAAATGCTTCGTACTAAATTTGAACACAATGGTGTTTATGATGAACCGGAAATATAAAATAACAGTGTTAGCATGTCAGCATCTCTAATATGGAGTGGTAGGTTGGTATTGACGTGTATTTTGCCAGCTCTCCAATGATAAACCTGTCTCAGCACTAAAAATCCAGCAAGGTCAAAGAAAGATTTCAGGGACCCAAGCTCATCTATTAGCATCAGGCGAACCCAGCCTGTGTAACATACTGCAATTGTGCCATGCCTCTTACACTTAAACCGACAGGAGTTCTCTGCCCTGGGTCTCTCAATACACATTTATTCAGCACCCTGCTTCACTTTAGAGATGAAGTTGGGGGCTCAATGTTACCCATGTCACATTAAAAAAGCCACCATCATCATAATACCCTAATTTTCTGCATGCAGTGTTGGTCTTCATATACTTGTAGAGATTCCTCTATGGACAAGATTGCATGAACACTGCAGGGATGATAGGCTAGGAATAAAACGTGCTTTCCTTTCAGTGCTCTGCAGAGTTTGGTATTTTGACCACCTTTTCTTTTTTTTCCTGGAAGCTCTTTATTTTTTGAGACGGAGTCTTGCTCTGTCACCCAGGCTAGAGTGCAGTGGCACAATCTCAGCTCATTGCAACCTCTGCCTCCTGAGTTCAAGCAGTTCTTCTGCCTTAGCCTCCTGAGTAACTGGGATTACAGGTGCCCACCACCACACCTGGCTAATTTTTGTATTTTTAATAGAGATGAGGTTTCCCCATGTTGGCCAGGCTGGTCTTGAATTCCCAACCTCAGGTGATCCGTCCTCCTTGGCCTCCCAAAGTTCTGGGTTTCCAGGCGTGAGCCACAGCGCCCAGCTCCCAGTTATGTTTGAATGGTTGCTCTCCATTCTATGGACATGTTCTTTAGCAATGGTCAGATTGAAGCAAGTTCCTCCCAGATTGCTCCATCTTTGCAAATAAAGTGAAAGATAGTCTGTGTGGATAATGGAAGGGTGACTTCCAATGTATTCTTTGGAATTTTACTGAAAAAATTAACAGCATGTACAAATGAGCTCCCTTGGTTCATGTAAGCATGGATGTTTTTGGTATTGTATTGCATGTGGTTTCTTTAACTATTAAGGTATTCCCATAGTAATACTTATGAGAACACGTCACTATCAAACTTCCCACCAAAATTCACCGTGAAATTATTCCAGGAAGAATAGGAAGTCTTAAGAAATGTAACTATTTATTTCTTATCTAAATTGAACTTGAATCGTGAGATAATCCCAGAAAGTTTTGACCTCGCCCTGCCTCCCGTTTTAAACACATTCCCTAGCGTTAGGTTGAGCCATCAGATTGGTTTGCAGAGTGCTCAGTCCCAAAGGATGGGTAAGAGACTAGTCCTTGGTCTTGGTGACACAGCACCCAATCCCCAAGGTTGAGTGAGGCTCAGTCCTCAGTCTTGGTGACTGTCTTTGTCTGCTTGTGTTGCTATAACAAAATACCTAAGACCGGGTAATTTATAAACAATGAACATTTATTTCTCCTAGTTCTAGGGGTGGTAAGTCCAAGATCAAGTTCCCAGCAGGTTCAATGTATGGTGAGGGCTACTCTTGGCTTCTAAGATGGTGCCTTGTTGCAGCATCCTCGGGATGAAAAGAATGTCGTGTCTTCACGTGCTGGTGAGGGTGGGTTGTTTTCATCTGGGGGTTGTCTGTACTGGTGATGGATGGCTAGAGAGTGTTGTCCTCATCTGGGAAGTGTCCGTACTGGCAAGGGTGGGCTGCGGTGGTCTTGTCCTCATCTGGGAGTGTGTCTGTAGTGGTGAGGGTGGGCTGGGGGGTGTCATCCTCATCTGTGGGTGTCCGTGCTTGTCATCACTGAGATGAATACTTTGCATCCTGGAGCCTTGGCCACAACCCTCACATACAGACAAAAGTCCATTTGGGTTCAGCGGCTCTTTCTGCATGCCATGCCAACCTAAGGCACAATGCCTCCTGCTGGAGCTCCAGGAAACTCTAGAGTCTGCCCTGCTCCTGCATCCATAGGATCTCTGTGCTGCTGCTGGGGCTTGGCAATTCTCAGAGACCTTGGACTTGTGTGCTTGGAGATAATGCACAGTCATTTCAACTCCTTCTCTTGCCGAGCAGTGCTGGCTGGCAGGGCATTTGGAGTCTCTCTTCCTGGTTTTCCCAGGACAGAGGATACAGATCCTTTGGCTCATAGGCTGATGTCACCTCCACTCCTTGGTCTCAGCTCACAGGAAAGGTGGAGAGAAAAGCCGATCAGAGCAGAGTCCCTTTATGAAGACACATACCTGTGTCTGCGTCTGCCTCTGCGCCTGCATCTGCGGGGGTCAGAAACATTTCCATAGCAATCATTTTCAGACAGCCCTGGCTCCCATTAGGCATCCTTCTGTTTTGGAAAACCCAATAGCCAGGAATTTAAAGGACAAGACTCTTTTCCCTAATTTTCTCCTGAAAAACCTTCCCTGAGGCAACCAGATCTAGCCACTACCTAAATAGGAAGGAGGGTCAGGATTTACAGGAATTCACCAGGAAAGAGAGCATAGGTTTATGTTTCAAAATAGCATCCTTCCAGGTATCCGTAATGCAGCCATGGGATCAGATTAGGAGCTTTCTTGTTAAGCTAATTTCTGGCATTAGGGTCAATCCCTCTGTGATAGAAAAGCGTGAAATTGTCAAAAACATGAGCATTATTTCAACAACACAATCCTGACACTATGAGAGGTAGAAAACAGGATTGGACCAAGTATTCATCTTACCCAGTAAGCCATTATAACTCTCAGGCTTTTGATGCAGATTTTGAGCTGTTATTCATCAAGGTGGTTAAAGTAATGAAGAACTGTATATTATTCTATAACATACTTTCTATCTGAAGCCCGTTCAGATGATACCAAATTTTCCACATCATTGATCCATTAAAAAAAATCTTTCCTTGAATCCTTCTTGCCACTAATCAGGCTATTACATTCCGTTTTTAAGATAGGTTGACAAATTGAAAACCCAGCTTTAAATGTTATGGTAGTTTAAAAATAGAAGTGTTTTACTTCAAACTATTCTGAGTTGCTGCTTTGAGCAATAAAAATGTACTTTATAGCTTGTTAACCTAGATCTCAGGGATATCCGTTCTGCAATAATGGAAGTAGATCATTGTTTACTGTCTAAATCAGCCTTGTCAGAACAACGCTCTCCAGTGACTTTTTAAAGTCAGAGTAAACCAATTCATTCTGTCTTCTGTGATTATCCAGCCTGGCACGGCGTTCTCCTGTATACTTGTACTTTGAATATGAGTAACGGTCTTTAGCTGACTTTAGCATTTTCTAGAAATTTGTATATGTGGCTTCTACTTACATAACCATCTACCAAATATATTAACTGAGTTTTATAGTCCGGTTATTTTCCATTTTAGTTGCTTCCAAGACTTTTCAATATGCACTTACATACTTCATACTCATTAAATGAGGATATTGGAAGCTACCGTATTTTGAGGTACAGCATAAAGCACCAGGAGAGCTTAGCCACTACACATTTTAGCACAATCTCCTGAAGGTTAGCGCACACTGGAAAAGAGCCGAACGAGTCAGCAGACATTGTAATGGCGATGTAAAGTCTGTAACCTGAAATAAACTATGTCAAATCAATTAGAAGGGTCTGAGCACATCTGGAAAATTGGCAGATAATTTGGAAAGAAATGACTAGTTATTAAGAACTTAGGCCAATTAGATTGGGAGATTAAAATATGTTTCATTCAGAGACTATTGCCATCAATTGCCATTTGTTCTTGAACATAAAATATAGTCTAGTTCTGAGACTTAAGTGATGAACCCTTCCCATGGGTTCTTACTTTCTACTGGTCCTCAAAAAAAATTAAAGCAAAAAAGATTTAAGTGATAAAATGTGTTTATGCCTCTTGGATGTATACATTTTTGAGTCTAAGGAATGATATGAAGAAACCATCCACACTGGGTTTTAATCCTGAAATAAATACTGACCAGCTGCATTGAGAAATTTTCTGTTTTTTTCTCCAGATCTTCAAATGCTCCATTAAAAAAACAAAAGTTTGTTCTAGTATCTTCCCATCAGCATTTAACTGCTCTCGTCTACCTACACTGCAATCAAAACCGTTATCCGGCCCAGAATTTGCCTCCAGGCCCTCACTGGCCTAGTGCCCTCCTGCTCTCCAGCCAGCCCCTCCCAAGGGTTTTGCTCACACTTAGTGCCTTAGCTTCTACTCCTCAGGGTCACTCAGAGAAGGAAAAACTTCTGTCCCTTTTCACACCGCCTACAAGAAAGGAGACCTTGCACCACGGCTGACTCTCTCGGTCATGGGAACAGCATGTGCCCCACGTGGGTGTTCTCCTTGGTGGACCTGTTTCTTTATATCACATATCCCGTGAATCAGCAGCATCCTGGGGTAGAACCCTAGGGTGGAAACTGTTCAAAGCTGTCCAGCAGGCAATGATGTGTACTCTACCCTGGAGGCCTCGTGACCTTCATGAACTTATTGAGCTTCAAGTCTCTATGGCTGATAGTTGTAATGATGGGAGCCCAGAAAGGAAGGCAGTCTCCACCCAGCTGCACCCCTCGAGGTCTTGCGCTCCCTGACTGGGCCACCAGCTACATCCTTTTTCAAAGCAGCCATCAGCTTATGATGGGGTCTTGCTAAGCTGAGTGCCTGCTCCAGGAAAGCCTTGTGATGCTCATACGAGGCCCAATACTTGCATTTGGGGTAGGCCAGCTTAGGCTTAACGACTAAAAGATGGGAAGAGCCTGGCAAGCCTCGCTTGTCAAATGGACAGAGCATACTCAGGAACACACCCAGTCTGACCCCAGCAGCACTGCAGTTTACATGGAAAATTAGCAGCTGTCCATTTCTCATGTCAATTGCAATGCTACTGCAATCAGGCAGTGCAGAGAGACAGCCATTTTTCCTTATCCAAGTGATTTTAAACAGGGGAAGTTGAGGCATTGAGTAGAGGGAAAACCCTTAGGAGGACATGGCTCTAAAGAGCAGGAAATATATCGTGCACCTGAAGCAAAGCTGGTGCTCGATGGGGCCCACAATTCATGGAAGTGCCCTATAACCTGGTCCTGGTTCAGTGATGCTTCAGCTGAGCTGAGACCCGGGGGTGCTCTCTGGCTTGCTGCAGTCCTTCCGTCTCAGCTCCAAAGAGACAGGGCCAAAGATGGACATGGTTCTCTACTCAGTGAGCAGAGCTTGAGGCCATTCTCAGTTATAACTGCTACTTCCCTTAGTAATCCCTGTTACATTCTTCCCAACTCTTAGGCTGTTGCCAGTGGCCTAGCTGTTGGGTTTGCCACTTGGAAAAACTAGACAAGCAGATAAAAGGCACCTCTTTTGGGGGCTGCAGACCATGGAAACAAATCATGCAGCTGATGGAACCACCTGGGTCTCCCATGTACATGCCCACAGTGTGGACCTGTCTTGATGAGACCAACTAGAATAAGCTGCTGATCCAGAGGTCACTGATGGATCCGGGTGGCCACATAGCCACCAGGCTCCCTGGGTTTACCTTCATACTGGGCATGGCGGCACCTCCCCCATCGCAACTTAAGCACAAAGGGAACCCTGTTCCTGACACAGAGCTGCCACTCAATGCATGCTAATGTGTGGCCCTTGGTATCTCAGGAGGCCAAGTTTCCCTGGGCAATGCCCCCACCTGCTCCTGGAAGACTGCCTACGTTGGTCCTCTGGCCCCCAGTCAGGGCTGACACTGTTCCAGGCTTTGGTGTTACTGTCCCAGTATGGTCAGCCAACTTCAGCCACACCACCAGGCCACTTGGTTCCTACTTTCATTGTATGTTTGCAGTCTGACAATGGAACAGCTTTGTCAAGGAAAGCACTCAGGAGTGGGTGGTGACCTATGCTGCTGCCGTCCACAGGCATCGGGCATTGCTGAGCACCAGCTCCATCTCTTCAAACACTGACTTAGAGACAACTGACTTTGGTCTCTCCTGGTCACCTGCTTGACTAAGACACTTTGGTCACTGAATGTGGCTGTCCCAGAAGGGGATCATCTTCTCTTGGCTGCTTCTTGGGTAATGACCAGAATGAAGGAGGAGCGAGGAGTCAGCTAGATCTGCTTGGAAAATTTGGTGACCTTCCCTGATCATTCCTGGAGAGGCTGCTTCTCTCTTTACACTACCAACTCTCCCAGGCCCAGCTGGTTTGTGCACCCCCAGGGGCCCAGCACATTCTAATCTAATTCTGTGCGACCACCTCGATGCTCATGGTGTACTGCCGTGGACTGAGATGGTCAGGACAGGGACTACTGCCTGAGAGCTCTGTCCCCTGAGCACCTACAGCAATTCACGTAGGCCAAGGTGGTGGCCGTGACAGGTCTCTGTGGATTTTACTAAAATCCTCTGTGCCTCTTGCAACTGACTGTTCAGATGGAAAGTCGGGAGTGAGCAGGGGGCACTGGGAGCAGAGTGAAGCTCCAGCCACTGACATGTGCACACAAAACAAATTTTATTCCAGTGGAGAGAGAAGAACCACCTCAGCCTCAGGAGCCTCAGCCCACACCCCGACACCTCCACTAGGACATAAGCAGGGTGAGGGCTATTCATGAGCTTTTGCTTTTCCTGTCATCCCTGGTGCCTGTCTTCTTTGTGTAGGAAAATGGCTTGGCGCAGCTCACCCAAACTATTACAAGCACCTTAGCAGACTGCTGGCTCTCACATCCTCAGCAGGCAGCTCTGAACACAGCTGGGCTGCCGCGGCCCTTAACTTAGGGAGAAATCTCTGGAAACAGCACAGGAGGGCCTCAGCTCGACTGGCAGTGTGGACAGACAGGCAGGGTACATAGCCTCTCCACAGCCAAAAAGGACTTCGCTCAGTTGCTCAAACTGAACTGGAAACGGCACATTTTACCAGCAGATCAGGAGGCTACACCGTAGTCACTGTCAAAGTGCACTTCCCGGTTCACCTCGGGCCCGACAATCCAGGAAGCCCAGCTTGGAGGTGCCAGCAATTGTAATCAACACTCTGTTTTCAGAGGCGCCGCGTGTGCCCAGGCCCGCACTCCTTGTGTGGGAGTCAGGCACTAAGTTGCTCTTCTTCCCCCAAACGTGCTTCCCTCTCCCCTTATACCTTATGGAATCTCTTAAGAATGGACACAGGGAAGGGGTACTACACACTAGGGTCTATTGGGGAGAATAGGGGAGGGACAGTGGAGGGGGATGCTGGGGAGGGATAGCCTGGGGAGAAATGCCAAATGTGGGTGAAGGGGAGGAAGGCAGCAAAGCACACTGCCATGTGTGTACCTATGCAACTATCTTGCACGTTCTACACATGTACCCCAAAACCTAAAATGCAATTAAAAAAAAAGAGAATGGACGTAAACACCACCGATGGATCATACAGCACTCAGATGGCTATGCAGATCGGAATCAGGGCCACCCATGCTTTCCCTCACCCCGTGGGCGGTCATGGATATGATGGGAATCACCCAGTTAGAAAGATGGCATGGAATTTGTCCCTGACTTCAACTGAAGTAGTCACTGCTATGGCCCTGGAAGGCAGCAAGTCAGCCTCCACTCACTGGCGAGAGTTGTCGGGGATGGTAGCATTGCCCCAGACTCATCCTAGTGGCATAGTCAATCATGAATGCTGTCATTCAAACTTTGGGATGGGAAGAAATGACAGTGAATGGCAGTAACGAAGGCTTACCACAGCATTTTGGTTCTGCTGAGCTGCGGTTGCTCGGCTCGCACAGGTGCTGACTGGGAATAGTCTGAGGCCTGGAGTGGGATGCACCTCCTCCCCGTGACTAAAGCTGCCGATGAATACGAGGGTATTTCTACATTAGCCTCCCTCAACTCCAGAACCATGATCTGGAACAGCATTTGCACGGAGCGCCAAATTATAGGCTTTAATCCTACAGGTATTTCTTGATGCTAAGACTTGATTCCAGGTTAGACAGTTAGAAAAATGCTAATAAATATAAAACATGTCTTGCTCTCTAAAAAATTATAGTTTGGTTGCAAAAGTAACACCAAGTTGACTAAGATATAATGCTCTTTTGTATCATTATTTGATCATTGTATCATTATTTGATCACAAAATTATATGTGGCCAAAAATAATACGAAGTTGGGAAAGAGATAGTAATCACGGAGGAATGAAAAAGGCAGTCAGGTTTTGGAAAAGAGCCCTATTTGGGTCCACACCCAGCCTGCCTGGCTATCTGTCTGCAAATGACAATCAGGCTAATGCCTGTGGTCTGCAAGGCTTTTTGATATTCCAAGATGACATGGATTGCATGTTATTACACCATTTTTGAAAAAAAATGGTAGGGCCTCTGGATGAATGTGTTATAATTAGGTTTTCTTTTGTTGATTTGGAACTCTTTTTATTCACTGCTGTGTGAAACACGCTTGGGGAAGAAATTATACCAGCTTTGCATAGTGTGTATTTTTAGAGAGAACATTTTCATTGAAACAGAATCAGAAATGTAACAAGAAGTTGGGTAGAAATTTGTCATGATTCTTGTTGGCATATATTGTTATTGTTAGAAGCATTTATTAAACACAACGAAAGTGTTCATTAAAAACAGTGAAGATTATAATACTGACGGAAACACCAAAAAATGTCATTCCAATACATTGAAGATTAAAAAGAAAATTAGCCAGGCATGGTGGCATGTGTCCATGGTCTCAGCTACTCTGGAGGCTGAGAAGGGAAGATGGCTTGAGCCCAGGAGATCAGGATTGTAGTGTTTATGCCACTGCACTCCAGTCTAGGTGACAGAGTGAGACCCTTTCTCTCAAAAAAAAAAAAAAAGACACAACTTCAAATGAATGTATACTATACTTCAAGTGATAATTCCTAATAATAAAAGCAAAATATTATGACTACCCAGCATAGCTGTCTATCTGTGATCTTTCACCCAAAGCTCGTGACCTTTGTACCATTCTGTGAATTCTAAGGTCATCGATACATAGGGGATGTGAACTGATGGTCTAACGTTCCGTAATCTTTACTTCACATCAGATGGGGCTATTACTTAAATTATTTGTATGTTTAACGGTTTCTGAGGGAAGCACCCTTGCTTCATCCACCCGATCTTGACAGTATTGCCTAACACCAAACAAGCCAGTGTTCAGTCATTTGTTTAATCTTTGCAGATATATTGAATACCTGCACAATCTGAAAATAAAGCCTGCGATATTTTTTTAGATATAAATAGCAATTTACTTCTGTCTGAAACCTTAGCAATAACTGCATAGAGAGCATCCAGCAGTCTTAATTGGAGTTGTCTGATTGTCACTCACAGGATACAACAAGCTGTAGGAACATGGACTTGGCACTGCAGGTGCGTGTCCTGGTCACCTCCTCTGTAAATTTGCTGCTGCCTTTGCCCAAGTCAAACAGTTTGTATTATTTGTAATGTTCTTCTTTGCACTGTTTACTGTGAGGATAGCTGAATGTTTTAGCCAGGATTTTTTCTTCTCTTACAGGGCAATACTGTTCATGATTAACACAGATTGTACAGAGTGTATTAAAAAATAGGAATTGAGAGCTTGATTACTCCTCGCAGCCTTAGCTCAGGCCTATGTAGAGACGGATTGACCAACAAGCCTGTAGAGCCGCTCACTGCCACCATCCCTTCCTCAGCCCTCAGAGGGGCTAGGCAGGGTGGTCACATGGCTGTGTGTTCTCGTAAAATTCACAAACGTGAGACAGTTTTGCCACAGTCCTTTATTACTGTCGTCTCTTTCCACCCTGACTCCCCTCCTGCACATTTCCCCTGCTGCTGAGAGGAAGTGGAATGGTGCTTGGCAACTTGAGGATCTAGCTGGGGGGAAATTGACTTGGAGAGACATTGAGTATGAGTCTAGAGTGACACATTTTGTGTTTCGTTCTTCCTGCTGACTGGGCCGACTCACCAGGCGGTGCTGCATGAAGGTCCAGCGGTTGTCTCTCCGTGAGAACGCGTCCCACGGTGCTGGCAGCAGCCCTGCGTGGGTGGAGGAGAAGAAACAAGACTGTCAATGTGTGGAGTCCCAGGCAAACCTGTGGTAAAATCTTGGACCTGTAAAACTTATAAAATGTATCGGTTACCCGAAAATACTATGACAGGAAGATTATGTTCTCATCAATAATGCAGCATATATTATAAATGTATCCATGTTTTCATTTACTTTTTCATGCAAATTATACAAAATGCAATTTATTGGAATTTCTTCCTTTGTATGACACAACCTGTGTGGTAGCGATTTAGTTAGCAAGTGGTCCGTGTGTGAAGTTGAATGTCTTATGCCTTTAAATATATTGGACCAGGTCTTAGTATATTTGATTGTTTTGTTTCAAAGCCATCTCCAGGTCCAGACAGCACGTGTCATTCCAAAACCAGTAATTTGTTACGAGAAGGAAATACATTTTAAATACAAGTAATGAATAGGCTCTCAGGTTATTAGACAACTTAATTAATGAAGGGAAGTGGTGCATATGAAGCCGCTGGGAAAATATTTGAAGTTCTCGCTTCTTTGACATAAAGTTCTGACATCAGTGAATGTAATCTGATCTGTCATAGGTGTCTGCCAATGAGACCCTACGGCAGGGAACTCATAGACCGGTGCTGAGTGTCGGCAATTGAGAGAGCGTTTAAGATTAGTTCCTGGGCAACAAAACTTGAAAAGCCTAGTAATCTTATCGCTCACATGTGAGAGAATTTTGGAACTCCCCAAGTCAGCCATTCTAAAAGTGTGCACCATATAACCAACATGTTGTGAAGCTGAAAGTAACGTTTTCAACCTTCAGTACTAAAAGAGAAATTCAGATCAACCATGCCACTGGAAAGACTGCATTATCTTTCTGCTTTTACCTTTCTAAAATGATAATCATAATTCCATATTCTTTTTTCAAAGAGCGCCCCCCCATTGTGCAAACCTCAGGCTGCACGGAACTTGCACCCATCGAGTGTCTGCACCTGGTGCATTCCTTCCAGAACTGAGGTCTCGTCTATAGGGGAGGTAATGCAGTCCCAGTTGGAACAGAGATTTATTCCTCTAGGGAGTAGACAGTGAATCGATCCAGAAATGAATGTGTATATGTAAGAAAAGCTGTTCACACCAAGATTTACACACCTATGCTCCATTAAATGCAAAGGATGTGGTTTCATTTCACAATCACTTCTGGTTGCCATCTTGGTAATGTGACACTGAGGTGCTGGAGAGGTCTGTAGCCATTTAGGATCTTACCTTCACTTATTCATATATCTGTTATCAGGGAATTTCTTCATTTCATGCTGAGCACCAGTGCTCTATTAGTGAGTGAATGCGTTGTATAGTTTGGTGGCATGCATGGACTTCTGGTCCTGTATGCTTCAGGCTGCAGAAGGGGTCTAGCCCTGGGCTGTTCTGGGATGTATCGTCAAGGCTGGTGCTTCTGTGGGAGGCAGGGCACTCGGGGCTTTCATGCTGCAATGGGGGAGTCCCATGTAAGCCAGAACAAAGCGGTCATCCTGATGTGAAGGAACCTGCCAAGGCAGGAAGAGCCCTGTCCACGTCTATACTCACAGACACTAACTATTCCAACTCTGCATGAGAAGACAATGCAGAATGTTCTGGAAAGGGGGTGAATTTTTATCCTCCTAAGACTAGGTTGCTGATGAGATTAGGACCACTGAACTGCAGGCAGTTGCAGGTTAGGGACCACCTGTTCTTCCCCAGTGTAGCCTCAGCATTAAGCGCAGCGTGGAGCTGCTCACAGATAATGAAGACAGATGGTGCTAGGCGGAATCTCCTTTCTGCAGAGTAGGCTGCTGGAGTGGAAGAAGCACTGAAGAGTCCCAAGCGTAGGTTGAACCCCTCGACTGTGTCCTGAGAATCTGGCTCAGCCTGAGTCTCTGCATGCACCTGCCTTTACACTGAAGTGAGATTCTATGTAAGAACACGGCTTGTCTACTGGAACGCACCACAGGACGAGATATTGTTATGGTAAAATGTTTTAGAAAAGGAAAAATAATGCCTAAATACATATAGCCTTTCAGAAATTTTAAGAAAATGGAAGTGCTGTGGTGATTATGAGCACAGGCTCTGGAGCGAGTTCCCTGAGTTCAATCCTGGCTCTGTCTCTTACCAGCTGCGTGACCTTGGGCAAGTTGCTTAAACTCTCTGTGTCTATTTCTTCATCTGCAAATGGGGATCATCATAAAACCCACCTCGCAGGGCTATTGTAAGAATCAAATGAGTTCACACAAACACAGAACTTAAAGAATGTCTGGCACTTAGAAAGCACACAATAAATATTAGCTATTATTGTTATTGTCTTCATTTTACATTCTGATGCCTAAAGTCATTCTGAACTAAAAATTGTGATATAAAACTTCGTTTCATTTTAGTGATTCGGAATTATTGCCTAAATCCACCAAATCTTGATAAAATATTACAGGGAAAATAGGAGTTTGGGTAATGTCCCTATTTCATTATTTAGTATCTAGATACATTATTTAACTGATGTCTGATATGTACACTTGTAATTCCCACACCAAAGAAAGTGGGTTTCAATTTCACCAGGTGTTAAATATAAGTACCTGTTTAATTCGAAGGGTGGTTATATCCTAGGACAAAGAACTAGCAAGGAGATTCCCGCAAGGAGACGTGATTGCGTCAAGGCTCAACTCCCGTCTCCAACGAACTTAAGTTTCAATGAGAATATTTGGGTCCATAGATACTGTAGCACACACCGTCTGGGAGACGAGGGCTTGAGTAAGTCTCTAGATGCTTCGTTTTGTGTGCTGAGTGGTTTTGCAATTGTTTGGCTATCACAGCCCTGTGCAAATTTTTGAAAATTAACGGCAATTTGCTGATAGTGGCCAGGTGGCCGTGCCAGGTGAGAGGAGGTTAGAGGGAGATGCGGTGTGCTCTCACTAGGCAGTGTGGGGAGAGGAGAGCCGGCATCGATGAGGCTTGGTAACAGGGTGGCGGGGTGGGGGAAGCTGCCTCCCAGGAACGAGCCAGGGCCCTGAGGGTGCCTCACCCTTCTAGGATCCGCGTGGTCACAGCTTCGGCAGCTCTCTGAGCCCGTGCCGGACCTTCTGAGTGAGTTCGTGTTTTATTCACGTCCACTAGGGATTTGGGAAGACTGGGCAGGAAGCTCTAACCCTCCTTCTTTCCTCTCTCCGTCCCTGCGCCGGCTCCTGCTATCCTCTCTGTAAGGAAGGCCTTCCTCCCAGCCAGGGCAGGGCGGAGAGCTTTTGAGCGCTAAACACTGAGAAGACAAATGCAGATGAAAGGTAATGAGGGCCTGCTCTACATGAGTCACTGGGCATGGCAAGAAATCACTGGATACGAGTAATATTAAGATATTCACATTGTGAAACCTTGCAGCCCGGGGGAGGATAATAAAAAGCAGCTTACCTTTATTGAGGTATTTACTTTCTTTTTTCTTTTCTTTTCTTTTTTTTTTTTTTTTGAACCGGAGTTTCGCTCTTGTTACCCAGGCTGGAGTGCAATGGCGCGATCTCGGCTCACCGCAACCTCCGCCTCCTGGGTTCAGGCAATTCTCCTGCCTCAACTTCCTGAGTAGCTGGGATTACAGGCACGCGCCACCGTGCCCAGCTAATTTTTTGTATCTTTAGTAGAGACGGGGTTTCACCATGTTGACCAGGATGGTCTCGATCTCTTGACCTTGTGATCCACCTGCCTCGGACTCCCAAAGTGCTGGGATTACAGGCGTGAGCCACCGTGCCGGCCGGTATTTACTTTCATTAGCCCCATTTTACAGGAAAGGAAACTGAAGCTAGAAGTGAAATAACCTGTTCCAGGTGTGAGCGCAAGGAAGAGGGAAGGCCAGAACTCCTGGCTTTTGTTTGCAGCCAGTTCTGTATGGTCAGACCAGAACGTGACAATGCGCCCTCAAGAGCTGACGCTCTGGTATCCAAGGAGGATGGAATCAACACCCATATACACATTCACAGTGCTCACAAATGTCACCCACCAGGACCTGGCAGGGCTGGCCTCTGCTTACAGATGCCAACGTTCCCTCGCCCTGAGACATCAGTTTTACTCCGTCTCTTCTTGCCTTGAACTTTCCATATCCCTCCCATTCTACCCTCACTTCTTCAACCGGTGATTCCTAGGTGATTCCTGCAAGGAGGCATGTTAGCGTGAAAGACTCAACTCCTGTCTTCAATGAACTTGAGTTTCAATGAGAATATTTGGGTCGGTAGATACCTCAGATGGTCTTGCATGAACAACTTTGCACCGGCCGGAAGAGCATTTGGAACCATGGACCGTTCTTTCTTCAGACTTCTTTTGGCTTCTTCAGCATCTCTCCTGAGCTGCCACCCTAAACTCATCTCTTGCCATCTTTCTTATTCCCAGGCTCTAAACACAGTGGCCCCGCTCCGTCCCTCCAGCATGCTGAGCCCTTTGCGGCTCAGGGACTCATCGTTTGCTTTTCTTTCTGCCCCGGTGCCTTTCCCACGGTTGGCTCCTTCTCAGCCGTAGGGTTTGGCTCAAATGTGGCATCTCCTGAAAGCCTGTTTCTAAACCCTTGATTTTCCTCAGTTCTATTACCTTGTTTATTTTATTCAAAAGACTTACCATGAGCTGAAATCATCTTTTTGTTTGTTCATACTCTGTCTCCCTGACTAGAATTCTTGAGCTATGCATTCCGTCTATCTTATTTACTTCAGTATCTCTCGTGATTAGAACATAGCCTGGGTGTGTATTATAGTCTCATTAATTTTTAATCAAATGAATGAATATATAATATACACAGATATATATTACAAACAATTTAACCTGGCACAGAAAAGACCAGGAGAAATAAGACATCCATTTTCTAGTACTTAGAGGACTGTCATGAAGAACAGGGATTTACCCTGGGCTACATCAGCTCTAGGACATGGAACTGACTAAGAGCAGGAGCTGAAGCAGGTATATATTGGTACAGTGTAAGGAAGAACTTCCTACCAAGCAGAGTTCAATGGCCTGCTTGGGCAGGTGATGAGCCTCTTGCAAGTCACTACAGTTGTTTGCAAACACACAGGTGGTTTCTGGGCAGAGATGATGTAAAGAAGTTTCAGAGTTGCTTGTAATAAATGGCTTTTAAGGTTTCTTTAAATCTTTATTGTCTTTTAGAAGTTGGGTGTAGTGAGGCATGTCCTACTCAGGATGATGCATAGATAAAGGTTGCATCGAAAAGGTTGGTAGGAAAATGGACTCGATTCTTTAGCAGCATCCTAATGCCTGTTTTCAAAGAGCAAGTGAAGCACTTACAGTTTTTTAATTTAAAAATGAGATAGAAGTCAACAGCCTCAAAAACGACGTATTCGAATCCCGTGACACCGCCTTTGCTCAGGGAGTCTTTCACGTGCTTATTCTGGAATGTCCTGGAGAATAGTGGAACAGGACGTTGTGTAAATGTGTTACACACTTTGTTCGATTTCAATTAAAAAAAAACTGTTGCCTTAAATCCATTCCCGGTGGGTGAAGATGTATCTCCATTAATTTGAAAGAACAAGTTAAAAGCTCTGGAAATAATGATAAAAGAGTGCACCCAAAAAATATTTGTGGCAATGGTGGGATCACTAAAGTAGTGACATCTCTTCCAAGGGCCTCGCTTGGTGGCAAATGCCTGTTGGCTATACTGGCCGTGGTGGGATACTGAAGAACGATGCCCAGGTGTCTTTTGGCCTGCGTGGGTCCATGCGCACATGCCTATTACAATACTAAATCTCTTCTTCGGGATAGTTTTTTGTTTGTTTTGACAAGAAGATTCTTACTGTGTGGTTATTGCATACTAAATATTTCAGCCTTTGCAAATGTCATAGGCATTGGTTCTGACATTTTGAAGATATTTTCAGAACACTTTGGAAATGTATTATGTTTATTCTACATACGCATGACCAATGTTTTATGTGTGATTATAGCTTTGCATTCACAAAGAAAATAACTCTTAAATAGGAAGTGATCTGTTTGGATGCTCTAAAGAGTGATTTGAATGGCTTGTAAAACTTTTAATGTTTTATGTTAAATATATGGCTGATGACATACCTTTAAGTAGCCTTAAAATACTATAGTTTACTTTCTATGAATGCAGAGATTTTAAGCATACACACAGTGCATAACATTCTATAATATTTTTGTTTTTAAGAAATAAAATGCTTTTCATGTCTAGTTCTAATTTATCACTCTGTAGTTATGCCCAGTGAACTGATAGACCATTATCCTGTCTTATTAAAACACTCAGGGCTGCTATTCTGACAATATATCAAAAGAAAAGCAAAACAAGATGTATACAGAATACTTAAGTCGATTTTGTCTTCAGTGTGAGGTTTTTCAGGTAGAGATGTTGTAATTGTTAGCAATAAAGGTAAAATATAGTTTGGTTCTGCTTGTGCTTTCAGATAAATTTTTTAGACCAAAATAATCCAACAGTTTAGTATTTAGACAAATTATTTTCTTCTGAATCTCCCCAAAGGGAAATAAAGCATTCATTTTATCAATTTGACCCTGTAACAAATGCTGCCCTTTGGGCTTTTTTCCTCAATTCCAAAGGCATTTTAACGACCATAATCCAAGACAAAAAGGTAATATATTTATCATTTGATCATTTTTACAACTTCCGTTTTTCTGTTATAATAATATATCTTACTGTGAATCCTTCCCAGCTGTTGGAATAAAGCACTTAGATTGAACTATGTCAGGGTTTCAAATAGCAAAAGCTGGAATGTTTTATTGTTTCTACCTTTTAATTAAAGGGAAACTAAAGGTTAACTAGATCTTGATAAAAATGGAATCAGATTAAGGTGAATTTTTCTCCCATACTGCAGTTTGTTGTCCGGTTTTAGGTAGTAATATTAGAATAGGATCCGCCCCCAGGCAATCTGACTGTGTAAGTGAGAACTGTCCCTTTGTCTTCGAGAAGCTTCAGGAAAGGAGGATGGGGAACATTTGGGAATATATTTTCCTCTAGGGGGGAAAGAATAATGTTAATAATTTAAATATGCAAGTTTTTAGTATTAGGGAATGTATTAGTCTGTTTTCACGCTGCCGATAAATACATACCCATGACTGGGTAATTAATAAAGAAAAGAGGTTTAATGGACTCACAGTTCCACATGGCTGGGGAGGCCTCACAATCATGGCAGAAGATGAAAGGCACATCTAACATGGCAGCAGGCAAGGGAGAATGAGAACCAAGTGAAAGGGGTTTCCCCTTGTAAAACCATCAGATTTCTTGAGACTGATTCACTACCATGAGAACAGTATGGGGGAAAACTGCCCCCATGATTCAATTAACTCCCACTGGGTCCCTCCCACAACACATGGAAATTATGGGAGTAATTCAAGATGAGATTTGGGTGGGGACATAACCAAACGGTATTTGGGAATGTATATGTATAACTGTTTCTTACTTTTTGTCTGCCTA
The DNA here is from genome assembly GCF_049354715.1 of Callithrix jacchus. Taxonomy (NCBI): domain Eukaryota; kingdom Metazoa; phylum Chordata; class Mammalia; order Primates; family Cebidae; genus Callithrix; species Callithrix jacchus. The sequence goes on from NC_133505.1 coordinate 169,452,354, forward strand.
CTTCTCTCAATTTGGGAAACTGCCCACAAATACCCCTTCATGTGATTGCGATGGGTTTGTCATCCTGCCTCAGGGTAGGCCCCAGCATCAGTTGGGACTTTCCAGAGAAACAGAACCAATAGGATAACACATAATAGGGAGATTTATCTTAGGGAATTGTCTTGTGTAATGGCAGGGGCTGGCAAGTCTGTAATCCACAGGACAGGCCAGCAACCTGGAAATAAGTGTTGATGCTGCTCCCTTGAGTGTGAAAGCCACAGGGCAGCCCAACAGGCAGGAAACTCAGGCAAGGGTTCTATATCACAGCCTTGAAGCAGGATTCTTTCCTCCTCCTTCAGAACCTCAGCGTTTCCTCTGAAGGCTGTCACCTGGCCAGATGAGGCTATACAGGGAGGGTGATTTCCATTACATAAAGTCAATTGATTATGAGTGTTAATCACATCAAAATACCTTCACAGAAAGATCTAGATGAGTGTTTGACCAAACAGCTGGGCACCATGGTGCAGCCCCACATTGACAAATCAAAGTAACCATTGCTAGCTAGTGAGTCCCACAGGGCCCTTCTGTGAAACTCACACAGACTCAGGAAAATCAGTGGGCATTCTCTCTCAAGTTGGGGAACAGCCCCTGCTGGTTGAAGGGACCTGCTAGAGAAGACAGCAGACTGGGAGGCTGTTGGGCCAGGGAGCGAGGGAGGCCATCCTGGCAACAGTGTTGTGTGCCTGGATGCAGCCGCGCTGCAGCCCAACTCAACCCTGGAATTCCCTCTCTTGCTTGAGCAACTAAGACTTTTGCTGGATGAAGAAGACTTTGAAAAACCTATTAGCACTTAAGGTTAGGATGCAGCTTTCATGTTAAATGGTGTTTAGAAATCCATTCAGTCATTTGTTTTCATCAGTGTCTTAGTGCCTGCATTTTACCTTTATGGAACTGTTAGGCATTGAGATGAAAGTAGTGAGCAAGAGAAACCCAGTTCCTTACCTGTTTAGTGCAATAAGCGGCATTGAATGATAAATGACAAGTGAAAAAGAGCTTACAAAAGAGTGAGGAGATGATATGGCATGAGAATAATGCAGGAATGGCTATGTTTGGGTTGAGATCAGGCTTCTTTGAGGAAATGCATTTGTGGTGAGACCCCCAAAGATGGGGATGAGTTAGCTGGGAGGGGAAGAGTGATCCAGTCCAAGGGGGAAGTAAGGGAATGAAAGAGCAAGGACTATAGATGGAATAGAAAGGGCAGAATGCCTGGGACAGAGACAGATGAGAAGAGAGACGGGGGGGGCTCATGAATGTAACATCAGGAAAAGCCTCTTGGTCTCCTGTAAGCCTTGACCACATTGGAGCAACAAGATGGTGATGGCCTTGTTGCCTGACATAGGAGGACTGGAGAAGGAAGTGTCCCCAAGAGGCAAGATGATCATTCAGTTGAGGATATAGTCGGCTTGAGAGGAGGTGTTTAAGAAGCACCATGAGCATTTAGGGCTCAGGAGAGCTGCCTGTACTATCACTGATCATCTGTGTGAATGGGGTGAGGAGGGAACTGAAGATGAATATTTCTGAAGATAATATTAATTATGAGATAGTGCTTTAGCTTATCACCACTAAAATAAGCTTACCAATTATAGAAGGGAGAAACCCTTTCTGTTCGCTGATCAGACTAACACCATTTACGCAGTCACAAAGCAGGAGCTGGAAAGAATCCCGCAGTTCATCTCATCCCATCCTTTAATTTCCAAAACTAAAGAAACTGAAACCAACAGAGAGAATCAGGAGGACCAAAACCAAAACCTTCTGATGTCTACTACTTTGCTATTTCTACTGAAGCTTTGTGGAAAGGGAGAGAAGGAGACAGAGAAGGAATGTTTAGTGTGATAAACATTTCCATCTTTTCACTTCACCTTTATTTTTATTTAAATAGCCACGCCCCTAATTTAGCTTCTGATTATTGTTGAGCTGCGATTGGTTGCTAGGAGTTGGCCGAAGCGCTATATTTGAGGCCACATTGGTTGGTTTGCAGTGTCTAGAATGAGTAAGGCACATATCTAATATCCAGATCAGTACAAAGGAGAGTGAAATGGCGGTTATTCCTCATGCAGAGACAGCAAGCGTGAACCAGGACTGTCCCCAGCAAACTGGAACCTGTGGTCTCCCTAACCACAAGGGCTAGAGGAAGAAAATGCAGTGTAGGAGACATTTTGCAATTCTTGGTTTATATGATTTTCCTATCCAAGTTACAATTTGTTAAGATTTTGATACAGGAAAAAAAGGAAAAAGCTGAGGAAAAATTGATTCCAACTGCAGCAAGGTTTTCACATGTTTTACTATTGTCTTCTTCATGTGGATGTATTAAATACTGATCTTGAATTTTAACAATAATTTTTTTGTGTGTTCCAAAAAAGTAATTAAAATAGTTACTTTGATAAGTCCACCTTCATCCAAAATAAGTATTTCTAAATAAGTAACATGTAAATGTCAGTTTAATGCAAAGCTCTTTTTTCCTGCAGTCAATCCCTCTTCCTCTGAGATAAAATCTTCGGTAACAGTAATAGCATTTGTCTCTGCTTGTGATGAGCAGTTTTAAGTCTTGGAAATAACTCTGACACCGGAAGGAAATTTTCTTTTGCTGGTAAAAACTAAATAATTGGTAGAGAATAGTGCTTCCAAAACAATTTGAAATGCCAGATCATATTTCAAAAGTCATCTAGTTTAAGTTAAGTACATTTAGGAAATATAGCTACCAACAATGTTAACAGAAAACTTAGTATTGGTGATAATGACAGGCATCTATCAAGCACTGATGAACATGCCTTTGATGGAGTTTCTTCATGATCCTTTTCACATGCAGGTGATGACAGCTCTTTCTTCCACGGTGTTTACCTGTACATCAATACAAGAGGCATCTCGAAAGAAGTTACAAGTATTAAAGATCTTTATGCCTCAGCCTGTGGGATTTCTATAGGGAAATGACATATTGCTAAAGAATAGACTCAACATCCATTACTAGTTTTCATTCAAACCTCTGTACCTCAAAGAAAATTTCACTGAAAACAATGATCATATACCTCATATATCAGAGAAATGTTCATGTTATGGGAAATGTGGAATAAGTTCTGGAATATAGTGCTTATGAAAACGGGTGATTTTTAGGAAAATATTTCAATGTGGGGAAATGCAAATTATACTAAAATGTGGGCTTCACCAGTGTGAGGAGCTAAGATTGCTAGGGTATTGAAAGTTGTTAATCTATGAAATGCATCTTAAGCAGAAGCCTTAAAATAAAAGTCTCCCCAAATAAAACTAAGTGTCATTATTGAAAAGCATTTTGTTCATATGAGTTTTTTATATGAATGATTTGCATATATCAGATCATTTTTTTTTTATTCAAGACATTTTGTCCTGGTAAATATGCATTTGTTTATGGAAATTTTGCCCTTTAAATGTTGCAGCTTTAAAATACAGCTACTCCCTGTTCTATAGTTTAAAAAATGGCTTAGACTCAGTAGTTTATTTGTAAATATTATCAATACATGCCTATCTTTTATGTATTTAGTAAGTGGATATCTGAACTCATTCATAAGGAAAATTTGAAGTTAAATAATCTTTCTTTCTTCCAATTGGATGTTTCTAGCATTTTTTGCATGATCTGAAAATTATTTCCTAGGATCATTTGAAAAGAGTTCTAGTTAAGAGGAAGGGAAGAGAGTAGAAAAATGCTTCCTACACATTTGCCCATTAGATGCTGCTCCTCAGCAGGCAGGTTTTTCTGGTGTGGCTTCATCAAGCATAACTTAATAGAGAAAAGGATGATTTCATTTATTTTAACCTACAACCTTAAATAATGTGAAGACCTGTGAACGATGTGTGACTCTTTTTTTAAAAAGTCATTTAAAAATGGCACTGTTAGTACAATATGGGGAGACGGAAGCTGGTGGGCATAGCAAATAATTGGACTGTCATTCCATGTCTGTCCTCTTCTCAGGAGCAAGCAGCCATGTGTATGGCTGCCAGAGTGACCTCTCTAGAACAAAATCTTGAAATGCTGCTCTTCTATCAAGAGGGCAAGATGTAGTACAAACTCTGTAGTATATGCAACTCCTCCTGACCTAATTCTCTCCTTTTCCTGCTTTAGTATCATCTCCCATCACTCTGCTGACTCTAACTATGTGAACTCTTCGTAATTCTTCCAAATGATGGTACTCTTTCAGGTACTACTTTCCACTTCGCAAGCCTTACTCTTTCTTATAGCAAAGACTTTTCCCTAGTTATTTCGGCTTGGAAGTCTTTATACCATTGTCTTTATACATCATTTAAAAATCATCCTTAAGCATTGCTTCCTTGAAATTTCCTTGTCCCTACTTCCTACTCCTTCTGAGACAGATTTAGATACATCTCTTCTACATGTCCACGGCACTCTGGCACACAAGTATCGTTAGCATTTATCACACTGCCTTATAATAGTTGATTGGTGGGGTTATTGGCCATTAAACAGATAACTTCTTAAGAGTAAGGGCCATGAATTATCTGAATTATCCTCCATTAATTATCCCCTAATACCTTGCACAGTGCTTGGCACATGATGGGGATTGAATGAATGGTTGGTCAATGAATGAAGGAATGCATGAACAAACGAGTAGATCGATAGCAAATGGATCGGTTTTACACTAGAGCAATTTCCTATTTGCTCTCTGCAAACACGTTATGAAGAAGCACTTGAGAGTCAGTGTGTGTCGTGTTAAAATGAATGTAAGCTTCGGAGCTGGAAGGCCTGGGCTCAGATCCCTGCATCTTCACTTACCAGTTGTATAACCATGTGCAAAGTGCCTAACCTTCTGTGCCTCTGTTTTCTCACTTGTAAAAAGACAGTGGTAATAGCTTCCGGTTTACCAAGTGTTTTCCTCTTTAATCCTCACCACCTCTGTAATAAACATAATTATTCTTATTTCTTAGGTAAGTGAACTGAGGTTCAGAATACTTAAATAACTTGCTCAAGGTCACACAGGTTCTAAAATAGGGAGCTAATATTTGAATTAGATTTTCTGATGCTAAAGCCCTCACAGTTTCAGCCACACTGAGATTTCACAGTTTGCTCTTACTGGCTGGAGGAAGGATATGGGGAAATATTTTTCTTCCCTTAGCTAATTTTCGTCCTAATGATTATTTTCTGCATAAGAATGTAACATGAACCATGTAGCTTTTAGAAATTGCTGTAATTGTGCTCACTATGGCTAAGCCGTATTGTTTATACCTTCAGGTAATTGAACATAGGTAGTTGACAAATAAATGCCAATATGTTCATTTGTATTAAAAAAAACCACAATATTGAACCTTTCTATTTGTGTAGATATTAGCAATTTTCCCCCAAACAAAACAAGATACATTGCAAATTGTAAATAGCTCAAAATGGCAGAAGTTAATTCAGGATGAACTTGTCCAGGATGTAGTTAAGTGGATTCTCTTCTCCGTTCCTGTGTGTGAAATGCCCTACGTAGAGGCAGTCGTATCTCCAAAACGCTAAAAGGGCAACATGGAAGCAGTAGCAGTTCATTTGCCCATAATTTTTTCTGCAGACGAGTTCTGAGAGCTCACTTAGAAAGGAGGAAAAATGGATCGAACCAAAAGTTAAAGCAACTGTCTCACCTCCCGGCTCTCCACAGACACTGCTGACTACAGAGATTCTGAGGATTTTATATATAACTCATTTCACCGTCCCAAAGTTGTGAAAGTAGACTTTGTATTAAAGGATAATTGAACAAACTCTGTTATACTAAGAAGCATTAGGAAAATGCTAGACACTTTGTGAGTAGGATATTTGGTATATGTTCTAAGTCATGAGGTACATCTGCATTGATACCAGTTTGTTTTCATTAACTTAGACAATTAAAATCAAGAACTAAGTTATTTTAAGCAAACAGCTTCATTTTACATTCATTTATTTCTGCTTTGCATGAAGCACAGCTGCATTATAATGTGACCAAGCACAATAAATTGCGCTCTATTGTTTATAGATGGAAGAATTGCACCACTCAGGTGGATGTACAATTTTACCTCAAGTGTTTTGAAAGTACAAATGCTCTTCCAAAAATAATTCCTAAACTTTAGAAACTGTAAATTTTCTACCTCCTATTACCAAAAATAAATGATACATTCTGGGCCAATGGTCCGAAGTTACTTAATTGAAGTTATTTAATTGGTAGTATCTTTTCCAATGTTTTTGAAAAATATATTGGCTGAAATAGCTACTGCATTTAGGATACTTACAGAATATGGATACGGCTATATAGATACATGTGCAGTGAACAGCTTTGTAGGTCTCCCCTGGTGTACATGCATGACAGTTGCCTGGGCGTCTAACCAGAAGCAGAGGGTCTGGTTACAGAAAATGCCCCTTGTTAGCTCTGCTGGTTATTGCCAAATTGCTCTCTACTCAAATTCAGGATAATTAATTCAAAGAGGGTTTATTTATAAAGATTTTCAAAGATGTGGAGAAAGGGCAAACCAAGTGATAATGCTAGTGGCAGCTGAGCTTTGGACACTCCTAGGCCCAAAAGGATAACAGGAGGGAAAGATTCCTGGACTCTGGTGGTCCTGTAGAAAAAGTTGCCTTCAGAAAAGGAGTAACGAACAATTGAGAAAACCTGGCAGAGGGAGCCTGGGAAACAAATTCCTCTTTTCATTCTCTCCTCTGTACTTCCACTCTTCTGCCAAAGTCCCTCATTGGCCAAGCAAAATGGAAGCCATAAGACACTGGAGTCCATTGGTGTTGACCATGCAGGTTGCCTTCTCAGAGCAGAGAGCACAGAGTATCTAGAAGGGAAAACCAAGTATGTCCAGTCACAAGGTCTATCCAAGTTATTAGAAGCATATTTTATCTGTTGCTAATGCCTGTTACAGAGTACTTCTAGTATATTTCCATCATTTAAAAACATCTATCCTGTTTTCTTGTGATCAACTTCTAGGCTGCCTCCAATTCCTTTCTGCCACTAATAGTGCTGTAAGGTACTTTTTTATATATGTTCTCTTAGAAACTTTAAGCCTTCTTAGGGGTATAAATCCAATAGCAGAATCAACTGGTCTTCAGGTGCATGTTTCTGCTTAATTTGAATGAGGGTCCTCTACCCTCCCAGAAGCAGTAGGCGAGTATTGCTGTATCTCCACATCCTTGCCAGCTTTGTAACGTCTGCCACTGTGGTAAGTGTAAGTGAAGCTTCCCATGTACACCATGATACATTCATGTAAATGTTAAGCACATGTCACACATTATATCCTTACAAATACACATGCAATAAAATTTTAAAAAATGGAATTGGAAAGTTATCACTGGGGATAAGCTCAAAGGATATTTTGACTTCCTGTAAAATATTATGTACATAAACTTTTAAGGTAGTAGGGCAAAACATCAACATTTATGCCTATGGTTCCAATATAAGCTTATTTGTATCTTCACATTATGATTTTTGCAACCTCACTGAAGTATAAGTGAAATACAGTCAATCACACTAAAGTGTACAGTCTGCTAAGTGGTGGCCTCTGTATAAACCATGAGCCATCTCAAGAAGCACAGTAATCAACATTCCACGGCCTCAAGCCTTTCCTCTGTCCTCAGGCAACCACTGACCTAGCTTTCCACATGGGTGTAATCGCACAGTATGTACTGTGTTTGTGGGGGATGTCTGTGGCTACTTTTGCTAGGCATATGATTTTGATTTTCATTCTTGTTGCATGTATCAATAGTTTATTCTTTTTATTGCTGAGTCGTGTTTTATTGTTAGATATGCCATGATTTATCTATTCACCTGTCAATAGACATTTGAGCTGTTTGCCGTTTAAGGGATCTTAAAAATAAAGCTGCTAAGCACATTCATGTACAGTTTTGTTCGGACCCGTGTTTTCATTTCTCTTGGGGAAATACTTAGGAGTATATTGGCCGAGTTGCATGGTAAGTGCTATTTATTTACCTTTCTAAGACATTGTCAAGTAAATTTCCAAGCCGGTTATATACCATTTTACATTCCCACTAGTGATGTTTGAGAGCCCCAGTTTCTCTATGTCCTCACCAACCACGTGGTGTGGTCATTTCTTTCAATTTCAGCCAGTCTAATGGATATGTAGTGGCTGGGCATGTCCTTGATGACTAACAATATTGAGCATATTTTATGTACTATTTAAGGGGCTCATATATCTTCTTTTGTGAAGTGTCTGCTCAAATATTTTGTCCATTTTTTTTCTTAGGTTAATTGATTGTTAAATTTTAAGCATTCTTTATATATTTTATAAACACACTTTGTCTAAAATTTGTGTTTCAAATATTTTTTTCTCAGTTGAGATTTAGCTTTTTTATTTTCTTAAGGCTCTTCCAAAGAAAAAATGTATTCAATTTCGATGAAATCCAGCTCATCATTATTTTCTTTTGTGGTTTTACTTTTGGTATGCTAATCCAATACATGTTTGCCTGCTCCATGATCTCCTATGCTTTGTTTGTGGAGGTTTTATATTTTTAGGTTTTACATCTAGTCCTATAATCAATTTTTAGTTAATTTGTATATGTGATATGAGGTATAAATTGTCTATTTTCTCACACAGGTATAAGTTGATACAGTAACATTTGTTAGAAAGATCATTCTTTCCCCATCAGTTGCCTTGATAATTTGTCAAAAATAAATTGACCATATATACATGGGATAGAATAGAAAGTCCAGACGTAGCCTGAACAGTCTGAGCTATACTTCTTTATTTCTGACACCTTCAAACTGCAGCTTTATAGCCAGTCTTGAAATCAGGTGCAGTACATAAGTTCTCAAAGTTTTGTTTCTTTTTTCTTTTTATGCTTTCCTAAGCCCTTTGCATTGACTATAAATTTAATAAATCGGCCTGCCCATTTTTACCAAAAAAAAAAAAACCACCTGCTGTAATTTCATTTAGGATTGTACTGAATCTATGGATCCACCTGGGGAGAATAACCAGTTTCAATCCATGATCTGGTATATTTTTCAATTGCTTAGGTCTTTAGTTTCTCTCAGCAATGTTTTGTCATTTTTTAGTGCAGAGTCATAAATATCTTTTATTCGATCTTTTTCTGTTTTATAACTTGGCATTAATGTAAATGAAATTTTTTAAGAATTATGTTTTTCAATATTTTCAGCCAGTATATAAGAATATAAGTAATTTTGTAAAAGTCTTGCATCTTGCCGCTCATATATTATTTCTAGCAGTAGTTCTATAGATTCCTTGAGATTTCTGTATAAACAACAAAATCTCTGAAATGGGAACAGTTTTACTTTATCCTTTCTGATATTTTTGTCTTGTATTTCTTTTTTTTTTTTTTTACTTTAGTGAAATGTTTAATAGACTTGATGAAAGTGGGAATCTTCACCTTGTCCTCCATCTCAAGGAAGAGTAATTCAGTTTTTCACCATTAAGTATGATATTGGCTATGAATTTTTCATAAATAACCATTATGTACTTGAGGGATTTCTTATTATTCCTAATGTGCTAACTTTTTAAAAATTATAAACGAGTATTAATTTTATCAAATTATTTTTCTGCTGATATTAAAATGATCTTTTTTTTTTTAGACCAGGGGTAGGCAAATTTTTTTTTAAAGGCCAGAGGAAATATGTTTGAATTTGCAATTCATGAGGCAAATTCAAGGATATTATGTAGGTATTTATATAACCATTTAAAATTTAACCATTTAAAAATACAAAATTATTTCTATATTGTAAACATAATAAAAAACACCAGGAGACTGGCCATTTTAGCCCTATAGTTTCTGTTTTGTACCATTAATACTTATTGTGATATTTCTATATTGCTGGATTTAGATCTGTCATTGTATTATGTGTTTTTGTACTGTATGTTTCTGTTACTCTGTTCCTCTCACTGTTTCTCTTTCCTGCCTCTTTTAGGATTATTTGAATATGTTAGTATTGCATGTCAGTGTATCGCTTAGCTATCATCTATTCTTTTGTATTATTTGTGTGGTTGCTTTAGTATTACAATATATATACCTAACCTCTCACAGTCTACTTGGAGTTAATGTTGTACCGTTTGATATCTACTGTAGAAATCTTGGAACCATAGAGGTTTCTTTGTCACCTTCTACCTTTATGTTATAGTTTTGATATGGGCTCTACCTGTGTTCACTGAAAACTTTACAGACAATGGTATAATTTTAGTGCTAATGAGCTATATGTATTTGAATAACTTGAGAGGAAAACATAGTTTTTACATTTACCCAGTTATTAATCATTTCTATTGCTCATCCTTCATCTTGAAGTTCCAGGTTTCCTCTTGTATCAGTTTTCTTCCACCTGCAGAACTGCCTTCAGCATTTCTCGTAGGGCAGGTATACTGACAATGAATTTTCTTAATTTTGTCTTAATCTGGTAATGTCATTTAGACTTCATTCTTGAAGGATGTTTTCATTGAACATAGAATTCTAAGTTGATAGTTCTTATCTTTGAGCACTCTAAAGATGCTATTCTGCTGTCTTCTGACCTTCATAGTTTCTGGTGAGAAATTTGCGGTAATTTGAATCATTGTTTCTCTGTATGTAAGGTATTTTTTCCTAGCTGTTTTAAATATTTCTTCTTTATTCTTGGCTTTAAGCAGTTGGATTAGGATGTGTTTGGCCATGGTTTCTTTGAGGTTACCCTCTGTGTGGTATGTTGAGATTCTGGAATCTGTTTATGACTTCTGCTAAATTTGGAAAGTTTTTGTCCCTTATTTCTTCAAATATATTTCCTGCCTTAATCTTTTTCTCCTTTCCTCCTGGAACCTAAATCTCACATTTCTTATGTTTTGCAGTATCTTCTGCATTTTGTTCTGTTTCATTTTTTCCCTTAACTTTCTTTCCTTGTGACATCATACTATTTTACAGAAGCCATGTTCTGTTGTGATTCGTTAAAGAGTTGAGTTTCACAACATTTTGTACTGCAACATACAAGTGGACAAATTTTATAAATATGTGCTGTCTTTAAGTCTGCTCCCGATGCCCTCTTCTTCTTTTTTTTGTAGTTCTTTTTTATTGGCTCTACATTGTATTTTTAATTGTTTCCTATCCTCAAACAAAACAAGATCCCACAGGAGTCAGTGTCTGTCAGGAGACACAGTGATTAATGGAGCTGGCCAAGGGTCCTGTGCACAGATATAGTAGCCACATTCATCCTCAGATCAGCAGTGGTTAATGTGTGACACTCCCTACCAGACTTAGAGTTTGTGGTCGTGGATCTTTCCTTCTGCCCAGACTGTCCTGTCTTCTAATTGTCCAAAAAGTTTTAACATTTAGAATGCATTTCTTTTTGTCTCTTCCCTAGAATATTTCAATTGTGGAGTCTGGGCCTTGTAAGTTACACTGTAGCTTCACTGCTAGTGTCACATATGCCTGGGTTCGAGGCTGGCCTCAAATTAACCATGTTGTCTTGAGAAACTCATTTAATCTGTCTTAGTGTCTCTTTTGGTACATTTGGGCCAATAATGTCTCCCCTGCACTGGGTTATATAAAGAAATTCTGAAATCATGCATATGGACCATTTATCCTAGAGCAGTGAAGTTCACAGTAACTCAAATGCTGTGGTCTACAGCCTCAGCAATATGGCCATCCTTAATGCATTTTACTACCACTAATCTCTAATTCTGTCTAAAATTTTGGGAGATTCACATTCTTAAGAAGTGGTCTTGTTTCTGGGTTGGAAAATGCAATACCTTCCTCAGGAAGTAGGGCTCTCAGGTGTCAGGGTCAGCGCTCTGGACCTCTGCCTTGTAGTCAGAGGACACCTGTCTCTACATGCATTTTAGAGAAAAATTAGAAGAGATAGATTTGGGTTCAGGTAGCCAGGTACAATTTTAAATCTGAATGCATACCCTGAAGCTACATTTTGGAATGAAGAAAGCATTATTTACATCTATCTTCTTTATCTATCTTTGGTCTTTCTATTTCAAAATCCAGGTTGACATCTGGCTTTTGTTAAGCACGGCACTGCCAGAGTTCTGATTATTCACATCCGGGCCACCCGCTCCTGTACACTCCTCCATTTGGCCTAACCTCTCTCTAACTATGATACTTGTTCAGCAAAAAAGTTTTGAGAGAATAAGGAAAAAATAAAATACGTTTATATTTGTAGGCTTTCACTCATGTCTGTGTAATCATTCTTGTCACTTTTAGACTGATGTACCATTCTGTGAACACCAAATCTGTTCACAAGGGGCAAACTATGTGCTCACCTAATCTAGTGAAATTATCTAAAATGACCAACCTCTTAAGACAAATTATTTCTTTTCCTTGTCATTTTATTAGTAGATTCTATATAGCATTTTTAGACCACTGGAATATTCAAGATAATAATATTAAATAAATTATAAATCAATTTTCTCCTCATTATAGAAGGAAGCTAATTGTCAGAAGTATTAACTATTCATCTTCCTGAATTGAATTCATTTAAAATGTGTTCTGTTAGAAAATGTGATAACATTTTTAGTGACCATTAGCTAATACTAAATTACAGCGTGACGCCTCTGGAAGTGCATGTGACATCCATGTGAATACCTAATGAACTCATAATTATCTATACAATAATAATGAATATCAAATGAATTTACATCCATGTGAATACCTAATGAACTCATAATTATCTATACTATAATAATGAATATCAAACCAATTAACATCCATGTGAATACCAAATGAACTCATAATTATCTATACTATAATAATGAATATCAAACGAATTTACATCCATGTGAAAAACCAAATGAACCCATAATTATCTATACTATAATAATGAATATCAAACGAATTTACATCCATGTGAATACCTAATGAACTCATAATTATCTATATTATAATAATGAATATAAAACCAGTTAACATCCATATGAATACCCAATGAACTCATAATTATCTATACTATAATAATGAATATCAAACCAATTTATAATGATACACTTAGATAAAATACTTCTGAAACTTTATGTTCTCATCAATTTTAAGGACGAGACCTGAATATAGCTTGTTAGAGCAATTGCTGGCAGTCAGGAAGCTGTGCTGTGTCCAGCCTACAATTTTGTTTTCTGGCATTTCTGGCACCAGCACAATGATTCCAAAAACTGAAAAATATAATGACAGTATGCTTGGGAGGAACATGTATTCAAGAAAGGGGGTGCGTGTTTCTAGGTAAAATAATGAGATTTTTAAAGCATAGAATGAAATGACTATCATGTTTCAAAAGAAGTTACAACATATGTATTCGTTCGTTATTAAGTAACTGAAGACTATAATACAAAGTGTTCAGCTGATTAATTTGGAAAAGCAGGCCACCCCAAAGCAGGCTTAGCCAGTGACTTAGGAATTAAACTCTTCTTTTAAAATTTCAAATATAAACTCATTTTCTAAGTTGCCCTTTTGCATTATGAAAGAATAATTTTATTGGGTTCATAGGTTGTCCAACTTGATGTAATAATTAATGGTTATTTAATATTATTTAATATTGATTGATATTTAATAAAAAATATTGTAGTGACTAGGGTTTGAGCCTGGCATTGCACGGATGAGCGAGACTAGGGAGTGGTTAGAAGGAACAGGGTCAGTTTGACCTAGAGAGGATGAAGCCCTACGGAAGTTCAAAAGGCAGAGAAGAGTTAGAGGTAGACCACTCCCACTACCATTTGAGATGAGCTATCTAGAATATAATGCTGTAACACATAGCAGTTTAGGAGGCATAATTTAGATAAAGAACATAGCATGAAGAAATTCACAGAGACAAAATAGTATGGTGTGCTTCTAGGAAAACAAATATCTTTTGAATTAAGAAAATACTTGTGGGTTTATAGAGTTCATGCCTGTGATTTATGGGAAGGAGCTATGAAGAGAGTATGGAATCCCAATGTCCAAGGTCCAGATACGAAGTCTGGTGTTAATTTTCTGGTACTGAGCAAAGTTAGGGAGTAAGTGCCCCAAAAGAGAAAAGGATCAAAGGTTCTTGTTATGAATGACTTGAGCCATGCTCCAGAAAAACATTTCCTGTCACACCATGCAAAATAAAATAGATCTAGCATAGAAACTAACAGAGTTCCCAACTAAGGGGCCAGTACAATTATTAGAGGCAAGTAACAACCCATGTGGTGCTGGGAAAGGGAAGAAAAGATACAGACATAACAGACCCAGGGTCTGTGATATTGTCAGGCTGCAGGTTCAACATGAGATTCCTTCCACAATATACTGTTGTAGTGAATGAATCAATATTAATCGAATGAAAGCATTGTGCTGACGTTTACTAAACCAGGTTTTTATAGAAAAATGTAACCTCACGTATATGTATTATCCTAGCGAATATGACTCATTAAAATTCATTTAAAATGTAAAATGTGTTACATGATGTAAGTAGTGCATAGCTGTATAACAATGTTAATATGTTGAATATATATAAGATTGAACTATATAACTACTTTATGAAAATAATCTGTGAGTGTCTAGATCTTCCGAAAAGATGATCTCTCTGCCATGTCCACTGACCCCGTGTAGGCTTGGCCATAGCAGCCTCAGCTCTTGACATTTTTCCCTCTTCGCTCACAGTCTCCTCATCCCTCTTCCCAAGCACTGATCTTGGTGCATACAAGGTATTCACTGTTATTTATGGAATGAAGAGCTAATGGGAGGAGGAAAGGAAAAGAACAACAAAGGCAGAAGGGAGGGAGGAAGGGAGTGAGAGAGGAAGAGAGGAGCTCTGTATCTGCTATCTTTAGGACCTTGCACAATTAATTAAACTGCGAAGACTGAATGCTTTTGTCTGAGAAAAGAAACGATAGGATTGCTATGAAAATTTAAAAACTACTGTATTGTGGCATCTGCACTATATTGGGCTGATAGCAGTAGCTAGAAGATTGCTCTCCATCTAATCACATCACAGTCTACCACAGACACACACCTCCCCACCTCCTGTGGTCTGTTACAAGAACCCTGGGATAGCAGAGATTTCCATGGGACTTGAGAAGTTATGGATGGATGAGTAAGGGATGAAATCACTTTTATTTCTAGCATGTCCATTGTATTTTTATTAATCCATCCACAGTCCCTTACCTGCTGACTGGGTATGGAATGTGGAAAGAACAACCTAACACTTCATGGTGTAAAAATTGTACCTGAGCCTCATAAGTACAGTTCTGTAACCGAGCAATCGGCTACATACAGGTCATCATCACATACTAGTAAATAAAGGCACTCTGTCACTTTCAGTAGAGTACAACTAATTTGACTATCAAAACTGTGTTTTTAGGCAGCTGAACAGAAGGTAGAGTTCATTAATCCATATTTAAATTAGAGCTCGTTTTCATTCTAGATAATAGGGAGAACAAATGCTATTATTTTTAAATTCTATGGAAATGTGAAAATAAATGCTATTCATATTATAGCTGCCTAGGGCTTTCATAAAAACAGTTAATTTCCAAAATAATGTATCTATTATATTTTATGTTTATGAGGATAATTTGAAACATATATTTCTACTCAGGGACTTTTGAACTAAGCAGTGGAACAAACTGCAATAATCAGCTGAACTACAAACCGAACTTGAATGTTAATGTGTTTCTATGTAAACAAATTCTTGTTACAAAGTATTGTTTGAGAAACTTAAAAGAAATTTTTTTTTTAATTTCACAGCTAAATCATCCAGCCTTGTCACATAGACCCAGGAGAGACAGAGTAGGGAGTGAAGAGGGCTGATCTGCACAATCTGATCTCCTGCTGGAGACCAGGGTGGAGCAGTGAGGGCAGCGCAGTAGGGAAAACCCTCTTCAAGATTCCCTCCAATATCCATGGTTAGTGTGAGAAGGGAGTTGGCATTGAAATCCTCACTATATCCTGATCCATCTTGCTTTCCTTTGGAGGGGGCTGTCTGATTTGTTTTCCAGCTTCCTCTACTTCTCTGACCTCTGGGGGTGTTTTGCTTCCTCTTGTTGACACTTTTTGTTCATCAGAATTACCCAGGGGGCTTTGAAACAGAGATGCTGGGGCTACAATGCCAGAGAGGCTGATGCTTGCTGTGGGGTAAGACCTAGGCATTGGTATCTTTGAAAAGCTCCATGTGAAAAGTAAGCAAATTCTTCCCTCTACCCCCATTTACTTTCAGTTGACATGTAATAATTGCACATATTTATTGGATACAGAGTTATATTTCCACGTGTTTAAAATGTGTAATTATCACTGAGAACTGTGGGAATCCTCTTTCTTAGTCTTGTTTGGGAGAAAGAAGTCTGCCAAGTGACTGATTTAGTCAAAAAAGAGAATTTATTGAAGGAAAACAGAGAGCAGAGAGTTTACTTAGAGAGACAGCACACGCTGAACAATGAGGCAGAGCAGACTGTTGAAAGTCTGAAGCCCCCCTCACCCCAAGAGTTCTGCATTGAATTTTGATGATGTTGGCCTGTTTCCTGAAGTTCCCCGATATCTTAAGTCTCTGCCTTTTTTCCTTGTCTAGTTTTCTGGCTCCTGCCTTAAGTCCAGGCTTTTTCCATGCCTAGTCCCCACTCCAGTCTTATGTGACACGTGCAGGCCGGTGTTGAATATAAATTGCACCTGGGGTCTCGTAGGAATTTCCTCCTTTGTCCTCTTCCCCTTTATCAGCATGTAGGTTAACCGCAGAGGGAGCAGTTCCTGGGGGGTCTTAAGGATTCCTCCTGTCTGCTTAGGTTATCTCCCCTCTGCCTTGCTCATATCTAGCATGCCTGTTTCTTGTGGTCCTTGGGGCGTGGGATTCTGCAGACCTCCCTGTCCTCAGGGGCTCCCCTGGTGCTCATGTCTAGCTGTCTGTTTGCTCTAACACAATGATCAAACGAGGGTAATTAGCATCTTCATCATCTCAGACATTTATCATTTCCACGTGTTAGGAACATTCAAATTCGTTTACCATTTGTAAATATAAAATAAATTTTTGTTGACTATATTCATTCTGCTGTGCACTAGAACATACATAGGTAGCTATAATTTGGTATCCCTTATGTAACCCCTCCTTATTTCCCCTCCACCAGCTTTCCCAGCCTCTAATCAGCACAATTTCATTCTCTACTTCTATGAGCTCAATTTTTTTTAACTCCTACGTATGAATAAGATCATATGATATTTATCTTTCTGTGCCTGACGTTTTTTCCCTTAGCATAATGTTCTCCAGGCTCATCCATGTTGCTGTGAATAATAGAATTTTATTCCTTTTTATGCTTGAATAGTATCCACATTTTCTTTATCCATTCATCCGCTGATGGACATTCACGTTGATTTCCTATCTTAGCTACCGTGAGTAATGCTCCGGTAAATATGGAGATGCAGACATCTCTTCAGTATAGTGATTTCCCTTCCTTGGTTAAATGCTCAGTAGTAGGAATGCTGGATCATGTAGTGGTTCTATTTTTCGTTTTTGAGAAGCCTCCATGCTGTTTTTCACAATGTTTGTACTGATTTACATTCCCACGGCCTTGCCTGCATTTGTTATTTTTTCACTTTTTGATGATGGCCATTCTAACCAGAGTAAGATATCTCATTGTGGTCTTGATTTGCATTTCCCTGATGATTAGTGATGCTGAGCATTTAAAAAATATACTTGTTGGCCATTTGTATGTCTTTTTTTTTCAGGAATGTTTATTCAGATCCTTTGCCCATTTAAAAGGTCAGATGAGTTTATTTTCCTATTGATTTGTTTGAGTTCCTTGCCTATTCTGGTGTTAGTCCCTTGTCAGATGAATAGTTTGTAAATATTTTCTCCCATTCTGCAGATTGTCTCTTCACTCTGTTGACTGCTTCCTTAGTTTGGTATAGTCTAATGTGTCTATATTTATTTTTGTAATCTGTGCTTTCAAGGTTTTAGCCATAAAATCTTTGCAATGCCAATTTCATAGAGCATTTTCCCTACAATTTCTTCTAGTAGTTTTATAGTTTCAGTTTATACATTTAAGTCTTTAATCCACTTTCAATTGATTTTTGTATGTGGTAAGAGTTAGGGTTCTAGTTTTTTTTCTTCAGCATATGGATATTGTTTTCCCAGCACAATTTGTTGAAGAGGGTGTCCTTTCCCCAATGTATGTTCTTGGCATTTTAGTTGACAATTAGCTAATTGTAAATACATGGGTTTATTTCTGGGTTCTGTTTTCTGTTCCACTTGTTTATGTGTCTGTTTTCATACCAATACCATGCTGTTTTGGTAACTGTAGCTTTGTGGTATATTTTGAACTCAGGCAGTGTGATGTCTCCAGCTTTGTGATTTTGTTTTGTTTTGCTCAGTATTGCTTTTGGCTCTTAGGGGACTTTTTTGGTTCCATATAAATTTTGTGATTAATTTTTCTAGTTCTTTAGAGAATGTCATTAGTATTTTGATAGAGATTACATTGAATATGTAGAATGCTTTGAGTTGTATGGTCATTTTACAACATGAATTCATCCCATTCATAAGCTTGAGATAACTTTTCATTTTTTTTGTCCTCCTCAGTTTCTTCAACCAGTCTTTTGTAGTTTTCATTTTAGAGATCTTTCACCTCCCTGGTTAAATGTATTCCTAATTATGTTATTTTTGTATATCTATTGTAAATAGGGTTACTTTCTTGGTTTCTTTTTCAGTTAGTTTGTTGTTAACTGTATAGAAATATTACTATTGTTTGTATGTGGATGTGTGTCCTACACCTTTACTGATTTCATTTATCAGTTCTACAAATTTTTTGGTAGAGTTTTAATGTTTTTCTATATATAAGAATATGCTGTCTGTAAAGAGGAACATTTTGACTTCCTATTTTTCCAGTGTGGATGTCCTTTATTTCTTTCTCTTGCATAATTGCTCTGGCCAGGACTTCCAGTACTCTATTGAGTAGAGTGGTAAAAGTGGGCATCCTTGTCTTGTTCCAGCACTTAGTAGAAAAGATTTCTCTTTTTCCCTTTCAGAATGATGCTAGCTGTGAATTTGTCACATAAAGTCTTTATTTTGCTAAGATATGTTCTACTATACATCATTTGCTGAGAGTTTTTATCATAAAGGGATATAGAATTTTATCAAATGCTTTTTTCTGTTATCTACTGGGATGACAATATCATTTTTTCTCCTTCATTCTGTTGGTTTAATATATCACATTTATTCACTTGTGGTATTGAAACATTCTTGCAAATTGACACTCTAACATCACGGCTAAAAGAACTAGAGAAGCAAGAACAAATGAATCAAAAAGCTAATAGAAGACAAGAAATAACTAAGATCAGAGTGGAACAGAAGGAGATAGAGACACAAAAAGTCATTTTAAAAAATCGGTGAATCTAGGAGCTGGTTTTTTATGAAAATAATAAAATAGACTGCTGGCTAGATTAATAAAGAAGAAAAGAGAGAAGAATCAAAGAGAAAAAATAAAAAATGATAAAGGGGCTATCACCACTGACCCCACAGAAATACACACAGAGAATACTATAAACACTTCTGTGTAAATACACTAGAAAATCTAGAAGAAATGGATAAATTCCTGGACACATTAAGACTAAACCAGGAGGAAGATGAATTCTTGAATAGACCAATAGCAAGTTCTGAAATTGAGGCAGTAAGGAATAGCCTACCAACCATAAAAAGCCCAAGACTGAACAGATTCACAGCCAAATTCTGCTAGAGGTACAAAGAGGAGCTGGTATCATTCCTTCTGAAACTATTCGAAACAATTGAAAAGGAGGGACTTCTCCATAACTTATTTTATGAGGCCAATATCATCCTGATACCAAACTCTAGAAGAGACACCACAAAAAAAGAAAACTTTGGCTGGGCACAGTGGCTCACGCCTGTAATCCCAGCACTTTGGGGAGCCAAGGTGGGCAAATCACAAGGTCAAGAGATTGAGACCATCCTGGCCAACATGGTGAAACCCATCCTTACTAAAAAGACAAAAAATTAGCTGGGCGTGGTAGCGCGCACCCATAGTCACAGCTACTAGGGAGACAGAGGCAGGTGAATCACTTGAACCTGGGAGGCAGAGATTGCAGGGAGTCGAGATAACGCTGCTGCACTCCAGCCTAGTGACAGAGTGAGACTCTGTCTCACAAAAAAAAAAAAAGAGAGAAACAAAGAAAATTTTAGGCCAATATCCCTGATGAACATCAATGTAAAAATCCTTAATAAAATACTAGCAAACTGAATCCAGCAGCACATCAAAAAGCTTATCTACCACAGTCAAATCAGATTCATTCCTGGAATGCAAGGCTAGTTCAACATATACAAATCAATAAACATAATACATCACATAAACAGAACCAATGACAAAAACCACGATTATTTCAGTAGATGCAGAAAAAGCCTTCAATAAAAGTCAGCATCCTTTTAGGTTGAAAACTCTCAAAAAACTAGGTATTGA
Organism: Callithrix jacchus; assembly: GCF_049354715.1. NCBI lineage: Eukaryota > Metazoa > Chordata > Mammalia > Primates > Cebidae > Callithrix > Callithrix jacchus. Next base: position 169,472,709 of record NC_133505.1, read on the forward strand.
TAGAGCGTATCTGAAAATAATAAGTGATTTATGAAAAATCCACAGCCAATTTCATACTGAATGGACAAAAGTTAGAAGCATTCCCTTTGAAAACTGACACAAGACAATGATGCCTTCTCTCACCACTCCTATTCAACATAGTATTGGAAGTTCTGGCCAGGGCATTCAGGTGAGACAAAGAAATCAAAGGTAATCAAATCAGAAGAGAGGAAGTAAATTGCCTCTATTTGCAGATTACATGATCCTTCAGTATCTAGAAAATCCCATCATCTCAGCCCAAAAGAGCCTTAGGCTGATAAGCAACTTCAGCAAAGTCTCAGGATATGAAATCAACATGCAAAAATCACAAGAATTCCTATACATCAACAATAGACAAACAGAGAGCCAAATCATGAATAAAATCCCATTTACAATTGCTGCAAAGAGAATAAAATACCTGGAAATACAGCTAGCAAGGGATGTGAAGGACCTCTTCAAGGAGAACTACAAGCCATTGCTCGAGGAAATAAGAGAGGACACAAACAAGTGGAAAAATATCACGTCCTCATGGATAGGAAGAACGGATATCATGAAAATAGCCAAACTGCCCAAAGTAATTTATAGATTCAATGCTATTCCCATCAAACTACCATTGACATTCTTCACATAATTAGAAAACAACTACTTTAAAATTCATATGGAACCAAAGAAGAGCTTAGATAGCCAAGAAAATTTTTAGCAAAAAGAACAAAGCTGGAGGCATCACACTACGTGACTTCAAACTATACTACAAGGCTACAGTAACCAACAGCATGGTGCTGGTACCAAAGAAGATGCATAGACCAATGGAACAGAATAGAGATCTCAGAAATAAGACCACACATCTGATCTTCGACAAACCTGGTTAAAAACAAGCAATGAGGAAAGGATTCCCTATTTAACAAATGGCACTGGGAGAACTGGCTAAGCGTACGCAGAAAACTGAAACTGGACCCCTTCCTTACACCTTATACAAAAATTAACTCAATGGATTAACAACCTAAATGTAAAACCTAAAACCATAAAAGCCTTAGAAGAAAACCTAGGCAGCACCATTCAGGACATAGGCATCAGTAAAGATTTTATGATGAAAACACCAAAAGCAATCACAACAAAAGCAAAAATTGACAAATGGAATTTAATTAAAAAGCTTCTGCACAGCAAAAGAAACTATCATCAGAGTGAACAGAAAACCTACAGAATGGGAAAAAAATTTTGCAATCTACCCACATGACAAAGTTCTAATATGCAGACTTTATAAGGAACTTAAATAAATTACAAGAAAAAATAACTCCATCAAAAAGTAGGCAAAGGACATGTACTGACACTTCTCAAAAGAAGACATTTATGCAGCCAACAAACATATGCAAAAAAGCTCAATATCACTGATCATTAGAGAAATACAAATCAAAACCATGATGAGTTACCATCTCCACCAGTCAGGATGTCAATTATTAAAAAGTCAAGAAACAAGAGATGCTGGCAAGGCTGTGGAGAAATAGGAACACTTTTACAATGTTGATGGGAATGTAAATTAGTTCAACTGGATAAAGAAAATGTGGTACATATACACCATGGAATACTATGCAGCCATAAAAAATGAGAGCATGTCCTCTGCAGGGATATGGATGGAGCTGGAAGCCATCATCCTCAGCAAACTAACACAGGAACAGAAAACTAAACACCGCATGTTCTCACTCATAAGATGGAGCTGAACAATGCGAACACATGGACATGGGAAGGGAGTAACACACACCAGGGCCTGTCAGGGGTTGGGGCGAGGGAGAGCATCAGGATAAATAGCTAATGCCTGTGGAGCTTAATACCTAGCTGATGGGTAGATAGGTGCAGTAAACAACCATGGGACATGTTTACTCGTGTAACAAACCTGCATGTTCTGCACATGTATCCTAGAACTTAAAATTTAAAAAAACCAAAAGGAAAGCAAAACAAAAAAAAGAACACATTCTTGCGTCCCTGGGATGAATGCCACTGGATCATGGTATGTTATCTTTTTCATGTGCTGTTGGATTTGATTTTCCAATATTTTTTGTTGATGAATTTCCCTATGTTCATTGGAAATATTGGTTTGTAGTCTCCTTTATTTGTTGTCTTTGTCTGTTTTTGGTATGAGGGTAATGCTGGCCTCATAGAATATGATTGGGAAAATTCTCTCCTCTTCAGTTTTTCAGAATTGTTTGAGAAAAATCTGTGTTTGGTGTTTTTTAAAAGTTTGGTAGAATTTGGCAGTAAATCCATTTGGTTCTGGGCTTCTATTTAGGGGGAGACTTTTAAGTGTGGCTTCAACTTCTTTGTTCATTATTGATCTGTCAGGGTTTTCTAGCTCTCCTTGTTTCAGTTTTGGTAGGTTGTATGTTCCCAGAAGTTCATTCATTTTCTCTCGGTGTTCCAATTTGTTGGCATGTGGTTGTTCATAATAGTCTCTGATGATCCTCTGTATTCCTGTGGTCTCTGTTGTTACGTCTCCATTTCTGATTTAAATTTATCTGGGTCTTCTCTCTCTTTTTTTTAGTATAGCTAATAGTTGTTTTCATAATTTTAAAATCTCTTCTATGAGACTATTTTAAATTTTTTACTGATACATAATAGATGTGCATATTTTCTGGGTACATATGATAATTCAGTACATTCACGTAATTTGTAAAGAACTAATCAGTGTGACTGCGATACCCATCACCTTAAAGATTTGTCTTTTCTTTATGCTAGAAATATTTGAATTATTCTCTTCTTAGCTATTTTGAAATATGCAGTAGATTGTTGTATACTATCGTCATCCTACCTATCTATCAAACACTTGGCCTTATTATTCTATCATATTGTATATTTATAGCCATTAATTACCTGGTTTTTATTTCCTCTCCCTTCCGCTCCCCTGCCCCCATTCTTTCCAACCTCTGGTAACAACCAATTTGTTTTCTATCTTAATAAGATCCACTTTTTTAGCTCCCACATGTAAGCAAGAATGTGTGATATTTGTCTTTCTTTGCATGGCATATATTACTTAACATAATGACTATGAGTTGCTGCAAAAGACAGGGTTTCATTCTTTTTTATGCTGAATAATATTCCATTGTGTACACATGCTACATTTACTTTATCCAATCATCCATTGATAGTCACTTAGGCTGATTCCATAGTTTTACCTATTGTGAAAAGTGCTACAATCAACGTGGGAGTACAGATATACCTTTAATATATTGACTCCCTTTCTTTTGTATAAATACCCAGTAAAGGAAATGCTGGATCATATGGGAGTTCTAGTTTTAGTATTTTGAGGAACTTTCATACAATTATTCATACTAGCTGTACTAATTCACATTCCCACCAACAGTGTGCAAGAGTTTCCTGTTCTCGACATTCCTACTGGCATCCATAATTTCCTTTTTGGTAAAAGGCATTTTAACTAGGGTGAGATGTTTCATTGTGGTTTGGATTTGGATTTGGATTTCTCTGATGATACACCCATTGGCTATTTGTAAGTCTTCTTTGGAGAAAAGTGTATTTGGATCTGCTGCCCATTTTTAAATTGGATTATTTACTTTTTGCTATTGAGTTGAGTCCCTTATAATTCTGGTTATTAATCACTTGTGAGATAGATAGTTTGCAAATATTTTCTCCCATTCTGTGAGTTGTCTCTTCACTTTGTTAATTGTTTTCTTGTTGGACAAAAGCTTTCTAGTGTGGTATAATCCCATTTGTCCATTTTGTTTTGATCGCCTTTGCTTCTGAGGTCTTACCCAAGTGACACTTACCCAGACAAATGTCCTGGAGCATTTTCCCCAATTATCTCTTGTACTAGGTTCACAGTTCGAGATCTTAAATTTAAGTCTTTAATCCATTTTGATTTGATTTTTGTAGATGGCGAGAGGTAAGAGTCTATTTCCATTCTCCTGCATATGGATGTCCAGTTTTCCTAGTACCATGTATTAAAGAAACTGTTCTTTTCCCATTGTGTGTTCTTGGCAACTTTTTCAAAAATAAGTTGGCTGTAAATGTGTGAATTTATATCTGGGTTCCCTCTTCTGTTTCGTTGGTCTATACGTCCACTTTTATGTCAGTACCATGCTCATTTGGTCGCTATATTGCTTCATAATATATATTGAAGTCTGATAGTGTGATGTCTCCAGCTGTGTTTGGTTTGGGGTGGTTTCTCTGTTCAAGATTTCTTTGGATATTTTGAGTCTTTTGATTCCATATAAACTTAGGATTTAAAAAAAATATTTCTGCAAAGAATGTCGTTGGTTTCTTATAGGGCTCACGTTGAATTTGTATGTTGCTTGGGGTGGTAATTTTAACAAAATTAGTTATTCTAATCCATGAGCATGGAATATCTTTTTACTTTTTTCTGGCCTCTCCAAGTCCTTTTATCAGTGTTTTATAGTTTCCCTTGTATAGGTCTTTCGCTCCTTCGGTCAAATTGATTCCTAGATATTTTATATTCTTTGTAACTTTTGTAGTTTGGATTGCTTTCTTGATTTCTTTTTCAGTCTGATTGCTTTTGACAGATAAAATTATGACTGATTTTGGTAGGTTGATTTTGTATCCTGCAACTGTACTGAATTTATTAGTTCTAATGGTTTTTTGGGGTAAGTCTTTAGGCTTTTGTGTATATAAGATGATATCTTTGAACAAGACTAATTTGACTTCTTCCTTTCTAATTTGGAAATTCCCTTTGTTTCTTTCTCTTGCCTAATTGCTGTAGCCAGGGCTTCCATTATTATGTTGAAAAAAAGTGATAAAAGTGGGTAACCTTTTCTTGTTCCATATCTTAGAGGAAAGGCTTTCAATTTTCCCTGTTCAGTATTATATTAGCTGTTAATTTTGGTATGTGGCTTTTATTATTTTTAAGTATGTTCTTCTATGCCAGTGTGTTGAGAGTTTTTATCATTAAGGAATGTTGAATTTTATGAAATGCTTTTTCCGTATCTATATGGTTTTCTTCTTGGTACTGTAAATATGCTGTATCACATTTATTGAATTGTATATGTGGAAACCTCCTTGCATCCCTGATATGAATGCTACTTGATCATGGTGTATTATCTTTTTGAAGTGCTTTTGGATTCAGTTTGCTAGTATTTTGTTGAGGATTTTTGCATCTATGTTCATCAATGATATGGGCCTGTAATTTTTTGTGTGTGTCCTTGTCTGATTTTAGTATCAGAGTAATGCTAGCCTTACAGAGATCACAAGTATTCTTTCTTGTACAAAAAATTTTTGAACAGTTTTTGTTAACATTTTTAAACCAGTTTTTTTTGGTTTTGTTTTCTTATTGATTTGTGAGTTCATATTATATACCTGGATTCAACTTCTTTATCAGGTGTATGCTTTGCAAATATTTTCTTCCAGTGCACAAGTTGTCTTTTTATTTTCTTAACAGTGCCTTTCAAAGAAAAGATATTTTTAAAATGTTTACAAAGTCCAGTTTTATCAACTTATTCTTTCATGGATCATGCTTTTTTTTTTTTTTTTTTTTTTTGAGACGGAGTTTCGCTTGTTACCCAGGCTGGAGTGCAATGGTGTGATCTCGGCTCACCGCAACCTCTGCCTCCTGGGTTCAGGCAGTTCTCCTGCCTCAGCGTCCTGAGTCGCTGGGATTACAGGCATGCCCCACCATGCCCAGCTAATTTTTTGTATTTTTAGTAGAGACGGGGTTTCACCATGTTGACCAGGATGGTCTTGATGTCTTGACCTCGTGATCCACCTGCCTCAGCCTCCCAAAGTGCTGGGATTACAGGCCTGAGCCACCGCGCCCAGCCCTGGATCATGCTTTTTTATGTCATATCTAATAAGTCTTTGCCTAACCCAAGATCACAAATTTTTTTTCCTGGGTTTTCTTCTAGAAGTTTTATAGTTTTATGTTTTACATTTAGGTCCATGATGGTTTGAGTTAGATTTTGTTTATGCCATGAGATATGGATCAATTTTTGCATATGATATGCAGTTGTTCCAGCATCATTTGTTGAAAAGATTATCCTTCTTCCATTGAATAGCCTTTGTACTTTTGTCAAAATCAGTTGTCACCAAGGATACACAGAAAGCAAATAAACTTATGCTAAGTGCCACATCATTAGTTCATTTGGAATGCAAATTAAAAATGGTGATACCACTACACCCCTATTAGAGTCGATAAAATGAAAAAGACTTATTATGACATGTCTTGGTGAGAAAGTAGAGGAACTGGAACATTCATACACTGTTGATGGGAATGTAAAATGGTACAACCAATTTAGAGAGGAGTTTACCAGTTTCTCAAAAAGTTACAGGTACAAATGCCATATGTATAGCCATTTCAATTCTAGGCATTTATCCAGAAGGAAAGAAAAAGTATGTTCATACAATGACTTCAACATGAATGTTGATAAGGGCTTTAATTGTAAATACCCCAAACTGGAAATAACCCAAATGTTCTCCTATAAGTTCTTGGATAAGCAAATTATGACATATGCATACTATGGACCACTACTACTGAGTAATAAAAAGAAATGAATTATTGACAAACACAACAGCATGGATGCATCTAAAAAATATATTGTTGACTAAAAGAAGCCAAACAAAAAGGAGTACATACTTTATGCTTCCATTTATATAAAACTCTAGAAAATACAAACATTTATTACCTTTATAGTGACAGAAAGCATGGGGTGGGGAGGGATGAGAGAGGAATGGTAAAGGAACATGAGAAAACTTTTGGGGTTGATGGGTATGTTCACTATTTTCACTGAAGTGATCGTGTTTCATGGGTGTATACATCTGTCAAAAGTCATCAAACTGCATACTTTAATAGTGCATTTTTTAATACTACAATAAAGCTGCTAAAAAATATAAATTTTTTTGAAGAGTTTGAGTATGATTGGTATTAGTTCTTCTTTAAACATTTGGTAGAATTTAACAGTTAAGCAATTAGATCCTGGGCTTTTCCTTGATGGAAGATTTTTTATTATAGCTTCGATTTTGTTACTCATTACTGGTTTATTGAAATTTTCTCTTTCTTCATGGTTCAATCTGAGTAGATTTTATGTGTCCAGAAGCTTATCATTTTTTCTAGGTTTCTAATTTGTTGGTGAATAGTTGTTTATAATAGTCTCTAATGATTTTTATGTCTGTGATCATAGTTGTTAAATGTCCCTTTCATTTCTAATTTTATTTATTTTGGTCTTCTCTTTTTTTTCTTTTTCTAGTAATTTTGCTTATCTTTAAAAAACAACTTTCTAAATCTTCAAATTTCTAAAAAATACTTTTCCTTGTTTATTTCTGCTCTAATCTTCATAAAGTTTCAAAAAATTTTGCATTTTTTATCTTGCTTTTTTAATTCCCTGAGATAAATCATTAGGTTATTTATTTGAATTCTTTCTACTTTTGATATAGGTGTTTATTGCTCTAAACTTCCCTCTTTGTACTGAGTTTGCTGTATCTTATATGATTTGGTATGCATATAGGGTTTTCATTTTCCTAGTTTCAAGACTTTTTTTTAATTTACTTCTGAATTTCGTCATAGACCCATTGGCCATTCAAATGCATGTTGTTTGCTCTTCATGCATTTCTATTTTCAACGTTCTTGTTGATTTCTGGTTTTATTACAGTGTGATCTGAGAAAACACTTACTACAATTTTGATTTCTTGAAATTTGTTGGGACTAGTTTTGTGGCCTAATATGTGGTTTATCCTGGAGAATGTTCCACGTGCTGATGAGAAGAATGTATATATTGCAGCTTGATGAAATGTCTTGTCTTTTAGGTACATTTGGTCTGTAGTGCAGTTTAAGTCCAATGTTTCTTGGTGAATTTTCCATCTAGATGATTTTTCCAAAGCTTAAAGTGGGGTGTTGAAGTCCCCAGCTTTTATTATACCGAGGTTTATCTCTCTCTCTTTAGCTAATAATTTTATTATATGTGTGGGTATTTTGGTGTGTTGGGAGCATAAATATTTATAATTGTTATATTCTTTTCCTAAATTGATCATTTAATCATTATATAATGACTTTCTGTATGTTTTTAATTTTTTTACTTAAAGTCTATTTTGTTTGATATAATTACACTATTCCTGCACACTCTTGGTTTCCATTTGTCTTAGTCCATTTAGAGTTGCTATAAAGGAATATTTTCTTCCATTTGTCTTAGTCCATTTAGAGTTCCTATAAAGTAATATCCAAGGCTGGTCAATTTTGGGGGGGAAAAAGATTTATTTAGTTCATGGTTCTACTAGAAAGTTCAAGATTGGGGATCTGGCAAGGGCCCAGGCTACTTCCATCATGGTGGAAGGCAAAGGAGAACAGGTGTGTGCAGAAATTTCATAGTGAGAGAGGAACTAGGAGAGAGGGAAGGATGATGCCAAGCTGTTTTTTTGTTTTTTTCTGAGATGGAATCTTATTCTGTTGCCAGCTGGAGTGCAATGGCACAATCTCAGCTCACTGCAACCTCCACCTTCTGTGTTCACGCAATTCCCCTGCCTCAGCCTCCTGAGTAGTGGGGGTTACAGGTGCCCGCAAACATGCTTGGCTAATTTTTTGTGTTTTAGTAGAGTTGGTTTTCACCATTCTGGCCAGGCTGGTCTTGAACTCCTGACCTTGTGATCTGCTTGCCTTGGCCTCCCAAAGTGCTGGGGTTACAGGTGTGAGCCACTGCAGCTGGCCCAAGCTGTTCTCAACAACCAGCCTTCACAGAAACAAATAAGAATGAGACCTCACTTCCCTCTGGGGGGCAGCATTAAACTCTTCATGAGGCATCTGCCCCCATACCCCAAACACCTCCCATTGGGCCCCATCTTTAAAATTGGGGACCAAATTTATATATGAGGTTCAGGGTGACAAATATCCAAACTATAGCACCATCCCTTTTCTTTCAGAAAGTCTGTCTCTCTATAGGTGAAATTTCTTGTCAGCAGTATGTAGTTGTTTCATGGTCTTTCTTCTGTTTTGTTTAACATGTAGCCAGTCTGTATCTTTTAAGTGGGGAATTTACCCTTTAAATTCAAAGTTGTTATTGTTTGCATTTTACTAGTTTTCTGAATATTTCATATGTCCTTTGTTTCTTTCTTCCTCTTTTATTATCTTTTCAGTCTTGTGGGACTTCTTGTAATATTAATGTTTGATTCCTATCTCCTCTCATTTTTGTATCTACTCTGCCAATGAGTGTTATATTTTCATGATGATAGATATCCTTTCACTCACAGATGCAGGACGCCCTTAAACATTTTGTAGCACTAGTTTAGTGGTGTTGAATTTCCCTCAGGTTTTGCTTGTCTGGGAAATCTTTTATTTTTTATTCATTTATGAAGGATAGTTTTGTTGGGTATAATATTCTTGGCTGATAGCTGTTGTTGTTTTTTCTTTCAGTAATTTGAATATATCATTCTGTTCTCTCCAGGGCTGTATGGTTTCTGCTGAGAAATCTGCTTTTAGTCTGATGGAGATTCCCTTGTATGTGACTGGATGCTTTTCTCTTGCTGTTTTTAGAATTTTCTCATTACCTTTTACTTTTGAGAGTTTAACTATAACTTGCCTTAGAAAGGACTGTTTTGGGTTGGATCTATTTGGGGATTTGAACTTCCTGTATCTGTATGTCTAAATATCTTTCTAGACTTGGGAAATTTTCAGCTATTATTGCATTAAATAAATTTTCTATGATTTTTTCTATTTTTTGTTATTCTGGAACTTTGAAAATGCAAAAATTTTTTCACTTAGTGGTGTAATGATGTCCCATATATCAGGTAGGCTCTCTTCATTCTTTTTTATTCTTTTTTTCTCCTTTTGACTAGATTATTTTTAAAAACCTATCTTTGAGTTCAGAAATTCTTTTGTTTTTCCTGCTTGATCTAGTCTATTGTTGAATTTCTCATTCGTATTTTTTTATTTTCCTCATTATATTTTTCAGTTAAGAGATATTTGTTTGGTTCTTTTGTATGATATCTATTTCTTTTTAAAAATTTCTCATTTAGATAATGAATTATTTTCCTAATTTATTTCTTCTGTAACCTGTTGAGTTTCCTTAAGATGATTATTTTGGATTTTTTTTTCAGATATTTCATAGATTTTCTTTTCACTCTGTTACTGAAGAATTATTGTGTTCCTTTGGAAGTGTCATGTTTTCTTGCTTTTTCATGTTTCCTTGTTCCGTACATTGATATCTGTGCATATGATGTAACAGTTGCTTCTTCCAATTTTATGGAGTAGCTTTTGTAGAGAAAGACTTTTTCTTGTAGATGTAGCTAAAATAAAATTGGTTGGGTAGGGTGCTTTGATTTGATTCTGAGTGATATGCAGTCTCCATATCATTTCTTTAGCTATAATTAATGTCAGTAATGTGTGTCAGTTTGCAAAGGCTTAGGCCCTGGTTATTTGTGGAGTCTGCAGTGCAGTTTTTCTGGGTACAAGGATGCTGGGTGCCAGTTCTTAGGCCCTTGGTTGGGGGCAATGTGAAGGCACACTGTGGCCCTGCTGCAGGAGGGGGTATGCTCATGGAGGGTGGTGATGGCAGGCCCTGGGCAAGATAATCCATGGGCCTCTGGGTGATGCATATGGGCACTCAGCTACCTCACTACTAGGGTGCATAGAGTTGACAGTGATGGGGATGACAGACCCTGTTCAGACCAGTTCTCAGACCCAGAGGCTGTGTGTACAAGTGCCAGCAGTGATGGTGGCACTGATAGGCTTTAGTCATGCTAGACATTAGGCTCCTGGGTGGCACATGTGGGTGCTGGTAGTGGCAGCAGTGAAGTCTGAGCAGGCTGGACAAAGAAGTAAATTCCAGCACATGCTGCAACATGGACGAACCCTGAGGACATTATGTTAATTGAAATAATCCAGTCACAAAAAGACAGTATTTATGATTCATTTTTATAAGTTATCCAGAGTAGTCAAATTCAGATTGAGAAAATAGAATGGTGGACTAGGGGCCAGGGATAGTGAGTTGTTCTTTAATGTAAAGAGTTTCAATTTTGTCAGATGAAAATTTCTGGAGATTGGTTGTGCAAAGATGTAAATGTATTTAACATTTCTAAACTGCACATTTTGAAATAGTTAAGAAGATAGATTTTATGCTGTGCATATTTTACCACAATAAAAATATATTTGTTTGTTTTTTTGAGTTGGAGTCTTGCTCTGTCACCCAGGCTGGAGTGCAGTGGTGCTATCTCAGCTCATTGCAACCTCTGCCTCTGGGGTTCAAGTGATTCTCCTGCCTCAGTGTCCTGAGTAGCTGGGATTACAGGTGGACAACAAAACATCTGGTTAATTTTTGTATTTTTAGTAGAGACAGGGTTTCAACATTTGACCAGGGTGGTCTGAAACTCCTGACCTCAGATAATTTACCCACCTCGGTCTCCCAAAGTGCTAGGATAACAGGTGTGAGCCACCATTCCTAGCTCAATTTTTTTTTTAATAAATAAAAGCTTTCTAGTTAATTCCATGGTTGAGAACCACTAAAATCATCCAAACTGCAGGCAATATTATTTTCTGCTTCTTTCCTCATAATAGCCAAGAAAGACTAGAACTTTCAAACGCTCTACTACATAAAAGACAAAAAAAAAACCAGCAATATCATGAAAATTAATAATGAGGCCTTACTAACAATGAGAGTTTTCTATCCCTTCTCTGATAAGTTTATATCAAGGGCTCTCAATCGTCACCATTCCACACCATGTTCATAGGATGTGTTCATCAAGGCTCAAAGTGCCGGCCTGTTGCCATGGCCCGTGTTCTACCACTGATCTTGGTTTTAGTTTGTAGTCAGAGAATATACTGCTTATGATTTGAGTTCTTTTCATTATGATAATTTTACTTCCCAGCATGCAGTTTATCATAGTAAATTTTCTAGACGCATAGGGAAAAAAATGTGCATTTTGCTTTTCCTGGGTGGAATGCTTCATAAATGCCAGAAAAGGTTAAGTTCGTTGATAATGTTCAGGTATTTTATGTTCGTAGCGATTTTTCTGTGTATTTATTCTACAAGTAATTTAGAGAGGGCTGGGTACAGTGGATCATGCCTGTAATCCCAGCACTTTGGGAGGCCATGATGGGAGGATTGCTTGAGTCCAGGAGTTGGAGACTAGCCTGGAAAACAGAGTGAGACATTATTAAAAATTAGCCAGGTTCTGTCGCACATGCCTGTAGTCCCAGCTACCTGGAAGGCTGAGGCAGAAGGATTCCTTGAGCCCAAGAGTTCAAGGATGTAGAGAGCTGGGACTGTACCACTACACTCTAGCCTGTCTAGAGACAACAAGAGCCTGTCTCTAAATAATAATAATAAAATAATAATAATATAATTTTATTATATCATATTATAAATATGTTAGTTGTTAATAATAAAATAAATTTTATTATCAATAAAGTAATATATTAAATTTTATTACTTTTATTAATTATTATTTAGAGAGATGTGTTGAAATCATGATAATTGTGGCTTTATCTATTCTTTCTTACAGTTTTGAAAATTCCACTTCATGTATAAAGTTCAGTTGCACGAATTTGATACAAAAATATTTTGGATTGCAATATTCTCTTGATGAATTGGTACCTTTATTGGTATAAAATGATCCTCTTTATCAGTAGTAATATTCTTGGCTATGAAATAAACTTTGCTAATATAAACACTCCAAATGTTTTATGAATTGTGTTTGTATTCTATATATTTTTCCATCCTTTTTCTTTTAACTTATTTTTTATGTTTAAAGTAATTTCTTAAAGGAAACACATACTAGGTCTTGTTTATTATTCAATCTGGCAATTTTGGTCTTTTAATTGGGTTACCTTGTTTATTTATATTTAGTATCATTATTGATATAATTCAGTATAAATCGCGCATCTTGCTATTTGTTTTCTATTTGTCGGATCTGTTGATTCTTCTGTTTTTTTCTGCCTTCTTTTAGGCTGAGTATTTTTTATAACTGTTTTATCTCCTTTGTTAGCTTATTAGCTATAACTTTTTGTTTTGTTATTTTAATTATTACTTGAGGGTTTACAGTATATACCTTTGTTTTTTCACAGTCTACCTCAAGTGACACGATACAAATGTGTGTGTAGTGTAAGAACCTCCCTAGCCTTTGTGCTAATGTCAAAAATATTACTTGTGCATATCTTATAAGCCTTGTGATACATTATTACTTTTGCTCTAATAATTCATTTATTTTAAGTAGACTTTTTAAAAAGAAATAACTTTTGAAACCTTTGCCAAAATATTTTTCAGTTCTCTTCATCCTTCTGTACAGATGCAGGTGACTTCTGGTATCATTTTCCTTCTGCCAAAAGGACTCCCTTGCACAGTTCTTACAGTTCGGGTTTGCTTAGAGGAATTCTTTCAGCTTCTCTATTTCTAAACAGTTTTCATTTCACCCTTGTTTTTGAGAGATGTTTTGATTGGCACAGAATTCTCGGGTGACAGTTCTAATCTTTCGGTACTGAAAGGAAGTCGCTTTCTTGTTTGCTGGTGTGCGTGATTTCTGAGGAGCATCTCTTGTCATTCTTGTCCTTGTTTCTTTTGTGTGACACTTCTTCTGCAGCTGCTATTAAGATTTTCTCTCGTGAGTGGTTTTAAGCAATTTGCTTGTGACGTGCATGGGTTTAGTGTTTCTTCTGGAGTTAATTAAGCTTCTAAATTCATGGATTCTTAGTTTTTATTAACTTTGGAAAACATCAGCCATTTAAAAAAGATTTTCTTGTCACTTCTCCTTCTCTTTCTTCTTTTCAGGTAATCTATTTCCAGATATTAATATATAAGGCTGCTTGAATTTGTACCACAGCTCACTGATATTCCCTTCGTCTTTTTTCAGCCTTCTTTTTCTCTCAGGTTTGTTTTAGATGTGTGCTCTTGCTCTCTCTTCAGGTTCATTAATCTTTTTTTCTTCAGTGACTGTTAATCCTATTACTATATCTTTAATGTTTCTTAATATGTTCGATCATTTTCATGCTTTCTTGGACATATGACACATAGTATTATCTGTTTTAATCTTCTTGTGTTCTAATTCTAATATCTGTGTCAGTATTGGGTCAGTTTTGATGGATTGACAAAATTTTCTTCTGTATGATTCACATTTTCTAGATTATTTGCACATCTGGTAAATTTTTTATTGGATGTCAAATATTATTTATTTTGCATGTTTAGTCCTAGATATTTTATATGTCTATAAGTTCTGAAGCATCATTTTGGATGCAGTTAAATTACCCAGAAACAGTTCGATCTTTCCCAGACTTCCTTTAAATCTTTGCTAGGCAGAACCTGAGCAGCAGTAAGTCTAGGTTGATTTTCCCCAACAACTGAAGCAATACTCATCCGACTCCTCTACCTAATGTCTGGCGAATTGTGCGGCTCTCTACTCTGTCTGGTGGGAACACAGTCTGGTCCTCGCTTTGTGAGAATCCTCTCCTCCTTTTGTGTGGTTCACTCCCAGCCTTCCGTAGTTTCATATGTGCATGTGCAGAACAGATTTTAGCTGAGGACTCCCTGTTGTTCACCAAGGGGTGAGTAAATCTTTCCTCTTCTGTCCTATGTGCTGTGAACTTCATCACCTTGACCCGCAGAATACAGTTCCATCTCCAGCCTTCCCTGGACTCCCCTGCTCCACAGCAGCCTGTTAGCAAGACCCACAAGACTCCTTTAGGGCCCGCCATTCATTGCTGCCTGATGCCCAACATCTAACAGCCATTCCTTTCTTCAGCTTATCCTGCTCTTTAGTGTTTTCAGAAGGAAGAAAAAATGTAGTCCCTGTTACTTTACCTTAGCAGGAGGCGGAAGCTGAATTGGTCTGGAGGTAGTGAGGAAATTAAAGAGAGCCAACAGTCTTTCAGTATTATCAGTTATTTTTGTAACAAAAATAAGAATAGTAGATTTTCCAGATTTCTGCAAACGAAGAAAAGGCATAACATGCAGAGAGATTATGTATTTTGTGGGACGTCATTGCCTGTGATGAGAAGACTTTTAGAGTGCTGGACCTTGAGAGTTTTATCAAATTATTACTTAAATGTGATAGTGGCCAGGAAATACTTTCTTGAACTGCTTTTTATATTTTATTTAAAATGTCTTTATCATATTGCCATGAATTCTTAAATTTTTAGTGTGTTTTCTAGGTAATCAAATAAATAAGCAATTTAATATTATTTATCATCTGAGAGAAATTATGAATATTTTAGAACTGCTATACAGAAGAGCAATAATGTCAAAATATAATCAATAGAAGTTTCATTTTAAAATCTCTTTAGCGTTTTGAGAAATTAGAGATCACTGAAAATTGAAAGATAGTATAAGTTAATGTTTGTTATCATATTGAATAACATATTACCAAATTTAAACTTAAAATTCAAAGATTACTAGTAGCAAAATGAAGCACATTTCACCATTACTGTTCTTCAAAAGAACAAGCCATCACCAGTGCTGTATTAGTCTGTTTTCACGCCACTGATAAAGACATACCTGAGAGGGGGAATTACAAAAGAAAGAGGTTTAACGGACTTACAGTTCTAAGTGGCTAGGGAGACCTCACAATCGTGGCAGAAGGCAAAAGGCACTCCTTACATGGCTCCTGCAAGACAGAGAATGAGAGTCAAGCAAAAAGGGTTTCGCTTACAAAACCATCAGATCTTGTGAGACTTATTCACTACCATGAGAGCAGTATGGAGGAAACTTCCCCCATGATCCAATTGTTTTCCGTCAGTTCCCTCCCACCACACGTGGGAATCATGGGAGCTACATTTTAAGATGAGATTTAAGATGAGGGTGGGGACACAGCCAAACCCTATCAAGTGCCCACCCATGCAGAGAATGGCATAGACTTGCCATAAGTAGAATCCCAAGCTCAATTTTGTTTATAAATGTGTTAATTTAAACAATCTTTGTTATTAACTCAACATGATTTTTTTTTTTTTTTTTTTTTTTTGGTAAGGCTTTGTGTGTCTCAAAGCTACTAATATAGTGATATGGCCAATTCCCTTGAGCAAGCATGGACTTGAAGTGCCTAAAAATACACTCAGAAATGGTAGTGAGAGGACGTTCTGGTACTGAATCTTGCCAAGCACACCATATTGCAGAAAATTTTACTACAGTATCCAAAAGATAAATGATCCCTTGTCAATTTATTGTTTCCATTAGCATTTTATATTTTAATTCATTAATATTATATATTGCTTTGTTAAGCATGGGTTCTAAATATTGCTTCTGTTGTTAATAGATTGTTTTAACAATTATCACTGTATTAAATAAAAAGCAAATACTTCATTTGAAAAGTAAATACCTGTAATTGCTCAGAAATTTTATTTTTTAATTCGGCTTATAGAGAGACTTACTTCCACAGTCTTACTAGGATGTGCATTTCCAAAGTATTTTAGAAATTATGCATCTATACGACTGGGTTAAGCATTTGATATATGACAAAAGAGAGGTAAAGGCCATCTTTTAAGTTTCTGACTTAAATAAGAGAAGATGTGAAAAAAGGATACTTTTCTTGTGAGAATGAAATAAATGAGTTGAATTTGGAATACACTCAGTTTGAACGTGCCCGTCAGAGTAGCAAAGGAATATGTTGATTTGAAGTTCAAAAGAAAGGTTTGAGCTGATGTCATTTGTCAGAATAACGGGTAAGGCACAAAAGAAAGATTTGAGCTGATGTCATTTCTCAGAATAACTGATAAGGCATGGGTGGAGCTTAGACAATTCACTTGGACCATGAAGAGCAGTACCGTTTGGTAGAAATACAATATGAACACATATTATTTTATACTCTTCTGTTAGCCACATTTTAAAAAGTAAGATAAAATTGGTAAAATTAATTTTAATGAATTAGACTGATATATTTTAAATATCATCTCAACATGTGGTTTTAGCCACATTTCAAACACAACCACAGGTAGCTCCTGGCTGCTGTGCTAGACAGTGCAGGTGTGGAGTGAGAAGGGAGTGGTAAGAACAAAACCTAGGGGAATCCCAACACTAAAAGAACACTGCAGGATGCAGAAGACACTCAGGTGGAGGCAGAGAGACGTCTTTTTACATCTCAGCTTCTGGAGGATGCAGAAGACACTCAGGTGGAGGCAGAGAGTCATCTTTTACATCTCAGCTTCTGGAGGATGCAGAAGACACTCAGTCAGAGAGCAGCATCTTCACATCTACCTCCCGGGAGTTACTTTCTAGATAGGTGGCACATGAAAGGTCAATTAGAAGATATTCTCACTCTATCAGTGATGAAGACCTCACTCCCCAAACCAGTTTCCATTCTGAGTACGGTCATCTCTGCCCTAGGTTACAAATTAGCCATTCCTTGTAATGTAAGGCTTGCAGGTATATTAACCAACCATATCTTAAAATAGTGCAATGTGGTAGCATCCCTGTAACAATATTAACCATTTAGTAACATATTACTGTCTTGGCTGGACCAAGACTTCAAATCTAGAAAGTGAAAATTTGAGTGTAAAACCACAATACCACTGCCTTGCTTAGTGCTTTGGAGTTTATTTGCAGCCGTTTATTCTTTTAAATGTTTTTATTTCCATAGGTTATTGGGGAACAGATGGTATTTGGTTACAAGTGTAAGTTCTTTAGCAGTGATTTGTGAGATTTCAGTGCACCCATCACCCAGGCAACATACACTGTGCACAATTTGTAGTCATTTATGCCTCACTTACTTCTCACCCTTTCCCCATGAGTCCCCAGAGGCTATTGTGTCATTCTTATGCCTTAGCATCCTCATAGCTTAGCTCCTACTTACAAGTAAGAACATACAATGTTTGGTTTTCCATTCCTGAGTTACTTCACTTAGAATAATAGTCTTCAATCTCATCCAGGTCACTGTGAAGGCCATTCATTCCTTTTTCTGGCTGAGTAGTATTCCATTGTATATATATACCACAGCTTCTTTAGCCCACTTGTTGACTGATGGGCATTTAGGTTGGTTCTACATTTTTGAAATTGAGAATTGTGTTGCTAAAACATGTGTGTGCAAGTATCTTTTTCGTATAATGACTTATTTTCCTCGGGGTAAATACCCAGTGGTGAGATTGCTGGATCAAACGGTAGTTCCACTTTTAGTTCTTTAAGGAACTGCCACACTGTTTTCCAAAGTGGTTGTACTAATTTACATTCCCACCAGGAGTGTAGAAGTGTTCCCTGTTCACTGTATCCATGCCAACATTTAATATTATTATTATTTTATTATGGCCATTCTTGCAGGAGTAAGGTGATATTGCATTGTGGTTTTGATTTGCATTTCCCTGATCATTAGTGATGTTGGCATTTTTTCATATGTATGTTTGCCATTTGTATATCTTTCTTTGAGAGTTATCTATTCGTGTCCTTAGCTCACTTTTTTGATGGGATTGTTTGTAATTTTTTCTTGCTAAATAGTTTGAGTTCTTTGTAGATTCTGCATATTAGTCCTTTGTCAGATGTATAGATTGTGAAGATTTTCTCCCACTCTGTCGGTTGTCTGTTTCTTCTGCTGACTGTTTCTTTCACCGTGTAAAAGCTCTTTAGTTTCATTAAGTACCAGCTAGGCAGTAGGCACCAGACAGCCATGGTACTGGTGTTAAAAATAGGCACATAGACCAATGGAACAGAGTAGAGAACCCAGAAATAAATCCAAATACTTACAGCCAACTCATCTTTGAACAAGCACAAAGTGGGGAGAGGACACCCTATTCAACAAATGGTGCTGGGATAATTAGCAAGTGGCATGTAGGAGAATGAAACTGGATTCTTATCTCTCACCTTATGTGAAAATCAACTCAAGATGGATGAAGGACTTAAATATAAGACCCGAAACTATAAAAATCCTAGAAGACAACATTGGAAAAACCCTTCAGATATTGACTTAGGCAAAGATTTTATGATCAAGAGCCTGAAAGTAAATGCAATAAAAACAAAGATAAATAGCTGAGACTTAATTAAACTAAAGAGCTGTTGCAGCCATTCATATCCAGTACCTCATTTGGGCCCAGAGCCAACCTGGTGAAGACTCAAAGATTACTGCAAGGGAGGGGAAAGCATCGGTAACGAAGCTTTCTTCTTTCTGGTGTTTTTCTTTATTCCTTACTCTTCTTGCTCTTCTCTGCTTCTTTCATCTCACCTTTCCTATCTTTTTTCCTCCTTTCTCCCATTCTTTGTCCCCTTTATTCCTTTTCCATTAATTTCTCATCTCCCATATTTAATTTATGTGTGTATGGTGTATCACTTAGCCGATTCTAGCATGGACTGGTAATGAATGTTTTCTCACCTTTTATATTGTTGAACACTGTCTTTGGCGCTGGGGTTTTATTTTACTTTGATTTAAGCAATATTTTCAATTCATAATTTCACTTAAGTTGTTAATTTCCAAAATTTATTTAGCGCCTGCTGTCAGTCTTATTCTTAAATTAAGAACCATGCAGTAAATTAGTGCATACTGGTAATTATATTTTCTAAAATTATTGAAGCAAATCAACCTAGAATGTCAAAGTATTTTCTCAAATGAAGCTAAGCCAAACCCGTAATTTAAGTTTACTTCTAATTTGAATTGCAAAAACACTCCTTATAATCGATTTCTATACTTTCTCTGGATCGTGGATCAGGAACCAAGGACTGCTACAGTCATTAAAAAAAACATAAAGAGCAACTTTTTCAGGTATCTCATTTTATAGATATTCATGCTAAAGCTTAGAGGGGTGCCCTGCAACAGATTAGAAGCAGAGGCAGGTTTAGAAGAAAAAACTTTGAGACAACCCAAACTTAGTGCCCCTGACTCTGTTCTAGGCAAGACCGAGATTGAGGGCCCTTTCTCCTTGGCTCTCTGACTTCTATTTTGTTTTCTACTTTTTATATCTGACTGTCATAAGTGGGTGGTTCTTTGTGTTGTCTCTCTCTCTCTCTCTCTCTCTTTCTCTTCTCCTGCACATTCCTCCTCTTTCTCTCTGTGCATATGTGTCTTCTTTCTCTTCTTCCCCCTTCTGTATGTGATGTTTCTCTCTCTGTCTTTCTCTCTGTGTGTTTCTTTTATGTCTCTCTCTCACACTCTCTTCCTCTCTCTCTCTCTCTGTCCCCCTCTGTCCCCCCTATTTGAGTCCAGAATAAAGCAAACAGAATGAGTAAGTGGGATGCTTCCCTGTGAATCAGATGGCAGCAGAACTGGATTTGTTTTCCCCAAGACCTGAAAGTCCCATCTCAAGCCCCTCCCGACTCTGCTCCATGCCTGGACTGGCTGCTGCTCTCAGCAGGCCTTATTTCTCGCCAGCAGCAGGGGCAAGTGACAGTTTTTTTTTCTGCCTTGGGTTTGATTTCGTGGGTGTTTTATTATTGGAGGGGTGAAATGTTATGAAGGAAGATGACAACAACAGTTTTTTGTCACATTGGCACACAGGGTCATTACTGTACATTCATAACCTTAGAGAATTGAGTGTTTACTGGACTATCAGAAATGGCAGCATGGGATGTAATGAAAGCATCAGAGCTCAGAATTTGTTTTTAAATGAAATCACATGGACAAACGTACACATCCTTAATGAATGTAGTCACTGTGGTTTTCTTCCTGGCACATGTGTGTGTGTTTGTGTGTGTGTGTGTGTCCATGCATACACACAATCCAGTATCTTTCACCTGGTGTCCCCATGGCTTCCAGCCTTTTGAGGTCACCCTGTTCTCTAATATTAAAGGGAAACTCAAGTCCTCGTCCCACGGACTCTGAGAAATGTAGTGGCTTGTTTTCCCCCTTCCTCTCTCCAGTAGTCCCAAGGATTTTTAAGAGGCTATTTAGTTTCTTCCGGCTCCCTCCCTGTGACTCCCTCTTCTGTTGGATTCCCTGTCCTTCTTTTGCGTCTTACATCCAGCACGTGACATCCCCTTCCACGTGTGTCACATGCTGCCCGGGATTCTTTCATGCCCCAAAGTACAGCAAGTGCAAGGTCCTGCATGCCACACACTTTCACTGGGGGTTTGGGGAAAGGCATGGCAGGTCCAGCACATCACAGTGAAAGGAAATGGAATCAGAGTAACATGAAATCTTCGCCAGCAATGCCCTCACAATCACCTGCGTTTTCCCGACAGGAGGAGGTTCTGGGTATTTTTACGGTCACTGCTGCTGTTGGTTTTGCCTGCTATGCCTCCTTTAAGCCCGCTGACTCTTCCACACTCTTCCCATGCACTTTCAAACTCTTTCCTCACCTTCTCACCGGCTGCCAGATTCACATCCCAAGCAGCTATTTTCCATGTCAAGCACTTGAGCTATTCAGCCCTTACCTCAGACTAGAATCTAAGCCACCTTTGCAGAGTCAAAATTGAATCTTTGCTAAATAAACCATCTAAAACTCCTTGTCTAACTGTTAGCACCAAAAGAAACCTCTATGGAATTTTGAAATCATGGTTTCTTTAGCACGGTCAAAATTGTAGGCAAGTTTCTTTAATCAAGGGTAGAATAGAGCTATTCTCTTCACATACCGAATAAGACTCAGGGGAGGAAGGATTATTTTCAGTTTGTGAAAATTATCACCAGTATTGCTTTCAATATGACTTTCTGTCCTCAATCTCTCTTCTTCAGGGACTCAAATAACAAAATTTATCAGACCTTTCATTCTGTTTTGTGCATCTCCTACTGTGTCTACTTTTCATTCTGTTTTTTTCTCTGCATTATCTGGGTGTTTTGTACCAACCCTTCATCGAGTTCTTTATTCACCTAATCAGGGTGGATAATCAGCTCCCAAACCTATATATTAATTCCCTAATTTCACAATACTATGGTGTTTTTCTATTCTAGAATTTCTATTTGATTCCTTCTGTATGCTCCAGTTCTTCAGGACTGGATGGGAACACTTCACATTCTCCTCTTTTTGAATGTGTTTGTCATAATTAAAGCTTAGATATTACAATGATACTTAATTTGCCTGTTGACTACTCTGAATTGTCTGACTTTATTCTTGGATTTCAGTCGTTTGCTTTTGGCTTCCGGCATGACTTGTTATATTTGATTTGGTGCCAGAAATTGTGTATGGAAGGGGCTAGAGAGCTAGCGGCAGGTGTCTAGTACTTGCCTCCTTCACAAAGAAGAACCACGATAGTGAGTAGCTAATCAAACCTTGAATAGATTATCTAAGAAAGACACTGGAATTCAACAAAAAAGTAACAGTAAGCACCTAAGGCAAAAAAGGAGAGAGAAGCAAGGCAGTCTTCTCAGCTGGGATTGGCCAGGAGCCCAGAGAGGCTCCGCAGTGCAGGGAAAGGGTAAGTGAGAGATCCTGGCTGACTACATTCCCACCATGGCCTTCTACAATCCTAATCACTCAACCCTTGCAGGCTCTGAGACTAACATGGGAAGCTGCCTGGAAACTGTGACAGCACCAATCCCACACGCACCCCTGTGTCTTAAGTGGCTACAGCAAAGTGCCATTTTGAGAGCTCAGCCCCTAGCAGAATGCATCCTGTTCTGAGACCAACAGCTCCCACATCTTTACATCCCTGAGCCCCATTGACATCCCTCATCCATAGCTGCCACCCCTGCTGGCTGCTGTTACCTGGCCAAAGCACAAGTCCTTGGCAGCACTCTCACAACCAGCAGCAGTGGGGTTGCTGTGCATTTACAAGTGCCCTGAGGACAAGCTGCCCTGCCTAACACCACTGCCAGGGCTGAAGTGCACACTCCCCAGCTGCCTGACTATGTCTGCTGCCACTGAAAAGGCAACCCTGCTCTCCTCAGTAGCAAGGCCACAGTGCAGCTGTAGGTGCCCCAACCTAAGCATTTCACTGGCGGCCTGAGGATCGCCCTGTCCCTGCCTACCACAGCCAGTGCCTGCAGGTACCACTCTGGGAGCCTGAGGACAGACCCACTTGGCCTGGCTCCACCATGTCTTGTGCCTGAGCTCACCCTATTGGGCCTGAGGACACCCCGGCCCTGTGCACCGTCAGCACCTGAGCATCTCAACCAGGGACCTATGGACAGGCTTGCCCAATCTGCCACTACCACCACAGCTGGCACCTACCCACATGTACCATTTGTGGGCCTGAGGACTGGCCCACCAAGCTCATTGCAGCCACCACAAACACCAGCATGGACCACTTGAAAAACCAGAGAATTGTCATGCTACTACTATTTCCATTGCCTACATCACACCTGCCATCCAGGTGCCTGAGGACCCACTCACCTGCCCAGCCCACTGCTACTACTGCTGGCAGCAGAGAAAGCTACATGGAGGCCCGAGAATATGCCCACCCGGACCCGCTTTCACTGGTACCAGTGTAGCCTGCCCTGGGGCTGAAGATGCTTGGCCTGCCACTGCCACCACTGGGGCGCGTGGACTGGCCTCCTTGTCATCCTTATCGTTAACAAAACTTCACCATAGCTTTAGTAATAACTACCCTAAGCCACTGAGGAAATTGCAGGACTACTGGTGCTGTTTATAGACAAATAAATCACACAGAAACTATGCTACTGCATATATCCAGAATAGAAGTCAAAGTGCACTACCAAACCAACATCATAGGTAAAAATCCTCTCCTAGCAAGAAATCCAACATCCTGAGGAAGAAATCCTCCCTAGCAAGAAAATTGAAACAACTGGATAAGTGACTGTTGTATCAGAGGTGCATATATCAATGTAAGAAACATAAAAAGGGGGAACTATGACATCGCAAAAGAAATACAATAATTTTCTAGCAACACATTCCAAAGAAAACAAAATTTATGAAATTCTGGGAAAAGAATTCAAAATAGTTATTTGAAAGGAATTCAGTGAGGTATGAAAAAACACAGATAAACAATACATATAAATTAGAAAAGCAATTCAGGATATGAATAAGAAATTTATAAAAGAGATAGATATCATAAAAATCAAACCGAAATTCTGGAACTAACAATTTACTGAATGATATTTTAAAATATGTTTGAAAGCTCTAACAGCAGACTAGATCAAGAAGAAGAAAGAATTTAAAAATCTGGAGAGAGTTCTTTTGAGATAACCCAGTCAGACAAAAATAAAGGAAAAGGATTTTAAAAAATGAACAAAGGCTTTGTGGCATATAAGACCCCATAAAGAGTCCAAATATTTGAATTTTTGGTGTCCCAGAAGGTGAAGAAAAAACAAACCAAAAAAGGGATAGAACACTTATTTATCCAAATAATAGTTGAAAACTTCCCAGGTCTAGAAAGATATTTAGACATCCAGATGAAGGACACTTACCAATCCCCAAATAGAAAGTGTAAAACCTGTGGGTAAAGCTAACACATAAATAGAAGACTCAAATGTTACCACTACAGAAAACCACCAAACCACAATGCTAAATATTAACAGAGAAAGACAAGATATAGAAAACCAGCAGAAATAAATTAATAAAGTGACAGCAATAAGCCTTCACCTATCAATGATAATCTTGAATGTAAACTGATTAAACACTTTATAGACTTACTGAATGTATAAAAAACATAACGCAAGTATATGTTGCCTCCAGGAAACTAATCTCACCTGTAAAAACACATATAGATCACCACTAAGTGGTGGGAAAGATATTCCATGCAAATAGAACCAAAAATGAGCAGGAGTAACTATACTTATGTCACATAAAATAGGCTTTAAATAAAAAACAGGCAAAAATAAGGTTATTATATAATAATAAAGGGATCAATTCAGCAACAGGGGTAAAAATTTTAAACATATGTGCACCCACAACCAGAGCACTCAGATATGTAAAGCAAATATTCTTTTTAAGGGGAGAGATAAAGTCCAATACAGTAATAGTTCAGGGCTACAACACCCCAGTCTCAGCATTAGACAAATCATATAGACAAAAAAAAAAATCCACAGAGAAACATTGCATTTAAACTGCAGTTTAGACCAAAGGGACCTTGGTATTTATAGAATATTTCACACAACAGCTGCAGTGTACACATTCTTCTCAACAGCACATGGAACATTCCCCAGCATAGTTCATATGTTAGACCTCAAAACAAGTCTCAACAAATTTTTTAAGAATTGAAATTGTGTCAGGTATTTTCTTAGACCACTATGAAAGCAAACTAGAAGTCAATAATGATGAACTTTGGGAACTGTTCAAACACATAGAAATTAAACAACGTGCTCCTGAGTGACCACTGGGTCATGGAAGAAGTTAAGGAGAAAATTTAAAAGTGTCTTGAAACAAAGTCAAAACACAACATCCCCAAAGCTATGAGATATAGCAAAAGCACTGTTGATAGGAAAGTTTATAGCAATAAATGCCTGTGTCAAAAAACTGGAAAGATTTCACATCTCAAGAAACTAGAAAAGCAAGAACAAGCCAAACCCCAAACTAGTAGAAGGAAATAAATAATAGATGCCAGAGCAGAACTAAATGAAACAGAGACAAAAAATACAAAGGTTCAGCAAAATATTGTTTTAAAAGATAAACAAGATCAATAACCACTAGCTAGAGTACCCAAGAAAAAAAAAACCTCAATAAATAAAATCAGAAATGAAAATGGAGATATTACAGCTGATACCACCAAAATGCAAAAGATCGTAAGAAACTGTTATGAACAATTATACACTTACAAACTGGAAAACCTAGAGGAAATAGAAACATTGCTGCACACATATAGCCTGCAAAAATTGAAGCAGAAAGAAATGCAAAACCCGAACAGACCAGTAATAAGATTAGACTGAAACAGTAATGAAATGTTCCTAACAAGGAAACGTTCCACACCTGAGGCTTTACACCAAATTTTACAAAATTTACAAAGAACAAGCATCAATTCTTAAACTGTTCCAAAAAATCAAAGAGGAGAGAATCCTCCCTAACTTATTCTATGAAGCTGCAATTACTTTTATTCCAAAACCAGACAAAGATGGAACAAACTATAGACCTGATGAACATAGACACAAAAATC
Organism: Callithrix jacchus; assembly: GCF_049354715.1. NCBI lineage: Eukaryota > Metazoa > Chordata > Mammalia > Primates > Cebidae > Callithrix > Callithrix jacchus. Next base: position 169,498,541 of record NC_133505.1, read on the forward strand.
CCCATAAAATACTAGCAAGCCAAATTCAACTGCGTATCAAAAAGATAATACACCATGATCAAGTGGGGTTTATCCCAGGGAAGAATGGATGGTTCGACCTATGCACATCAATAAACATGATAATCAAATCAACAGAATGAAGGACAGAAACCATGTGATCATCTCATGAGATGCAGAAGAAGCATTTAATAAAATTCAACAACTTTTTATGTTAAAAATTCCTGGGAAACTGGGCATAGAAGGAACATACCTTAAAATAATAAAGGCCATGTATGAAAAACCCACAGCTAACATCATACTGAATGGGCAAAAGCTGGAAGCATTCCCCTTGAGAACAGGACAAGGATGCCCACTCTCACCACTGCTGTTCAACTTGCTACTGAAGGTTGTAGCCAGATCATCAGGAAAGAGAAAAAAATCAAAGACATCCAAATGGGAGAAGGAGCCAAATTATCCCTCTTTATAGATGACATGATCTTACATATATACAAACCCAAAGATTCCACCAAAAATCTCTTAAATCTGATAATAATTCAGTAAAGTTGCAAGATACAAAATCAACATACAAACATCAGTAGTTTTTGTATTCACCAGTAAACTGAGAAAGAAATCAATAAAGTAATCCATTTACAATAGCTACAAAAATAAACAATATACCTGGAAATAAATTTAACCAAGGAGATGAAAGACCTCTACAAAGAAAACTACAAAGCACTGATTTAAAAAATTAAAGAGAACACAAACAAAAGTCAATTCATGCCCATGGATTGAAATAATTAATATTGTTAAAATGACCTTTTTACCCAAAGCAATCTACAAATTGTGTGAAATCTCTATCCAAATACCAATGTTATTTTTCACAGAAATAGCAAATAATGAAATTTATGGAACTGAAAAAGAGCTTGAATAGCCAAAGAAATCTTCATCAAAAAAAAAAAAACCAAGTTGGAGGCATCACACTACCTGACATCAAAATATGCTACAAAGCTTTAGTAACCAAAACAGGATGGTATTGTTATAAACACAGACACATAGACCAGTAGAACAGAACAGAGAACACAGAAATAAATCTATGTGTTTACAACTAACTGATTTTGACAAAGGTGCCAAAACATACCTTGGGAGGAAAACACACTCCTCATCAAATTGTGCTGGGAAAACTGGATATCCATATCCATGTTCAAAAGAATGAAACTATCACCACATATGAAAACCAATCCAGAATGAATTTAACGCTTAAATATAAGACCCCAAACTAAAAACTAGAAGAAAACAGAAGGGAAATGCTTCAGGAGATTGGTCTAGGATAAGATTTTATGGCTAAGATCTTAGAGCCATAGGCAGCAAAACCAAAAATAGACAAATTGGACTATATCAGACTAAAAAGTTTCTACACAGCAAAGGAAACAATTAACAGAATGAAGAGACAACCTTAAAAATGAGAGAAAATATTGGCAAGCTATTCATCTGACAAAGGACTAATATTCAGAACATACAAGAAATTCAAAACAAGTCAACAGCAAAAAAAAATCTAATAATTCAATTTTAAAATGGGCAAAAAATTCAAACGAACATTCCTCAAAAAAGACATGCAAATGGCTAACAAGTATATAAAAATGTTCAACATCACTAAATATTGAGGAAATGCAAATCAAAACCACAATAAAATATCATTTACTTCAGTAAAAAAAAGACCATTATTAAAATGTCAAAAAAATAAATGCCAGTGAGCATGTGGGAATGTAAATCATTATAGCCAGTATAGAAACCACTATGGAAGTTTCTCAAAAATTTAAAAATGGAACTACAATATGATATGACAGTTCCATTACTGGCCATTTATCCAGAAAAAAAGGAAATCAAGTATCAAAGAGATATCTGCACCCCATGTCTATTGTAGCACTACTCACAACAGCTATGAATCAGCCTAATTATTCCTCAATGTAAGAGTGGATTTAAAAACTGTAGTATGTGTACATGGAATACAGTGGAACACTATTCAGACTGAAGAAATTGAAATCATGTCATTTGCAGCAACATGGGGAGACTAGGAGATCATAATGTTAAGTGAAATAAGCCAGGCACAGAAAAAATGATAGTGCGTGTTCTCCCTCATATGTGGAGAGAGAATGTTAGTTTCTCTCTCCACATGAGGGAGAAATGTAAACTTAAAAAAATGTTAGTTTCATGGAGGTAAAGTGTAGAATTATAAATACCAGAGACTGGGAAGGATGTGCAGGTAGTGGTGGCAGGAATGAAGACAGGTTGGTTAATGGATCCTTACAATTACACAGAAGGAATATGTTCTAATGTTCAGTAGCGGAGTAGGGTGACTATAGTTAAGAACAATGTATTGTATATCTCAAAACAGCTAGAAGAGAGGAGCTGAAATGCTCTCAACTCATAGAAATGATAAATCCCTGAGGTGCTAGATACTATAAATACCCTGGCTTGATCTTTACACATTTTATGCATGTAACAAAATGTCTCATGTACCCAATAAATATGTATACATATTAGGTATTGAGTTTTAAAAAGAAAATAAACTGTGTATGAAAAAATTTAAAGGCATTTTATTTATCCAGTGATATATACTTTTGAGTGAAAAATAGAGTGTGGGCAGAAACTGAGTCACATTCCTGGAGGCTGTGATTTAAGTTTTGTGAGGGTTGTTGTATTTCCAATTTCCTTATTCCTAGGGGCCTGTTCTGAAGAGGGCTGAACTGGTAGGTGTTTACCAGGTACGAAAATGTTTTATTAATTTCTGCTTAGATTTTTAGCCTTTTAACAGATGCTATCTGCATGGTTTCTGGGTCTCTCTGCTGGGATGTGGAACTGGAAGAGTGGCGAACGTCTCTAAGGCAAATTACATTCGATGAAGCATAAAAACTCTGATCAACTTTGGTCTTGAAAGAGGTTTTGATTTTGCAATGTTATATATTTTACACCTGTTTTAAAAGAACTTTTAGTGTTTTTCAAAATATTAAGAAATCACATTATGAACGCTTGTGAAAAAAGTTATGTTTTTCTAAGTTAAAATTTTTGTTTCTATTTTTTCTTTGAACATTTTAAAGTATTACCTTTTACTGATATGATACAATAATTATTAAAATAAGTTGAACAGCTGATAACATCACAGTGAATTATTTGCATGCTTTCTCTTCTCCAAGTTAAAATATGGTTTTGGATATATGTTCATGATTCAAAATTTGTTTCAGTATTGAAAACATATTAATCCTCTGAAGTCTATTTTCTCTTTGTAAGTGAATTAAAAGAAAAATACTACAAATATCCAATTATTCCCGAATTCAATACAAACTGATTTTTTAAAGCTTGTAAAATGTATACGGGAAAAATTCAATATAAACACTGAAAAAGTTCTTTCAGTGTAGAAAGGGCTAATAGTTAAAAAGAAAAACCTAGACAGAGTGGGCAAGATAAACCAGTTGGTGAAAATAAGCTTGTTGTAGCACCTAGTGAAACAAGTGAGCAAAGACTGGGGACTGCAGTGCAGCTTTTAGTTCATACAAGAAAACAATTTAAAACAGATTGAATTTTTTCTCTAAATACGAGATGAAGAATTTTACCCTCTTCAGGTGAAATTGAATCTTCTATATAACGTAAATGAGGTTTGTGGGTGTGCATTTCTCCTATAAGTTGGGTATTATTTGTTTCGTGAACGAAAGTTCTCTGAAAAGGAAGTAGGAGAAAAGCAAATTTGTTCCAGTGAAAAGTTTGCAGACTGGGGAGACACAGCTTTTGGTGTAATAAAATGGTGTTTTACAGAATGAAGAAAGGGTTTGGGCTTGATAGCAAAAGTTCCCTCCCAGGCTTCCTATCAGGTCTATTTATGCAAATGAAGGACTGAAACTCACTTAGTTCTTAATGGACAGCACAGCTGAGCTGTGATTGATCAGTATAGCTGAGCCCTGATTGGTTGATACAGCTGAGCCCAGATTGGCACAGGCAGGTGAGCTCTGACTGATTGGCTTCCAAGCCCAAACCAGAATTCTCTGTCAGATGTTTCTTTCAAACAGCAGTTGGTGGGGAGGGGTTCGCAGCCACAGTTTAACACCAACAATAGGAACTGGTATGGCTTCATGGCAGAAAGGGAGGTCCTGTGAGACATCCACAACATCCTTCTGAGAACAGAGTGCTTGACCGCTCCCTCTCACAGCTACTGCTGCCTGCTTCTGTTTTTACTTTGAGCACCTCAGCCAATGCAGAGTCCGTTTTGTCTGTCAGCTGGGGGTATACTTTAACAGTGTATATTTTAATTTCTTTTTATTTTAAAGATTTCATCAGTCACGGGAGTGCACACATTCCAGAGATGGCAGTGCAGTATTTCTTTCAGCTGATGGTTTTTTAAAAGGGCCAGTCTGTTGAGTTTTTTGCTGTTGTAGTCTTACCAGTGAGGGGAACACTAGCAAGAGAGCTGGGCGCTTCTTCTAGCAGCCAACGTGGCTTTCCTGGTCCTAACCCATCAGCTTTGCTTGTGCCTCCAAGAATTCTCTTCTGCTTTCCAGGTTTCTGCTGCTGAATCTTAGGAGGGAAATGCTCTGTGCATTTCTCAAGCCCAGAAATGAGATCTATCCTTAAACAAAATGTCAATAGTTCCCACGTAGCTGAACCTGAAATGGCAAGGGTGCTGATCCTTTATCTGTACTTCTTGGTCATTAAAGAGAGAGACTCATCTTCTAGTAAGTTAGCCCTTCCCTCTGTCTATTATAAGAAATCATTTATTTAGTTGCTAACCCAGTCTCTTAATAGAAGACAGTACTAAAGGAAAAATGTAATTACACAGCATACTATGGTTGTAGGTCATGAAATAGTTTGAACCTATTTACGTCTAGTTTTTTGCCTTTCAGCACCTAGGTATGCAAGTTTACGAACCCCTTGTTGTACACAGATTACTGGATTTTTACATGATAGCCTTTGCCTCTTTAATATAAAATATCCTAAAAGAATCTTCCATCAGAAAGCACTTTAACAAAACCTAAGGAATTGGGTGGTTCAATAGATAAATAGTACTGTTCCTCAGGGAGTGAAGTTCACGTCCAGCCTCAAGTATAAATTAAATGAGCTTGATCGTATCTCTTCAGTCTCTTGTGAACAGCAGTCCAGAATACTGAACCGTATGAATAATTCCACAGTTTGGCGTGATTGATAGTCTTGGCTCAGGAGAGTCCCAGAATTGAACTAACAACCACACTAAATTGTATCGCATCTTTAAAGGAGATAGCCCTTTTTAGTGAGGGCTCGGTAACACGAAAGGGCCATGTTAAGTAGCATGCATCATCCTTAGTCTGTGACGAGGTAGAGAATGGCCTCCAGCTCTGCTTTCCTGGGCTCATGATTGAATCAGGTTTTTCAGCTCAAATAGCACCAAGTGATTTATTTTCTTCTCGTGGGTTACCTCTAGCTTCGACATTTTTGCATGTGATAGGGTATTATATCTACTGATAAATATATGAATTTTTCTTGCTAAATAATTTGTCTCTAGCAATGATAAGAAATATCTGTATTTTAAATATATTTTTTAAATCCCCGTGGCTGTAGTCTGTGTGCATTTTATCTGTATTTTAAATATATTTAAAAATCCCCATGGCTGTAGTCTGTGTGCATTCGTTGGCATACAAAAATTCATTTACCCACCTACTATTTAGCTATTTTAAAAATATTTTGAGTGGTGAAACCTGGGAATTCAGTGGAGTTTATTGTTTTAATTCAAAGAGGCAGAAGTGTCGTAACTGCATTAAAATCGTACTTTCCTTAAGACCTATATTAATCGATCACATTCATTGACTTTTAGGCTCCGTAGTAGCATAGCAGTAGTTAAGGAGGAGTTCAAACAGAGATATGTAAAAGGTATAGCTTTAGCAATCTGTATTATTTAATATTTTTACATTTTTATTAAGCTTTAAATGAACAGCAGCTACTTGCAATGTTCAAGCTTATTAATTCAGTTTTTTAAATAACAGAAAACTTCTTTTAATGTATGTAGATCAGTCACTGGAAGAAAAATAACTTAGAAGATAATACTGTAAACTAATGATTCTTAAACCTTTTTTTCTGAAAGGCAAGATGAGCAAAGCAATACATTTTATCTAGTAAAAATAGAAAAGGTAAGATTAATTGCTTCCAAAAATGTTAGGGTTCATATGACCTTGAGATTATTCTCTGACTGACTGTCAAGATAACATATCACATAGCAGAGATTTTTCCTTGGAACTGTCTAGAACTGCCATAGTACTTGACTGACAGAGCTTGCTAGCTTCCTGTTCTCTCCCCCACCCCCCAACACTTTCTCCCACCCCCACTCTTCTCTCTTACTGTTCCACTAGCAAATGTTAAACACCCATGATTACACAGGAATGAACAGTGGCATCGTCTGTTCTTAAATGTGAATTCACTTTTTCTCTGACTCTGTAGACTTTAGAGTGTACATTTAGGCTGTGGTTTGGTTTTGCTAATACAGGCAAAAAGGCAGAAATAATAAATACGATATGAACTTATCAATACTGCCTTTTAAAAATCTATTAACAATCCAGATGAAATATTAATGTAGAATACCAATTTTTATTTTTATAAAATTCTAATATGTACCTAAATAGTTATAGCCTCAATAGTTTTCACATAGTTTTTATTTACTAATTGAGTAGTAAATAAAACAATATAAAATAATTGTTTTGTCTGTGGATAGGCTTATTTAGAAGTAATATCATCATTACAAAGTGTGCATTCTTACTGTATGTTAGAGTATCATGTAACACTTTAGAGACTGATCGAACGTTTCAGTTTGTATATGTTGCTACTAAACAGCTCAAAGCAATTGTCTAGTTTAATGTATTTCAAACTAATTTTTTAGCTGCGTTGGAAAACAGGATGATGCTTTGCTTATTTAGCTGTCAAAATAATGAAGCAGGTCTTCTGAAATCCCTGACCCTCATGTTCAACATGAAAAACATGGGGAATGCATATAAATTTATTTTAGACTTAACAGACTAGAAAAGCAGTTACAAGGTTTCCTGAGACATTTTTAATAACCTGAAGTTTCTCAATTTAGATTTGGTGGCTCCAAATATTTACACATTATCTTTATAATTGCACAACCCTTTAGCCTAAAACATTATTATTGTTGTTCAGTATTTCCGGTGTCCAGAACTGCCATTACGCTTCCCACTAATTAATTTAGAGCAATTTTCTTCTCTACCTTATTAGCATTCATTCATTAACTGACTAAGTTTTGAGACTTACTATGTACTAGACATGTGCTGGTTGATGAAACTGTACTGATGAATGAAAATCTCATGTCAAATAGCTTTTGGTGAGTACAGGCAGACAAAAACAGTAATCAAATAAATGCGGTAGTACAGCGAGTGTATTTTTTGACCCTTTATTCTGTAAATTGGTTCATGTAGTACTTTTTAGAGATTAGTGTTGACTATTTCTGTCATAGCTGGTTTTACCTTTTTATAAATATTAAATATTAGCCTGATATTAATAGTTGAGAATACAAGCAAAATGAACTTAGGATGGTAATTAATCCATCGTGACAAACTGTTTGCAGACAAACAGGATCTGCCGTTGCTAAATAACTGGAAATATATCAGATATTATGTAGATATAACCATTACTCTGTATTCCATGTTAACATACCTGGGTTTGAGATTAAATTATTTTGGCATTGCCTGTAGTTGCTCACACTTACAAGAAGGGAAGCCAGCCAGATGGCTGTAATCCCAGCATTTTGTGAGGCCAAGGCGGGGGGATCATGAGGTAAAGAGATCATGACCATCCAGCTAACATGGTGAAACCCCATTTCTACTGAAAATACAAAAATTAGCTGGGCGAGGTGGCGTGTGCCTGTAGTCCCAGCTTCTATGGAGGCTGAGGTAGGAGAATTGCTGGAACCCAGGGGGTAAAGGTTGCAGTGAGTTGACACCGTGCCACTGCACTCCAGCCTGGCAAAAGATCGAGACTCAATCTCAAAAAAAAAAAAAAAAAGAAAGGAAGGGAAGCCACAGACAAGTAAGATCAAGAGACAAAGAAAAAGAACAAGAAAAAGCAAAAGGGGAGAGTGGGCTCTCTGGTGAGGTGGGTGGGGTTCATAAGAGAGAGGAAGCATTTCAAATTCCCCTTATAGTTTCAAAGCTGTTTTTCATTTTTGGGTTGTTTTTTGAGATGGAGTCTTGCTCTGTGGCCCAGCCTGGAGTGCAGTGGTGCGGTCTCAGCTCATTGCAACCTCTGCCTCCTGGGTTCAAGTGATTGTGCTGCCTCAGCCTCTCGAGTAGCTGGGATTACAGGTGCCTGCCACTACGCCTGGCTAATTTTTTTGTATTTTTAATAGAGACGGGGTTTCACCATGTTGGCCAGGCTGGACTTGAACTCCTGACATCATAATCTGCCTGCCTCGGCCTCCCAAAGCACTGGGATTATAGGCGTGAGCCACTGCAAGAGCCGCCACGCCTAGCCTGCAATCTGTTTTAATGTTCCGTTTATGTTTTCAGGGTAGACATAGCAATAACATGTGATTTACTGAAGATACTGATCCTGCCTCAACGTTTTTATATTCTCTTTGTTTGGAAGAAAGGAGACCAAAGGCCCTACTGATCCTTGTCAGCAGCAGCTCGGGGGTTATGGTCTTGGTGTCCAGGGGAATAGGTCTGGCACTGGAAATGCATGTGAGGGGCCCAGCCTGAATTACACCCCAGGCCCTTTCCTACTACTGCTTCTATTTCCTTTCCGGACTTCTTTCCACTGGGCTGGCAACAGCCCTGTATGTGACACATGCCCAGGTGGACAGCTGGGCTCCATTGGGAGGTGGGAGGAGCCAGGGGACATGGGTGTTGGGGGAGAGGAGTCTATGGACATGGCAGGAGGAACAGGAGCCTGGAGGCTTTTCTCCTGCTCTTTTCTCCCTGCTCCCCAGGGCAAGCACATACCTGTTGCTTGCACTGAGTCTACTGTCCGAAGCCACCATAGCTCACGTTAAGATGGAAGATCAAGCGGAAGGTGATGCCAGGTAGTCAGGAATATCTACTTGGTGCAAACTGAGGATCAAAAAGAACGAGAACATTCGGCTTTAGAGAAAGGCAGAAACCCCAGAGACCAGTCACAGATTGATCACGACGCTTCTTGGTTCAAGATTCCCAAACGGTGGAGATCATTTTCTTTTGTCAGTAGGTTTTGCTGTTAGTCTACTGTGACAGTTTCCTTTTAAGTAGTTTAAGTTGTCAATTCACCCTTCATCAGCCTCACCACGATCAGCAGCTTTGCCCTGCTTCACCAGGATGTTAATAGATGTTGGTCAGGTCAGTGTTACTTTTATTTTTTATTTTTATTTTTTAGACGGAGTTTCGCTCTTGTTACCCAGGCTGGAGTGCAATGGCGCGATCTCGGCTCACCGCAACCTCCGCCTCCTGGGTTCAGGCAATTCTCCTGCCTCAGCCTCCTGAGTAGCTGGGACTACAGGCACGCACCACCGTGCCCAGCTAATTTTTTGTATTTTTAGTAGAGACAGCATTTCACCATGTTGACCAGGATGGTCTCAACCTCTTGACCTTGTGATCCACCCGCCTCGGCCTCCCCAAGTGCTGGGACTACAGGCGTGAGCCATCGCGCCTGCCCCGGTCAGTGTTATTCTATTTGTTTCCCAGGGCTGCTGTGACACAGCATAGTAAGATGGGAGACTGCAGCCAGCAGAAACGTGTTGTCCTCAAAGCTCTGGAAGCCAGAAGTCTGAGATGAGAGTGTTGGCAGGGCCGTGATCCCTCTGAACCCTGCTGGGAAAAATCCCGTCCTTGCCTCTTCCAGCTTCTGGTGGTCTCAGTCAGTCCTTGGCTTGCAGCGGCATCGCTCTGGCAGTCACATGGCCTTCTCCCTGTGTCCCCTCACACAGTCCTCACCCATGTGTGTCTCCATGTTCCAATGTCTGTTTGCAAGGACATCAGTGATACTAGGTCAGGACCTGTCTAGTGACCACCTCTCGACTTGATACATCTGCAAATAAGGTCACATCATGAGGTCCTGGGGGTTAAGAGTTCAACATGGCCTTTTCTGGAGGGGAGGGACACACTGTAACCCGTAGCAGTTTTCTGGGGTGTTCAAGCTGGAGTGTATTTCTTTGGATCCATCATAATGTTTGCTGCACTTTTAATGTGGGTAGTGGGGAAATCTCACATGATCATTTTAGAAACACAAATAATTTCCTTTTTGTCAGTAAAGGGTTAAAAAAACAGAAGCAAACATAAGAATCAGCGATTTAGAGGTAGGCAGTAGAGTGAGACAGACTTGAGTTCCAGCCTCATGTCTGCGACTCACTAGAAAATGAATTTGGGTTTAGCCTCTCTGGGCTCAGGGTCCTCACCTGTGAAATGAGTCATGATCCTCATCTCAGAAAGCCGAATGAGTTAAATTCCTTTATCCCAGTGAAATACTTAGCATAGTGCCGTGCACACCGTCAGCACTCTCTTTCTGATCTGATTATTGAAGTCTCTGCTTCTAGCAAAAGTTTAGTTTTAGTAGCATGTGAACATGTGCCCCCTCATACACTCTCTTACATTTCCTCTTTCTTTGCTTGTGAATTTAGGGAATCTACATGCTGCTCACCAAGGCGTGGCTGGGCAAACCTGAGCTCTCGCCCTGTTCATTGCTGCAATGGTGGTGGTAGGCTCATGTGGGCACACGCTGGAACTAGGAAGTGGGGCCAACCCGATGCTGTACTGCACACCCAGAGTGGAAGAAGGGCCTGCATGTCAGTTCCCAGAAGCAAGAGGAGGGTTCAAAAAGCAAGAGTAGGAAATGGCAAAAGGGCCTCAATAATTAAGGAAGCAAGAGGTCAGGAATCTGAGGGGTCAGAGCCAGGTGCCCAGCAATGCCTGTCACCAGGCACAGGTAAGCTGATCTCACTGTGTGTGGGGGCCCCAGGCTCAGAGGTGCATGCAAGAAATGATTGGTAGCATCAGAGCAGTTTGGTTTTAGTGGTAATTAGAGGATGGGTAAGGCAGTAGACATTCTCAAAAAGGCTTATCAATGGCATGGGTAGAGTTGTGTTGTTCATTTTCAAGCATGACCTGGCCTGAGCCGTGACATTTGAGGAAGGGTTAGGTGGCAATCTCAGGGACTGGATTTCAGAAATGTCATGAAAGTGCTGACAGAGACATTAATTCTTTTTACCAGGAACTCAATATCCTCAAATTTGAAAATACTGAAAAATTTCTGTTGGTTGATAGTCTAAAACTACTCTTGTGGAAAGAGAACTCCTTTAAGCTGTGATTAATCATTTATTCTATTTGTGGGTTTGGATGAGAAAGAGGAATTTTGGCTATGGAGTGGGAGCTTGAGGCTATGAGGCATCTGACTTTGAAGCAATCCTAATGTAGGTCAAAGGCACAAATGCTCCCGGCTTTGTCTCCCAGTCATTGGCTGCCATGCTGGTGAGTTAAGGGACAGAGCTCTGCTCCCTTCCTAAGGCCATAAAAATCATGTTAAAAATGTTGATAAGCTCTTAGGTAGCACGTAAAAGCCATTCTAAATATCCATGTGGCTGAAATACAATGCAAGTACAGTAAAATACACAAAAAATAAAAGCTTTTTTTCAGAGTTTGAGAATATTCAATAATTTGTCACCCTGTTTGCTCAATTTTCAATGACAAATGTCACTTAATTTAAAAGTCCTTTGGCCAGGCATGGTGGCTCACATCTGTAATCCCAGAACTTTGGGAGGCTGAGGCAGGTAGATCTCCCGAGGTCAGGAGTTCGAGACCAGCCTGGCCAACATGGGGAAACCCCCATCTCTACTAAAACTACAAAAATTAGCCAGGCGGGTGGTGCATGCCTATAATCCCAGCTACTTGGAAGGCTGAGGCAGGAGAATCGCTTGAACCCAAGAGATGGAGGCTGCAGTGAGCCAAGATTGCACCACCGCACTCCAGCCTGAGCGACAAAGCGAGACTCTGTCTCAAAAGTCATTTGGTTATTGGTTGTAAAGAAAAATGGCTCCAACTTTTTCCAGGAGTTGAATCTGTTATCATCGTGTGTGTGTGTGTGTGTGTGTGTGTGTCTGTGTGTGTGTGTGTGTAAGTCTTTTAATTTTGATTACTTAAAAAAGCTTCATTTTTTATTTCACCTTCTGACTCTGTGCTTGTGCCTTCAACACTTTCACAATGATTTTCTGCCCTCAAAAAGGAAAGCATGCTTGATCCTGTCGTGAACACGTTTAGCACTCATAGATCCAGCAGAGGTCCTGCTGATACGTTTTTTTTGTTTTGGACAATCTTGTAAGAACTTTGGGATTCACAGTATGGACCCCTCCAAGTCTGCGGGGGCACACGCCACATGCAGATTTGGTGCTTGGTATCAGGTAGTCGATTATATTACAAGGGATTCAGGACAGCCTAGCTTTGCTAGAAGCTGCATTGTAGCAAAGTCTAAGACAGTATGTCAAATGCTGGACCATTCTAAGTTCCTATAAACAACGTCCCCCAAGAAAGCCCACGTGCTTCTTAAGTTAAAGGAACATTTTGTTTTATTTGTATTTCACTGTTTACTTTTATTTTTTGGTCCCACATCCATATAAAAAGAGATCACTTGGGAAGGTTTTCCTTTTAAAATTAAGAAGCCCAGAGCTCTAATTTCATCTGAGTTAGGAAATCTAATTTGAATTTTAAAACTCTGTGAAGGACATATGTCTAGCTCCAACCCCAGTAAATAGAGACACAAATAGAAATAAGCTGGACACAGACTCCCAGCCCTTTGCTGGAGAAACAGGCCATATATATTACTTTGGGTACAAAGGAAGGCTAGATGAAATTTAATTGGCATTTCTATTGATGTCACTTGAATTTCACGTTTAACGATATTACATTTTTTTCTGCTAATGATATAAAACATACTTATGCTTTAGTGAGACAGGAAAAGCATTGGAATCCTGCGAATAATAAGATGTTTGAATAAATGCATCACCTAGCCATCCTTCAGAACTTTAAGCAAAAGAAAATACATTAATAGAAACAATGAGCCATCAATTAGGCCAGTGCGGCTTATGAAATGTTTGGAACTTTGGAGGTAGTGCTTGGCAAATCTAGCTAGCAAAAGGTTTTGAAAACTATGCTAGCCTTAAGATTAACTCTATTTTGTGAAAAAGAATGTATTTCAAATATTAATATCCTTTGTTAATATTTAAATACTCATTTAAAAACCCATTTTTAAAATAGCTCAGATAAGGATTTTTTACAACCCATCTCATTTGTATGACAGACCGTTGCACACAGTGGCTCATATACAATTCTAAAAAGGAGACTGAGATTCCCAACCACACCAGACATATTTTTATGCATTTAGATTTCTAAATAAATCATATGTGGTAGGTCCTCTTAATGACCTGACGTGTGGCCGTCGTTTTTGTTGTAGAATCTGTTTCATTCATCCATGGGTAAAAGTAATGTATTCACTTGACAAATATTTATCAAGTATCTATAGCATGTTGGACATTGACTTGACACGAAGGCTACAGCAGCAATCAAAACACTTTGAATCCTTTGTTTACGGAGCTTAGATTCAGGTACATGGAGGCAGTCAACAAACTGGGTGCACATATGCGTGTGTGTGTGTGTATGTACAGATGTACTCAGGGCAAGAAAGAAGTCACTGCAAGGTTTGCGTCAGTAGCCCATGTGAAAGCTGCTCATAACCTTACCTGTATATTGTGTCATCCCTGTTACTTTCACAGTTTCAGGGGTTTCCATGAAAATACTGTTAAGATTGTTAAGGAAGCTTTCTAGAGGAAGAATATGATTCCCTGAAATCCCGATTGTCTCACTTATAATTTCAAAGTATCCAGCCTCACCCCAAGGGTGTCACAGCCTGACAGCAGGTGAAGCTGATCTTATAAGTCAGTACATTCCAGAGTTTCTGCTACTGTGCGTCAATCCATAACTCCAGCCCTGTATTTCTATCAGAGCTGCAGATCCATCTCCTCCTGCATCATGACCTTCGTAATCCAGTGGTTGTCCCGACACTGGGATTACAAACGCAACTCATCTAGCACCAAACTCTTCATCCTCTCCTTTTTCTTCACCACCTCCGAGTCTACCACACCCCACTCCGCATTTGATCTTCTCGTTTCCCCATTTTGAATGGTGGCACTGCCTTCTGCCCAATCACTTAGGACTGGAACCAATGAGTCAGTCCTGGTGTCCATCTTCTCCTCCACCATCTTCATTTCCACCCACTTCCCTAGAGCCCTGCCTTTAGTCTGGTGTCCTTATAGTTAGACTCATACCCCAAGCCAGGATGATGCTTCTAAGCTGTGAGCACAGGCATGTATTCCCACACATAAAAAGCTTTAGTGATTCTTCCTTGTTGGAGTACATGAGCTGGCCCCTCCCTGCCTCTCTGTCTTTGCTCACACTCTGTCTCCTTAGCAAATCGTTAGTGCTCCAGCCATGTATTTCTTATAGATCCTTAACCAATCATCATTTGCATCATTGCTTAAACTTTTGTTCCTCTTTGAATTTCCTTTTTTCTCTCGTGTGTGTGATGAAAAGCAGCCTGCTCTGTCTAGGCTCAGGTCAAGTGCCCCCATCTTCTCTAAACTCTTTTCTGGCCGCACCTCATTTAACACTCTGTCACTTATGGGCCTCCGCCGCATTTTAGGAAACTCTTCTCTCAGCCTCTGTACCATGTTAGGGAATTTTGTCATCTCCATGCCTAATGCCCTTTACCAGACTGTAAGCCTCACTGGAGGCAGAGACTGTGTCTTACTCATGCTTTTTCTCCCAGTGACTCACAGTTATTAACATGTAATAAATGTTTCTAAAGTGAATGAGTACATTCGGTTTTCTGAGAAAGTTATTGACTCCACTGTTTCCTCTGAAGGTATAGTTGATGTGATTGGACCACGTTTTGAGCTGAATTGAATTCATACATTGAAGCCCCAAACCAAAATGGATGTGGTGCATTTTGGGATAATCAGGTTTAGTTGACGTTATGAGAGTGTGGGCCCCCATGATGGGATTTGTGTTCTTATGGGAAGAGGAAGAGAGACCTGAGCTCTCTTACCACAAGGTGAGGGTACAGGGAGAAGAAGCGATCAGCAAGCCAGGATGAGAGCCCTCATCAGGAACCACATCTGCCAGCATCTTGATCTTGGACTTCACGGCCTCCAGAACTCTGAGAAATAAATGTCTGTTGTTTAAGCCACTAGTCTATGGTATTCTGTTCTGGCAGCCTGAGCTAAGACAGATCACATGGTACAAATGTGTGTTGGGAGGTTGCAAGACAATGTCTACTGACTGAGGAACAGTGAGATAGCAGCTTCTCTGAACTGCATTCCTGTCAATGAACATGCTTCTGTTCAGATTATCATGAAAGCAAATTGTCTTCTTTTCCTAATCTCATAATTAGGGGACTTTGATTAGAAGACCTCTAAGGTCACTTTGAGGGTTAACATTCTACATTTATAGAGCTATATTAGTTTTAATGATACTTGTTTAGCAATAATAAAATGAAGATGTCTGGGGAAGTGTAGGATAAAAATCGGAATAACTTAAAAACTTAGTTATGAAAAGGAAAGCAAGGTTTTCGATAATGAATTGCTTATAAAAACTACCAATGATGTTTGTTTGGGCAGGTGAAGACAAGTAGAGTAATTGAAAGCATGAAAGATTTCCTGTGTTTAAGGGATGCAGTTCTTAATGTCTAAGTCTATGAAGCAAGAGATCTTTCCAAGAGGTGATTATATTACACATTAAAAGCTGTTCACATCTCAAGTAGGCAAATATCAAAGTGTGGAATTTCTAATCTCTTGTCATGTGATGTATTTATAAGGTGCTGATAAAACTCTCATGGGTCACAGATTTACCATGTGAAATTTTCAGTTCCAAATCATGTGTATGTAATGACATAGAATAAAACAGAAGTACCCAGAATTAACATTTTCATATATAGTATAAGTCTGTTTGTGTCTATATAAATAGCTATGCATATAAATAATGTATATTTATTTATAATTACAAATTTATTTAAATATAGAATTATATGTAAAACTATAAATTTATAATAATTATACATATAATTACAAATTTTCTGCACTTTTATATATACATTTACATACACTTCCATAAATTCATAATTTTATATTTATAAAATAATTATTACTGACCTCCCAATTCATCAGTATCAGGTGGGTGTTCAGTATCAAGAGGACTCTATCCAGCCCTGCATATTTTCAGCACTTTTATTTTGCTGTTCCATTTCCCTGCAATTGTAATAGGTCAGTTATATCATGGGTCGAAGCTACAGAAACAGTCACCTTTCTAGCACCGTTTCGACCTTGATAGTCATTCCTCTGGGGCAGAAGACTCTTGCCTAATACATCTTTGTCAGCCCATAAAGACTAGTGAGATGACTTGCCAGGAGGAGCTGGCAATCAGGAAATATTTAATGAATTGGTTTGAAAAATGAATAAACAAATAACCACAACAGAAGTTGACTAGAGTCCTAGTAATGCTGGAATCCAACACAGTGAAAGCAGAAGCAGGTGATGGAGTCCAGTGGTTAAAGTCCTGAAGGTAGAGTCAACCCCGATTGCACATTTTAGCTGTGCCATTTACAAACTAAATAACTTAGGGCAAATTACTTAGTCTCATTAAAGCTTACTTTTCCTACCTATAAAACAAATGAGCTGCTCTGAACGTAAAATGAGATAATGCTTAGTAAAATGTTTAGCACAGAGTATACTCTGATAACTTTTTAAGCTATTTTTATGAAAAGTAACAATTACAGAAATAGTTAATGAAATCATATAGGCCTCCTTTTTTGTTAATTATTGGCATTTTCATTAAAGAGATATGATTTTAGGAACCGCTTTGGTAAGAAAGGGGAGATTTGAAGTCCTGAGGGGCAGCATTCCGGGAGCAGGGTATGACCTATGAAGTTTGGAAGGCAGGGCTTGGAATGACCAACAGATGTTCTGGACATCTGGGAATTTCCAGACAAGTTAACTGCACACAGCAATCTAGAAGAGAACTTTAATCTGGACATAAATGCATTAGGAGGCTCCAAGTGAGCTCTTGGAAGAAGGAAGCATGATCAGTGCCTTATGTGGAAAAGTAACCTGGCCACCAGTATTAGGAATGAGCAAAGAGAAAGCAGTTTTGAAGGAAAATCCTGAGCTAAAATTAGGAAGAGACCCACGAAGTCACTGACTCCCAGGATCAGAATTATGAGTTTAGAAGGATAAACAGCAGGGATTGGCATTTGGGCAGGGTGACACCTTTACAAGGAGGTTTCCTCTGGGAAATTCTCCAAGAGCTTTGAACATCTGAGTGTAATGATATCACTTTGTACTATAATTATGTATCTGCTGTTGTCTCCTCTCGAGAGTGTGATGTAGGACATTGGAACTCACTGAGCTGTTATTCGGAAGTGTGCGCAGTGGGGCTGTGGCAGTGAAGGACTCACAGCTGGAGGCGGGTAGGGTGTGAGTAGACACTTGGACAAAGGGTTGCACTGGTGATTATACTTTATTCCTAAGGGGAGCCAAGAAGGATTCTTAAAGCAGGAGTGTGATATGAACATAATTGCACTGACAAGAACCTCTTTGCTAGAGTCATGAAGGATGATAGTAGAAGACTATGGCAGAGAGACCAGAAAGTAAGTCATGAAAGTTTCAGGTCAGAGGTAAGGCTTGCCTGTTGTCTTAGTCCATTTGGCTGCTATAAAAAATACGGTAAACTAGATATTTATAAACAATAGAAATTTATGTCTCATAGATCTGGAGTCTGGGAAGTCCAACGTTAAGGCACTGTCACATTCAGTGTCTAGCAAAGACCGCTTTCTGGTTCAAGATGGTGCCTTCTGTCTGTCTTCACACAGTAGAAATGGCGAGGGATCTCTTTTGGGCCTCTTTTATAAAGGGACTCATCTCATTCATGAAAGGCTTCATCCTCATGACCTAATGGCTCCCAAAGGCACCATCACCTACGGGTTACAATTCAAATGTGTGAAGTTGGAAGGAACACAAACATTCAGACCTTTGAACGTTGGCTAAGAAATTGGCGAGGGGAAGAAGAGTAAGGAATGGATTATAGTGATGCCTTAGAAGATCACGGAAACCCACAGCCAATGACAGGCCTGAATTCAGATAAAGATGTAATTCACAGAAACCCACAGCCAATGACAGGCCTGAATTCAGATAAAAATGTAAATTTGGTAGAAGAAGTCAAAGGGAGTTTTCACCTTCACTGACCTCCTTTTTTCATTTTATTTTGAAGTAGCAAGCAAAGGCAGGTGATGAGAATAAGGAAGCTAAAGCCGCACTAAAGGGCCGGAGGTTTGGGATGGCAGAGGGAATGCATCCACATCACGCAGCTCTGATACACTGATGTGCATGGTTTCAGGAGTGAAGCAAGCTGAAGGTTGAGTTGATGTAGGTTTGGAGATTTATAGAGAATGTCAGGAAAAAAACGGCCTCGCTAAGCAGGTGTTTAGTATTTGTTGAACGAATAAATACTTGGCTGGACGCTGTTTAGAAGGAATTTGTTAGGGAGATGGTGCAAGAAAAGAAAGATCTAGAAACAGGCAACTAACCTTTTTTCCTAAGACATGTTGATCAGAGAAGCCTCATGTGACCGAGAGTAGGTTCAATGCCATCTTGTATGCCCCATGGCACTTGGTGCCTTCCCTTCACTGAATTTTGCTTATCTATCATTTAGAAGTAGGAAATTCGTAACTATTTGTGTGATGTCACCATCCCCAGGGATCTGTCATTTCTGTTTTGTTGACATTGTATCCTATGTGCTAACACAGTAGTCCCTCCATCAATCTATAGGGCTGGATACATAGATGTTTATGGAGGGAATGACATGCATTTTTTAATATGTTGTTGCTTGTTGGTCTCTCATAAGGTTTTGTGAATTGCTTTAGTTAGCAAGAAGACTGGTAAATTAAATGACAAATGGTACTTTATTGGAATATAGTCTCTCTGGCTCATAAGGAAGAGAAATTTGTGTAATTACATCAAAATTATATGGATATTACACAGTGATTAGATAAATAAATATCAAACTCTATAGCTTCAGGGCAACTTAAACCTTGCCTCTGTAATAATTACACTTAACCTTGACATTATTTGTAGTTTCCTTTTTCCCCTTATCACACGTTTCATCATACTAAGTGTTTTAAACTGGATAATTCTCAAAAGTAGCACATGATGTGTATTATTATAGAAAGTAATGCTTGCCTTAATAACAGATGCTTTCTATTTGGGGCTTGAAATGAAGAAGCTGATATTTTCCTAGAATGCATCTAGTAGCAATTTTATTACTAAAACTGAAAAAAAAACCTTTTTAGGTATCAAATATGTCTGATCTGTGACATGTCAGATTTCTGAATTCTTACACTGCCATTTCCTAGAGAAATCTGGAAGTGTGTTATTAAAAGTTAAACTGTTGTGTGGATTGTCTACCTAATTTCATAATGTTTAGTTTAATAGATATGAAATCTATGTCACATCTACTATGTGGTCTTCATATCTTAGTTATATTTAGAATTTTGATCAATAGATTTCTGTAGAGCATTATTGAACTTTCTCACTTTTAATTGTCTTATTTTACATCATAAAATGTGATTTTATTTAATAGCACAATTATGTTCTTCAAAAATGAGTCCATCAAATGAAAACATTCATCAATTCAAATCAGAATGAAATATAAATGCAAATTTTGAAAACCAAATCACTGTCTATATTTTTAAATATTCTATATTTCCTCACCTTAAAAATTGGATGCTGCTATTCACAAGTATCACTAAAGAATATTTTTGTTCAGCTCACATCAAACTGTAGATTATTTACATAGTGAGTTACGTAGTACCTAACTGTTCCTCTGTCAAGCTGTATTCCAGACTGTCATAATTAATTAAGTAGGTGAATGAATCTCTGACGCATTGCATGTCTGTTTCTATACTCCTCAGAGAGTTTCTCTCTTCCACTGTGTTATAAAAAGCCAAATAAATTGGGTCTCTATTACTACTCTAGGTTATTCTGAAAATAAACATCTGCTTTTACCTTCAGAGTGTAGCACTGGTTGTTCACAATTAAAGATATGCATTTGTACATTAGCCTAAAATTTAGTTTATGAAATTATAATGAGATTGTTATATAACTCATTCTGCAAGAATATTGTCAAACAAAAAAATCTGTATCTGTCTTTCTCACTGAAATATTGTGAGAGTTAATGAGACATTTGTGGTTAGATTGTGCAATCCTTTCAGGAATCTCAAAGTAAAAACAAGATCGCACTTCCTTTTGAAAGGCATATGTTTTACTGTCAAACCAAACTTAAAGCAGTCAGAATGATACACATTTCTGAGTTAACTTCCTGCTTTCTTGGACATTTCAAAATTATTGATATTCCCATACGACAGAAGCCCAGTAATGAAGGAACCACGTAGGTGGAAAAAATTATTCCCCAACTTTCAATCAAATGATAGAACATGGATATATAATATTCAAAGAAAGGGAAGTGAGAAGCTGAAGTCATGCATAAATCAAAAACTTCAAAATAAATTAACAAACTGGAGCCTTACCTATGTCTTCCTTATTCCCTAATTTTAAGTTAGACACTAATAGAGGTCCAGTAACTAACTGTATTCACTTATCTAGTACTTGGCATGTATTTTCATCTTAGGAAGGTCAAAATCAAGGAGCTTGCTGACCACTGTTACTGATCAGGTTCAAGACCGAAAACCGGGGGTCACTTCTGTTTCCTCCCTTTCCCCTCACCCTCCCCTTCCATGAGATAGGTGAGAAGCTTTGGTGTCATCATCTCCAAACATACGTCAAGTTCCTGTCCTTCTTTCCTGTCCGTGCCTTAAATACTGCAACCGACCTCCTTGTCACTCCACTGTCTCTCTTGCCACCCACCTCCCCCCACCATTCCGTAGCCACAAGAAGCATAGGTGAGCTTCAAATGTCACTCAGATCTTATTGCTCCACGGCAAGGACTTACCATTGCACTTATTTTACAACTCTAAGCTCTTTTCCTGGCCCCTGTCTGCCCCTTGCTTCCAAGTTCTGTCCATTTTGGTACTCCTCTGTCACTTCAAACCATGAGCATTTCCTCCTGGAGGTCTTCTGCATGGCATGGCTCACTCTTTCCCATGACTTAAGTCTCAGCTTAAATGTCACTGTGCTCAAAAGGTTCTAGTTGACCCCTTATGTAAAGCTTGTTGAGACCATCCCAGCTTCATCCTCTCAGTTGTAATTTATTTTGGTGAATGCTATTAATGTAGCAAAAAGTATCTCCTTTCATGCATTTGCTGCCAATCGCCATTGTTTTCCTTTCTTTCTTTTTTCTTTTTTTTATTTTTTGAGACGGAGTTTCGCTCTTGTTACCCAGGCTGGAGTGCAATGGAGCGATCTCGGCTCACCACAACCTCTGCCCCCTGGGTTCAGGCAATTCTCCTGCCTCAGCCTCCTGAGTAGCTGGGATTACAGGCACGCGCCACCATGTGCAGCTAATTTTTTGTATACTTTTTAGTAGAGACGGGGTTTCACCATGTTGACCAGAATGGTCTTGTTCTCTTGACCTCCTGATCCACCCGCCTTGGCCTCCCAAAGTGCTGGGATTACAGGCTTGAGCCACCGCGCCCGGCCTCACCATTGTTTTTCTACATGTTTGTTGCATGTGAGGTCTCTGAGGGCAGGAAGCTGGCTTACACATAGCACCTTGGAGTCAATAAAAGAATCGTCAAATTAAACATGCTGGTAGGCTGGATGCACTAGAGGTTCATGCCTAGCACATTTCAATAAAATTAGTTCGACATGAGGTTTGACGGTGGCTTTTTCACTCTGCCTGCTGACATGCCATGCAAATAGTGCCTTCTCATGTGAGTTACATTGTTAGTGAAATGGGCCTCAGTTTCCTCACCGGAAGCAAAAGAAATGAGAGCATATAATCACCAAAGTTTCAGCTCTAAAATCTCCCAGGCTGTGCAGATGCCACCTATCTCCAAAATTGGCTTGAAATGCCACATGGAGGTAAGGAGTCTCTTCCTGAAGGAAAGAATGAGCACAGTGTGAGGAGGCTGTCTGGGGGAGCGCGTTGATATTCAGAGCTGCTGTGCGTGTATACTTAGGTTCTATAGGGGAGCTCATCTTGTAGAAGCTGACTGCATTGAACTTGCCAGGGACCACCTGGTCCCCCTCTTCTCATTTGGC
This sequence comes from Callithrix jacchus, assembly GCF_049354715.1. Classification (NCBI taxonomy): domain Eukaryota; kingdom Metazoa; phylum Chordata; class Mammalia; order Primates; family Cebidae; genus Callithrix; species Callithrix jacchus. The sequence continues at coordinate 169,520,766 of NC_133505.1, forward strand.
AAGAATCCCGGCTACCAATGAAAAAACCAGCTGCTTTCCTATGTAGTGAACAAGCACGATAGTGTTTATACAGTTTCCCAACCTCTCTCCCCCCACCCACTTTCCCCCCTCTTCACTTCCTCACCCAAGAAGAATCGTGCCAGATAGATATCAGATTAAGAAAATGCTTCTCATTAGTTGTCTGCTCAAAACGACTTTGGAAGCAATCCTAGAACATCCCTTTGTATCTCCACAGCCCTTTATCTCTTGAAAGTTGTTGAGGGAGCTAAATTAAAGTGGCTTGTCATTAATCCTTGCGCTCAACACTGTATATCAAAGGAATGAAATACTTCTCATCACAATTCAGATCCCAAACAGGTAAAAATCACAACATAAAACAAAATTTAATACTGGCATTGCCCCTGTCACCTAAGCCATATATCCTGACTGAAGTAATCAGCAAGGGGCAGGTTTGTACTGTAACTCAACCATTGTTTCAGTGGCTGTGGGTTTTGTAAATACATTCTGCTTTTAACGTCCCCATACTGAAAGGTTTGGGTAAAGATGTGGACATCGTTTTTACTTGGTTCTTAAAACGGATAGTTTAGATCCAGTCTCCATGATTCTTTTGCAATTTCACTTTGTATTGACAGCTTCCTTAACACAAATTCAGGTTGCAAAGACTGAGCTCTCTTCACTGTCACAGAGCGCTCTTGGGGAAGGCTTTTTATTTGCAAGTTGCATTTGACACGCATTTTAGAGAGGGAAGGTGGCAAAATAAAGAATCGAACAATGAGTCAAAGGAGCTAAGCTCTGCTCCGGGGCCCTGATATTGATTTGTGGAGCCTTGTGTCATCTTCCGTATCTTGGCTTCAGCTCTTCCATTTACAAAATGTGGATCATGGACCATACTGTCAACCTGTGTAACCCATGAAGTCACTTTTTATAGATAAAGAGCCAGCGCTGATCAAATGTGTCAGCCTCTTACAACCACAGCAGCATTATGAAGATCTGTAAGTGAGCATTTACAGAGCTTCCACAGCACCTTGGGAGGAAGCCAGTTACTGTCTGAGCACAGAGGATGTATCTACAACATAAACCAAAACCACTGCAGTGTCAGAGACCCCAGTGCCCTCACCATCGCCTCTCCCAGTGCCCTCACCATCGCCTCTCCCAGTGCCCTCACCATCGCCTCTCCCAGTGCCCTCACCATCGCCTCTCCCAGTGGCCTCACCATCACCTCTCCCAGTGCCCTCACCATCGCCTCTCCCAGTGCCCTCACCATCGCCTCTCCCAGTGGCCTCACCATCGCCTCTCCCAGTGCCCTCACCATCGCCTCTCCCAGTGGCCTCACCATCGCCTCTCCCAGTGCCCTCACCATCGCCTCTCCCAGTGGCCTCACCATCGCCTCTCCCAGTGCCCTCACCATCGCCGCTCCCAGTGCCCTCACCATCGCCTCTCCCAGTGCCCTCACCATCGCCTCTCCAGTGCCCTCACCATCGCTGCTCCCAGTGGCCTCACCATTGCCTCTCCTGGGATCACACAGTCACAGAACTTGTACATCCTCCTCCAGAGTCACACCCCAAGTTTCAGAGGTGCACATAAATGGCATAAATATTTTACTAGAGAATGTGGGTCAAAAGGAAAGCAACCTGTCTCCAAAGTAAATTTTATGGAATAAGGTTTTTAATATTGTGAAAAACCCAAAGTAACCATTCTTTCCTAATAAATACCCCTAGGGATGGGGAGGCGCAAGGGTCTCTGTGATTAAGCCCTGCCACGTCGTAGCTTTCATTAGGTTGCAGAAACAGCTGTTCCCTTCCCTGAGTGTTTTTGCATCCTTGAGTCCCCTATAAAGAGGAGCCAGAGTCTGTTTGGTGCCACCTTTTCTCCTCCTTCCTTGTGTCTCTTCATCCACTCTGTCACCACGGGGCTCACTGTTTTCTCAAGAGACACCTGGATCCCAGGCTCTAAGGCCTCTCTCATTCTGTAGCGCATGTGGTCCTGAGTGCTCTGACCTGCACATGAGGATGGTTAGATGTCAGAGGGCAGAACACTGGGTCAGAGATCCAAAACCCAGCATGCAGCCCTATCTTTGCCTGTCACAGGTTTTAAGGCTTTGGCGAGTCTCAAATTCTGAAGACCTGGGTTCCCTCATCTATAAGATGAAGAGATTGGCTTGAGTGATGTTTGAGATCTCTTCTACCCTGCAGCGATTCATTATAAAATAATAGACATCCTCTGACTCCTATGGGCCAGTCAAGGGTTGAAGCTTCTAAGGCCAGTTATTCCTCTGCCATCTGACTCGCACAAATAGCAAGGTCTCTGCACATTGCGTACTGCAGTCATCTGATTGCATCTACTTCACAGATTCTTCTGGAATTTTTCTTCTTTCAATTGGCTATTTCCTGTGATCAAAACCCTCATAGACGACTATGATCCAGATAAGCAAGTGCCCTCTCTATTAAGAGTAGTATTCAGTTACCTATTCTTGCAACCACATTGACTGAGCTTCATCTCTCTTATAAGTCATCACCAGAACAGATGATCTCAGTGCCTCCCCGGCATTTGCATCTGGATAAATTAGTAGAAGATCCATCATCCCCCAATTTCACATGCTCAGCACTCATTGAAGTGAAAGCATAAGAGTCTCCCAGATTGAAAGACGAGAAAATCCCATAACACATCTGTGAGTCTGGACATCTCAAGTTGTCTTTCTGTAGATTTTTAGATGGTGCGATCATACAGAGGACTGAAGAATTGTCTGCTCTATATTTTACTCAGCGTACTGGTCTGGTATGTCTACACCCTGTAATAGTAAGCAATGTGCTCCAATATATGAGAATTCTGCAAAAAAATAATAGCTTCCATAATGATTCTTTAAATTTAAATGCTCATTATGGCATTTCGGAATCCTGGTTATAAAGCATGTTTTAAAAATGTTTTATCCACGATGTCATACTTTTGAAGAAGCTGTGATCTCAGGAAGAAGAAATCGGTTACAAGCATTCTCTATCATGGAGAAACTTACGTTTAAAACTGTAACACCAAGAAAGAAAAGTGTAGAACATGGACTACAAAGCATTGTTCCCAGTATGGTAAAGTGCTGCTGACGTTGGCGATTGCTGTGGATTTTTTAACTCTAAGAACAGTCCTCAACGTGACCCTGGCACTGATTGGTCATGAGGCAGCTGATGACTCCCTGCCCCTCTCTGGCCTCAGTCCCTTGGCTGTAGAATTAGTAAAAGGCGATCTGCCCTAGCTAGTTCACACTGCTGACCTGAAAGCCAAATGAAAGAATAGATGCGAGTCTGCTGCAAGTGTAATGCAATCTTTCCATGTAATGCAAGGCCTGGTTCCATTTCATGCATGATCACCTTCAGCTGTGATGGCAGCCCTTGCTGATGGGACCTCTCTCAGGGGTTCGCACTCTCCCCCACCTTTGGCACTGAATGTCAGGCAGGTGATTCCCAGCCTTGCTCTGTAGCAAGCCAGGCAGTTCTTTTACTGAAATGTCATTTTGTCTTTAAAGTTGTAAGTCTTCTTCCTTGAGATTCCCTTGTACCAGTTCTTTTCTCCCCCAAAGTACGTGTTCCACAATTTTCTACATTTTTCAAGGTTATCCAGCATATTTATGTTGTAGTGAGTCATTGTTTCATTAAAGGACTAAAAAAGTGCTAGAAACTCAATTGTCCTGCTTTGCACAAAGCCTTAGTGTGTGTGTGTGTGTGTGTGCAAGATTGTTACACAGATCTTTTGCAGAACAGTAAAAATAACCATGGGGGTCCCATTATGTAGTCAGAAGGAGTTAAATGGACTCTACAAATTTCTTACTGTCAGGAGAGAATAGATTTTTCAGAAAAAATGAAGAAAAGGAAACAAGCCCCAAAGCTACAAATCTACCCACAGTATTTCAACTCTCCTCAGTGATTATTTTCTAAATGTTCTCGGGTACCCTTTTTCATCTGAAGTTAGTAGAAAGTTCTGGAGAAGAATTTACTTCAAGTAACATAATAATTATGAAATAGAAGAAGAGGGCCCTGCTTACTTGCCAGGACAAGCAAAAAAGAAAATTGCCTGCCCGTCATGGGGCTCGCTCAAGTATTTACGTTCCGACATAGCTGTCCTTTCCCATTGCAAATGGAGGGCAGCTGCCACCATATGCCACCTCTGTAGTAAACATAAGTAGTGCAGCAATATAATTAATAGCAAGCCATTTTCACTTTTAAAATTTCAAAAAGGAATATGCTTTTTCACAAAAATTTAAGATGTAATGCCAAAGTACATTGTGCGAAACACAGCAATGCGTCAATGTGATTCCACTTTAAGAAAACCAATATACAAAATTTCATACTTGAAAATTAACGTTACTGTCATCACAAATTATTTCCTTATACTTCTTTATAGTACTTTAAGAATTGTGGTCTCATCTACTTTATTCAAAATGATTCATTTTACAACCAGTCTTTTTCTGGGGTCTGGTATATCTCCATCATACACCACTGAAAATATGTACTGATAGGTTCCCCAATTAAAAATATGATTCATTACATAGAATTTTCTGCCTTTTTCCTGTTTTCTATTAATGTGCATTCTGTTTTCTTAAATAATAATGATGATGATATTAGTAATTGCTAACACATATTATAGTTAGTGTATTGTCAAGAGCTTTATATTTAATCATGAATAATCTTATCAGGGAGACATCATTATCTCCATGTTACAGATGAAAAAAATGAATCATAGAAAGATTCGTCACTTGCCTTTCTCATAACTTGTTAGTGATGAGTGGGACTTGAACCTGGAAATCCTCCAAATCCGTGGTCTGAGTCACTGTCCTGTTAATTAGGGCTCGGTAACAATGGCTATTTTGCCACAGCTTGCTATGACTGACTCTGCAATGAGCTCTCTCTGGTACTCAAGGTCTCACTCTCTATGGTAGGCAAGATCTGACTTTTCTGACTTTTGCTGAGAACTTCGTGGAAAATTTGTGAATGTGGAGGAGTTTCAAGAGAGTCCCTGAAGTAATCTGAGCTGGCTTTGCTGTGTTCTCTCTGCCTTCCTGTCTGGACCATGTCTACCAAGGCGTCCAGATGGGAAGTCCACGTTGGCTGAAAGACTGAAAATACATAAGCCAATAGATGGTAACTCAAGCTGTGCAAGGGACCCAGCCACTGTCATGTAAATTGCTGCCATTATCCAAGCTTAATTATCGTAGTCAGTACTAACGAAAAGACAACGTTGTAAGTATTCATCGGCCCTGATACGTGGCAAATGATTAGTATGTGTTACAACTTGCCAAATCGGAAACATGTCTTAAAATACAGGTGGTATTGTAGTAAGCACCAGAGAACTCTGCAAGGAAATTAATCGTCTGCTCTTTACCAGAATTCACTTGCACAGGATATCTGTTCTTTGTGTTTCGTTTCACACTTTAATGCAATAGTGTTTACGAAGCACAAAGCACTCTGCTCATTTGTCAGGTTTTACTTTAGCTTTTCCATTTTATGTTTGCTCTCTACACCACTTTTCCTGAAGATAAGTTTGCTGACATACAACATAATCATTTTTCTCTTAGTTACCCAATTCTGCTCCATAATTTTAATTTTTATATATTCAAAATTAGTTTTAATTACCTCAACACTTTAAATTGATTTAGCTCTGGTTTTAGAGAAAATTTCAAATAAAATCTTTAGCAGGTCTTTCTCTTCCTCCCTTTTTCCCTCCCTTTTTCTCCCTTTTACCCCTCCCTTCCTCCTCCCGCCCTCCCTCCCTCCTCCCTACCTTCCTTCCTTCCTCTCTTCCTTCCTTCCTTCCTTTTTTCCTCCCTTCCTCCCTCCCTCCCTTCCTCCCTCCCTCTCTTCCTCCCTCCCTCCCTTCCTCCCTCCCTCTCTTCCTTCCTCCCTCCCTTTCCTTCCTCTCTTATTCCCTTCCTTCCTCCCTTCCTCCCTTCCTCCCTTCCTTTCCTTCCTTCCTTCCTCCTTTCCTTCCTCCTTCCCTCCCTCCATCCCTCCCTTCCCTCCCTTCCTTCCTTCTTCCTCCTTCCTTCCCTTCCTTTCCTCTCTCCCACCCCTCTCTTCCTCTCTGCTTCCCTCCCTCCCTTCCTTTCTTCTACAACTACTATTCAAGTCCTAACATACCAAGTACTGCACTATGAGTACAAAGATGAAAAGTTACAAAGATGAGAAGTTACAAACCTGCTCCTTCAGAATTTGCACATCCAGTGAGGCTATTGGCAGAATGTGCTGGAAAGGGCTTGGTGTGAGATGGGATTTGAGACAAGAGCAGAAATTCATGGAGGTAGGCAGGGCAGGGAGGGCTGAACAAAAACAAACACGAAGATGAACAGAGCACAGTGTCTGTTTGAAAAGAGTTATATTGCTCTGTTTATTAAAATTCAACATCTGCTTATTTTTAAACACCCCAAACCTACTTTATTTTTAATCTTATAAAAATAAAAGTACTGGCATATGTATAAAGGTATTTATGGCTGGTCGCAGTGGCTCACGCCTATAATCCCAGCACTGAGGCCAAGGCGGGCATATCACCTAAGGTTAGGAGTTCAAGACCAGCTTGGCCACAATGTGAAACCACATCTATACTAAAAATATAAAAATTAGACAGGCATGGTGGCAGGCACCTGTAATCCCAGCTACTCAGGAGGCTGAGGCAGGAAAATGGCTTGAACCTGGGAGGTGGAGGTTACAGTGAATCAAGATTGCGCCATTGTACTCCAGACTGAGCAATAAGAGTGAAACTCCATCTCAAAAAAAAATAGATGTTTCTAACAAAATAGCCCCGAAACTATAAACAGCATGAATGCTCATCACTTAGAATATGGCTGCAGAAATTATAGTGTATTTCTATAAGAGAATGTTATATTTTATAGATATTTAAAAGAGCACATTAAATTTGGTTACTGTCTTCGAAAGACGCCCATAATGCACTGTTTAAAAACAAAAAACACAAGGTCTTAGTAAAACGTGCTTTTGTTTAGAATACCAGTTTTATTTTAGAAAAAGAAATACATCTTTCTCTGTCTCTCTGTCTCTCTCTCTCTCTTTCTCTCTCTCTCTCACACACACACACACGCACACACACACACTGTAGACATAATTCTATATGATGCGAGGATTAAAATGTACGAACAAATACACTCCCAGTTGTGGGGGGATGAGTGAAGAGGACATGTGCAGGATACTGACTTTTTCTTCATGTAACTCTGCATTGCTAGACTTATTTTAATCAGCATTTTATTCTTGCTCATCTTAAAAAAAAAACTGTAGAAACTCCAAAGAGAAGTCTAGAAATGACATTCCCCAGAGTTGAAGCGAAACAGTGATTACAATAGAGCACGACAAATTAAACACAGATTTTATTATTTGGTAAGAAAAGAAAATAATAAAAAGTTAAACCCACCAAATAATGAAATGTTCTGTTCAACTAAGCAATTTCCTCTAGAACATTGATTTTTAACATTTTTAAGTGTGACTCATCCTTAGAAGAATTGGATGAAAAACATTTCCTGGATAAAAGTGGTTAAGTTCTCAAATCCATAAATTGCATAGAATTGCATAGGTTTGCTGAATACCTGTTCTCCAGCCTCCTAGTTAATTATTTAATTAAAAGCAATTGTAAATAAGGGAGTGCAAAACACGTATTTGTTATATAGGTCCCTTTTCCCACTCTTTTGATCATAACCTGTCTTTATAATCACCTGCTATCTTAGGACGAATATGTTTATTTCAGAATTAAAGCTTTAAAGCTAATTCTATCCCACTTTGCCAGTCCGAGATGCCTTTACTCTTCTGTTAAGCTTGCCACTCCATTGTACTTCAGGTGAGGTGACATCTCATTGTGGTTTTGATTTGCATTTCCCTAATTACTAGACTTGTTGGGCATTTTTTCATGCATTTGATGGCCATTTTTATGTCTTCTTTTCAGAAATGTCTATTCAGGTCTTTTGCCCATTTCTTTATTGGATTATTTATTTTCTTGCTATTGCATTGAGTTCCTTTATATTCTGGATATTAACCCCTTGTCAGGTGCATCATTTGTACACATTTTCTCTCATTCTGTAGGTTGTTTCTTCACTTTGTTGAGTGTTTCCTTGGCTATGCAGAAGCTTTTCAGTTCACTGTAATCTCATGTGTCTACTTTTGCTTTTGCTGCCTGTATTTTCGAGATCTAATTCAAAAAATCCTTGCCCAGACAACGTCGTGAATCCTGCTTTTGAGTGGTGCTGATAAATTAAAATTACATTTGAATTGTTTGATGAACTTTCATCTCTTAGACACTTGAAATTTCAGTATAATTTTATAATTTATCTGATTTGTTTAGCTTTACTTTGAGCTAAAATCACTTTTTGACTTATTCTCCTATCAGAATAAATAATGTATGCGGCAAAGAATATTAAAGATAGACTAATGAAGGTTAAATGTCATTGACATGCTTTCTATTTAATAGTAATTTGGAAGTTTACTTAAATAAAATAAATTCACAGGTATTAAGATTCTCCCTCAGAGCTTTTAGGGCCTAGAATTGGTAAATAATATTCAGTCCAGAAAAACTGAAACTTAGAAATTAATGGAAATCAATACTAAACTGCCAAAAAATTTTATTTAGAAAGAAGAAAGGCCTCGGAGTTTTAGAAATATATGTGGTTTAATGGTGGCATTTAATATATGATCAATATATTAGCTTCTTTGTTCAGCTAATTCATACTCTTAAGAAGGTTCAAGGTTTTCCCGGTACTAGTTCTCATCACAATTATGTGAAAAACACACACACACATGCACATGTACATGCACACACACACATTTCCAGTGTAATAATTACTGGCATAAGTTAATTACACTGCATGCAAATCTTGTGCCTTTAGGCCCAGGTGATAAGGGTATGGCTAATACTCTTCAGTCAGTTCACCATTGTTTTACCTCGTCTCTGAAAAATAAGCATGAAAATGTTCATTACTCTGGTTTTTCAGTAGGGGCAGTTGAGATCTCATGTCTTTCTTGCCATATATTAAGAAAAAATGTTAATTAGGTGCTACCATGATGTTTTTCTACCAGGATTAAATAAGGTTCAAAATGGATAAAGAATTAGAATAATACTCTTGTATTGTGCATTTGTTTGTTTGCTTTTTTGCTTAGAATTTCCAAGCATGTTTTTACATTAATATTCTCCATTTAAGAAACATCCTATGGAGTAGCAACAGGGAAATATTGTTTTATCTACTCAACACACAGAGACAAAGCTAAATGCAGAAGGGTAATTTGCTCATTTAGGATCTGATGTTCTCGACCTTCCATCACTTATGTGGAATATATTTCATATTTGCCTGATACAAATATTGGCAATATATGATCTCATTACATTTATCCATAATAAACTATACTCCAGGTGGTGTATAGTTTATTCATCATAATCTATACTCTACACTAAGTATACAGTATTCTCTATATAAAATATATCCTAGCAATCACTACAAATGGTGGTGATTGCTACAAGTTAAGTGTCATCATAATAGAAAGCAGGAATGAGAGCAATTACTTTCATATTTTTTATTTCAATAGTTTTTGGAGAACAGCTGGTGTTGGGTTGCATGGAAAAGTTCTTTAGTGCTGATTTTTGAGATTTGGGTGGACCCATCATCTGAGCAGTATACACTGTACCCAGTGTGTAGTCTTTTATTCCTCAGCCCCTCCCAAGCCTTTCCCTGAGTCCCCGGTGCCAGTATAGCATTCTCATGCCTTTGCATCCTCATAGCTTGGCTCCCACTTCTGAGTGGGAACATAACAATGTTTGGTCTTCCATTCCTGAATTACTTCACTTAGAATAATACTATCCAATTCTATCCAGGTTGCTGCAAATGCCATTATTTCATTTCTTTTGATGGCTGAAAAGTATTCCATGGTGTGTGTGTGTGTGTATAAACATATATATGTATGTGCATATATATGTGTGTGTGTTTGTTTATATATACCAACCAAACACCACCTGTTCCCCAAAAACTACATATACCTATGTATACACACACACACACACACACACATATATCTGACATTTTCTTTATCCAATCATTGGTTGATTGGTTGATAGGAATTTAGGCTAGTACTATATTATTTTTGTCATGGGAAATTGTGCTGCTATGAAGTCTTTTACATAGAGTGACTTCTTTTCTTCTGAGTAGATACCCAGTAGTGGGATTGCTCAATCGTATGGTAGTTCTACTTGTAGTTCTTTAAGAAATCTCTATACTGTTTTCCATAGTGGTTGTACTAGTTTACATTCCCACCAGCAGTGTAAAAGTGTTCCCGGATTCCTTCTCTGGGTCCCCTCCCAGGACAGCGTGGAAGCTGTCTTTCTCTCTCTCTCTCCTTCTCTCCATCTAATAAATGGATTTTCCACAAAAAAAGTGTTTCCTTTTCACCACATCTATGCCAACATCTATGTTTTTTTAAAAAAATGTTGGTCATTCTTGCAAGAGCAAGGTGGTATTCCATTGTGGTTTTGATTTGCATTTTCCTGATAATTAGTGATGTTGAGCATTTTTCCACATGCTCTTTGGTCATTTGTATCTCTTCTTTTGAGAATTGTCTATTCCTATCCTTAGCCTGCATTTTGATGATGTTCTTTATTTTTTTTCTTGCTGATTTGTTTGAGTTCCTTGTAGAATTCTGAACATCCTATGTTGGATACATGGTTTGCAAATATTTTCTCCCACTCTATGGGTTATCTGTTTACTCTGCTAATTCTTTCTTGTACTGTGCAGAAGATATTTAGTTTAATTAGGTCCCATCATTTATCTTTGCTTTTGCTGTATTTGCTTCAGAATCTCGGTCATGAAGTCTTTGTCTAAGCCAAGGGCTAGAAGAGTTTTTCTGATATTATCTTCTAGAATTTTTATGGTTTCAGGTTTTAGATTTAAGTCTTTCATCCATCTTGAGTTGATTTTTTTATAAGGTGGGAGATGAGGATTCAGCTTCATGCTTCTACATGTGGCTTGCCAATATTTCCAGCACCATTTGCTGTAGAGGGTGTCCTTTCCCCCACTTTACGTTATTGTTTTCTTTGTTGAAGTTCAGTAGACTGTAAGTATTTGGTTTTATTTAAGGATTCTCCATTCTGTTCCATTGGTCTATCTGCCTATTTTTATACTGGTGCCATGCTGTTTTGGTGACTGCGGTCTTATAATATAGTTTGAATGCCTCCAGATTTGCTCTTTTTGCTTAGTCTTGTTTTGTCCATGTGGGCTCTTTTTTGGTTCCATATGAATTTTAGGATTGTTTTTTCTAGCTCTGTACAGAATGATGGTAATATTTTGATGGTATTGCACTTAATTTGTAAATTACTTTTGGCAATATGGTCTTTTTCACAACATTGATTCTATCCATCTATCACTATATGATGTGTTTCCATTTGTTTGTGTCATTTATGATTTCTTTCAGCAATGTTTTGTAGTTTTCCTTATAGAGGTCTTTCATGTCCTTGGTTAGATATATTTTATTTCTTATTATTTTATTTTGTTTGCAACTATTGTCAAAGGGGTTGAGTTTTTTATTTGATTCTCAGCTTTGTTGCTGTTGATGTATAGAAGAGTTACTGATTTGCATACATGAATTTTTACCAGTTTTAGGAGCTTTTTGGATGAGTCTTTAGGGTTGTCTTGGTACACAATCATATCATCAGGAAACAGCAACAGTTTGACTTCCTCTTTACTGATTTGAATGCCCTTGATTTTTTTTTTTTCTTTTGTCTTATTGCTCTGGCTGGGACCTCAAATACTATATTGAATAGCATTGGTGAAGGTAGACATCCTTGTCTTGTTCCATTTCTCAGGGGGAATGGTTTCAACTTTTCCCCATTCAGTATAATGTTGGCTGTGGGATTGTCATAGATAGCTTTTAGTCCCTTAAGGTATGTCCCTCTGTGCTGATTTTGCTGAGGGTTTTAATCATAAAGTGATGTTGAATTTTGTCAAATGCTTTTTCTGCATATATTGAGATGGCCATGTAATTTTTGTTTTTAATTCTGCTTATGTGGTTTCTCACATTTATTGACTTATGTATGTTAAACCATCCCTGCACATCGGGTATGAAACACACTTAATCACGGTGGATTATCTTTTCTTTATGCTGTTGGATTCACTTTGCTAGTTGTTTATTGAGGATTTTCACATCTATGTTCATCAGGGATGTTTCTCTGTAGTTTTCTTTTTTTATGTCCTTCTCTGGTTTTGGTATTAGAGTGATATTGATTTCATAGAATGATTTAAGGGAGAATCCCTCTTTATCTTTTGGAATAGTTTCAGTGAGATTGGTACCAATTCTTCTTTGAATGTCTGATAGAATTCAGCTGTAAATCCATCTGGTCCTGGACATTTTTTTTGGTTGGGAGTTTTTAAATAGTGTTTCAATATTGTTACTTGTTATTTTGGTCTGTTAAGGGTTTGTGTTTCTTCTTGATTTAATCTAGGAGGGTTAAATTTCCGGGAATTTACCCAACTTCTCCAGATTTTCTAGTTTGTGTGCGTAAAGGTATCTATAGTAGCTTTAAATGATCTTTTTTATTTCTGCAGTATCAGTTATAGTATCTCCCATTTTGTTTCCAGTTGAGCTTATTTGAATTTTTTGTCTTCTTTTCTTGGTTAACTTTGTGAATTGTCTATCAATTTTGTTCATCTTTTCAAAGAACCAGCTTTTTGTTTTATTTATCTTTTGTATTGTCTTATTTTTGTTTCATGTAGTTCTGCTCTGATCTTTGTCATTTCTTTTCTTCTGCTGGGTTTGGGTTTGGATTTTTGTTTGTTTGTTTGTTTCTCTGGTTCCTTGAGTTGTGATGTTAGACTGTCTATTTGTGGTTTTTTAGACTTTGTGATGTAGGCATTTCATGTTATGAGCTTTTACTTTTAGGACCACTTTTGCTGTTTCCCAGTGGTTTTCATAAATTATGTCACTATTACTCAGTTCAAATAATTTTTAAATTTCAATCTGGATTTTATTGTTAGCCCAAAAATAATTCATGAGCAGATTATTTAATTTCCATGTTTTTGTATGGTTTTGAGGATTCCTTTTGGAGTTAATTTTTAGTTTTATTCCTGTGGTCTGAGAGGGTACTTGATATAAATTTTAATTTTCTTAAATGTATTGAGACTTGTTTTGGGGCCTGTGATATGGTCTATCCTGGAGAATGTTCCATGTGCTGATGAATAGAATGTATATTCTGCAATTATTCTGTAGAATGTTCTGTAAATATCTGTTAAGTCCATTTGTTATAGGATATAGTTTAAGTCCATTGTTTCTTTGTTAACTATCTGTCTTGATGAACTGTCTGATGCATTCAGTGGAGTATTGAAGTCTCCTACTATTATTGTGTTGCCATCTATCTCATTTCCTAAGTCTAGTAATAATTGTTTAGGAATTTGGGAGTTCCAGTGTTAGGTGTATATATTTTTTGGATTGTGATATTTTCCTGTTGAACTGATCCTTTTATCATTATATAATTCCCCTCTTTGTCTTTTTAAACTGTTGTTGCCTTAAAGTCTGTTTCGTCTGACATAAGAATAGCTCCTCCTACTTGTGTTTGGTTTCCATTTGCATGGAATGTTATTTTACACTCCTTTCCCTAGAAGTTTATGTGAGTGCTTATGCATTAGATGAGTCTCTTAAAGACAGCAGATACTTCATTAGTAGATTTTTATCCATTCTGCCATTCTGTATCTTTAAGTGGAGGATTTAGGCCATTTACGTTTACTGTTAGTATTGAGATATGAGGTACTATTTTATTCATCATGCTAGTTGTTACCTAAATACCTTATTTCTCTTTTCCAATGTGTTAGTATTTTATAGGCCCTGTGAGATTTATGCTTTAAGGAGGTTCTATTTTGGTGTATTTCAAGGTTTTGTTTCAAGATTTAGCACTCCTTTTAGCATTTCTTATAATGCTGGCTTGCTAGTGGCAAATTCTCTCAGCATTTTTTTTAATCTAAAAATGTCTTTACCACTCTTTCATTTATAAAGGTTAGTTTTACTGTATACAAAATTCTTGGCTGGTAATTATTTTGTTTGAGGAGGCTAAAGATAGGACTCCAGTCTCTTCTGGCTTGTAGGGTTTCTGCTAATACATCTGCTATTAATCTGATAGGTTTTCCCTTATAGGTTACCTGATGCTTTTGCCTCACAGCTCTTAAGATTCTTTCCTTTGTCTTGACTTCAGATAAGCTGATGACTGTGTGCCTAGGTGATGATCTTTTTGCAATGAATGTTTCAGCCATTCTTTGAACTTCTTGTAATTGGATGTCTAGAACTATAGTGAGGCCAGAGAAGGGTTCCTCAATTATTCCCTCAAATATGTTTTCCAAACTTTTAGATTTCTCTTCTTTCTCAGGAATACCAATTATTCTTAGGTTTGCCTGTTTAACATAATCCAAAATTTCTTGGAGGTTTTGTTCATTTTTTAAATTCTATTTTCTTTTTAAAACTTTTTTATTTCAATAGGATTTTGGGAAACAGGTGGTGTTTGGTTAGATGAATAAGTTCTTTAGTTATGATTTATGAGACTTTGGTGCACCATCACCTAAGCAATGTACACAGTGTCCAACATGTAGTCTTCTTTCCCTCACCATCCCCACCACTTCCCCTGAATTTCCAAAGTCCAATATATCATTCTTATGCCTTTGCATTCTCATAGCTTAGCTCCCACATTTTAAAGAGAACATATGATGCTTGGTTTTTCATTCCTGAATTACTTCTCTTAGAATAATAGTCTCCAGTTTCATCCAGTTTGCAGCAAATGCCATTATTTCATTCCTGTTTATGGCCAAGTAGTATTTCATAGTATATAAATACCACATTTTCTTTTCCCACCCCTTGATTTATGGGCATATGGGCTGGTTCCATATTTTTGGAATTTTCACATTGTACTGCTATAAACATGCTGTGCAAGTATCTTCTTGTATAATGACTGATTTTCCTTTGGGTAGATACCTAGTATTGGGATTGCTGGATCAAATGGTAGATCTACTTTTAGTTCTTTAAGAAATCTTCACACTGTTTAGTGGTTATACTAGTTTACATTCCCACCAACAGTGTTAGTGTTCCCTTTTTACCACATCCATGCCCACATTTATTATTTTTTAATTTTTTGATTATGGTCGCTGCTTCAGGAGTGAAGTGGTATCATATTGTGTTTTTGATATGCATTTTTTTGATATTAGTAATTTTTGAACATTTTTCTATATATTTGTTGGCCATTTGTATATCTTTTTTTGAGAATTGTCTATTCATGTCCTTAGCCCACTTTTTCATGGGATTGTTTGTTTTTCTTCTTGCTGATTTGTTCAAGTTATTTGTAGATTCTGGATATTAGTTCTTTGTTGAACTGTGAAAATTATCTCTTACTCTGTGGGTTGTCTGTCAACTCTGCTGATTATTTATTTTGCTGTGCAGAAGCTTAAGAAAGAGAATCTCTGGTGCTCGCTTTGGCAGCACATATACTAAAATTGGAACGATACAGAGAAGATTAGCATGGCCCCTGTGCAAGGATGACATGCAAATTTGTGAAGCGTTCCATATTTAAAAAAAAAGAAAGAGAATCTCTGAACAGGCCAATAAAAGCAGTGAGATTGAAATGGTAATTTAAAAACTTCCACCAAAAAAAAGTTCAGAAATGGATGGATTCACAGCTGAATTCTATCAGACATTCAAAGAAGAATTGGTACCAATCATATTGACACCATTCCAAAAGATAGAGAAGAGGGAATCCTCCCTTAAGTCATTCTATGAAATCACTATCACCCTAATACCAAAACCAGAGAAGGATGTAAACAAAAAGAAAACTACAGACCAATGTCCCTGATGAATATAGACATGAAAATCCTCAACAACCTACTAGTGAAATGATTCCAAAAACATATCAAAAAGATAATTCACCATGATCAAGTGGGTTTTATACCTCAGACAGGGATGGTTTAACATACATAGGTCAATAAATGTGAGAAACCACACAAACAAAATTAAAAACAAAAATCACATGATCATCTCAATAGGTGCAGAAAAAAATATTCAACAAAATCCAGCATCCTTCTGTGATTAAAACTCTCAGCAAAATCAGCATAGAACAGACATACCTTAGGATAATAAAAGCCATCTATGACAGTCCCACAGCCAACATTACACTGAATGGGGAAAAGCCAAAATCTTCCCCCTGAAAACTGGAATGAAACAAGACTGTTCACTTTCACCAGTGATATTCAACATAGTACCAGAAGTCCTAGCCAGAGCAATCAGACAAGAGAAAGAAATCAAGGGCATTCAAATTGATAAAGAGGAAGTCAAACTGTTGCTATTTCCTGGTGATATGATTGTATACCAAGAAAATCCTAAATACTCATCTAAAAAGCTCCTCTAACTGGTAAATGAATTCAGCAAAGTTTCAAGATGCAAAATTCATGTACACAAATCAGTAGCTCTGCTATACACCAACAGCAACAAAGCTGAGAATCAAATCAAGAACTCAACCCCTTTCACGATAACTGCAAATAAATAAAATACTTAGGAATATACCTAACCAAGGACAGAAAAGACCTCTACAAGGAAAACTACTAAAGACTGCTGAAAGAAATCATAAACAACACAAACAAAAGGAAACACATCCCATGCTCATGGATGGGTGGAATCAATATTGGGAAAATGGCCATACTGCCAATAGTAATTTACAAATTCAGTGCAATTCCAATCAAAATACCACCATCATTTTTTACAGAGCTAGAAAAAACAATCCTAAAATTCATATGAAACCAAAAAAGAGCCCACCTAGCCAAAGCAGGACTAAGCAAAAAGAACAAATTTGAAGGTATCATATTATTTAACCTCAAACTGTAAGACCATAGTCATCAAAACCGCATGATACTGTTATTAAAAAGGTATATCAACCAGTGAAACAATAGATAACCCAGAAGTAAAGCCAAATACTTAGTCTACTGATTTTCAACAAAGCAAACAAAGCACATAAAGTGGAAAAAGGACTCACTCTTCAACAAATGGTGCTAGGAAAATTGGCAAGCCACATGTAGAAAAATGAAGCTGGATTCTCATCTTTCACCTTATACACAAATCAACTTGAGATGGATCAAAGAGTTAAATCTAAGACCTGAAACCATAAAAATCCTAGAAGATAAATATCAGAGAAACCCTTCTAGCCATTGTCTTAGGCAAAGACTTCACGACCAAGAACCTTGAAGCAAATGCAACAAAAACACTGATAAATAGATAGGACTTTTTTTTTCTTTGTTTTTGTCTGATTGGGTTAATTCAAAAGCCTTGTCTTTTAACTCTGACGTTATTTTTTCTGCTTGTTGTAACTTATTGTTGAACAATTTCCAGTGCATTTTATATTTCTCTAAATGTGTCTTTTATTTCCAGAAGTTGTGATTGTTTTTTCTTTATGATATCTTTTTCTCTGGAGAATTTTTCATTCCTATCCTGTATTTTTTTTTCAAATTTTTAAAGTTGGTTTTCAACTTTGTCTGCTATCTTTTTGAGTAGCTTAATAATAAACCTTCTGAATTTTTTGTTTGGCAATCCAGATATTTCTTCTTGGTTTGCATTGATTGCTGGAGAGTTGTGTGTTTTTCTGGTGGTTTTACAGAGCCTGTTTTGTCATATTACCAGAATGTTTTTTTCTGGTTTCTGCTCCTTTGGGTAGACTACTTCAGTAGAAAAATCTAGAACTCAATGCTGCTCTTCAGATTCTTTTGTCCCACAAGTTGATCCCTTGATGTGTTGTGTTCCCACTTCCCTTAAGAATGGGGTTTCCTGAGAGCCAGATTGCATTGATTGTTATTTCTTTTCTGGGTCTAGACACTCTGTGGAGCTACCAGGCTCTGGGCTGGTGCTGGGAAATGTCTACAATCTTCCAGTCTCCCAGCCATGGATACTAGCATGATATGGTTTGACTGTGACCCCACCCAAATCTCATCTTGAATTGTAGCTCCCATAATCTCCACATGTCATGGGAGGGGCCTGGTAGGAGGTAACTGAATCCTGGGGGTAGGCTTTTCCCATGCTTTTCTCATGACAGTGAATAAGTCTCATGAAATCTGATGGTTTTATAAAGGGCAGTTTCCCTACACACATTCTCTTGTCTCCTACCATGTGAGACGTGCCTTTGCTCCTCCTTTGCCTTCTGCCATGATTATGAGGCCTCCTTAGCCAGGTGGAACTGTGAGTCCATTAAACCTCTTTTTCTTTACTAAATTACCCAATCTTAGGTATGTCTTCACTAGCAACATGAAAACAGACTAATACACAGCACCTGCTCTTGTGGAGGTGGCAGGGAGTGAAGTAGATGGACTCTGTGAGAGGCCATATCTGTAGATATGTGTAGTGTGGTGACTTTCTCAAATGCTGGTTATGCTAGCAGTGAAGACGTCACATGGACAGACCCAGGACCTCAGGTTATCCAGGATGCTGCAGGCAGTGGAATTAGCTGTTTTCTCCTTCCTTGGAGCAGGATTATGTTGTTATGAGTTACTGTAATGTCCTGAGTTGGTTGGCCTCCAGCCAGGTGGTGTCACATTCAAGAGAACACCAGTTTTACACTCATCTCATGGAATTTGCAGTGGCATGCCACTTCTTTCAAGGGACCTGTGAATTCTTTTGGTTTTCCTGATACATTCTTGAGGTGGTTCTTGGAGCAAAAGTCCATGGTGTGAGTCTCCACATGCTTTTCTCTCCATCCAAGTGGGCGCTACATGTTAGCCCTGTCTTCTCTCTGCCATCTTCCTCTCTGAGTTCAGGAGCAATTAATTTTAAATTGAGGAAGAATGTTGTGAATTTCACTAGGGACACAGTGTGGGATTGGAACAGAAATTTAACTGAATAAAGAGGAGAAGGGTCAATCAAGGTAGAGACAAGGATAAGTACAGGACAGGTTCAGCATAGATGGAAGCTGGGACACTTGAGTTAAGGAGACCATAGCTGTGAAGCTGGGCAGATGGATATGCATGGACAAGCCTTAGAACAGGAGTTCGGATTTCATTTATTGGATATGAAAACAGCCACATAGCTGTTTTGGAAAGGGAAGCTGTTTTGGATAGGATCAGCTATGTTCCACAGAAAGCTATTATGTAGCCATTCTATGGAGAATCGTCAGAAATCGGTAAACTTCAAAATGTTCATAGACTTTAGTGGGGTAATCCCATTTCTGAGAGTTTATAGTAAGGAAACAACTGAATCTATTGAAAGAGTTTTATGTGCAATGTATTCATTAAAATGCCAAACAAGAAAGGGAATGGTTATGTAAGCTATGGTCTAATCTTTTAATGAAATATTAAGAAAACACTATGAATTTAAAAGTTTGCAAAGGGTTATTAATTATATGAGAAAAATAATAGGCTATAGTAGAAGAAAAAGAAAAACAGAAAAGTATGAGTAAGGTTTGATTGCAATATTTTAACACAATGTATGTGGGAAAATAAGTGGGAGCTACTGAGTGGTGAAACTATTTTTTTTTCTACATTACAACGTTCAATACATTTCTCTAAGCAAGTATTAGTTATACGATGAAAAAATTCAATATACTTTTTAAATAGCCCAATCAAGAATAGACATATGCAATTCTACTACTTTGGTAAGACAATAACCAAGCAATGGCAGTGAGAATTTAGAGAAGGGGACAGATTAAGATTTGAGGTATAACATTGTTCTCATGGCCATAAAGATAAGAAAGACCTGAGGCAATAAGGACACTACTCACTCTGACTTCTACAGCTGGTTAGATGCTGATGCTCCAGGTCACAATAGCATATGCAGGAGGAGAAGCAGGGTCAGAAGAGGAAACCTCCTGAGTTTGGTATTGAATGTGTTTATTTGGAAGGATTCTGAAGGTATCTGACAGATGTATCCTAATGGCAGATGGAGATAAAAGTACAGTCATATCTCAGTAGTTATGGAAGATTTGTTCCAGGACTTTTTTTCAGATGCCAAAAGCCATGGATGCTGAAGTCCCCGACATAAATGACATCGTATTTGCCTATAACCTACACACATCCTCCTGTATACTTTAAACCATCTCGAGACTACTTACAATACCTAATAAGCGTAAATGCTATGTGAATATTTGTTATACTCTGTTGTTGAGGAAATGATAACCAAAAAAAGTCTCTTTATGTTCAGTGCAGACACATCAAATTCATTTTTTTCTGAATATTTTCAATCCTTGGTTGATCAAATACACAGACGGAAAGCCTGCAGATATGAAGGGCTGTGTTCAGTAATTCCTTATTTTTAAGTCTGAACAATTTTTAAGCTGCGTGTATATACTACATATTCTTCATCCATCCATTTGTTGAAGGACATTTAGTTTGTTTCCATATCTGGGCTATTGTGAATAATTCCATAGTGAACATGGGGGGATAGATATCTCTTTGGGATCCTGACTTCAATTCCTTTGAATATATACCCGGAATTGGGATTGATTGATGGATCATGTGATGTTGGTTAGAGGGTACAAAGTTTCAGTTATACAAGAAGAATAATTTCTGCAGATCTAATGTACAGCGTGGTGATGATAATTATAATACTTTATATTTGTATGCTTGTAATTTGCTGATAATAAATCTTAAATAAATCTTACCACTCACACATGTGTGCATGCACACACACACCACACATGTGCACAGAGATAATTAGATAATTATGTGAGATAATTAGAACATGTTAATTAGGTTGATTGTGGTGATCATTTTACAATGTATACATATATCAAGACATTAAGCCGTATACCCTAAATATATACAATGTTTATGTGCCAATGATATCTTAAAGCTGTTTTTTAAAAAGTGGTCATTACTGACAAAAATACAATAAAATCATCACTTTCAAGTCCCATAATGGAGGCAATAAAAGTAATTTAATAATATGTTCATATTCTTCAAACCAGATATAGAGAATTCATTTGTGCTTCGATCTAAACTAGACCCCCCCGAAATCATTATGCACAAAGATGTTCTAGGTTAGAGCTAGAGAAAACAGAAACTGAGATTAACAAGACATTCCACTGAACTAAGGGAATGGCTAGCTAATTCATGATGAATCCATTCTATGGAATATTGTACAGCAATTTAAAATAATATATTAACAAAATGAAATACTCATGCCAAATTTTCAAAATAGCATGTTGAATTGATACAGCAAGACTTTGTCCTTGTACGATATTATATAAACAAGTCTAGACTAATCACATTTCAAGGTATTAACAGTAATTGTCTCAAAGTTTTTTAGAAAAGTAGAATATGTGCTGAGTAATCAGGGTTAAAATTGAATTGGAGAATCCTACAGTAGCATAAGTCATGGGCAGTCATTAAACTCGAGAGACATTATGTTGTCTCTCTTAATAACTGTTTAGTATCTAGATTTTATACAATCAACGAAAGCATTTTAGTGATTCAGTCATGTTTACCAGAAGTCAATTAGAGCCTTAGGCCTTTGTAATTTGGGGATGTTCAATGAATGAACATAGTTTTAAAATTGGTTTGATAAAGGCAAAACTTGACATTAGTGTATAGTAATCCATTTTCTTACTTTTCTTCAGAAAGTATGTCATGCTCAATTTTAAGAAATTAAGAAACAAATCTGCATAAGGCAAAAACACTAAAGATTTGTTTGCCCTAAGATATGTTTTGCTCACTATAATTGGATTGTCGGAATGTGTCTGACATATGCTAATGAAAAAGTGAAAAAGCCAAAATGTGATTTATTTGGTTACATTAGTCCTTTTTATAGTCAAACAAGCAACACTTATTTTTCTCCTTCTTAGATTCTAGTAATAAAAAATTACAAAATCACATCACCTTGGCCCTTAAGTAACAGGTGAAAACTGCTGACAGAAGGCAGCGAATCATGTCTTCCAATGAGTAGTAGAATAATGCTGGAAATTTGAAAACTTCAGTGTCAAGGTGGGCCTATGTATTCGTGACAGACTTCATAGAGAAGGTGACAATTTGACATAGGTCTTGAAAGCAAGGCAGTGGTAAAGAAGAGGGACCTTCAGATAAACTCAGTAGATTATTCTTCGAAGTGGTGATTTCAGTTTCCATTCTAATCAGCCAGGAATGAGAATCCTTGCCTGCCAGCTGTACTTTGCATTCCTCCTGCAGGACACGGCCACAGTCACAGCACCAGTCTGCTGTTTCTCACACCCGAATAGGAAAGAATTTGCACTATTCCCTACTGGACAGATATTCATATTGGCAGAAAGGATATGAAAAAATGACATTTTTAATTACTTGTGCAATCAATCCAAAAACATTATTACTAGAAATTCCTAAGTAATTATGGGTAAAAATAAAGATAAATAAGAGGATATCAAGAGATGGCTGGAAGCCCTATTCATAGTGGTAGGAAGCAGTTGGGCTTCTTCATTCCTCTCTTTAGAACTGTTATGTCTCAGAATGCAAATCCTAGCTCTGGTCCTCACTGCATATATAGAATGGTACAATGTATTTAACCTACCTGTGCTAATTCAGCAGACATTTATCAGCACCTGTCATGTGCAAGCTGTTTATTGGCCTGTGAGTTCTAGGTACCTTAACCATAGCCTGCACTAGACAGGTGTGTGCCAGAGCCCTGCTCATAGTAGAAGCTCAATACAAGATTGGATAGTCACTGTCCACCTAACTCTTTAGCCCCTAAACCAATTTAAATTGGTTTAAATATTTTAAAAATTTAGAAATAAAACTGGCTTGGCCTTCTGTGTATTTCATTAACATTTTAGTGACACACAGAATTCCTTTCTTAAAGGAGATTAGCATTCCACATAGTAAAACATTTTAATTATAAAAATTGTGTTTATTACATGAAGTCTGCTCTTTCCAGGCAAGGTCTAATCCACTCTACGTGATTCATTTTCTCGTGAGTTTTGGTTTAGCCTCAGCCTTTCAAAATTTCGAAGTGGAATATCATTAATCCTGGTGATTCATGGCCTGCCCCTGGTATTTTGCAGTCTATAGTATGAAATCTTTCATTTAGAAAACTGCAAATGGAGGTGAGAACCTAATGTATTACTTAGGAACATTAATTATGAAACATAATTATAAACATGAATTCTACAATGGTAATAATTTTACAGCTTGTAATTGTACCAGAAACCTCCAACTGGATGTACTTGTAACGTCCTATGGTTGGATTCGTTTCAATGGATTGCAAAAGAGTGAGCCATCGGCAGGCTTTTATTTAGATTAGTCTGATAATTAAGATCCTTGTCCTGGGTTACACATCTGAAGTAGCAGGGAACTGAGTAATTTTAGTCTAGGCCATGCAAGCCAGATTCACTTTTCCTCCCTCTTGCAGACCTGGAGGACAGTCTGTAAATGGAATCAGGCTTCACTGGCCAACCAGCAGTGCCTGGTCTCTGAGATAGCGCCTTCCCACAGGTTACGGTGCAGGGTACTTGGAGGGTCAAAAACTTCTTGCTGTGTTTTCTCTGTTTTCGCAATGGACAGACTTGCCCAGAAGTCACTCTCTGAGGGTGTTTTTGGAGATCACTTCCTGGGCTTTCGAGTGGAGGAACCCCCATTGCACTCCCATCACACTCCCCATACCAGTGGGTCCGTGTGTGCTCCAAAGGGGTCCCTGTCGCTTCAAACAAAAGAGTGTAGTGGCATCCTTACAGCATGGCGTTCGGAGCCTTTGCAGAGAAACTGATCAGGATTTAAACTGTAGCTGTGGCATTCTCTGTGTGTGGCCTTGGGCATGCATCTTAACTCCCTTCATCTGTAACATGGGTACATCGCAGGCTGCCATAAGGATGGGGGATGACACACATGGCCCAGCAGGAACTCAGCAAATGGTAATTCACATGATCGCCATTTCATATCGCTGTACACAGCATCTATTTATCCGAGGGCTGATATTCACCACTCCTTTGCAGCAGGCTCTGTGTTAGAAAGGGAAGACATGGCAATGAATGATGTAGTCTCTACCCTTGGGGAGTTTATGGTTTAGGGAGGAGAGAGCCAGGAAAATGTGAAATTACCTCTGAGCTATGGTAGGCCTGAGTCTTAGGGGCTCCTGGAACCCTTCGGGAGCTCTTAGCCCAGCCTCAGAGAGCTGCCAGCAAAAACCTTCTGAGAACTGGTGGCTGTGATTTTGAAGGAGAGGCAAGAGTCTGTCCTGGGACAGCTGAAAGAGCCCTATCAGCAGAGGTGGTGGCACATGTGAGGCCTTGGGGACAGGCTACAGGTGTGCCTACAGGACTCCCAAGGACCTTGGCACAACCACACAGCTGAGTCCTTTGGATGCTGCAGTGTAAGCTGAAGACCCTGAAACACGTGGGCTGCAGACTATTCAATAACCTATTTGATGTACTGTCCACAGAGTTAACGAAATCTGAAGAAGGAGGAAATGGGTCTCCATGAGGGGAATAGCAGACAACACCACAATTCTCCAAAGAGCTTTTGAGCACTGGCCACAGGGAGATCAGTGCTCTAGGATCCAATAAACCCGCTGTCTCCACTGTACACACAACTTGCATATTTATGTATCTCCCAGTCCTAGCTCCAGAGAATGTCGCATAAGAACCAAGGTGAGCCAAGAGTTTTATTTAATGAAGTGGGAGTGACAGCCGGTAAACAGAAAGCAGAATAGGTTTGAAAGCCTTCAGGCCAAATCAAAGAGAAAACCACAGGTCTCTGGGGGTAACTTCTGATATGACTCAGTCTCTATCTTGTACGCGGGAAATAGCAGCTTTTCTAAGAACATGATATCCTTTCCCATTTACACGGTATAATTACTACTTTAGGGAATTATCTTCACTCTATTTGGTTCTTGGTGGAATTTGATTTCATTATATGATCTTGTTTGTGGGTTTTGGGGCGTAAGCTGTAGACAACATTCACTTATTCACAGAATAAAACATAGAAAGGTTACGCTGATAAGATTTTGCTATAATTTTTATATAAGGTAATTAAATTCCAGCCTAATATGCCAAGACAGAACATTACCATATCCATTTGGCATTTGTTTGGCCCCAGAAAGAAGTCCACTGATAGTGTACCCATTTAATATAATTACCCTCTTATGCATAAAATCATGTGTTTGAAGAGTCAGGGAACCTGCTGTATTCACTGCAGTAAGTTGTAAATGAAATGAAATCACCCTGACTATGATATTAAAAATATTAAGAACATTTTTTAGTCAGTCTGCGCTGAGTAAAGGCAAATTTTTCAGAATGACAGAATATTATAAGCATTTATTTGGAAATAAGAATCTTAAGAACTTTTAATTAAAATGTGACTTGGGCTGATCTGTATAACACACTGTAGGCCTCTCTAGTTGACTAATACTGGTGCATGTGTGTTGCATGGAACCACGGTCTTTCAGGAATCAGTTCTGATTTGCTGACCATCGCAGCATTTGTTCATTGCTAGATAAGGCTTCCCACAGGGCAGTTTCTTGATTGACTGTCAGTAAGACTCACCTGTTTAATCTTTAAAGCCTTCCTTCCGCGTGACCCTCCAAATGCTCTCTGATGCCATCTATACACATGGAAGGTGAAGAAAAGTCATTTGACCCAAGTAACAGAGTAATTTTAAAACTTTTTCAGGTTAAAAAAAAAAGAACGGAAATGATTTAAAACAGAACAACTATAGCTTAAGTATCTTGGTGTTGCCTGCAGTGCCTTGATCATAATATACAGCCTAAAAGTAGTAACTGAATTAATGAATGAATGAGTTAATCAGTTAGTTGATAAAAAGAAATGTCTTCACATTTTGCAAAACAGTCGGTTAGGTGGTTGGTGAAGGTTCTGTTTATTGACAAGTGAATAGAGGAAAACGTTACTGTAGATAATCAAGAGACTGTAAATGGCTACTTTTGTGTGTGAAAGTGTTTTCTTGTCATTAAACTCTATTTCTGAGATAGTTCTACCCATTAGTGATTGCCAGACCTCAGAGAACCTTGACTCCTTCGTACCAAGACCATAACCCAGATTCCTAAAGGCTGGATGCTATCCTCAGATGTGTTTGATAAACCTGTGCAATTATTTTTTGAGACTTTCAAATATGAGAATTTTCATGTCCAAATTTCTGGCTTCTTCAGAAAACTGCAATTTCTGGGAATGCTGGACCCATGTTCTTGTATGTCAGTGAATCTCTGTAGTCAAGTAACACCTACCCCTTCTAGATGGTATGTCTTGCCCAGGTTTCTTCATTCTCACCAGTTGCTGCCAACTCCAACATGGCAGTGTAATGCCAATTGATGTTTCTGATCTTGTTTCTGTTATTATTTCTCTTACGGTAGATGAATACTTCTGTGGCCCCAGATTGCCTGGATAAGTATGTGTCATCAGATAAAATGAAAGTGAGCATATTTTCATTTGGAGATGGAATAATCATCTCTTGCTGATTAATCCGCAAATGAACCATGTGTGTGGGGAAAGAATACCATAAAGCTTGCTTCAATAATTCACTTCACTTGCATAATTCCTATAAGCATTTGAATGTTCAACCCTTGCTTTACAAATATCAGTGAGGAAGGGAAGAGGAAATCGAGTCTGTTTGCAATACCAGAATAGAGTCAGAAAAAAAATAAGCCGGAAAAACCTGGGAAGGTATAGACAGCAGGGCATTAAAGGAGACCGGAAATATTTCCAACTCAAACTTAACTTTTTTCTCTATCCACTTCTTGCCAAATATTGTTTCGTTTTTAATTATTCTCTCTTTTCATTTTCAGTTTTAATTACCTCTACTGTCCCCATCTTCTCCCCAGAAATTTTTGGCTTATCAACAACTGGAGGTAGAATGGGATTAGAAGGAAATGAAATCCAACACCAGCAACAGTAATAATGATAATATGTCATGTATTGCTCTTCTTCTCTCTGCCTGCCACCGGGTTAGGGGCTTCAAATACTTTAGCCTTAATCCTCTCAATAATTATTTCAGATAGCATTGCACCCCCATTCTCACAGATGACACGACCAAAGCTTAGAATGATTAATCTTCCGCAGCCGAAAAGAGCAGAGCGGAGATTCGGATGAGGTCCGCACGATCGCACTATGCGTGCTCTTTCCACTTGGACTTGCTTAATAGTTGGCTAATCATTCCAACTGGATCATTAACTCATGCTTAAAAAGATAATGACCATATCAGTCTCTTTCAGAGTTCATTGATCTTGAATTAGAATTTACAAAAATATTCTCTTCCAGTAATTTAAGCCACGGTTAGTCTTTACTTTCCCAAACTAAGTCATGAAAAGATTTTAAAATTTCAGAGCTTTCATTGCATAGTTTTCTAATATGTATTTGAACATATATATCATTATATGTGAAGAATATTAGCTGTAATAAATATATATTTCTAATATGTATATGAACATATATATAATTATATATAAAGTATATTCGCTATAATGTTGTATTAGTTTGTTTTCATACTGCTAAAAAGAACTGCCTGAGACTGGGTAATTTATAAAGGAAAGAGGGTTAATTGACTCACAGTTAACTGACATGCCTGGGGTGGCCTCTGGAAACTTACAATCATGGTGGAAGGCAAAGAGGAAGCAAAACACCTTCTTCACAAGGCAGCAGGAAGGAGAAGTGCCAAGGGAAGGGGGAAGAGCCCCTTATAAAACCATCAGTTCTCTTGAGAAACTCCCTCACTATCAGGAGAACAGCATGGGGGAAACTGCCCCTGTGATTCAATGACCTCCACCTGGTGTCACCCTTGACATGTGAGAAGTATGGAGACTATGAGGATTGCAATTCAAGATGAGATTTGTGTGTGTGTCGTGGGGAGGCACAAAGCCTAACCATATCAATTGTATACAAAATTCTAATGTGTGTGTGTACATATATATATATGCATACATACACACACATGTATACATATATCTGCAAATTTAATCTATGGAATTAAAACTGTTTTCTAATGAAAATACTTACTTGTTCATTCATTCAGAGCAGTGTAGAGATGAAAACCTAGAGGCAAAATCTGACCCTACCACTTACTAACTACAAGGCCTTGTTCAAATTACTTACTTGCCTTTATTTCAGTCTTCTTACTTTAAATTAGGATGAAAAATGCCAGCTTTATTTGAAAATTAAATGAGTATATAAGGATATGCAGGTCATCTATTTCTTTCTTGACTTTGCTTGAATAGCTGTTTCTTTCGAGAAATTTGTCCATTTCATGTAAGGTGTATTTATTGTCATAAAGTTCTTAATGACTTTTCTTATTATGCTTTTAATGTGGAATCTGTAGTGGTCCCGTCATTCTCATTCCTGTAAGTGGTAATTTGCGTCTTCTCTCTTTTCGTGATCATTCTTGCCAGAGGTTTATCAACAGTATTTATCTTCTCAAAGAAAGTTTTAGGTTTCATTGATTTTTCCTTATTAATTTTCTGTTTTATATTTGCCTAATTTCCGCTGCAATACTTACTATTTTCTTTGTTCTGATTACTCTGGTTTGCATTTGCTATTCTTTTACTTGTTACTTAAGGTTGAACCTGACCGTTTCCCTCAGACCTTTCCCCTTCTTTTCTAACGGGGATTTTAGTGCTGGTTTCTTCTAATTATTACTTTAGTGGTGGCCCACATATTTGGATATGGTTAATCTTCACTCAGTTAAAAAATTTTTCACTTTTTCTTTGTTTTTTGACACACAGGATTTTGTTTATTTTCCAAGTATTTGGGGATTTTCCTGTTACTAATTATTATTTAATTTCAAGTGGTCAGATAACATACCTTGTGTAACTTGAATTATATTAAATTTATTTATTTTAATTTTTATGGGTACATAGTAGGTATGTGTGTGTATATATTTGTGTGTGTGTGTGTGTGTATCTATCTATATATATATATATATATATATATAGGGTACATGAGATACATATATGTATATGGGGTACAGGAAATATTTTGTTACAGGCTTACGATCTGTAATAATGACATCAGGGTAAAGGGGGTATCCAAAGTTCTTTAATATTTATTGAGACTTGGCCAGGCAAGGTGGCTCACGCCTATAGTCCCAGCACTTTGGGAGGCCAAGGCAGGTGGATCATGAGGTCAAGAGATCGAGACCAGTCTGGTCAACAAGGTGAAACCCTGTCTCTACTAAAAAAAAAAAAAAAAATTAGCTGGGCATGGTGGTGCACACTTGTAGTCCCAGCTACTCGGGAGGCTGAGGCAGGAGAATTGCTTGAACCCAGAAGGTGGAGGTTGCGGTGAGCCAAGATCGTGCCTTACACTCCAGTCTGGGTAACAACAGCAAAACTTCGTCTCAAAAAAAAAAAAATTTCTTGAGACTTATAAACATGAATGTGGTCTATTTTGGTAAATGTTCTGGGTCTACTTTAAAGAATAGGCATGTATGCTACTGTTGGTTATAGTGTCAATTAGATCAATAAGTTGACAGTATCATTTAGAACAATTGACTGATAATGTCCAATTTTTCCATATGTTTACTGATTTTTTGTATATTTGTTCTATGAGTTATTGAGAGAATGGCATTGAAATATCTGATTATAGTTACAGATTTTTCTGATTCTTTTGACAGTTCTGTCAGAATTTGCTTCGTATATTTTGGAGCTCTATTATTAGGTGCGTAACTGTTTCGAATTATATGAAATGACCTTTTTATCCCTGGCAAATTTCTGTGCTCTGAAAACTTGTTTGTTGACGTTAATTTAGCCGTTCCAGCTTTCTTCTCAATCATGTTAGCCTTATTTTATCTTTTTTCATTTTTTTACTTTTAACCTATTTGTGTCTGTATATTTAAAGTATGTTGCTTGGAGGCAGCTTATAATTTTGCCTTGTCTTTTATATAATCTGGTGATGTCTGCTTTTTGATTAATTGCTTCTATTATGATTATGATATGGCTGTTTTATGAATGTGTTATTTTCTGTTTTTATTTGTCCCATGTGTCCTTGTTCCATGGTTTTCCTTTGTTAAAATCTTCTGTTGGGTTAAGTACTTGTTACGATTCCCTTGTATTTCATGTATTTGTTTCGAATTTTTGTTGTGTAATTTTAGTGGTTGCCTTAAAGTTTCCAGTATATATTTTTAACTTACCGCACTGGAACATCAAAAGAGTCTAGACCATTTTATATACAGTAGAATAATATTGCAACATTTTTCCATTTTCTCTCTTAACCTTAGTGCTCTATCATTATCATAGTTTTTGCTTCTATATATAGACCCTACCATACATTATTATTTTTGCTTTCAACAGTCATTTGAAACTGTTGAAATTATCTTTTAGAGCCTTAAACAATAAGAAAAATGTTTCTATTTGCCCATGTAGTTGCCATTTCTGATGGTCTTCATTCCTTTGTGTAGCTCCAGCCTTTCATCTGGTACTATTTTCCTTATCCTTGAATAATTTCCTTGCACATTTCCTGAAGTACAGGTTGGCTGGTTGTAAATTCCTTTGTATATATGAAATGTCTTTATTTTATGTTCCCTTTTGAAAGTGAGACATTCTACTCTGTCTCCTCAGCTTGGGAGACCACTGGAGACTTTACTGGGATCCCCTTTTTTGCCCCACTGACTGCAGGCTTTCTCCCTGGGCAGTGACACCCTTCCCTGATTTGTGTCCCCCTTCTTAGGGGTGACTGCTTCCATTGTCTGATGTCCAGTGCCTTGAGAAACTGATTTATCTCTTTTACCTGTTTTTTAGTTGTTTCAGGCATAATGATTAATCAGGCTCCTCTTGCTCCATTTTGGTCAGAGGTGGCATCTCTAGGCTCTAGATAGAACTGGATGTTCCTAAGAATAACTTCCCAGTCCACCAGGCTAGAACAGAGTGGCTGCCTCAGGGGGCAGCTGGGCATTTTGGTCCCAATTCACAGAAGAGCAGCATCCCCACAGTCTGACCTTGGCTGAGCCTCCCACTGCGTAGCTAGTTTCATTTTAAATCCCCTCTCTCAAGACTTCCTAAATCTCAATTCTCTGACCCACCTGGGCACTACTTAGAATAGTCTCATTATTGTAGTATTGGATTTATAACCTCCAGAAGCACATTCGAGAAAATAAAGGGACTTTGCTAAATTTTAAGCTATTCATTAAGCTGCCCTCAACATTTCATTATCCATGTAGAGTCTACGTTTTTCCATAGTTTCCCCCAACACAAATGCACACTTATGCTCACTCTCTCTCACACACACACTCAGACACAAGAGAGTATTGCTCAGCCCCTCAAACACGGATCACCACAGGGACTTCTGTGAGACCCTTTCTCAGCACCTATGTTCTAACCAGAATGTCTCCTGAAATGAAAGCCAACCGAACAACAGAATTTCCCCAGTAAAATCACAGGTACTTGACTCTGAATGTATAGACTAGGCACAGGTCCAAATCTACGTGGGATCTTGTTGTGACCAGCGTGTGTTTTCCAGATTCTCTAAACTCCTAGAGTTAAAAGAGGGTTATCTGTATCAAATCCTCTCAGGAGATCTCTTCCTTCTTTCAATTTGAGAGGCCCATAGAACAATCATTAGGCAAAGGATCATTTGTGTCAAGTTTTAAGAAAATTTGGCACAAATAATTTAATCACGCCCAATGAAAAGCTTTCTACGAGACCTGGGCCCCCAGAGACTTTATCCTCGCCATCTACAATAGTGGCTCGGCACCTCACATGGTAAGAGGGCCATGTGTCCTTTCCCTCTGTGAAGGCTCTAAGGTTCTGACCTGGGACCTGAGGAATGTTTGAATTGGGTAAGGTGAAAGGAGGCTCCTAATCTACTAAACAGAACATCCATCTGTGTCCTGTCTGAGGATAAATGTTGACATCTCCTGCGATTAAAGCTTGGAACTCCTGGCCTCTTGAGGCAACACTTCAACCAGCTTTAGCTCTTTCAGCATGAGTTGTTTAGCCTTGAGCTAAGCACATCACCTGAGCGGGCTTCTGTTTCTTTTTCTATTGGTACAAAAGGGAGATGACAATTTGCTTTCTAAGATCCTGTCCAATTCCAACAGACTTTGATTATTTTTGTTTGGAAAGTGGCAAAATGACTCTGAGTATAATGCTGTTCTATTCAGTAAATTCTATGAAACAGACTAAAATGCGTGTGACCAATACACTGGGTCCATGTGACCACAACAAAATCCAGATAACTGGGAAAATCTCAGCCATTGACTGAATTCTTTACACCTTATTGAGGCCAATTCATTAATGAAACAGGTCACCCACTGAGATTTCATGTGACCCTTAATAATGAATGAGTGACAGAGTTAGAATAAAGTCTCAGATACCTCAGTATTTCATCCTGTGTAAAGCTTTCGCTCTATACGTTATTCCATAAAATGAAAGTACGCCATATTAAAGGGAAGTGAAATCAGAACTGAAAATATAAAACTTCCCATCACTGCAGTTTATCCTCTTACCATCTCAAATTCAACATTCCGTTAACATGGTTCATTATGCTTAATGATTTCAATAGCATAAAGACAATAGTTTTCAAAAATCACTTAGATCTTCCCGTGGTCTTAGAAAAAGATTTTGTTTACTTTCTGTTGTGGATCTTTTCCAGAATTTGTAATCTAAGTATGATTTTTTTGACAATCCAAATTATGGAAATTATTAGCACAGCTAGCCCCTACTGCACCCTTACAGTGATGAACAATGAGCTAATTAGGTGTGTAGTGGCATATTCTATTGGTGATTAACCAGCTTGGATGGAGTTATTTACACCTCTGGAAGCTGCGTAAATCCTACTCTTCTGAAGCTGGCAATAGAATTTTAAACTTACACTTAAAAGGCTGCTGAAAAACTTTAAATATAAGCTTGATTGTTGTTATAAAATTTCATTTTGTGTGAGATTTGCCTTCCTTTCATTGATTACATATTCATATCTTCATACATTTACATGTTTGTGTTCATGTGTATATATCTTGTCTTGTGCAGGCAGAAAACATTAACATGTTCATATTCAAAAGAAATGAGAACTGATACTAAACTTTGTGGCCTTGTTAATGTTTTGGATTCAAAATCATTTTGAAGATCTAGGGTCCCGATAATATTTCATGTAGTAAAAAGAAACTGAGATTCCCTTAGCAACAACCTTTAGTACAGAGCTCATAAAGTAAATTTGAAAACCGAAGGACTGTAGAGTGACCCATCTGTCTTGCTATGCTAGATGATATGAACTGTTCTTTAATTGTTGTTCTGCGGAGATAAAGAAAGCGAAACACTAGATCCTGATTTATGCAGCATCTTACAAAACCAAAATCCATTTTTACAAAAATTTTGTACTGCATTCCCTCAGAAGCACCAGGAAGAACTGAGGAGGTCATGCTGATGACTTTTATTAGTGTGCTGACATATAAATGATACTACCTGTGGGGAGCGGGTAGGAGAATGGGCCTAAATGCAGTTACCTCCCACTTCATGTCCAGTCCTACTCATCTTTCAGTGCGGCCCCTGCCTCTTTTATAGACAGGCCATGCCTGCCCCGCCGCGTTTAGCCCAGTTCTACTCCTAGCAACTGTTATCCTATCTTTATTCCATCATGCAGCCAGAGTCTGCCTAATGACACCCTTTCAATCATTGTTAGATGAGTCTTGCTGTGTTTTCTCTTCAAAGTGTGGGTCTCTGGGAGCCTCATAAATAGCACCCACCAGGATTCTGAATAAATTGCAAATTTATTCACTCAATGAGAAACATGCAATGTGTCAGCCATGGTTCTGGGCAGAAAGAGACCCCAGCGAATGACACAGATAGAAAGGTGTGTTCTCCTGGAGCCTGCATTCCAACTGGAGGAGACAAAACATAAACAATAATGCAAGAGGTTGTGGGGCCCAGTGACTGAGCGCAGGGTTGCTGAGCCAGGTCCGGGCTTCCTTAGGCAGGTCTGCTCCACTGAGTTCTGCAGCCTGGAGGAGCAGAGGGAACTGTTTTCTGCACATAGACGCTCTCAGGTGGAAAAGGGAGAAGCTTTGCCAGATTTGTCAATCAGGTGAATCAGTTCACCTCCCCTGGAAAGCAGTGAGTAAGGGGTAGAGAAGAGGAACAAAAGCGGCTAGGCGGGTGTGCTTCCTGTCACGGAAGACATCAGGAGTAGAGACTTTCTTCCTCCTGCTGCAGTCATGCGATGCCGAGTGACTGGGATGCGCTCTGAGAAATGTGTTGTTAGGTGATTCTGTCGCAGTGCAGATATCATAGAGTGCACTTACACACACCTAGACTGGACAACCCACTACACACCTAGGCCCTATGTTGTAGCCTGTTGTCCCCAGGAAACAAACCTGTACCACAAGTGATCGTCCCCTATACTATAGGCAGTTGTAATACAATGGAAAGTATTTGTGTATCTACATATAGAAAAGGTGCAGTAAAAATGTAGTATAAAAGATAAAAAATGGGGCCGGATGCAGTGGCCCACACCTGTAATCCCAGCACTTTGGGAGGCTGGGATTGGCAGAGGTGGATCACGAGATCGGGAGTTCAAGACCAGCCTGGCCAAGATGGTGAAACCCTGTCTCTACTAAAAATACAAAAAAATTAGCCAGATATGGTGGTGGATGCCTGTAATCGCAGCTACTCATGAAGCTGAGACAGAGAATTGCTTGAACTCAGGAGGTGAAGGTTGCAGTGAACTGAGATCACGCTACTGCACTCAGCCTGTATGACAAAGCGAGACTCCATCTCAAAAAAAAAAGATAAAAAATGGTACACCTATATAGGGCATTGGCCATAGGGCTTCCAGGACTGAGTGGCTCTAGGCAAGTCAGCGAGTGAGTGGTGAGTGAATGTGAAGGCCAAGGGTATCACTGTACACTGCTGTAGACCTGATAGACACTGTGTACTTAGCCTATATTCCATTTACAAAATATTTTTTCAGTAATACATTAACCTTAGCTTACTGTAAGTTTTTTGCTTTATAAACTTTTCAATTTTTTAGCTTTTGACTCAATAATAGCTTAAAACACTAACACATTATATAGCTGTACAAAATATTTTTTCCTTATATGCTTATTCTATATGCTTTTTATTTTTAAAAATATTTTATTTCTTTTTGCTTTTTACACCATTTTGCTAAAAACAAAGACACAAACATACATGTTAGCCTGAGCCTACACAGGGTCAGGAGCTTCCATGTCACTGTCTTCTCCTCCCACTTCTTCAGGGGCATGAGCAGGTATGAAGGTCTGGAAGGTCTTCAGGGGCATGGGCAGGCATGAAGCTGTCGTCTCCTATGATCACAGTGCCTTCTTCTGGATGCCTCCTGAAAGAACAGGTGTCGAACTAACTGAGTTCCTGTCACATGAAAGGAAACACCAGGGGTAGGAAAAGAGTTCCACCCTAACCTCCACAAATAGATGTGTTTCATGAGGACAAGGAGTAAGGTCTTGTACTTCCTGGTATTTACATGCCTGAGATTTGTTGTCCTAATTGACACATTGTTTCCCTTTTATGCTAATCCTAAGGTCCAAAAGAAATTTAGTTAGATATATTTTTCCAATAGTCAAAACAGAAATGTGAATGCAGTTGTCGTTATGACATTTCAAATTAATTCAGGGGGAAATTCAGTGTCTGCAAAGCCGAAGAAAAAGTCTTGCTTTTTACCATTCAGTAAGAGCCAATGACATCTTGAAGTGAACAGGTTTGGAAAAGTCACCTCAACAGCCAAGATCAACAAATAGCAAGGAACACAAAGAAAGAAAAACTAGCAAGAAAGTAGGAAGTTCAATATGGAAATCGATCACTAATATGTCCATAAGTGTATATATTATTTTAAACAACAGATCTGAATCTGTTTCACTCCAGGGCTTCTATGACGCATGGCTCTGGCAGGCGCATGCTCATTGTCATCTTTCTGAGCAACTGGGCAGAGTCCCACAGCAACAGCTACATTCAATGTTCATGCACACTCTGGAGTCGTGCCAGGCTGTGTATCTGTTTACACGCTATAATGTGCTGACATTACTGCAAGGGCTGAAACGGTATGATTATCATTCTCTACCCATCCATTTCCCTGACAAGAGTGTAAACGCTCGAGTATAGGCACCATCTCTGCTTCACCTCTGCACACTTTTGAACACACAACAGAGTGCCAGGTATACAGCAAGTGCTCAATAAATGTTCATGTCATGATCCAAAACTTTCAGGATCTGTTTAAATCTCTATAGCTGAACTTCTAACACAGTAGCCAAAATCTTACACATGGCTAATAAGCAGTTGAAATATGGCTAGCCCAAATTGTAAAATACAAGAGTTTTAAGACTTCAAATGAAACAATGCAAAATACCTCATTAATAATATTTATATTGACAATGTTGACATGGTAACAATTTGGATATGTTAAGTTAAATGAAATATAATATTAATATTAATTTTACCTCTTTTTACTTTGGCTATGAGAAAATTTTAAATTATTTGTGTGGTTTGCATTTGTGATTTACATTAGATTTGTTTTGGATGATGACAGCCACCTTAGACAAAAACTTGGATGGTAGTTTGAGTTAGTTTTTTTTTTTTCTTTCTCTCTTTTTTTGTTAAGTAGCCACATTCATAAGTTAGCACTATGCCAGTGGAGTGTAAAGGTTTTGCTGTCATTAGAACTTGCATGATTTCCAAACACCACATGTTCTCACTCATAGGTGGATGTTGAACACTGAGAACACATGGACACAGGGAGGGGAGCATCACATGCTGGGCTCTGTCAGGGGGTAAATAGGGGAGGGACAGTGGGGGTGGGGAGTTGGGGAGAGATAGCATGGGGAAAAATGCCAGATATAGGTGATGAGGAGGAAGGCAGCAAATCACACTGCCATGTGTGTACCTATGCAGCAGTCTTGCATGTTCTTCACATGTACCCCAAACCCTAAAATGCAATGAAAAAATAAATAAAAAGTAAATGACAAAAATAAAGAATTTGCGTGATTTCACGGTGGCACATAGAGAATCTTTGTATTGCAATAATAACATGATTAAGAATACCCGTCATCAGCATGACCTTACTCCTGATGATCTTAGAAGCAAACGATGCTCTATTGGACAATGTGAATGGTCTTTTCTCTCTGAAGTTACCCACAGATATAGTCAAACCAGCTATGTTTCCACGTCCTTCTAAAAATGATCACTGAGGTCCTGCAGAGGAAGGAACTCAGATTTTGAGGAGCTGTACAAATCTGAATGTTAGTAGACTCTGGAAGAAACACATGGGCTTTGGGTGCTGCATTGTTACAAAAACCCATCACATCTAACTTTTCACACTATTTAAAAATTATAAATCAAGATAATGTAATTTATGAATTCACTTTTAAATAAT
Source organism: Callithrix jacchus (assembly GCF_049354715.1). NCBI lineage: Eukaryota > Metazoa > Chordata > Mammalia > Primates > Cebidae > Callithrix > Callithrix jacchus. The sequence continues at coordinate 169,558,011 of NC_133505.1, forward strand.
TGCTAATAAAATGAAATATATTCATCAAGGAGAAAAATAATTTTACTTTATGGAATTGACACATCTAATTGCTTTAAAATTATCTTTTGAGTTTTTTTTTTAACTTGACCAAATCTTGGCTTTTGTTAACTTCAAAATAATAGAAGCATACCTGATGAAAAATGATAAGATGTGATAACATGACTTGAACCATTTTTTCACTTTTAGTCATAGTCTTAGTTCAATTTTGTAATGTATGCCATATAGGAACATCTTCCTTAAAGTTTTTTAATATTTTGAAAAACATCACTCTCAAATATTTTTAATAAGTGAGAATACGTAGTGTCTAGTTTTCTGTTCGTGTATTAATTTGCTTAAGATAGTGACCTCCAGCTGCTTACACGTTGCTGCAAAGGACATTTATTTCATTCTTGCTATGGCTGCTTAGTAGTCCATGGTGTATAAGTACTTTATCCAATTCACCGCTGATGGGCAACTAGTTTGATTCCATGTCTTTGCTACTGTGAACAGTGCTGCAATAAACATGTTACTATATGTGTCTTTTTGGTAGAATGTCTTGTTTTCTTTGAGGTATATACCCAGCAATGGGATTGCTTGGTTGGATTCTGTTTTAAATTATTTGAAAAATCTCCAAACTGTTTTCCATGGTGGCTGCACTAATTTACATTCTCACCAACAGTGTATAAGTGTTCCCTTTTTTCTGCAGTCTTGTCAACATCTGTTGTTTTTGACTTTTTTTTTTTTTTGAGACAGAGTTTCGCTTTTGTTACCTAGGCTGGAGTGCAATGGCGCGATCTCGGCTCATCGCAACCTCCGCCTCCTGGGTTCAGGCAATTCTCCTGCCTCAGCCTCCTGAGTAGCTGGGATTACAGGCAGGCGCCACCATGCCCAGCTAACTTTTTTTTGTATTTTTAGTAGAGACGGGGTTTCACCATGTTGACCAGGATGGTCTCGATTTCTTCACCTCGTGATCCACCTGCCTCGGCCTCCCAAAGTGCTGGGATTACAGGCTTGAGCCACCGCGCCCGGCCTGTTTTTGACTTTTTAATAATAGCCATTCTGACTGGTGTGAGATGGTATCTCGTGGTTTTGACTTTTATTTCTCTAATAATTACTGACATAAACATTTTTTCAGGTTTGTTGGCTGCATGTGTATCTTCTTTGGAGAAGTGTCTGGTCATATATTTTACCCACTTTTAATGGGGGTACTGGTTTTTGCTTAATTATTTAAGTCCCTTATAGGTTCTAGATACTAGAACTTTGTTAGAGTCATAGTTTGCAAATATCTTCTTCTGTTCTGCAGGCTGTCTGTTTATTCTGCTGATAGTTTATTTTGCTGTGCAGAAGCCCCTAGTTTAATTAGATCCATTTGTCAATTTTTGTTTTTATTGCCATTGCTTTTGAGAACTGAGTCATAAATTCTTTCTAAAGGCCCATGTCCAAAATGGTATTTCCTACATTTTCTTCTAGGATTCTTATAGCTTGAGGTCTTACATTTAAATCCTCAATTCATCTTGAGTGAATTTTTTTATATAGTGAAAAGTAAGAATCAAGTTTTATTCTTCTGCATATGACTAGCAAACTATCCCAGCACTATTTATTAAACAGAAGTCCTCTATTTATTGCTTATGTTGTTAACTTTGTCAAAGATTAGATGGCTGTAGGTGTGTGGTTTTATTTCTGGGTTCTCTGTTCTGTTCCATTGGTCTGTGTGTTCAGCTTTGTACCAGTAGCATGCTGTTTTTGTTACTATAGGCTTGTAGTATAGCTTGAAGTCAGATAATGGGATGCCTCTGGGTTTGTTCTTTTTATTTAGGATTGCTTTGGCTATTCGGCCTCTTTTCTGGTTCTATATGAATTTTAGATTAGTTTCATTTCCAATTCTGGGAAAATGGCATTGGTAGTCTGATAGGAATAGCACTGAATCTGTGGATTGCTTTGGACAGCATGGTCATTTTAATGGTATCAATTCTTCTAATCCATGAGCACAGAATGCTTTTCCATTTATTTGTATCATCTATCATTTTTTAGCAGTGTTTTATAGTTCTACTTGTAGAGATCTTGACCTCCTTGGTCTGATATATTCCTAGGTATTTTCTATGTGTGTCTATTATAAATGGGATTGTGTCCTTGATTTGGCTCTCAGTTTGAATGTTATTGATGTTTAAAAGTGCTACTGATACTTATACATTGATTTTATATCCTGAAACTCTGCTAAAGTAGTTTATCAGTTCCAGAAGCTTTTTGGTGGCATCTTTAGGGTTTTCAAGGTATAGAATCATATCATCCACAAAGAGCCATCCTTTGGCTTCTTTTCCTATTTGGAAAATAATTTGCCTTTTATTTCTGTCTGTTGTGCAGGCACTATTTAAAAGTCAATGTATTTGAGTGACTAGCAACTACATTTTAATTGTTATTAAAATCATAATAACTTTTTATGAACATTTACTTGGCTGTATTGGAAGCAAAAAGGGAGGATATGACCTGTGTAATACCTTGTGTTTATTTTCTTTTTCTCTGAATTTCTGTCTTCCCCTCTTATTAAATAAATAAGAGATAAATGATGAGCATCATTTTGTTGCAAGTATTAGGTGATAATCTAGGAAGCTCTGGAAACAAGATGAGGTGTTCTCAAAGCCACTGGCAGACAGCCCCATCACCAGGCTAGTGCTGCATTTCAAGGGGCGCACTGGTCTTTCTGAACAGTTAACTCGTATTGCCTATTTTGAATATGACAGTGTGAGTTGGCTTCTCCCTGCCTAACTAGCTTTTTAAAAGATTTTAAAAGAGGAATGGGCTAGATATAATTCATTTCCCAGTGCAATGTGTGAAGTAGGGGTGTAGGGGAAAGTGGGGAGATTGGGAAAGAGCTACTCTGAGGAAAATACGAAAATTCTGTGCATTTGATCTTAGCAGATTAAGAAGTCACTGAGGAAAGGAACAATTCCAGAGTCTAGATTTTTTGTTTCATTCCTCAAATCTGCCGCTAGGTTCAGCCACTTAATTTAGAAAATTGATGACAGATATGTTTATAGAACTGCAAGTATTTTTGTAATGATAATAGTTTTCTATAATCCTCGAAAAAAAGATTTTGTCTGGCTTCCCATCAAATAATGGTTCCAAAGATGAATATGGAGTTGAAATGAATCTAAATAAACTAATAATTTTTTATGATATGCAAGCACAGGAAGGTTACAGGATGACAGAATTTTCATCTTTCATGTTTGACAGCAAAACTAGAATATCAAAAATTTTTTCGTTGAACTGTACAGTAGTTATTCATTTTGATTTTAACAAATGTACAATTTAGAAGTCTAATATATTGGAATTTGATATTATTATAAGTTTTGGTATCTTTTTATATACTGGGTAATGTGAACTAATTTCACTTATTTAGGTCTCTTTTTCTCTTCTATTAAATTCAAATATTTGGACAGTGCTTCATAAAATCAGTAAGATCAGGTCAAAATATATTTCAGATTATTTCATGTAAAATGTAATATACAAAATTAAAACCAGAAAATATATGTGATCCTAAAATATATTTAACATTTGTACTATCTAGAAATATACTCATGGCCAGGAGAGCTGTGTTCTTTCCTTGAAGAGTCAAATTCAGGCTACTTTCAGTTAACTTTTCTCTAGACAAACTCTATCAAGCCCATCACGTGAATAAACTAAAATAAGATGGGAAGCAATTGTGTAAAAGAATAAGCTAATCACAGGTCCTGACTGAGCTATTTTGTACATAATTACCTGCATGAAAATATGTACATAGCAATAAATATAAATGTGGGGGGAGATACAACTCTGTGGAAAATAAATGCTGACTTCAGAATGTATAATCAGATTTTTACTACACTTATATTATGCGCTAACAAAGCCACTAGCAACATCGTTTACAAAATCCACAGGTTCTAACAGTTGATGAGAACATAGGTCATCCTGACGTACTCTTTTACAAAGTCACAAAAATAGTAAGGATCTCTTTTGCAGCCTTCTTCAGTTCCTGTGAAGTTGCTATTAACAGGAGGTTAAGAGCAAATTAACCAAAGGAGAGAGAGAAACTGTTAATATTTCCACACTTGTCTCTCATAAGTAACGCATAATCTGGGTCCTTTCCATGTGAGTTTAAAAATTGAGTGCCGAAAATGGGAAAAAATGAAAATATGTTGTATACAAGCAGTTGTTGCAGAAAGTTGATGTAATTTTTTTTTTAATTGTACTTTGGGCTCTGGGGTACATGTGCACATCCTGCATATTGCAGGATTGTTGCATAGGTACATACATGCCATGATTGAGAGAGAGAGACAGATAGAGGCAGACAGATGAATAGAGATATTCTTTCGAAGCCGAGGATGATACGTAATTAAAAGAGTTACTACTCTTAAAAATTCTTACATTTTACATTTTTATATTTTATTTTCTCTTTTTCTATTCAACCTAACAAACAAATATTTTATTAGTAAGGGTTTTTATTTTTTCACATCACTTTCAAAATCTCTATTTGCCTCTCCATTTTTATGTGACACTATGTTTAGTGTATGAGTGAGAGTCAAATTCAGGCACCTTTCCATGATTTGCTTTACATGGCATCCATTTACTCCAGTCAAACACATTCTTGAGAAGGCCAGAGTGTGTGTGTGTGTGTGTGTGTGTGTGTGAGACTGTGTGTGCATGCATGTGCATGTGTGTAATTTTATCCCTTTCTCTTAGAAAAATGTTAGCATTTTCTGTACACTTTTAGGAATCCTAAATGTTCCCTCTTCCCTTCTCCTACCACATCTGATTTGAAGTAATATTCCTTTACTTTCATTTAGTGGGCATAATGCAATCAGCAGACATTCTGCTTTTCACATGCTTTCCTACTCTCCTACCCATGTTTTTACTACTGTGGCTACACTACCAAAGCATTATAGTCATTCTTACCCTCCTTGCTTCTTTTGCTTCTTTGGAATCATCACTTATTCTTAGCTTCATAAATATATCCTAACCCACACCACTAATGCTTAAGGCAGTGCCTCACCAGATATTTGGTTTTCTGAATCTTTTTCTCTAGCAGAAGTCTCAAGAAGTTTTTATGAGACCAGTATTCCCCCATTTGTTAATTTGTTTCTTAACAATTTGTTTGAGACTTTATATTTGAAAGTTATTATGGCTGGGTATAAAATCTTTGGCCCACAATTTTTTCCCTCGAGTTGCCCAATTTCATCTGGTAGAAAGTATTATTGTCAAAAAGCCTGATGACCACCTTTATAAGTGAATTGGTAATTTTGCCCAGATTTTATTTTCATTTTCAGTGAAGGCCAAGTAACTTTACTGAAATATGCCCCAATGTCAGTCTTTTAAGATTAAAATTTCCAGTAATATGGGCTACCCTTTTAATACATAGTATCCAGCCTTTCAGGGAGGGAGTTGTCTTGAATTTAATATATCAGCACTATTCTGTTCCATGGCTTTGGGCTTCTTTGGGGATATATGTATATTGAATCTATTGTGCCTATCTTCATCTGTCATTTCCTCTAAAACACTTCATCACTCTGATTTTCAATTTTTAAAAATCTTCCTTTTTGTCTCCTGTGTTTCTTAAACTGTTATCTGTTGTGATTATTTTGTCTTTGTTCCTTCCAATTTAGGCTTCATTTCCTGATCTTTACTTTGCATTTTAAATTCTCTTGTTACGTTCTATATTTTTAATGTCTTCTATCATTTAAAATATATGTTAATCTTGTTTTGAAGCATTAGTGCTTGCAGGTTCTTCTATTGAGGGGCATGTCTTGCTAGCAGGCTTTTATTGTCTGTAGAGGCATGATGTTTCTTATTCTCTCCTCTTAAAAATAATCATTTTATAAGGGATTTGATAACAATGTTTTTCTATCTGCCTACACTTTTGGTAAGGAGGATTGGTTGAGATAACTTTTCTGGTTCACAGCTCTAGAGCCTCCTCTTCTATTGCCTCTACAAAGTGGTTTTTAAAATGACCTCAAATTTCTATGATCTACCTTCTCTTCTGTCTTTCCCTCCTTTTAGCTGGATTTTCTCTTTCTTTTATTCCTCTGGACCTGAGCTGTTCTGCTCAATTTGGATTTTATCCCTCTGCTTTCCTCAGTGGCAGAATTTGCACTAGAAGGGAAATGGGGGTTTTTAGGCTCAAGAGCCCTTTCAGTTCTCATCATCACCCATGAATTGGAGCTTGCACAAGCTCTCCCAGCTTCACATATGGCATGTTGGTAACATTCCCACCCTGGCATCAAGAGATGGCTGGCTGTTCTCCTCTGCTGCCTCTGGCACCATTGCTGCTGCCACATGGGTCTTAGTGGTCAGAGGTCTGTCCCTGCTTCCTTATATTTTGAGGAGCATGAGTATACCTTGCACATGATTTGGATGTAGTTCTTTTGTATATGGGTTTTGGTTTTGCTATGCTAGTTGCTTTACCTGTCTATGTTAATGAAGGGATTTGAGAGATTAAAAAGCTATGCCACTTTCATATATCCCTAATTCTCCTCTGTTTTGCCTAAGACACTGACTCCCAGGCTAAACACAGCAGATAACACATATCAAGTCTTAATTTTTCTAAGATAAATGAAACCTCACCCTCTTCAACTAAAGCAAAGTGAAGACCACAGTTATTTCCCATGTCTTTGGTGAGATGTCTTTGTATTGGCAAGAACAGGAATCCTTAGAAGAGCCTAATTATGGGAAATAATTACAGACAAGTTGCCCTTCATTTAAACTGTCAGGGTAACAACATAAAGAAAACATAATACTTCCAGTCTCTACCAGTCCAGGAATGGTGTGATCTTAAGGCTGACTGCCAAGAGCACAGGCCAGCTGTTACAGAACTTAATTAAAACAGTTTTGATAATTAGCACAACTTGTTTATAAATGTGAGAGTATTTCTTATGTGAATATACCAGTCACCTTGTCAGTTATAGGGGAGAGAGGAAAAAATCTTACGACATATGGAGTTTTGAACCAATTATTTAAAAACAAACTTAGAATTGCTCTTGAACTATCCTCCATTCTTTGACGCCCTCATAAAAACAATAAAAATGAAATAACCAAACATGCATATACCCCTCCCAACTTGATTTCTGCATGTAGTTTAAGAAGCAAAAGCTGTTAGGCTTTGATTAAAGTTCTTTTGGTTGCAAACAAATAGAAAGGGACCCAGAGCCGTCTGAGCAGTGGGCATTCCACAGAGCGGCTGCCAACAATCCGGCAGCTATATTTGCATCACAGTGCTATTTCCCTGTAATGAGGCACAGCCATCTTTCTTAATTTTGTCATATTTCGCTTTTATTTACTAAGGAATAACAGATGACCCAGACAATCTTTTTTTTCCTCCTTTCTATGTGTTTCATTCTGAAAGGTCCATTGCTCTCCACTGATATTCTGCAGTCTGAGCTTAGTGTTATAACTGTTCTAAAAATGTCACATTTAGAAGGAAGAGCTGTCCCCTGCTCTTTATTGCCAGTACCTTTAACAGCCCTGTCATTGTCAATGCTCAAAACGTCTACAGTTAACTCTTGCTGTTGTCTCCAAAGCCTGGTTGCTGTCCCAAGCACCCTCTGCCTGCACCTCCTTCTATGGCTTCATGACCCAATCCCCTCCCTGCCTTGCTCTTCTGAGGCTGTGTCCCTCTAGCCACCTGTCCTGCAGGTGGAGCCCAGTGGATGGGCTTTGAACCTCTTCTTTCTCCCCCAAACACTTGGCCATCACTTTAGCCCAGATTCTCTCCCAAGTTTCAAACTCATACCTCCAAACAACTCCTGGGTACCAGCTCGCCACTTCGGTGTGCACAGTGGCCCCTGCAGAGCTCAGTGTGTCCATGAGGCAATCATCACCTTGCAGCCCCCCTAAGCCTGCCCATCACAGAGCTGCCCTTTCCCATGATGGTCCCCATCTGAGTTGATTGACAGCACCGTGCACAGGGTACCCAAGATACAAGCCAGGAGTTGTCCTTGGCCGTGGACACTTCCTCACTCTCATACTGAAATCCTTTATTTCATCCATTTACTTCTGTTTCCGAGACGTCTCTCGCATGTCGGTGCCTCCCTACCCTACTGCCCCTGTAAGGTTAAGCCACCTTTCTGAGCAACGCCGGGCAGGAGATGATTGTCTCGCGCCAGGCTTGTCTTTCCCCAGCCCACGGCTCCCATAGCAGCCTGATTGTGCATTCTGGAAACAGATCCCATTTCTTATTCCCAGGATCAGCATCTTTCCATTTCCTTCTTGATAAGCTCCTGACAGCTCCCTCCTGTCCTGGCTCCTTCCCTGGAGTTCAGCCTCATCTCTCGCCGCTGCCCCACCTTCAGCCCCAGCTTCACCCGTCCTGAATTCTGCAGTTCCCCACGGCTGCCATCCACCATGGTTTCCATCATGGGCCCCTGCCCTTTGCCTGGGATGCCCTTCTTGCCTCAAGGGAGGCACAGCCATTTCCTCAGGGAAGCCTGCTCCATTATTCTGAGTTAAACATCAGAATGATGAGTTTACTTTTTATAAAGATAAATGTTAATATCCCAAAATATTTGATTTCTTCTTTTGAGAATTCTGACTTTTCAAGAGTTAGTCATGCACCGCTGACCATGGACCCCTGGCTGGGAGGCAGCCTCCAAAGGAAGCTGCCCATGCTCTGTGCCACACATGCTCATCCTGCCAGCCAGACACACACCTGCTGCGGCCACAGTGGGGTGCATGCCCTCAGACCATCTGAAGGAATGTGGGGCTGAAATACACTGACTCGTTTCTACTCTCGATAGGGATTTATTCAGCACCTACTGTGTGCTGAATAATGTACACTACCTGTTGAATCGGGAGTTTCATGAGAAATAAGGCAGCCTTAGTACATGCCCTCATTGTACTCTAAAATCTGCCAAACACATTCTGTGATAATTGCTGTATAGGAAGAGAACGTGCAGTGTGTCTGGCTGAGTCCTTTGCCACCTCACAGTCGGGCTGTCTGAAGTATATGCTTCTCTTACTGTTGAACACTGCCGAGGTAAAAGCAGTCACCTCAGGGTGAGAGTCCAAGGATTCAACCGGAGGAGAGCAGCAGCTGGGGGCCTCTTGGTGGGGATGTGGTACTTGAGGATCTGCAGTTCCAACCAGGAGCAGCTTTGAGGCACTTGCTTCTCACTAACAGGAGTGTCCCAGGAAACTGAAATCCAACTAAGCAGGCGACACGCCAGTTTTAATTACCTGCTCCAGTGAGTCATCAGTTATTACTTGTAATGAAAATACCTGTGGCACTGAACCTACACTTAATGTGGATTGTTTGCCATTTTCCTCACAGTATTCAACATTTAAAAAAAAAATCTGTGGTAAGTCTCAGATTTAGGAATAGTGAAATTTACCTTCAATTTGTCCTGGATCATGATTTATTTATAATATGTTAACATTGAATTGGCTTGAATAATTTCCTGCTTCTCTTTCTTTGAGATTTCCATCCTATTATGAGCAGAAAGGAGCAATTTTTGTGAGCATCCCAGTTCTGATGGGCTACCATGCTCAGCAACCTTTCCTAATTCTTATATTTTCACTTTGACTTACTGGTGAATTGCAATGCATGTAGATCTTATTTTCAGAAAATGCAAATGTTAACATACCTATTTAGCTCTCCCAGCCGTGCTCCTTTTCTTGGGCAATTGTCTTTTTTTTAATTTAAATTTTTATTTCAGATACAGGTGGTATTTATGCAGATTTGTTACATGAGAATATTGCATGATCCTGGGGTTTGAAATAGGAATCCTGTCACCCTGGTGGTGAGCATAATACCTGATAGGCAGTTTTTTAACCCAACCATCCTTCCACCCTCCAGTAGTCCTCGGTGTCTGCTGTTTCCATTTTCATGTCTATATGTGCTCAGTGCTTAGCTCCCACTTGTCAGTGAGAACATGCAGTATTTGGTGTTCTGTTTCCATGTTAATTTGCTTAATAATGACCTCCGTCTCTGTTTACATTGCCACAAAGGACATTATTTCATTCATCCTTATACCTGTTTAGTATTTCATGGTGTATATGTTACGTATTTTCCTTTTTCACTCCACTGTTGATAGGCACCTGGGTTGACTCCATGTCTTTGTTATTGTGTATAGTGCAGTGATGAGCATAGAAGTGCATGTGGGGTTTTTTTTCTTTTTTTTTTTTTGGTAGAATGATTTATTTTCTCTTGGTTGTATGCACAGTGACCCAGCCCATTGTTGGATCAAATGACAGCTCTGCTTTAAGTTCTTTAAGACATCTCCAGACTGCTTTCCACAGTGGTTAATTTACATTCCTACCAACAGTGTATAAGTGTTTTCTTTTCTCCCCAGCCTCACCAACATCTGTTGTTTTTTGACTTTTTAATAATCGCCATTCCAACTGGTGTGAGATTGTGTCTCATTGTGGTTTTGATTTGCATTTCTCTGATGAATAGAATAGTGATGATGAGAAATTTGTTGTATGTTTGTTAGCCACTTGTATGTCTTCTTTTGAGAAGTGTCTGTTCATGTTTTTTGCCCATTTTTTAATAGGGCTGTTTCTTTTTTGCTTGTTCAATTGTTTAAGTTCACTAGAGATTCTGCATTTTGTTGAATGCATGGTATACAAATATTTTCTCCCATTTTTAGCTTGCCTGTTTAATCTATTGGTAGTTTCTTTTGCTGTGCAAAAGTTCTTTAGTTAATTAGGTCTCACTTGTCTATTTTTGTTTTTGTTGCATTTGCATTTGGAGACTTAGCCAAAAATGCTTTGCCAAGGCCTGTGTTAAGAAGAGTGTTTCCAAGATTGTCTTCCAGGATTTTTATAGTTTAAGATCTTACATTTAAATCTTTAATCAATTTTGAATTAATTTTCATATATAGTGAAAGATAGGAGTCCAGATTCAATCTTCTAGCTAGCATATGGCTAGCCAGTTATCCCAGCATTATTTATTGAATAGAGAGTCCTTTCCCCATTGCTTGCTTTTGTTGACCTCATTGAAAATCAGATGGTTGTAGGTATGCAGCTTTATTTATGAGTTCTACATTTTGTTCAATTGATCTATGTGTATATTTTTGTATGAGTACCATGCTGTATGGTTACTATAGGCTTACAGAATAGTTTAAAGCTGGGCAATATGATCCCTCCATCTTTATTCTTTTTGCTTAGAAATGCTTTGACTATTCAGGCTCTTTCTTGGTTCCATATGGATTTTAGATTTTTTTTCTGATTCTGTAAAGAAGGACATTCAAAGTTTAATAGTAATACTATTGAACTGGTAAGTTGCTTTGGGCAATATGGCCATTATTACAATATCGATTCTTCCAATCCATGAGCATGGGATTTTTAAAAAAAATTGTGTCACCTCAGAAGTGTTTTGTAGTTCTCCTTGTAGAGATATTTCACCTCAAGAAAACATCAGACCAGTATCCCGCATGAGCATAGACCAAAATTCCTTAACAAAATGCTAGCAAATTGAATCCAGTGGCACGTTAAAAAGTTAATCCACCGTGATCAGGTAGGCTTTATTTATGGGATACAGGGCTGGTTCAACATACACAAATACATAAATGGAATAAAAACCAAAAACCATATGATTATCTCAATAGGTGAAGAAAAAGCTTTCAATAAAATCTGACTTTCTCCCATGATAAGAACCTTCAACAGACTAGGCATTAAAGGAACCTCCCTCAAAATAATAAGAGCCATCTGTGACAAACCCGTAGCCCACATCATACTGAATGGGCAAAAGCTCAAATGGTACTTCTTAGGAAGTGGAACAAACAAGAATGCCCACTCTCACAATTCCTGTTCAACGGAGTATTGAAAGTCCCAACCAGAGCAATCAGGCAAGAAAAATAAATAAAAGCCATCCAAATAGGAAAACAACGAGTCAGACTATCTCTCTTTGCTGATGATATGATTCTATACCTACAAAAATCATAAAGACTCTACTAAAAGGCCCCTAGAGTTGACGAACAACTTTAGTAAAGTTTCAGGGTACAAAATCAATGTACAAAAATCAGTAGCATTTCTATACAGCAACAACATCCAGCTGAGCATGATATCAAGAACACAATTTCACTTCCGGTCACCACGAAGAAAAAGGAAATATCTAGAAATACAGCTCACCAAGGAGGTGGGCCATTCTTTGATATTTGGTACCAACCACTGTTTTAAGCAAACCACCTTGTGCAATTGTGAGAGGTGAATGCAGATGGAGATGGGCTGTAAGTATTAAACCCAGTATAGCTAAGATTTATTTTCCTTTTGAATTTGAGGTTTGAAGCCTTGTCTTTGATTTTGCGGGGAAAAGAACCAGAAGATACTGAGGGGCTGTGATTCCCAATCAAGATTTCGGGGCCTTCAGTTCTTTCCATGCAGCCTCAGAGCCTAGCGGGAAGCCAGGGGAGTGGGCTCAGGACCATGTACAAGCACATGTTAAGAGCACAAAGATTAGCAAAGGCAGATGAATGTCCAGTTTAGGAAATTAATGGGGCTTTGGTTAAAGCTATTCTAAAGCATTAGCTATAAATATAAATAGAATAAAGCTACTCTATAAAATTTAGCTAAAGCATAGTTAAGCTATTCTAAAATTTATAGGGACCCCCCCAAAAAAAAAAGCCTGAATAGCCAAAGCAAATTCTAAGTAAAAAGAACAAAATTGGGCACATCACGTCACCCCAGTTCAACCTATGCTATGAGCCTATAGTAACCATTAAACTAAAGCCTCATTAAACTCTAGCCTTTTAATAAGAAATTAATTTGATAAAAGGAAACAAAATAAAAATTTATCTCACTGAAACCTTTTTGTAAGAATCCAGAGAGGAAAAATTACATGCATTTAGCTAGTCAATGTCCTTTGATTCAGACAAATGTCAAGGAAATCTTTCTACTTCCCTGCATATTTTGCACTTATTTGTATTTTCCCAAAAATTATTTTGATGCAGTTTAACTATTACTATTGAATATATGTGACCTTTCTAATTTTTAAATTGATTTGGTAGCACAATTTTATAGAATGACCTGTGGCATTTCTAACAATCAAAAAGCAAGAAAATGCATAATAACCAGACATATGCTAGATTAGAAAAGAAAGGTGAGAAAATATGTTTACAACACATCAGACCCCTATTGTTACTGTGGTGCTGTGTGCTTAAATACATGTTGGCGGGAGAACCATCGAGGAGTCCCCTAAGGTCATCTCCCAGGTTCTCCCATCAGACTTCACTCTCATGCAAGACTATTAACGTGTGTTCTCCATTTGACTGTCAGTTCCTTGATGAGGGGATTCTGCTCATCTTGTGCCAAGAATATCTAGTTTATGGCATGTGGGAGCACTTAGCAAATATTTTGTTGAATGATCAAATAAGGTGTTTCATAGCTGGAAACTTCAGAAAAGGGCCATGTGCCCAGGCACAGAGGGACTGGTTACAGAAGAGATGCCACAGCACATCCAGGGTGATCCAGAAGCTTCTTCCAAGGACAAGTCTTGTTGTCAGGTTGTCTTTTGGGATTGTACCCATATTGGAAGACCTGGGGGAGGCAGGCATATTATTCATCAACTATGAACAACGTGGTTATACTCCATATGAACATGGAAGGATATAAATAGCATCCTCCTGTGCTTACTGCAAAAGGACCACTCAAGACAAATGATTGGCCCACCAGGGATGGCTGAAAGGTGCCTGCATCTTTTAAACATCTCCTGTGGATTTGAATGAAAATGTACATAAGTGGAGGACGAGAAATTTCCTTTTGATCTGGGCTGGAAACAGAATGTGACTCTGGTTGCATGTATTTGTTTCAGATTAACCCTGCTTGTAGGCATTCTGCATTTATGTGGGGTTTTTAGAACATTTTTTTCTTAAGGTTCATCTGACTGCTCTTGATTTTTTTCATCTCTTAATACTGAGCAGATCTAATTTCTGTACAATACTGCATTCATTACACTGAAATTGTGCTATATTTAATGATGCAAGTAAATTGAAAAGTATTGGCTAAAATCTGGAAACATTTCTCTCTTAAAATCGCTGTTTCCAAATGTCAACTGAATTTCTAGAATTTATTTAACGTCCCTTTGTCTACGTTACGGAAGCATTTTCAAGGTGATTCTCGATGTACGTTTTTAGCCTCACATAAATAGAAAAAAATCTTACTATGGTGTTTTAGAACATCGTTCCCTTAATTCTCCCCTACGTCAGAGCTGCAGGATATAATAGCCCAACCCCACAGACAGAGAGGGGCCTGCCTGGATAACCCCAGAAGACATCACGTCAGGTTCAGCAGAGAGCAATGCAGAAGCTCTTCCATAAAGGCTCTTTTGTGGCTTTCATGGCCAGTCAGGAGATGATAAAACAGAATGAGGAGGAAACGGTTGTTCTCATGGCACCCAGCAGGGCACAGCTCCTTCACCTACATAGAATAAGCAGAGTCTATTTCTCATTCATGCACTCATGAAAACGGCTGTTTCTGGTTGGAGAGCAGCTCTTTTCCAGTGGTCACGAGGGACCAGGACTCTCCTGTACTGCCCCCACCAATCACCTTCAGCCCTGGCTTCCCAGATCTCTGTGCAGCACTGCAGAAGCCAAGGAAGGGAAAGGGCATGTGAATCACAAAAGAAGTCGTGAGTCACTTCCTCCCTCCCACCTGCTGTAGACGCCAGCCACATGATCATGCATAGTAACCATAGAAGAGGCCGGGAGAGGTGGTTCGTTTGAATTAACCCCAAATGAAATCCAAGTAAGTTGTATAAACAGTTATCTGCTCTCAATCCCATTCCAATAAGCCAGGAAATTATAAGTAGAAAAAAGCGAAATCCTACGTGACTACAAGAAATCGATCCTGTAAGATCATCTATTGTAGGCTTTGTGTCTGTCTTTTTTTAAGCTTAAAAGCTGCTGCATCAAAATTACGGCAGGTCTCCAGGTACCTAGTGGCACTCTGCGGGCATTCCAGAGCATAACTCAAACCTTCCAAAGTTATATTTTGATCATTTTGCACCTCCATGGATGGGTAGGGCACAACGTCACATTCAGATTCTTTTTTTTATGTTTTTGAGTCACCCAGGCTGGAGTGCAGTGGCATGATCTCGGCCCACTGCCACCTCTGCCTCCCAAGTTCAAGAGATCTTTCTGCCCCAGCCTCTCGCTCGAGTAGCTGGGACTACAGGCACACACCACCACACCTGGCTAATTTTTCTATTTTTAGTAGAGATGGGATTTCCCCATATTGGCCAGGCTGGTCTCAAACTCCTGACCTCATCATCTGCCCACCTCATCATCTGCCCACCTCATCCTCCTTAAGTGCTGGGATTACAGGTGTGAGTCACCACGCCCGGCCAAATTCAGGTCCTAACACAATTATCCCTTAAGCCTATGCAGCCCTACGGGACAGAGATATCCATCCACGAGGGCTTGCTTCTGGATCTCAGGTGGTACCACTACTTTCTGTTCTGCTAATGAGTAAAACTGGCTCTGTACAAATAAACTTTAAATGTGGCTCACTGAGATATGAAAAATATATTTCATAAAACAAATATTTAAATATCCTGTTTTTCATATATAATGTTTAAATGCTCAAAAATGGCATCAATAATATAAAGATATTGGTAGTGCTTCACTTAACATGAAACTCTAAATCTCATCTGGGCCATGTGCAGGCTAATCTCAATGATCTCAGTGGTCTTTCTAGTGCCTAGTTTTGTCACTCCAGTTCCAAGTCTTCCTTTTGAAATAATATAACAATTTTCTTATACATTTATTGGAAGTATCATTTTACAACCTCCAGCTGTGGAGGGCAGGAAAATGGCCCCCAAACACATACACATCCTAATCCTTGAACCTGTGAACATGTCATCCTACGCGGCAAAACGGACATGGCAGATGTGATTAAGTTAACGGGTCTTGAGATGGGGAGATTAGTCTAGATTAGCCAGCTGGACTCAGTGGGAGCACAATCTCTAGTCCTTACAAAGAGGAGGCAAGGAGGTCTCAGTTTGAGAGAGGAGATGTGACGGTGGAGGCAGAGGTTGAGTGGTGTGCTTTACAGATGGAGCAAGGGGACATGTCCCAAGGAATGCAGCCAGCTTCTAGAGGCTGAAAAGACCAGGAGACAGATTCTCCCCTAAACCTCCAGAACCAGAACCAGCCTGAACCAGGGCAGCTCTGCCACCACCTTGATGTTAGCCTGCAAGACCCGTTTCAGGCTTCTGACTTCAGAATTATCAAATTCTTTTTGGAACTCGAGTTCCAACAAGAGGTGATATCTGGAAGATTAATAAGTATTCAGTTTAAGAAAATATTGAATAAGCTTATTCTGCATTCCTACTTGAAGAGTTCAGCAGCAATATATTCTACAACAATAAAGCCACTTAAGTAAAATTATGCCAAGTAAACTAAATTAGAAGGCTTTCCATGAAGTAGGCAACTGTTGGAACCAAGCTATTAGGGGGTTGCTAGATGATTCCAGTACATGCCCAGAATTAGAACATTGATTTAGATTTTTACATTACTCATTTGTCATATTTATTCTGAGCAATAGTCAGAGATCACTGGTTGGTTAGCAGGAATAAGTAGGGTTAGCCTAAATTGCAGAAAAAAAACTTAAAACAACTGAGAGACTAGAATCTAATAATAAATGTACCATAGTTCTTCCAACATAACTTTTCTGTCTGCAGTTTCCAATTTTACTAAAGACAAATCATAGTGAGATGATTTGCTTTATTACACTTTGGCCTGATTATTTGTATAAAATACAGCAAGAGTAATTATTTTTTATGTAAGCTGTTTTCAAATTGGCTTTGATGGAACTCTGTTCCATGAAAAAAATCTTAGATAAGACTTTTTTAAAGCTGATCCCAGCCATGGGTTTGTACCCTCAAATATCTATAGGTTGGGTCAATTCCTTTTTTTGAGATCCTAAGATAACTTGGGGCTGGCTCCTGGACCTGTTAGAAAGTGACATCTTTACTTGCCACAGGTCAGAAACCTTGTATAGGGACTATGTAGATAAGTATAAGGCCAGTTTTCCAAGGGGCTTTGATTGGCTTTACAAGTCAAGTTTGATTCCTTCAAGGAAAGCACATTATTCCAGTCAAAGCCTTGATAAAGTAACCAGTTTCTCCAATTCTGTCCTGTTGCAAAAGAAAAGAGATTCTTATTGCACTTATACAAAATAAGAATATTCACAAATAGTTTCCAAATGCTGGAGAAATCAGGTGGAGAGAAACAAATATGCTCCAGATTTTGTTTACAGGAGTATAGTTTACTTAATTGTTAAAAGCTGTGAATCGCTCAACAATTTTCTTGTTTCTGAAAAACAAAACAAAGGATCAGCAGCATTTTAAGCAAAAAGTTAAAAAAGATTTCTTTAGACTTTTATTAGTTTAGTCCATACAGTTCACTTGTTTGATATTTATGAACATTTCACCTCTCTATGAGAGTTCTGAAGGTTTTTTTCTCTAGTCTTATGTGTTAATTTCTAAAGTTATTAGAAACTTGCATTCAAGAGCATCTGTCAAAACCCTATAGCTGATTATCTTATAAACCACCTTTTAAAGCAGATCAAAATAAGACAATTGTTTGTGGATGACAAAACATGTTAGGACAGCCACAGTCAAAAACATGATTGACAAAAAACCATGTTACCTTTGTGGCATACAATAATCCAACACAATTATAATTATTACTGATAATGTACACTAAGTCATATTAGAATTATAGCAATTTTTTATAATTTTAGAACACATATCAATAACATATTTATATAAATATGGCCCAAAGAAACCCAAACATCATTTTATATTTGACAATGCCTCCTGTGTGACTTTTATACCAAATAAGCCAGATGTCACTGTTGCATTAGTGTATTATTGATGTCAGACCCAATTCTTAGTAAGCCTTATAGATAAATGTATCCAATCATACTCAGTTTGACCATAGGTAAGATTCTTAGAAACCTTTTATAACCCTTTACCAATTTTTGTTAAAAAGCAGATCACAGGCAGGTTTTTGCTCTAAGAAAAACCTGTTATGCTTTTATTCCAATCTCTTGCAATTAATTTTTCACAAACCTTCCATAACTTGCCTAAGCTATCAACTTGATCCTAACTTAAATCAATCCTTTAATCTAAGCCAGAAAATTTACATTTCCATGCCTTTTTATAATCTTTTACCAAAAACACATTTTACTTTTCTTACACAACTTGCATGTAGGACTGTTTATTCAGTAGTCTTAAATACACATTACATTGTTAACTCTTAGCAACTTTTACTTTTAGTGAAAAACTTGGCTAGTAAGCAGTTTTAATTAGGTGGTAGGTGCGGGGCCTAGGACCCAGACAGAAGTGCAGATAAGGTCTGACCCTTTCCAGTGTTTAACTTCACATGTTTCAGGCCTCACCTAGAATTTAATGCTCCAAAATAAATTGAACAATTTGCAAAAGTCAAAGAAACAGTTTATAATCTTAAAGCATTTAGAAAAGTTAGTATCTGGCCTACATAATTTAGACCAAATATTTATATTTCTGAAGATATTTTTATTTTACAAATAATCTTTAAAACTCTATTTCCAAAAGATTGCTTAAGTCACATAAACTAAATAAAAGGCATTACGCTTTGTATTTTTCTGACAAAATATTTGATTTAAGAACTTATTATTATTAAACCAATTAATTAAGCTCTTTCATATATAAACACCACACACATAATACATGTAAATACATAGAAAGACAAAAGGTAGAGGACTCATTTTCCAAGCCAGAAATTGAAACCTGAACCCAGGCTGCCGTTGTGAAAAGAGAAAGCATGGCCACATGGCTACAAGGTCAAGTTCCAAGGACATTCAAGACAAGAGGGAAAGCTCATTCAATGTTTTTTCAGGGACCTGGAGCAAAGTTTATAACCGACCAGTTTGCTGGGCCACCTTGAACATCAGTCTTACAGGTGTCCTAAGCCCATGTTCTATATTTGTATCTTGTGCTGACCTCCTATCTCATCCTGTGACTCAGAATGCCTTAACTGGGCTGGGCATGGTGGCTCATGCCTGTAATCTCAGGACTTGGGAAGCCCTGGCAGACAGATCACCTAAGGTCAGGAGTTCCAGACCAGCCTGGCCAACATGGTGGAGCCCATCTCTACTAAAAATAAGAAAATTAGGCTGGGCACTGTGTCTCATGCCTGTAATCTCAACACTTTGGGAGGCTGAGGCAGGTGGATCACGAGGTCAGGAGATCAAGACCTGCCTGGCCAACATGGTGAAACCCCGTCTGTACTAAAAATACAAAAATTAGCAAGGCATGGTGACAGGTGCCTATAATCCCAGCTACTCTGGAGGCTACGGCAAGCTAATCTCTTGAACCCAGAAGGGGGAGGTTGCCATAAGCCGAGATTGTGCCACTGCACTCTAGCCTGGGTGACAGAGTGAGATTCCATCTCAAAAAAACAAAAATTAACCAGTCATGGTGGTGCATGCCTCCCAGCTACTTGGGGGGCTCAAGCAGGAGAATAACTTTAACCCAGGAGGCAGAGGTTGCAGTGAGCTGAGATGGTGCCACTGCACTCTAGCCTAGGTGACAAGAGTGAGACTCTGTCTCAATAAAAAAAAAAATTGAAAAAAGAATGCCTCAACTGAGAATACAGCACAGTAGGTCTCAGCCTCATTTTACCCAGCTCCTATTCAAGATGGAGCTGCTCTGGTTCAAAAGCCTCTGACAGTTACACATTTGGAAGCACACCACTGGGAGCAATGATAGGAAATGCTTGCTTTCTACTCCCATTGACGATTTTAATTTTGCTAACTTTTGGTATTACCTTATTTCTAATCAAAATGTAATGACATGACTAATATTTTAATTTGCTAAGTCAATCTGCTCAGATCTGCTGAATTGATCTGCTAAAATTAATTGCTAATGCTAATAGCGTGTTGCAAGACTGAAGGTTTAACCACTTGAAGCATGCAAACTTATTTTGTGGATTAAAAAAAAAATCTCTCTATACGTGAAAACCATATAGACTATCAGAAATTAGCATTAGCGAATTTCTTAGCTTTCTCGTTTCCCATAGTTCCAGGCCTTATAAAGAGCTGCACTGTGACTGCAGACAGTACCGAATCTGACTAACAGCCACATTCTGGAAACTGCTAGGCTGCGTATTGTGGATCATAACACATAACACTGGAATGAGGCCAGATCTAATAAACCTAATAATCTGCTCCTTGTTTGACACATTTCATGAACTGAAAATGCAGGAGCCTAAATGAAAACAAAGGCCGCTTTCAGTTGACAAAGAACAATGAGCCTAAATAAGTTAGGATTGATGAGAGGGCAATTCAATCACTTCCTGCCTTTGGGCGAGTCATTTTACCCTAAATGGGATGCTGGTCCTCACTTGTGAATCAAAAAGGGATTGAAATGAAGGCTTTAAAGTCATACAAAATGACTTGTTATCCCAGATGACTAAAGCCAGGAGGTCTGAAACCAACTTTTGCTTGATGTGTTTTGCAGAAATTCCCAGGAAAACACACTAAAATAGAGGACATTCGATCCAGACAGGGTGGAGTGAATTAACTAAAAGCAATTTATTTACTCATTCATTCACCCATCCATCCACCCATCCCCCATCCGTCCATCCACCCATTCCCCATCCATCCATCCATCCACCCACCCATCCACCCATCCCTTATCCATCCATCCACCCATCCATCCATCCACCCATCCCCCATCCATCCATCCACCCATCCCCCATCCGTCCATCCACCCATCCCCCATCCATCCTTCCATCCACCCACCCACCCACCCATGTCTGTGTGACAGACCCTCAGCCATGCTAAGTTCTGGGCCAGATATAAAGCAGAAACAAAGAAAGACCTAACAAGAGAGGCAAATTATAAACAAGGGTGTGTGTGTGTGTGTGTGTGTGTGCGCGCGCGCACTCGTGCACGTGCATGCACATACATGCATGCATGTGTGTACACGCATGTGTGTACATGTGCCTATATGTGGTGCTGGGTACAAAAGCCTCAATGTGGAAAACACTGTAACCCTCTTTGTCATCTGTAACTGTTCTCTTTTTGCTTTGGAGATTGCATCTCCGCCCATGAGGTCTGGGAGTGGCAGAGGAGAAGGAGGCATCTGAAGCTCCTCCTGCCTTAAGGCTTCCCTTCCCTTACCCCCTTTTCTCCCCAGTTGGCATCACCTGGGTGTCAGCAAAAGCTGAGATGGCCTCTGATGCAGCGCTGAGCATCTGCAATCTTCCTCATGTTGTTCTCTCTTCTCACTCCTACAAATGTTCAGCTGGGCTCTGAGGTCCTCTCACCTGGCCCTTGGCTTTGGGCCTCCCTGTTCTATCTCTTCTTGAGGTTGCCATGGTTGGAGCTGGTCTTTCGTCTGTTCTCTTAGCATTCGTGGCACCTGCTGACTGTTGCGGGTGTGTAGCTGCTGGCTGACTCCCAAAGCTTAGCTCTTACCCGTGCTTCTGAGCTGCATCTGCCATCCTTTCCCTGGCTTTGAGCTGGTCACTGTCAGGCTCTGCTGTGACCTGAAACTTCCTTGGCTCATGCCCTGAGAAACAAAGTACAGCAGCAAACACTATCCTTTCTCAACATGCTCCGGCACCCCAGGATCTCCCTCAGTCATCTCTGGTTGTTTACAGCACACATGTGTCCACATGTATGCACATATACAGTTTCCACCCTGTCGGGGAAGGTGGGACTGTACTGCTGGCCACCTGCTCTCCACTCCTCCTGTTTCTCCTGCCTCTGCTGCCCCTTCCTGTCTAGGAGGTACTCCTTCCAGCTTCCCTACTCCTGCTAAGACAAGGGGAGATTTACTGAATAGTTAGATATTTGGGTACCCACTTAACGAGTATTCATGTAATTGTAATATACTGTGTCTAATGCTTTTATAGTAAAGTTGCAATAGTAATGATTAACAGGCAGCATTCTAGATGGTTTATATGAATTAACTAATACATTATTTACCACAGGCAGCTGATGTATGTACTGTTATCATTTCCATTTTAATGAGGAGAGTGAGGTGACTTGCCCAAGGTCATATCACTAATTTGTGGCAGAGGCTGGGGCAGGATTTGGACTTAGGCTCCAGCACATACACCTTTAACTATGATTATGTGGAAAGGATGCAGTATGATTCATAAAGAATAAGGAGATGAACATCAAAATGGAAAAACGGGAACAGTACTCCAGCCATACAGAAAGGCAGGACGCAGCTAGCAAATATTTGGTTCATCTGGAACTTCAGATGTGAAGGTGAAATGTTAGAATGTGAAACTGGAAAGAAAATGGGGACAGATTCTGGGAAAATGGAGTACAACACAGTGAAGCATTGAGGATAGACCTTGTATACAGCCAA
The DNA here is from genome assembly GCF_049354715.1 of Callithrix jacchus. NCBI lineage: Eukaryota > Metazoa > Chordata > Mammalia > Primates > Cebidae > Callithrix > Callithrix jacchus. Next base: position 169,580,344 of record NC_133505.1, read on the forward strand.
TGAAGGGCCTTTGGCCAATGAGTGACATGGGCAAAGTATTTTTAGAAGGGAGTGTCTGGCTGCAGCCTGAAGCATGAGCCAGAGAAGAGAGAGACTGCTATCCAGAGGTCATTTTGAGAATTGGCTCATTGGTTAATTAATTTAACAAATCTGAGGTGGCCTCTGTCTCATAAATTGGTATGAAATGTTATCGAGCGAAAAAGAATGAATGGAGTATACCATCCAGGGCTCACCAGTTAGAGAGGGTGATCGAATATAAACAAATACAGAAGCATAATAAATAGATCTATACGCAACAGGCCCTGCTGTTACAGAAGGTTTAATTCTCCCTAGAGAGGACAGGAAGGGCTCTCTGAGAATGGTACAAAGACATATCCCATGGGAATATAAAACATATAGAACACAATTTCATGTCTTTACATTTACAATTCCATAAAATTATATGTTTCAGGTGCCTATATTACTAGTTCTGAATAAAAATGAAATATTTTATGAGTTTGCATGTAAAATATCTTAGTTAACTGATACGGTTTGGCTCTGTGTCCCTACTCAAATCTCAAACTGTAATCCCTACGTGTTGAGAGAGGGCCCTTGTGGAAGATGATTGGCTCATGGGGCACTTTTTCCTGTGCTGTTCTCATGATAGTGAAGAAATTCTCACAAAATTTGATGGTTTAAAAGTGTCAGTTTCCCCTTCACACTGTCTCTGCTGCTGCCATGTAAGATGTGCCTTGCTTCCCCTTCCCCTTCCACCATGCTTGTAAGTTTCCTGAGACCTCCTTAGTGATACAGAACTATGAGTCTAAACCTCTTTCCTTCATAAATTACCCAGTCTCAGGCAGTATCTTTAATAGCAGTGTGAGAACAAACTAATACAGAAAATTGGTACCAGCAGATTGGGGTACTGCTATAAAGATAACCTGAAAATGTGGAAGTGACTTTGGAACTAGAAAACAGGCAGAGGTTTGAACAGTTTGGAGGACTCAGAAGAAGACAGGAAAACGTGGGAAAGTTTGGAGCTTCCTACAGACTTATTGAATGGTTTTGACTAAAATGCTGATAGTGATATGGTCAATGAAGTCCAGACTGAGGTGGTCACAGATGGAGATGAAGAATTTATTGGGAACTAGAGCAAAGGTCACTCTTGCTATGCTTTAGCAGAGAGACTGGCAGCATTTTGCCCCTGCCCTTGAGATCTATAGAACTTTGAACCTGAGAGAGATGATTTAGGGTATCTGGGAGAGGAAATTTCTAAGCAGCAAAGCATTTCAGATGTGGCCTGGCTTTTTCTGAAAGCATTCAGTCATATGTGTCCACAAAGAGATGGTTTGAAATTGGCACTTATGTTTCAAAGGGAACCAGAGCACAGAAGTTTGGAAAATTTGCAGCCTGACCATGTGGTAGAAAAGAAAAGCCCATTTTCTCAGGAGAGACTCATGCTGGTTGCAGAAATTTGCATAAGTAACAAGAAGCCAAATACTAATAGCCAAGACAATGGGAAAAAATGTCTCCAGGGCATGTCAGAAATCTTCATGGCAGCCCTTCTCATCACAGGCCTGGAGGCCTAGGAGGAAAAAATATCTCCAGGGCATGTCAGAAATCTTCATGGCAGCCTTTCTCATCACAGGCCAGGAGGTCTAGGAGGGAAAAATAGTTTTTGTGGGCCAGACATAGGGCCCCACTGTTCTGAGTAGTCCAAGGATATGGTGTCCTACATCCCAGCTAGTCCAGCTCCAGCTGTGGCTAAAAGGGGACAAGGTACAGATCAGGCCATTGCCTCAAACTGTGCAAGTCCCAAGCATTGGCAGTTTCCACATGGTTTTGGGCCTGCAGGTGCACAGAAGACAAGAGTTAAAGTTTTGGAGCCTCTGCCTAGATTTCAGGGAAACACCCAGATGTCCAGGCAGAAGTCTGCTGCAGGGGCAGAGCCTTCATGGAGAATTTCTGCTAAGGCAGTATGAAAGGGAAATGTGGCATTGGAGCCCCCATACAGAGTCCCCACTGGGGCACTGCCTAGTGGAGTTGTGAGGAGAGGGCCACTGTCATTCAGGCCCCAGAGAGATAGATCAACTCACAGCTTGTGCCATGTGCCTGGAAAAACCACAGCCACTCAATGCCAGCCCATTAAAGCAGATGCAGGAACTGTACCCTGCAGGGCCACAGGGGTGGAGTTGCCTAAGGCCATGGGAGCCCACCTCTTGCATCAGCATGCCCTGGATGTGAAACCTGGAATCAAAGGAGATTTGTAAGCTTTAATACTTAATGACTGCCCAGCCAGGTTTCACACATGCTTGGGGCCTGTACCCACTTTGTTTTGGCCAATTTCTCCTATTTGGAATGGCAATATCAATCCATTGCCTGTACTTTCATTGTGTCTTAAAAGTAACTAAGTTGTTTTTGATCTTACAGTCTCATAGGTGGAAGGTACTTGCCTTTTTTCAGATAAGACTTTGGACTTAGACTTTTGAATTAATGTTGGAATTAGTTAAGACTTTAGGGGACTGTTGCTAAGGCATGACTAGTTTTGAAATGTGAAAAGGACATGAGATTTGGGAGGGGCCAGGAGATTTGCTATGGCTCTGTGTCCTCACCCAAAGCTTATCTGAAATTATAATCCCTATACATCGAGGGAGTGACCTGGTGGGAGGTGATTGGATAATGGGACCAGTTTCTCTCATGCTGTTCTCATGATGAGGAGGGAATTCTCATGAGATTTGACGGTTTAAAAGTGGCAGTTTTCTCTATGCTCTCTCTCTCCTGCCACCATGAAAGACATACTTTGCTTTCCTTTAGCCTTCTGCCATGATTATAAGTTTCCTGGGGCCTCCCCAGTCATGTGGAACTGTGAATCAATTAAACCTCTTTCCTTCATAAATTACACAGTCTCAAGTAGTATCTTTATAGCAGTGTGACAATGGACTAATGCATTGACCATGTTCATTGTGCAGTGAAATGGGTAATCAGCAACCTTATACTTGAGTATTTTATTACTCCCAAATGAAGGCAGAATAATCCACATATTTCAGCAGTTTGATTAAGACTCATAAGAAGCAGGTGATATTAAGTAGCAAAGATGAATCAAATACTGCCCCTGTCCTCACAGGCATGCAAACTTATCTTAAGAGATCTTATTGCAACTGGAACCTGGTGGCATAGCAGTCTCTACGTAAGTGGCCATGCAAAATCACAACAAAGGACAGCAGGCCATCATAAAGTCCAGAGAGCCAGCCACGAAGGGAATTGGCAATGCTAGAAATTTAGAGCTGGAAAGAGCAGAAAAAACATGCAAAACAGAGATGCTTAGTCTTCAACACTCATGGAGGACTTGGGGTTCACCACGAGAAGAAAGACACCAGTTTCACAAATTGTCTAATAAGAATCTGGACAATGACCCTCTGATTCTCTGTGGGTTTGAATTTTCTCTCTAGGCTTCAGTGAGTTAAAGAAAATACTCTTCAAACTACATACTAAGAAGTTCAGTCTTTCTTATGACAAATAAAGAAAACCTAGTAACTTTTTAAAACTCTGCTTCATTATTATGACTTGAGATGTTTGTTTCTAAAATTACAACCCAGTGGACTGGCTGTACATTTTTCTATGCGTCACTGGTATACAATCTAAAATGTCAAAATAACTTGATTATAAATACTGTGTTTGCTGTAAAAAGAGAAAAAAGCACACTTAGATGAGTGGCCTACGGGTAAACTCTGAAAGCAGAGATTCTACTACACAGATAATAATTTTTCATTAAAAACTTGTCAAGGTTTAGTTGATAAATGTGATTATCAATAAATTTTACATCCTGTTATTTAGTCAGCTTACATATGCATCTATAGTCATTGCATAAACATGGACTTGTCTGTCCCCAAAATGCATTTAGAAGTACATTATTATAATACAAAAGAAGTTTCCAGTCTTTCATGTTCTTACCCCCTAGATTTACTGTTATATACAAACCCAAAAAGATGGTGTCATCTTCTGGAAAGATATTCTGACCTACTTTGAAGTCCCCTGAATGGCTGGCAGACGTTACTCTGGGCCTGGTTTTAACCTGCAAGCTCTCTGGGCTGTGCATGCTGTGTCCTTCATGAATGACTTCTGTTCTTCAGTCACTTTAAACACAATGACAGGAGCACCAAAAGAGTCTAAGAAAGAAAATGTTGTCATTCCAAAAAGGATTTTTTTCTCTAAAGTAAAATTTAAGGAATATAGTGGGCAAGGCACAGTGGCTCACGCCTGTAAACCCAGCACTTTGAGATTCTGACACGGGCAGATCATTTTGAGGTCAGGAGTTCGAGACCAGCCTGGCCAACATAACAAAACCCCACTTCTATTAAAAATACAAAAATTGGGTGGGCATGGTGGTGTGCCTGTAGTCCTAGCTACTCAGGAGGCTAAGGCAGAAGACTCCCTTGAACCCAGGAGGCGGAGGTTGCAGTGAGCCAAGATCATGCCACTGCACTCCAGCCTGGGTGACAGAGTGAGACTTCGTCTCAAAAAAATTAAAATAAAATAAAGAATATAGTGAATACAGAGGAACTAAACTGAAAATTGCAGTTTATAAACAGGGAACTCAAATAATAGAAATAACAGAGGGTTTCTTTGTAGTTGTTCACAGCTTACATTCATTGATTCCCTCACGTTGCCCAGGCACTGTTCTTAGCTTTCTCTATTCCTGTGAGGTGGGTGTGACTGTTGCCCTATCTATAGGTGAGAAGGCAGAAGCCCAGAAGGGCTGGGTAGCTCCCTTGTGCTCCTGTGCTGGTCACGGAGGAGTGAAGGCCCGAGCTAGTGCCCTTGGCACCCTCTAGGTACCTTCCCCTTCCTGAGAACCCACAGCACACCTTGACACCTTCCCTACATGTGCCAAAGGACGGGTGGCAGAGTTCCTGGCATCTCCTCAAAACCTTCACTACGGCTCCTTCCTCCACGCCTACCTCCTTGAGATACTCCAGGCACCAAAATTATCTCTCCTTTCTTTTCACTTTACTCAGTGGAACAGTTGAATTCTTTCATTCGTTGGAGAGAAGCAGCCAGATTATCTAATTATAGTTATGCCGCAAGGTTCAAACAGCTTGTAAGCTGAAATGTTCCAAAAGGTATTTTGTTTCTAAAAAGAAATGAAACAAACCTTAATGGATAAATCCATGATGATATTTTTAACCAGGGGTCCTCACCTTCTCAAGACTCCCCTCCCACTTTCCCGTGTTTCTTTCCGGGCAAACTCACAAGGAGTAGGACTCAGAGACCTGAGGGTTTGCCGGCACATGCATGGACTGCGGGACTAGAGTATTTCTGAGAGAGGAGCATGGTCTTTGTAAGTGACGACGATAGGTCTCTTCGAGTTCCTTTGTAAATACTTCCATCTCGTTTTTTTGTTAAGTTTTTATATTGACACAAAACAGCTAGCATCACAACTTGTGTTTCACAATTTATATACCTGATTGCATATACTCTATCAGAGTTTTTCTGTTTTCAGTAATTATCAGGCAAGTGCTATGACTCATGCCTGTAATTCTAGCACTTTAGAAGGCCAAGGCAGAGGGCTCGCTTGAGCCTAGGAATTAGAGGCCAGTGTGGGAAACAGGGAGAACCCATCTCTACAAAAAACTTTAAACATTAGACGGGCATGGTGATATGCACCTATGGTCCCAGCTCCTCAGGAGGCTGAGGTGGGAGGATCGCATGAACCCAGGAAGCCAAAGCTGCAGTGAGCACTCCAGCGTGGGCGACAGAGTGAGACCTTGTATCAAAAAAAATAATAAGAAAAATAAAGTCATCTGTTTCCCATGTGATAGGTAAGCTGAATATCCAACCCATATTTTTTTCTTAATGCAAGGCTCATGAGCGCCCTGTTATCTTGCATGATTCTCAGCCCCCTGACTCCCAGGTTGCCCACCTCTTCCTGTTCTCTGAGGACAGTCCTTGAAGTTTCCCTTAAGGACCCCGTTGCTTTACGAGCTCATGCTACCTGTGATATTTATGCAAATGACTCAGCAATGTGCCTTGCTACTTCTGACTCTTCCAAAACCCAAAATGTGTATCTTAAATCTTCGGGCACATCCACCTAGAGGTCTCACAGTCTGCATTAAAAACTGAACTTATGGCCTGTAATCCTGGCCTCTGCATAAGCTCTCTGATTCCGACAATGTCCGTGTCATTTTACTGTCCCGAATGCTGGAAACCTGGCTGTAGCCTGTATTCCACCCTGTCATTCTCCATGTTCAGTTAATCAGCCAGTTCTGGAAAGTATTCTTCCATTACTTCTTCTCATATAAATCCTTCTTCTGTCATTTTCAGTCTGCCTTGTAGGTCAATACCACCATTCAGGCCCCTGTGGCTTCACAGTTAAACTTCTGCTATAGTCTCAAACTGGTAATTCTACCCCAAGATGTTCCCTCCTGTACGTTGATCTTCCCAGGTCAGCCTGAACTCCGGACTATACTTAGCAAATGCTTATTTAATCATCTCTATTTTCCTTGTTGCCTAAAGTGTCCAGTCCAGACTCAGCCTGTACTGCTCCCTCCTGGCTCCCTGATATCACCCGCCAGTTCATTCCAGCTCAGCCCACCTTAACCCTAACGAGCCGCTGTATCTTGACTATCCTGTGCTCACCTCTGTGCCTTCACTTGGGGGATATCCTTTGCCCGGAGTGCTCACTCCTCCTCATCTCACAGGGCTTATCAAAGTCTCCCCACCCCACCCCAGTGAAACATTTTCCTGACTCCAGCCCATAACAATCTCTCCTTTCTCTTACCCAGAGCTTTTTTTTTTTTATGTAGCTGTGGTGTGTACCCTTCATTTGGTACTTAATCACTTGAAATCTTACTTAACTTTTTGTGATTGTATTATTTCCACTTCAGAGAATAGAAAGGGAATTAATATCATTTCACACATGCTAAATGACATCATTTCATCCTTATAATAACCCCGGGAATTAGGTATCATTTTGCAAATGATGAACTAATACCCAGAGGAGCTCCGTCGCGTTTCCACCCGTCACAGCATTTGAAAACCGGTGGATTTCACTACATACTAGTGATGGCTTTGAAACCAGGGGTGCCTGATGCCACACCCAGGCTGCTCTCCATGAAGAGAGAGTGTCATTGATTCATTCTTTTGACAAGCCGATCATACTAAGAAATGAATCCAAGGAACTAGGTTGTACTTCTCTAACACTTCCCTTTTTTTCCCTACGCGCTAACGAGCCCGGTCTCTCCCTAACATTCAGCACAATGCTGTAACTATTGTAGCTACTTAGCACGTTTCTTCTTTTGGCTTTAGTGAAATTTGATTAAGAAATATAAAGCATCCTGGGTACAAAGAGCTTTAACAAATTGGAACAAATTTCTGCAAAACATACACATGGTAAAGTGATATGCTGATGTAAGAGACAATAGTGCCACTATCATAACAATTTCTTCTTAAAATTGCCTCACGGCATTAACTTCACCTGAATTAATCCTTTCCAGACCTATTTAATTCTGCTTATTGGGTCGACTGTATTCAAATTCACAGCACATTATCTTATTCAAGGAGAGGTTTTGCAAAATAGGGCCATGTTTTACAATTAATACCAGTGGCGAAAGCCACAAGTAGTCTATTTCTAACTGTCTCAATTTCTAAAACTCTGCCAAAACTTTCCAGGCCTATCATATATTTCTTGCTTCTTTATTTATGAACACCTGTTATCCCAAAGTACAATTATTCTCCCTCTACCTCTGACCAAAGTATACTATTTTTAGCATTATACAGATATGTGATCAAGAGAAGCTTTGATGACATATTTCAATACGTATTTTGCTCCTTTTTATCTCCCTATGGTTAAAATAAATGCAGTTGTTAAAGTTTTAGGAAATTCCTTTAACTTTATGACAAGAGATAGAGTGGAAATGTTCAAAGCTATAAAACAAGGGATTATTTCTTTCTTATTTATTACACTTGAAAGTATCATTCTTTGACGGTTACAGTCAGGAACATACAATCCTTGGATAATAAAGGTTAAGTGTGCATAAATTTGAGATCTGCTTACAACTGACCTTTAGCTGTCTTTTAGCCTTTTTGACAGAAACTTAAAATAAGGTTATTCCATTAAATTAGTTGATTCTCCGTTCTCAAATCTAGATTTGTTACTCAGGAATTAATATCTTGCAGCTAGACAGAGCCATGAGCATTTGTAGTAAAACAGCCAGCCATAGACATGATGGTTCATTTGGGCAGAATCACCTCTCTCAGTTTCAGTCTCCAACCAAAACCAAAATCAATATATGCATTTATTCATAAAAGACTGTTTCTGTCTTCTGTTTATATTTGTCAATAATCTTTTGTAATTGTCTCCATAAAGTCTTACATACTGATTGTTAATTTTATTAACTTAAAGTGTTTGTTTTACTTCATTTCTTGCTATTGTGAACTTTTAAAAAATATGTTTGAAGTAGTTTTTAATCTTATATGGAAATGCTATTATTTTTAGGGCATCAATTTTTTTATGCAGAAATTTTTTTTACAGAACTCTTATAATTAAGCATGTCTGTAGACTCTCAGGTATGCTCTGTAGGCAGCCATATCATCCTCAAATATGCATAGTTTTGTTTTTTTCCTTTCCAATCTTTGCATGTACTTTTCTTTCTTACCACATTAGCTAGAACCTCCCATGTAGGATTGAATAAAAATAATAACTGTCTTCTTATCTCCTTTCCAACCATAATGGAAATAATCCTAGAGTTTCACCATGAAACATGATATCTGCTGTAGGTTTCTGCTCAGTGCTTTCATGTTTTAGTGAAGAAATTTTATCAAAAGTTTTATCTGTAAACAGTGCCACAATGAGCATACATGTGCATGTATCTTTATAATAGAACAATTGATAATCCTTTGGACACATACTGAGTAATGGGATTGCCGGTTCAAATGGAATTTCTAGTTCTAGATCCTTGAGGAATTGCCACACTGTCTTCCACAATGGTTGAACCAATTTATACTCCCACCAGCAGTGTAAAAGTGTTTCTATTTCTCCACATCCTCTCCAGCATCTGTTGTCTCCAGATTTTTTAATGATAGCCATTCCAACTGGCGTGAGATGGTATCTCAATGTGGTTTTGATATGCATTTCTCTAATGACCAGTGATAATGATCATTTTTTCATATGTTTGTTGGCCTCATACATAGCAAAGACCTAGAACCAACCCACATGCCCATCAATGATAGACTAGACAAAGAAAATGTGGCACATGTACACCATGGAATACTATGTGGCCATAAAAAAGAATAGGTTCATGTCCTTTGTAGGGACATGGATGACTCTGGAAACCATTATTCTCAGCAAACTGACACAAGAACAGAAAACAAAACACCACACATTCTCACTCATATGCAGGTGTTGAACAATGAGAACACATGGGCACAAGGAGGAGAACATCACACACTGGGGCACGTTGTGGGGTGGGGGGCTAAGGGAGGGACAGCAGGGGGTGGAGAGGTTGGGGAGGGATAACATTGGGAGAAATACCTGATGTAGGTGATGGGGGAAGGAGGCAGCAAACCAGCATGGCGTGTGTGTACCTATGTAACAATCCTGCAAGACCTGCACCTGTACCCCAGAACTTAAAGTACAATTTAAAGTATCTGCATGTATTAAGATGATCTTATTTTCCCTTCTTATCTAAAAATGTAAACATGATATTAAAGGATTATGGCATTTCTGTGATACAGCCTATTTGGCCATCATTCAATGTGCCTATTGGTTTTGATTTCAGGGGGTTAAACTCTGTGGTTTTAGTGGTAAGGGTGTGTTGGCCTCAGACAGTCAGCTGTGTAACTTTTCCTCTTTTGTATTTTTAAAAAGAGTCAGTACAAATGGGAACTTTTCTACTATTTGGAGGTTAAGTAATTTCATTGGGATTCAATTCTTAACATGTTCTTTCTATAATGGTTTTCTCTTTGGCCTCTGAGTGATGTTAAAGTGTTCCTAAATTTCCCAACATGCAGGAAATGAAAAGTTTGGCTATCTTTTAGTCAATGATTTGTTATTTTATTTAATTTTCTGCAGAAAATGGGACATGTATGACATAGATATTTTGGAATTTCTTAAGACTTGTTTTGTGGCTCAGTCCTTACTCAGTTTTCCAAAATAGTCCTTATATGCTTGTAAAGAATGTGTTTTATCTCATTGCTGAATGCAAGGTTCTATGTAGGTCCATTGAGACAAACTTACATCTAAAATTTACGTGTAAACTTTATATGAAAAAGTAAACAAATTACGGCAATGATTAATAAGAAACCTAGGAAAGTAATGCAAAGGGACCAAATGTTAAAATCATTCGGACAGTTGTGATAACCAGATCAAAACGGTGCCGTTCACAATAAGGAAGACAGGTCAGGGAAACAGAATAGAGGGTCAAGAAATAGAAATTTTTGATAAGGCGAAACCTCCGATCAGTAGAGAGCTAGTCAAGGAATACAGCGAGGCAACTGGACATGACCTAAAAAGGAAGCCACAGTTGGAAACTTACCTTACATCTTATACCAGGAAAAGTTACAGATAGACTAATGATTTAAATGTAAACAAAATAGATTATAAAAGTATTAGAATAAATTATTATAACTGTTCTTTTCTGATTGTTTCAATTCTTTATGCTACAAAATGGGGGAAATCTTTCTAATGATGACTCAAATATCAGCACCTATAAAAGATTAATGAATTCAAAAGCATTTTAAAAATTGTCACAGCAAAAGGAAAAAATGGAAACTCCTTCCACACGCAGGACGAATCTCCCTAATATAAAAGAACTCTTTTGAAATAGGCCAATGCCTCAGCAGAGAAAAACGGCAAAAGATAGGAAAATACATTTCTCAGAAAAGGATATACAAATGACTTTCAAAACTGGCTTTAAAATATAATTATTCTCATAGTAAGAGAAATTTAAAAAAAAAACTAAAATAACATTTTTAACTGTAATATTAAGAATAAAACCTTGATAGCGTTCTCCTTGGATAGACATTAGGAAAACAGGTACTCATTTATTTTTTCTAGGAATGTAATTTGGTGCCATCTCTGTGAAGCACCACTTGGCAATATATACCAAAATGACCAATATGTATACCCACTGATGAAACAGGTCCTCTGCCAGGAATTTATCCCACAAGATGCTATTTTTTATGGCCTCACCTTTATTTTCCACCTTTTATTGTCATTGTATTTTGAGTGTGCACCTTCTAAACCAATTCAGAACTGAAGGACATTTTCCCTTTTATGATAATCTCTTTCAGTAAGAGCATTTAACTCACTCACACTTTTTACGATAACATACATACTTGGATGTTTTTCTCTCCATATTTTTTCCTTAGGAACAGAAGGATGTTTAACCAGCCTTTGAGAGAATGCTGATATAGTTTTATTCATTCTCTCTTCTCTATTCTCTTGGAAATTCATTTTATTTTTCAGAATAGGTATTCCTGAACTTTCATATGCTTAATTATTTGATGTCTAAAGGTTATCAATAACTTTATCCTTACCTCATTCAAGGCAGAGCTACTACCTTTGACCCAGATTACCTTCCTCTCATCTTCCCTGCTATTCCTTTCTAGTTTCTTAGCCCCGCTTTGTAAACCTGCCATACTGATGATTTAAAACCCTTGTGATAGTCACTGCTTGTTTACTCTTAATACATTCTACAATTTATCTACTATTTGTTCTTTCATCTCATCTCTTTGTCCTGTGCTCGAGTTACTTTTTAATAAATGTATCCTTTGGTAAAGTTGATGATTCAGAGGTTAACAAAAATACCCCTCAGTCTTAATCCAATACATTCAATTTGTCTTTGTTTTTGAAGGATTATTTTACTAAGTAGTACTGTAAATGAATAATTTTTGTTCTTTGAGCACATTGAACATTTCTTACCTTTTCTCTGACCTCTATTTTATTAATGAGAAATGTAATTTTGGTCTCATTTGGATCTTTTCTTATAAACTGTCTTGTGTTTCTAGTTGCTTTTTCCTTGACTTTGGACTTTCACGGTGTTTCTGTAGCGTGTCTAGATCTGCATTTTTCATCTGAATGTTCACATCTTTCTTCAGTTATGAAAAATTCCCAGTCATTATTGCTTTGAATATTGTCTTTCCCCGTGATCTATCCTTTCCTCTGGAGCTCTGTTAGTCACTCAGGGGAGCGTGGGTGCCTCGGGTCTGGGGACTTCCTGAGATCTTCCCCATTGCCTCACCTCCCTGCGCTGTCCCAACTCCTCCCAGCTCCACGATCCAGATCACTAACGCTTTTCTCATTTGTGGCTAATTAATTGTTTAACCTAGCTATGGAGTTTTTAAGTTAATGATGCTATATTTTTTCTAAAAGTTGTATTTTTAAATGAAATCTTTTTCCCTGTTAAGCATTTTAAATTATCTGAGCTTGTATTCTTCTGTTTGCTGTTGCCTTCAGAGCTCATTTCCGTGCTCATTGGTCTATTGAGTCTTCTTCCTTTTGGTGACTCCATTGTCACAGTAGTGATACATTTTTCATTGTGAGCTCATCTGTATTATGGGTTGCATTTTCTGTGCCAGTCCCATGTACGAGATTATGCAAGGGTTCACATTTTTGCATTTGGTTGTGCCCAGGCCCCCAAAATTTCCTTTTCAACATCTGAGGCTAATTTTTTTCCTTAATTTCTGACCTTCTGATTTCCTAGGTTTCTATTTCTCAGAGGAGGTTTGTCCCGTTGAGAGCTATGTGAAACACCAAGTTCTCTTTTTGTTTCCATGAACTAGTGGAAAGAGATTTTCCAGTTTCTTTTTCACAGGTGAGGCAGCACTTCAAGTGTCCTGGTTGTATGTGGGAGTCTCAGATTAACTCCCTTCGCTCACCAAATGCTCTGTTTTTCTGAAGGCATTGCAACCTTATTCCCAGCGTCATGGTCTAATCTGACACTTCCTGGGATCTCCTGGAACCGGCTGGGGCTCACTTCTGTGGCTGGGTCTTGTCTTTATCTTTAGCATCTGAGGATGTCTTGAGCTCAGCTTTGCATTGGGCACATTTTACTTCTGATTTTTTTTTTAAAGACTATAGCAGTTGATGGGTCCATTTCAGTCTTGCATGCCATCTTGCCTGAAATTTGCTGCATTTTTACCCTTAAGAGCATTTTTCCTGTTAAAAAGTCTGAATTTTAGCATTAAAAATCTCATGTACTATATGATTATAGTTGTATATCCAATATCATTGAAAAATATAAGATGAGAAATTATTTTCAGTTATTCATCACAACTGCATTCACACACATTTGAAAAATAATAGTACATCTACTTGTAAAATATATTATATGTATTTTATGTAGACAGTGATTAATGCCTATGTAATTTGTAAGACCTCTTGCAATAACTCAATAGCTGCCTCAAGGGTTGAGAAACACTGTTAAGTCTTTATTTTAGAAACGTCACAATAAGTCCAAAGGAGGTTATAATATATTACCAGATAATTATGCTTTTTCAGATTAATTTGTGTTTCTGAGCAAGATCCTTGGAATTATAACAGCAGTCATAAGAGCAGATATTTTCAATGAAATTTTAATCGCTAATAGAAGCAAAGATATGGAAAGCATAAGAGTCAGTCTCAGATTGGAGTTTTTTCATGAAAGTCATTAACCTCTGATATAGTTTGGCTCTATGTCTCCATCCAAATCTCATTTCAAATTGTAATCCCCACGTGTTCAGGGAGGAACCTAGTAGGAGGTGACTGGATCATGGGGGCAGTTTCCCTCATGCTGTTCTTATGATAGTGAGTGAGTTCTCCTTGGCTTCCACCATGATTGTAAGTTTCCTGAGGCCTCCCCAGCCATGCAGAAGTGTGAATCCATTAAACCTCTTTCATTTATAAATTACCCAGCCTTAGGTATTTCTTTATAGCAGTGTGAAAATGGACTAATACAACCCCACTGTGTTTCTGATGTTTCAGCATAGCATTACTACCTTACACATTTGTTATAGGGATAAATATTTGACAGGCAAGGTCAAGTTAAAATTTCATTGCTTCTGACCAAAAGTCACTGTAAGACTTAAAGGTCACATAGTAGGTACTATGTGATCTTTAAAAAGTTATAAAACATGAATTTTAAAGATATATTTTATGAGTAAAAACACTTCACCTTTCTGGAGCTAATATCAATGTAGTCATTAATCTGGGTATTAACATATAATTTTAACAGATATGTCTAAAACAGTTCTTCTTGCTCTATGCCCCACTGTGAGCAATTTTCTTTTAATTCTGGGTTTCTTAAACTTTAAAGTAGATTCCCAAATTTGAAAACTATTATTTTTATGGTAAATAAATGAGTTATCCTAAGAATGAAAAATTTACTGAAACACCTTAGCTGAAATAAGGTTCGTTTTCACATAAACCTTAAAAATGACTTTTTGTGAATCTAAATTAACAAAAGGAGCCAACAATTGAGAAGAACTCTTAAAAATAGTAGTCACAGTGTCTCTCTCTCTCTCTCTCACACACACACACACACACACACTCAGATATATAAATCTTAAATTATTCTTATCAGCTTTTTAAAAATAAGGACCTCTTATTGTTCTTTATATGGACAAATTTTAATATGTTTACATTTGATGATATTATAAAAAACAGAAATGTTGCCAAAGTTTTAAAAGTAAATGGAATTTTTTAAATGTACAACTATTAGATATCAATTTAAAAAATACAAGAAAACTCAGAATAGCCAATTAAGCCCTGAATGATTTCTAGTGAAATGAGGGAAAACATAAGGGTCAGGAAGCCTGTCTTATCTATTAAAATAGTGATAAAATTCCTGAAATGTAAATAATCACTGCAACGCTAATAAGAGAAAAATAGTATTTTATTTGCAGAATACATAAGGTTGTAGAATACGTGAATTTATAGAAACTTACATCCTCCTTCATGGTACAGAGTCAGTGTTAAACAGCAGACCCTAGGTGCAGCTGCCCTCCCTCTGGCCGAGACACAACCACTCATCATCTGGTCATTGTTCCTTAGCGAGGCAGCCCTCTCAAGGAAGTTAACACAGGGCAGATTCCAAACGTCAGAATTAAAATTCAACACATGCCTATTGAATATCCACCTATTGTGTGCCCAGCACTCATCTAGGCAGTGACAAGCTCCCTAAAAAACAGAACTTAAAAAACTGTAATGAATAAATGATGAGGCTACAAAAAAAATCAAACAGGGTGATAGACAATGGTAGGATGGCCTCACAGAACTGAAATTGAGATGAAAGGACTTGCCAGTGGCAGAGAGGTCTGGAGAGGAGAGCAATGTGCTATGGACTGAACCGTGCCTCACTGCCCCCCTCCAATTCATTATGTTGAAGGGCAAATCCCAATGTGGCTGTATTTGGAGATGGAGCCTAGATGGAGATAATAAAGAATGGTGTGGAAAAGTGAGATCCTAAGGGCAGGGCCTTAGTCCAATAGGACTATTGCCTTTATAAGAAGAGAAAGACCAGAGCTGTCTCTCTGCATGCACACAGAGGAAAGGCCCTGTGAGGACACATTGAGAAGATGACTGTCTGCACTGTCTACAAGTGAGGAGGAGATCCCTCCACAAACCCCGACTATGTTGATGTAGTCAGCATATGATCTCCAATTTCCAGTCTGCAGAACTGTGAGAAAATATATGTCTGTTTTTGAAGCCACCCCGTCCATGGTATTTGTTCTGGCAGCCTGGGTTCAAGACGTACAGTCAAAGAGTCTCTAAGGAGGAAGTGCAGCAGGACTTTCCTTTAGTTCAGCTGAAGACAGGGATTTTTGTCCCATGGCCATGAAAATTCAGGCTCACAGACAATTTGAATTTGGATGAGTAAGACAGGGTATTATTGGGTGAAAAAGAGAAAGGAGGGAAACAGGGACTCTCGCTAGGCCAGAGTTGCTGCTACAGCACCTCCCACCCAGCCATTAGAATCCTGGTTTCCACACAGGAAGAAGAGGGGCCAGGCTCCTCCCTGATGCAGATGCTGGGAACTCTTGTGGCTCCTCCCAGTAGGCAGGTCAGTTGAAGAGGATGGACATTCTCCGAGGACCCCTTCCCACCTGGCTGTCTCAAAACCAGTGAGGTCAGGCCAGACCAGGGATTGGAAGGGAGGGAATTAGGGCGACCTCCCAGCGTCAGGGGTACAACTTCACCAGGTCAGTTGTGTTGTGCTGAGGAGAACAGAAAGGGGATTTGAGATTAGACACAAAAAAGGCACTGGTGACCTTGATAAAAACAGCTTCAGTGAAATCGTGGGGAGTGGGTTAAAGAGGGAATGGGAATGAGGAAGCGAAGGCAGTGATGATGAAGAATTCTTTTGAAATACTTTACCGTGAAGAACAATGTGGAAATGGAGGGGCTACTGGGGGGAGTGTGGAAATGGAGCTGGGACTGGGGATGGTGTGGAAATAGAGAGGGGACTGGGGAGAGTGTGGAAATGGAACAGTGGCTTTTCAGAAAAAGTACATTTGACAGAAGTCAGATATATTATTAAAACACACACATACACACCTATACACACATGCACACACACATATATCCATACATGCACACACACATTTGTACCCACACACATAGACACACAGACACATGCATGCAAACAAGTGCCTGATGATTAATGGAATATGAGAGAGCTTACCAAAGCCTAGACCAAGTTCATCAACTGAAAACAAACTTATTATAATAAAAAAGAACCCTGGAAGAAATCTAGAAGGAATTTACATATAAAAAATCACCTTGTAATAAGTAGAACTGTATCTACAATGTTAAAATGTTTGTCTCAAAATATAATAACAAATTGTTGTTCTATTATTTTGTTGTTTTTTTTAATTTTGTTTTTTCTTTGGCATTTTATCATGGTAAAATACACATAAAACTTGCCATGTTTACCATTTCTAAGTGTACAGTTCAGTGGCATTAAGTGCATTCATAACGTGTGACCATGACCACCATCTAGTTCCAGAACTTTTTATCACCCCAAATGGAAACCTCATGCCCCTGGAGCAGTCACTTCCCATTATCCTTCCCCCCAGCTCTTAAGCAACCACTTTCTGTCTCTTAAATTTGTCTATTCTGAACCTTTCATGTAAATAGGATTGTACAGTGTGTGGTCTTTTGTGACTGGCCTCCTTCACTTAGAAAAATGTTTTCAAGTTTTGTCCATGTTGTGTCAAGTATCAGGTGCTCCACATCCTAGTCATTAGGCAAATGAAAATCTAAACCACAGGAAATATCATTTCACACACATTAGCATGGCCATAATCAAAACTACGGAAAATAACAAGTGTTGGTGAGAATGTGGAGAAATTGGAGCCCTCGTACATGGCTGGCGGGAATATAAAATGGTACAACTATTCTGGAAGCAGCTTGGCAGTTTCTTCTAAAACTAAATGTGCAACTCCCACACAACACAGCATCTGCACTCCTAGGTATATATCCAAAGGAATCGAAAACGGAATGGAAACCGGGTGTTCAAACAAAAGCTTGTCCAGTAATATTTACAGCAGCATTATTCACAATAACAAAATCGCAGAAGCAACCCAAATGTCTGTCAGCGAATTGATGGAGAACCAAAATGTGTTAAGTGCATGCAATAGAGCATTGTTCAGCCATTTTTTCATGGTGCACTGGTCTGTGCCCACCTACCCCAAAGTTGGAGGAGGCTAAAGAGACAGGCAAATCTAGTTGCTTCGAAAGAAACTTTTAATAGGGACTTATAAAGAGAAGCCGTGTCTGTGCCCCTGGCAGTGATGAAATGAAACAGTGGGTCCTACACAATGACTCCCCAAGACACAGGGCTTATGTGCTGTCAGAGAGGGGCGCACACACTTCAGAAGGAATGGCCAGGTATTTGGTGGGATTTATGGTAAGTAGGTGCTCTTACACAAGGAGCAACAGGTAAACTGGAAATCTCAGAGGCATTCCCGGAAATGAGGTTAACCAGAAGCCAACATGGCAGATTAGCACCCAGGGTGGAGTTGTTTTGGCTTCCACACTCCACCCCTCTAATGAGGCTCTTAAATCTCTCATGCCCTCTTCCACCATCGTCCCTGAGCCTTAGAGAGAGTGCTTGATTTTTGTCAAGGTTTAGCAGCAGAGCTTTGGCAATGAAAAATAGATCAGGCCCCATGGGATTCCAAATGAAGGAGGCTCACAGGCTGTTGAATTACCTCTAGTCTTCAGAATACCATGACTTCAATTTTCTCGGGAGTAATACAGCAAGAGATAAATAACATTAAAAATTTGCACTCAAGGATTACAGTCAAATGGGAATTTGTATCCCCGAACAACAACAAAAAAGTACCGATTTCATTAAAGAGCCAACTAGAAGTATTACGAAGAAAATTAAAACCCGGTTCCTCCTTAGACTTGCAGATAGGAAATAATTCAGGATTTAGCCCAAATTGTAGGCAAATAATAAAAACTCAAGAACAATGGTGAGGGCTAGCATCCAAATTTTTTTTAATCTCTAGTTTCCCCATTTCTGCTAAGGATAAATCATAATAGGACCAATTTATTTTCAAAATAAATGTTGGTCTCATTATACGGAGAATCCAAATTTTTTTTAATCTCTAGTTTCCCCATTTCTGCTAAGGATAAATCATAATAGGACCAATTTATTTTCAAAATAAATGTTGGTCTCATTATACGGAGAATCCAAATTTTTTTTAATCTCTAGTTTCCCCATTTCTGCTAAGGATAAATCATAATAGGACCAATTTATTTTCAAAATAAATGTTGGTCTCATTATACGGGGCCTGGTTATTTGTATAAAATGTGGCAAGAATAGTGATCAGCCTGATCTGCCTTTTTTTTTTTTTTTAAGACAGGGTCTCACTCTGTCACACAGACTAGAGTGCAATGGCACAATCTTGGCTCACTGCAGCCTTGACCTCCTGAGCTCAAGCAATCCTCCCATCTCAGCCTCCCAAGTAGCTAGGACCACAGGTATGTGCCATCACTCTGGCTAATTTTTTATTTTTTGTAGAGACAGGGTATCAATATGTTGTCCAGACTGGTAGGCTCTTTTTAGGTAGACCTTGCTGGAACTTTTATAAGGAATTGTGCATTCTACTTTTTAAAAGCCTCAAGGCTAGGAGCCAATGATTCACCATTAGACTGTGTGTGTAATACCTGTACCAATTCCTCTCTTCTTGAGGTCCCCCAATATCTTGAGGTTAACAGGCCTGTTAGAAAATGACATTCTTTACTTACCACAGGTCAGAAATCTTGTAAGAAAACCATATAGACAAGGTACTAGGCCAGTCTCTCCTAGAAAGACTATATAAAGTCAACCTCCATTCTTCAGTCTGGTCAATTCTGAAAATACGCCATTCCAGTCAAATCCTTGGCAAAATCACCAGTGTCTCCACTTATGCCCTGTGAGAAAAAAGATTCTTACTGAACTTATACAAATAACTCTATTGCTATCAGATAAGAATACTCATAAGTGGTTTTTAAATTTAAGGTAACTCAGGTAGACAAAAACATAAAGTTTGCTCACAAAATTATACTTTACCCAACCTCTAAGCTATAAAGAGCTGAACAGGAAAAGAATTTTCCTGCCTCTTCGTCAATCAGAGTGGCAGCCTTCCAAGCAGCATTATGTTCTTGTACATCCACCTCGGAACTGCCATCCTCAAGCCCTGCAGCTCTTTGGCAGTCAGGTGAGAGCTGCCTGTTGGGCACTATAGAATCCAGCAGTTCCTCACACAGTTCCAGAGTCAGTTGAACAAAGGCCGTGTCTGTGTCTCTGGTGGCAGTGAGATGAGCTGGTGGATCCCCACCTGTTGTTCTAATATTAAGGCAGCATATTTGCAGTGACAACAGAGATGCCAAAAAATGTACAAACAGGTCATAAAAAGAACCAGTGAAGGCTGGGTGCATTGGCTTATGCCTATAATGCCAGCACTTTGGGAGGCCAAGGTGGGTGGATCACCTGAGGCCAGGTGATCTCTAATAAAAAAAAAAAATCTCTACTAAAAACAGCACAAAATTAACCAACTGTGGTGGTGCATGCCTGTAATCCCAGCTACTCGGAAAGCTGAGGGAGGAGAATCATTTGAACTCAGGAGACAGAGGTTGCAGTAAGCTGAGATCACACTATTGCACTCCAGTCTGGACAACAAGAGCAAAACTCTGACCCAGGGGAAAAAAAAGAAGAAGAAAAGAACTAGTGAGAAGAGAATTTTTGGTAGGGAAGAACTACTGTGGTCAGTGATATTGGAGGATATAAAGATACAGAGATAATTTTTTTCTTTCTCAATCTCTCTCAATCTTCAATTTGACTTTTTCTCTCTTTTAATTGCTTCCTTTTCTGTTTCCTCATAACTTTTGTTTTTCAAAATATTGAGAATAGGAATTATGCAGATACTCAGTATTTGTTGTGTGAAGGCACATTATAAAGTAAAAAGGGGAAAAACAAATCTATTTGTAAGTTACCTCCGAGAGACACTTAAAATCTAATGTCAGAGGAAGGAAGAAAGCAAAGGGATAGAAAAAGATGTGATAGATAAACCAGTTACAGAAATATTAATATTATGTTGCACTGAGACAAACTGCATCAGTAATGATAAAGAGAATAAGGACATAAGGATAAATCGAACAATTAACCAGGAGGTTATAATAATGCTGAACCTCAATGTGCCAAACAACAAAGCCTGAGAGGTAGTGCCATGTCATATAGCCAAACTGCTTGGGCTTGAAACCTAGCTCCAGCACTGACTAGGCAAATTATTAAATTTCTTTCTGTTTCAGTTTCCTCATGTTGAAAATTAGAATTCTTTTTTTTTTTTTGAGACGGAGTTTTGCTCTTGTTACCCAGGCGGGAGTGCAATGGCGCGATCTCGGCTCACCGCAATCTCTGCCTCCTGGGCTCAGGCAATTCTCCTGCCTCAGCCTCCTGAGTAGCTGGGATTACAGGCACACGCCACCATGCCCAGCTAATTTTTTGTATTTTTAGTAGAGACGGGGTTTCACCATGTTGACCAGGATGGTCTCGATCTCTTGACCTCGTGATCCACCCGCCTCGGCCTCCCAAAGTGCTGGGATTACAGGCATGAGCCACCGCGCCCGGCCGAAAATTAGAATATTAATAATGCCTACTTCTTCCAGTTGCTTGAGGATCAAATGAACTAGCACAGTGTGTATAATAGTGTCTGGCATCGCAAACATTGGTGTTATTATTGCTGCTTTTGTTGATGTTAGTAGTGTTGTCCCAAAACACATAAAGAAAAAATAGAATTCCAAGGAAAAATAGACATGTCAACAGTCTAAGTAGAAGACATGTCACTTGCTTTTCTCACTAAGATAAATATAAGTTTGGAAATGTTTAAGATAGCTGCAATAAAATATTTGAACAGGATGTCTTACATTTAAAGTCATTACAAAAAAGTAAATAAAACATAATGTGTGTACATACATAATGTAATGTTACATAACAAAACTACAAAATACCAAGAAAAAAGTAAATAAAAAACAACAACCAGAGACCAAAAAATAAGATGACAGAAGTTAAATTAGGCCATAAATGTAAATGACTTAATGTATTAAAATACAGCATCTTAGATCACACAGTAAAATACAAAATTTAATTTTATACTTAAAAGAAGCACTTGTAAAAGTGTGACAGTGAGCTAAAAGAATTAGCAAAACATACAGAAAAAAAATTTTTTTGAGATGGACTCTTGCTCTGTTGCCTAGGCAGGAGTGCTGTGGTGCAGTCTCAGCTCTCTGCAACCTCTGCCTGCTGAGTTCAAGCGATTCTCCTGCCTCAACCTCCTGAGTAGCTGGGATTACAGGTGTGTGCCACCACACCAGGCAAATTTTTGTATTTTTAGTAGAGACAGGGTTTCACCATGTTGGTCAGGCTAGTCTCAAAACTCCTAACCTCATGATCCACCCACCTCAGCCTCCCCAAGTGCTTACAGGCATGAGCCACCACTCCTGGCCCCAAAAATGTTTAAAATATATAGTATAGATGACTTTTTTTATTACGAAGTTAGTATACAAGGTAAAATTATACATGGCAACACTGGGCCTTTAGGACCTAAGAAAAAATAACTTTTTCAAATTGTACAAAATAATGTTTAAAAATATTTCCATATGCATATAAATCTCTGAAAAAAATTAAATATACATTCCATAAATGTATACTGAATAAAGTAAACTTTATAAATATAAAGGGAAAATAAAGTAAAACCGATGTCTGTATAAACCTACATTAGAGATTTTTTTTCTATGCTCCAGTTCCAAGAGCGGATTTGGATGTTACCTCTTACCTGCTTGCTTCCTTGGTTGGCTGGACTCCCCAGCTCCTACCTGAACATGCATTGCAAGTGGGAAGTCTGTGAGCAGACTGTAGACAGGCCTCCTGCTTGGGGAACTGAAGCAAGTTTGATTCACCTCGACCCACAGTAAACCCTCAGGAACGCGATGGGTTCATTACCAGTTACCTACACCCAGGGATAGGCAGGCACGTGGTGTGAGACTCTAGAATGCTGAGAGAGAGGTGAACGGTATAAAAACCTCGCACTACGTGGTATTGCAATATTTGATTACAAAATCAGAATGGAATACATATAAGGAATAAATATATGTATGATCTGTCTTTACATAGGGAATATATAATTTATCTATTATATGTAATTTGTCAATAATTTTTTAAAAATCTCCTACTAATGTAAAAGGCAGTTTCTCAAAGGTCTTGATGAGCTCCTCACTCGATTGGAATGTGGTAACTAGAAGCTGGGTGCATTCATTAGGATTTGAAAACCAAGGAAATTATCACCTCTTGCTGGGGGGGGGGCCCTTCCTTTGCTCTGTGTAGACGTGTTATACCTGCAGTGAGTCTGTGGGCTCCTTTCTATCTATACTCTCACCTTCAGCTCTGCCACCTTGCTGGTGGTAGCTCAGGTCGCAGGTAGACAGTGGAGGGCTCAAGCAAGACCACATCTACAGGAAGTTGCTTCCCAACTCACAATCTCTTTTCTCAACTCCAGAATTTTAGTTCCATTCCCTGGTAGTGCTGGGTGCTACTGCCAAGGTCTGGACTGGGGGACATGGAGAGACGCTGAGGGTAATGGATGGAGATGTGGGAAAGGGATTTGTCTCTGTTCCCAGAAGAAGCAGGCAAGGTGAGGTTGCGGTATTTTGGCCTTGAGGTGTCAGTCGTCCCAGGTTCAGCCCACTCTTTGTCCTCTCCATTTCTTCTTGATGGTCTGAATGTTCTAGTTGTCATCCAGGCTCTGGTGAACAATCCAGGAATCAGCTTTGACCTCACACTCTCCTGTTTGCCCCGAGGAAGACACACATACCTCCCAAGAACGCATGAGCATCCACTCCTGCAGGGTTCTCCTTAGAACCTTGGGCATCAATCTTTTTCAGCTACCTACTTGCCTGTCTTTCTTCCTTCCTTCCTTCCTTCCTTCCTTCCTTCCTTCCTTCCTTCCTTCCTTCCTTCCTTCCTTCCTTCCTCCCTCCCTCCCTCCCTCCCTTCCTCCTTCCCTCCCTCCCTCCTTCCCTTCCTCTTTCTTTTTTTCTTTCCTCTCTTTCTCTTTTTCTCTCTTTTGTTTCGCTCTCACTGCCCACCCTTGAGTGCAATGCACGATCTTAGCTCACTGCAACCTCCGCCTCCTAGGTTCACGCAATTATCCTGCCTCAGCCTCCCAAGTAGCTGGGATGACAGGTGTGCACCACCACTTCCAGCTGATTTTATAGTTTTAGTAGAGAAGGGGTTTCTCCATGTTGGTCAGTTTGGTCTTGAACTCCCCAACTCAAGTGATCTGCCCGCCTTGGCCTCCCAAAGTGCTGGGATTACAGGCGTGAGCCACCACGCCCAGCCTCTTTCATTTTATTCTTACATGGATCTTTTCAGCAAACATTCTAGAGGCTTCTTGACTCCTATTCAATATCGTACTTGAGCCAAATGGTAACGAATTAACAAAAAAGCAACAACTTATTAAAACGCTCTTAATGTGCATTATATGTGGATGGGAGATTTCACTGTTAAGATCTAAAGGTCTGTGACTGTAGCTCATTGATAATAGATTAAGGACATGATGACATACTTCAGGTCGTTAGGTGGATTGCTTAAGAAAGTCTTCCTGAAGTCCTAAAGAGCGTGCCCCTCTGGAGTGGGTGACAGCTGCACAGCTCGTCTGCCATGCTCTGCCTGACTGCTGTTTTCACGTGGTGTTTCTTGTCTCTCCACTTTCAGGTAGAAATTGAGAAGCTGGATTACCATCATTACCTGCCTCTGTTTTTTGATGGGCTTTGTGAAATGACATTTCCCTATGAGTTTTTTGCTCGGCAAGGAATCCACGACATGCTGGAACACGGTGGGAACAAGATACTACCTGTCCTTCCACAGCTCATTATCCCGATAAAAAGTAAGTGAACAGGTGGAAAAGCATCACTCAGTGTATGTGGCACCACTTTCTGACAACCTGCTAATTAAGCAATAAGGCACGACAGACCGAGACGGTCCCCAGGTTCTGCAGGAATTCTCATGCATTGACTTAGGAGGCCAGACAACCCAAATCCCCAAACTTATATCCCATCATCAGTACTTCACTGTGGTCTAGTGAAGCCACATAAACAAACTGAGCTCCATGGGGTTTGTGCTAATTTAAAATGCCTCATAGTAATGACACAAGCGTTAACATTAACTTATGCATGCAGAAGTCTTTACCTGCTGCTGCTGACTTCCAAGTCTTTCTTTCTAAGTGGCATCTCTAACTTTTAAATTATAAATACACTTATGTTGAGTAAATTTAAAGTAGTAGGATTCATAATTTTAAGGAAAGGAAGCCCAGTCGCATGGGTGAAAAGGTGAGTGTTTTTGAATACCTGAAGCTTTGAATCTACAGTGGGTGACCTGGGTGACTCTGGGGTAGCCCTGTGACTGGCTCTGTCCGCCTGTGGAATGAGATTGCCCCTTCTTTCTGCGTGCGTCTTACTCTCATACTTGCATGGGCCCTGGGACTAGGCGTCTAAAGCACCTTCCTTGCATAGCATTTCTGAGGTTGTCCCAGGAGACGGCCTTCTGGGACTCCAGGACACTCTGTCCATTCTTACCTCGCCGCCAGAACTGGCATAGAGCCACACTGATGGGCACGCCTGGCATCCACTGGTACAGGATGAGGAAGAGGATAACCTTTCCTCAAGTCCGGGTGGCAGTCCAGGCCCCGTCACCCAGGCCAGCACACCCCCTTCCCATCCCCAGAATTGCCCACCTGCCCTGCATTGCTGCTGCGGCTGACTACTAATTAAGTGCCTCCTCTGAACACTCATTCTGCAGATGAGGGAGATCCTACCATTTTCTCAGCCAGAGCTGCTCCGGGCACTTTCACCCCTGACTCCTGACCCAACTGCCCATGGCTTTGAGGGATGAGGAGGCCCCTGCTTCTCCCACCCCAAGTTCTGCCTCATCTCCCACTCCAGGATGGAAGGCTTCCCAAGATGATTGACAGAATGCTTAGCTAGTCTTCTAGGATGGGGAGCCCCACCCTCACCAGCTCAGGTGAGCTCTTGCCACATGGTTTCATCAGAACAAGAACAAGCTAGCTCCACATAGGGTCATCTCCCAGAGTCTGGATTAGTTAATCCTATCCGTGCTCACCTTCCATTCATCAGAATGTATCGTGATCAGCATGGTAGATTTCCACAGTTCTGCTCTCACTGCTGGCATCAAATCAACTCTGAAACTCTCTCTCAGAGCCTTAAGGTCTCTGTAGAGACCTGTAACTGACCACACCCCATTTCCACCAAGACAGAGAGTGTGAAACCAAACCAAAGGATGGTGCTACCTGATGTGAAAGTAACATGGAGAGAAAAGAGACCCTGAAAAGGGCCTTATTGAATAGCAGCTTGCTTCCCTCATCCACGGCTGCAGGAAGAGATGCTCTTTAGAGGCTGTCAGGGAGGACATAGTGTCCTGAGCCACATTAAAACCTTTTCCAAAAGTGATTTATTCCCTCAGATGGGTCACATTTTTGAATACATTAAATTCGACTTGAACTGCTACATTTCTAAAGGATGACATGTAGCTTTCTCTGATAAACAAGAAAGGCCCAGAATATTCTCCCCAGGAGCTATCTGTTCTTTTCCTCTGACAGAATAACAGCAATATTCGGACATATATTTTTTTAAACAAAATCAATGCTTCATGTTGGGATCACTGTCTTCTCAGGGGTCTCTCCCTCAGAGCCCCGTAGAAGACACTGGAAGGCAGAAAATGAATTTCTAAGTAATATTTTGATTATGCTGTTTGCAATTAAAACATACCACACTGGAGTTTTGCAGACCCAGGTGAAGTGATTTTCAGTTTTGTTTGATCTGTACTTTGAAGATACATAAATGAGTTAAGAGAGGAGTGGTTCGCCTGCATCTGCAGTGCGCGCCTACTAGAGGCCATCTGCTGATGAGCGAAAACGTTAGCAAGAGCTCAGGAGGCATGATTGGTCAGGGAAAATTAACTCGGTATGAATTGGATGATTTAGGGTTCCGGAAGCAATGGTAGAATATCTGGGTCGATGCTCGTGTGTGGCTTTCAGAGCTTCTGCTATTCAATACTGATCCTAAGTTTAACTGCTCCTTCCTTCTCCATCTGTTGACGTCACTAAAAGCCAGACTTTTCTCAGGGAGAAATGCTGATTACTTATGTAAGGTCATGCATGGCTCTAGCACAGTGTGAGAAATACTATGTGCATAAAGAAAATTTTTCAGGAGGAATTCCAGAAGGAGGCTAACTGATCTAGAAACAGACTGATGTATGTAATTGACATAACATATAAATAACATCTCTATGTACTTTATTTTCACCCCATACCCAATATTATTTTGACTCTTTCCAGAGGCAAAAATTAGCCTCACCGTCACCAGCAAGCAGACAAGAAGTTTTTCTTTTTTAAAAAGATTCCACCTAATATCTAGGAAAGCAAAGCAAAATGTATAAACTCACTGTGAGGCAGTGAGCTAGGATTAGCTGCCCGTGTATTTCTAGAACCTGGAGTTGATTTCAACAAATGAGAAGGCTGATAATATTGGAATGAGAAATTGACAAATCTACTGGCTCTGGGGTTTCTAATGTGATGATAACAAGCATCCACCATTCTTCCTTCTGCTGCTTGGTTCAAGCCCCCACCCTCTGTAATAACCCACACGGTGGGTCTCGGACACCTCTGTTTCATTGATGTTGTTTTCTGGCACAATACTGCAGCTCCCTTTTCCCGCCCACCTTTCTGATTTCCATCTTGAGTTATTTTGGGTCAGAAACTCCAAAATCATAACGCTGTAAAGTGCTCAGTGTTGGTGCCAGAGCACTGATTGCTGGGAACAGCAGCAAAGCATCACTGGGAGGCCGAGAAAAGAGCAGCCCTCTTAGCTGTCTGGATCGGGGATTGTCGATTCACATTTACTCCGTCCACTTAGGAAAAGACAAATCCCTCTCCATCCCTCAGAACAATACCAGGAGGCAGTGTCTGGAATCTCCGCATATGAAATTCAGAAGGGGATTCTTCTGAAGTAGCAATCAAGAGGACAGACGGGGCCAAGAGCAACTGGCAAACTGAGAATCTCCCTCCTCAGTAAAAGTGAGAACAGTAACAACACTGCAGCCACAGGGGGCCATGGGAAAACCTCTTCACACAGGGGAGGAGGCATCGTGCACAGAGGAAAAGAATACCTTAACAACATTTGGTATAAGAGCCATAGGAAACTTGTAGAAACGTGTTTGACATCCTCAGGATTCAGGAGGACATGGCCTCTGAGAAACAGAAGCAGGAATCCAGAAGATATTAGGCTCAAAGAGAAATAAGTCCATTTTGAATAGGACAAGGCAAAACTGAAAATGCCAGAGTAGAACTCAATTCTCCGTAGAAGTACAGAGAACGATCAGCTGTACACGGTCAATTATAAAGGCAACCTGAAGGAGCTCTCTCAGAAAAGACGAGTAGATAGAAATAAAGCGAGAAAAGATATTAAATTGGAGGACACAGGACGCAAAGGGGTTAACAGTTATGTGTTCCCAAGAGGAACTGTCAGGACAACAGGAATAGAAACCGGAATGGCAGAGCTGATTCAAAGAGGTGTTCTGGGAGGAAAAATTATCTCTTATTATGCAGGTAGAAAACACTCATGGCCATCTGAAGAAAATCAGTGAACACAGACTCAGGTGGAGGCACAACTTGCCAAAAAGTTTAAATTATAACATTTTTAAAAAATCCTTCAAACGTCTGGACAGGGGAAAAAGCTATATACCAAGAAATAAAACTAACTGGGGCTAAGATTTTTTGCAAGAATCAATTCCAGACAATGGAGCACTTTTTCGAGAATTGGGGGAGAAAAATGTTGGGCATGATTTTACCCGTCATGTGAATAAAAAACACTATGGACACAGTGACTGCAATATTCCCCTGTTCTTCATCCAGAAGGTGACTGGCAAAGTGCTCCAACTCACAGAATGTAAAGCACGGTGAGAATCCCTGTGTAAGGACAGTATGGTGTCCAAAGCAATCACTATTAAACCTAGAGTTAAGTCTAAGATGTGGATGGAAAAGAGTTTCAAAGCCACATGAAGTGTCGAATCATAATTTTGCATTAATGACTCTAAAAATCCCTAGAAAACTGGATTCTAAACCCACTAAGGCAATGCAGAAGATAAAGGTAGCTAAACAGAATCTGTCTATTAGAAGAACAAAAGCTGAGCAGACAGCAAGAAAGAGATAAGAACCAAAAGCACGAAATAAGATGAAGAATGCAACAGCCAATAGATCAGCTATGAAAATTAACTTTAAAACTGGAAAAACAAAATCTATATGTACACTCTAAAAAAACACAATCATACTTAAATATGTTTAAAGACATATTGGGATAAATAAAAAAGAAGTTGTGATTTTAATTTTAGAAAAGTAAAATTTCATTTAAAACTTTTTTACATGAAATTTTACTTTTCTAAAATTAAAGTGCATAAAGGGGATCAATTTATAATGATTAAAATATTCACAATAAAAATTTAGTAGTCATGACCCTCTGTGTACTGCAAACTTGACATCACATTTGAGATAGAATCAGCTGCTGCTGCTGATAGTTTTCACCCCTGGAAGGAAGGTAGACTTCTTGACTGAGAGCTGAAAACATACCTGTCCTTCCTCTAGTGCTTGACCTTCGACTTTAAGATCCAGGATCTTCACCAAGCCCAAGTGAACAGCCTGCCCTCTAAAGCACCGCTTTGAGCCTTCAGTGTGCATCTGTGGACCTTGTGGATCAATAGATGCATATGGACCTGAGATGCTCCATTTCTGACAAGTCCATGGTCAGTGCTGATGCTGCCCGGCTGAGGCAAGGCCTGCCAGGGCACAGAGGGTGCTTGGACACCCCAGGCCCTGCCAAAGAGTCCTAGACACGAGAGCCAGGTGGGGGGGACAGGGGTGGGAGGGAAAGAGATGAATGACAATTTTCTACCTTGTATGTGGGATCAGGAGATGCTGCATTGTTCACAATGTGCATGATTAGAGAAACACAACTTAAGATTTTAGGCCTTAAATGTAACCATTAATGGATTAAAATAGATGGTATGTCATATGAGGTATACATGAAAAATCATTATCAGTAAGGCAATCTTTTTTTTTTCTTTTTTAAGCCAAGGTAACTTGTTGCTTTGTAAAAAATAAAATACAATAAGAGGACGAAAGGAAAACCAAATAATCAGTTGTTTCCACAAAGAACGGGGAGAATGAATTCACTAGTCACAAGGAAAAAGTCTTTATTTGGGAACCCCTTTGAAAGGCTGGTTTTAGCAGGGACTGCCAGTCACCTCATGTTGATTAGAATTTAACTTCCCCCAACAAACATACCTTCTTTCCCTCTAGTTTATGATCACATAAATACTGTTCACGGCAAGTCCCACATCTACTGTGACTACTTTTTATATGCAATTTGTTTCTCTCAGCCTAGATAATTGCCTCTCATTTTGCATGCTTGATTTTTATATACTTCCTAATTTTCTTCAAGTATTACAAGATCTATCAAAAGAATATTATTTTCCAAATGTTCAGATCATGAAATAACCCAGACTTACCTGATTTCATCTGAAATTAACTTCATTTCCCTCCACCCTCCATCCATCCATCCGCTCCCATCCGGACCACATGCTCTCCTGGCCTGACACTTCCTGTTCCTCCTCTTTCACGTTCAGCCTCTTTCCTCAGCTCCTTGTCGTGTTTTCTTCATCACTGGTACAGTGCACATCTTCTAGTAACTTCCCGGAAGTATATGAAAGGTATGTTTTTTTAGTTCTTGCATATCTGAAAATTCTATCATCAAACTCAATAATCAGTCTTCTATGTTGAAAATCCTTTTCATTCAGAACGTGGAGGTCACGTCTCTGTCGCCTCCAGAGTCTGTGTTGCTTTGAAAATCTTGATGCGTCTGAATATCTAGTCATTTGCCTGTGACCTGTTGGCCTCCAATCTCTGAACATTTTTGAATCTTTATCTCTAGGGATATGAAATTTTATGTGGATATATTTTGATGTGGTTTTTTGAAATCGGTTTTCCCAGGATATCTTACTTTAGGGACCTATGTCTTTCCACACTAAAAACGTTCCATGTGTTAATTCTTTAACAGTACCTTCTGTTTTCTCTTGGTTCTCCCATGTAATTCCAACCAGTCATCTATAACGTCTCCCAGTGGATTCTCCTAGTTCTCAGTATTTTTATTTATATTTTCCAACTCTGTCTCTTACTTCTGTTTCCTGGAAAATGTCCTTGATGCTATCTTCTGAAATTGCGAACATTTCATGTTAGTTGTTGTAACTCTCCTTTCCTCTGACTGTTCCTTTTGTATACTATTTGGTTCCTCTATGTTTATTTTCTGATCTCTCTGTGAATATTTATTACAGATGTGTAGAGCTCTGTTTTGTTTGGGTGGGAGGCATTCAGCAGTTCCTTTTTGGCTTCTTGCCTTATTATTTTCTTTAACTTCTTCAGTAAAAATGAGTTTTCCCGTTGCTAGCAACTCAGACTTTATCCTGCTTACAGATCAGCAGATAATATGCTCACTAGGAACACGGGCTGGGATCAGACTGACCAACTTTGAATCCTGGCTCACCATAGACTTGCCATGTGACCTGAGGCAGGTTACTGTACCCATGTGACACCATTGGCTCACCTATGAAGTGGAAATCACATATCCATTTATATTTTCTTTCTTATTGATTGAGTTAACCAGTGGTTGCTATATTTTATCTTATATATTTTTGAAGTCTTACCTTATTCCTCAGCTTTAATCTTAACGATTTATAAATGTTTTACTTTTGATGTAGTAATCTGTTTTCCTTGTGGTGTTTGTTTTGTTTTTGTAACTTCCTGAATTAAATGTGTATTACTTTCATTCTTATTATTCTTCATTCAGTTATTATAACATGTAAGGCTATGCCTTTGGGTCCATGTACAGTTTTGGCTTCATTCCATTCACTTTAATAAGTACATTTTTCCTTGCCACTCTATTATATACATATTTTACTTTATAGGTTTGATGTATTCTTTGATCAAAGAAACTTCATTAACATTTTTTAACGTTGAGGGATTTAGTTTTTATTCTTCTTTTATTTGTATTTATTACTTTATGACAAGAGAATGTGGCCTCCTCTCTAATTACATTTCTTTTTTGGAATACACTGTTTCTATCAGGCTCTAAGAAATACTCAATTATTATTATCAACACATAAAAGATGAAAAGAAAGTACATCCTCTACATGGTATAGATTTTAATGTATGTTTATCCTATACATTTATTAATAATATTATTCAAACAATTTTTTTTGAGACACAGTCTCACTCTGTCACCAGGCTGGAGTGCAGTGGCATGGTCTTGGCTCACTGTAACCTCTGCCTCCCAGGTTCAAGTGATTCTCCTGCCTCAGCCTTCTGCCCAGCTAATTAGCCACCATGCTAAAAATTAGCCACCATGCCCAGTGAATTTTTGTATTTTTAGTAGCACTGGGGTTTCACCATATTGGCCAGGATGGTCTCGATCTCTTGACCTCATAATCCACCCGCCTCGGCTTCCCAAAGTGCTGGGATTACAGGCATGAGCCACCACACCCAGCCTATTCAAATAATTTATATATATTTTTTCACAATTGGTTAGGCCAAAGACTGATAAACTATGTGTAAATTTCCCACATAATAGCAACAGAGCCACCTCAAAGTCAGCCAGGAGCCTCCGGGAACTATATTAGTCAATTCTCATGGCACCTTGGAAGCAGGTACTATACTCTCCATTTCTCAGGTGACAAAAGAGGCACATACAATTTTGGAAATATTTCTATTGTCACACACTTCCCAAAGGGTAAAGTCAGGATTTGAATCATAGTTTAGCCTCCTGAGCTGCTTCTGTTTTTTATCAAAACTCAAGGCTGCAGCTACTGCTGCAAAACCCAGCTCTTCCCCAAACACACAGAACGTTTACAAAATCAGACCATATCCTGGGCCATAACACAAGCCTCAAAACATGTCAAAAGATGGAAATCATACAAAGCATGTTATATAATCAAAATGTAATTTATGGAAGAAATCCATTTTTAAAGTAATAACTGAAACATTCTCATCTGTTTTGAAATGAATTCATATACTTCCAGATAGCCCCTGGGTCAAATGAGAAATAATATTGAAATTAGAAAGTGTTTAACTGTACAATAATGCAAATATTAAATAGAATTACATGTTAAAAAGTATCCAAAAATTGCATTAAAATATTTGGTACATATGATTGGTAAAACATTATTTAGAGAAAATATATGTTCTTATAGTTGGTTTCATAAAAGAGAAAAGGAAAATAAATAGCAAACGAAATATCCACCTCAATCAGTTATAGAAAGAACAGCAAAAGGAAGCTAAAAGAAGAATAAATATAAGGCTAAAATTATAATATGAAAATACAGAAAATACAACAGGAGCAGAGCAAAATGGCTGAAGAGAAGTTTCTGCCAATCATCCCCGCAAGGAACACCAAATGGAATAATTGTCTACACAAAAAAAGCACAGTCGTAAGAACCACAAATGAGGTGAGCACTCACAGTACCTGGTTTCAACTTTGTATTACTGAAAGAGGCACTGAAGAGGGTAGGAAAGACAGTCTCCAATTGTTGACACTGCTCCTCTCTCATCCCCTGGCAGAAGCCAGGTGACACAGAAAGAAAGAAAATCTGTATGCTTGAGACAGGGAGAGCTCAGTGATTCTGAGACTTTGCATTAAACTCAGTGCTGCCCTGTAATTGCAGAAAGCAAAACCAGGCTGAACTCAGCTGATACCACACCCCCATCCCACCCCATCCCCACCCCACCCCAACAAAGGAAGCATTTAAACTAGCCATAGCCAGAGGGGAATTTCCCATCCCAGCAGTTGGAACTGGAGTTTCAGCAAGTCTCCCCACTGCACGCTAATGTGCTCTCAGACCCTAAAAGAACTTAAAAAGCAGCCTAGGCTGCAAGGACTGCAACTCCTGGGCGGGTCCTAGCGCTGAGCTGGACTCAGAGCCATTGGACTTGGGGACATGTAACCTACTGAGACACCAGCCAGGGAAACTAAGGGAGTGTTTACACAACCTCTCTCCCAAACCCAGGCAGCACAGCTTGTGGATGCAAAAGAGACCCCTTACTTCTACTTGAGGAGAGGAGAGGAGAGGGAAGAGTAAAGAGGACTTTGTCTTGCATCTGCGATACCAGTTCAGCCACAGTAGTATAGGGCACTAGTCAGAGTTATGAAACCTCCATTCCAGGCTCTAGCACACAGACATTTCTAGATGTAACCTGGGCTAGAAGGGAGCCCGGCATGAAGGGAAGGACCCAGTACTGGCAGGACCCGTTGCCTGCTGACTAAAGAGTGCTTTGACCCTGAATAACCAGCAGGGATACCCAGGTAGCATGCCATGGGCCTTGGGTGAGACTCTGAGGCTTGCTTGCTTCAGGAGAGACCCAGAACATTCCCAGCTGTGGTGGCTACAGTGAAAGACTCCTTCTGCTTGAGAAAAGCAGAGGGAAAAGTAAAAGGGACTTTGTCATACACCTTAGGTACCAGCCTGGCCACAGGGGGATAGAGCCCCAAGTGGGCTCTTGGGGTCCCAGATTCCAAGCCTTGGCCCTAAGATGGCATTTCTAGATCTGCTCTGGCCCAGAGGGGAAGCCACTGCCCTGAAGGGTGAGTCCCAGCCCTGGCACCATTTACCACCATCTGATTGAAGAACCTTTGGGCCTTAAGGGAACATCATCAGCAGCCTGGCAGTGCTCCCCATGGGCCTGTGGTGGTGGTGGCCATGAGGTGAGACTCCTCTGTCTTTGGAAAGGAGAGGGAAAAGTGTGAGGGATTGTGTCTCATGGTTTGAGTGCCAGCTTAGCCACAGTACAATAGAATGCCAAGTAGATTTCTGAGGTTTTTGTCTTTAGTCCCTGGCTCCCAGATGGCACCTCTGGACCCACTGGGTATTGGGGAAACTTGCCACCCTGAAGGGAAGGATGCAATCCTTGCTGGCTTTACCACCTGCTAATCGTAGAGTCCCAAGGTCTTGAGCAAACGTGGGCAGAAGCCAGATAATGATTACAGCAGGCCTAGGTGAGCTGCGGTGCTGTGATAACTTCAGGTCTGACCCAGCACGGTTTCAATGGTTGGCCACAGTGATGCTTGTGTCATTCCACCCCCAGCTTCAGGCAGCTCAGCACAGAGAAAGAGACTCTGTTTTTTTGGGAGAAAGTAAAGGAAGAGAACAAGGGTCTCTGCCTGGTAAGCCAGAGAATTCTAGCTCTTATATGAGATCACCAAGGCAGTACCTCTGTGAGTCTGCAAGAATCTCAGCATTACTGGGCTTGCAGTGCCCCCAGTGCAGATACAGCTTAGACCATAATACCCAAGTCCTTTTGAATATCTTGAAAGCCTTCCCAAGCAGGATAGGTACTAATAAGCCCAGACTGTGAAGACCATAAGTAGCTAACTTTTCAATGCCCAGACATCAACAAATATCCACAAGCATCAAGACCATCCCAGGAAAACATGACCTCACCAAAACAAACAAACAAACAAACAAAAACAAAACTAAATTAGGTACCAGGAACCAGTCCTAGAGAAATTGAGATACGTGACTTTTCAGACAAGGAATTCAAAATAGCTGTGTTGAGGAAATTCAAAGATATTCAAGATGACACAGAGAGGAAATTTCAGATTCTGTTAGATAAATTTAACAAAGATATCAAAATAAAAAGAATCAAGAAGATATTTTGGAACTGAAAAATGCAATGACATGCTGAAGAATGCATAAGTTTTTGAATAGCAGAATTAATCATGCAGAAGAAAGAATTAGTGAGCTACAAGACAGTCTGTGGGAAAATACACAATTAAGAGAGACAAAAGAAAAAAAGATTAAAAAATAATGAAACACACTTATGGGATCTAGAAAATAGCTGCAAAAGGGAAAATCTAAGAGCTATTGCCCTTAAAAAGAAGGTAGAGAAAGAGATGGGGTAGAAAGTTTATGCAAAGGGATAATAACAGAGAACTTCCCAAATCTGGAGAAAGATGTTAATAACCAAGTACAAGAGGGTTGTAAAACACCAATCAGATTTAAGCCAAAGAAGACTACCTCAAGACATTTAGTAATTAAACTCCCAAAGGTTAAGGATAAAGAAAGAATCCTAAAGGAACAAGAGAACATAAACAAATAACATTTAATGTAGCCTAATACATCGGGCAGTAGACTATTCAGTAGAAACTTTATAGGCCACGAGAGAGTGGCATGGCATATTTACAGTGCTGAAGGAAAAAAAACTTTTAACCTGGAATATATCCAGCAAAAATATCCTTCAAACATGAAGGAAAAATACTTTCCCAGAAAAACAGAAGCTGAGGGATTTCATCAACACCAGACATGTCCTACAAAAAATGCTAAAAGGAGTGCTTCAGTCAGAAAGAAGAGGATGTTAATGAGCAATAAGAAATCATCTGAAGGAACAAAACTCACTGGTAATAGTAAGTACACAGAAAAATAGAATATGAAAGCACTGTTACTGTGGTGTATAAACCACTCTTAAGTAGAAAGACTAAATGGTGAACCAATCTAAAATAACTACAACAACTTTTCTAGACATATTGTACTTATGTACAATAGAACATAAGTAGAAAAAACAAAAAGTTAAAAAGCAGGGTGACAAAGTTGAGGGTTTTATTAGTTTTCTTTTTGCCTGTTTATGCAAACAGTGTTATCAGCTTAAACAATGAGTTATGAGATAGTATTTGCAAGTCTCATGGTAACCTCAAATCAAAAAACATACAATAGATATACACAAAATAAAAAGGAAGAAGTTTAATTATATCACCAGAGGAAATCACCTTCCTTCACCAAGAGGAAGACAGGAAGGATGGAGAAAAGGAATAGAAGATCACAAAACAACCAGAAAACAAAAAAAATGTCAAAATGACAATAGTGAGTCTTTACCTATCAATAATAATATTGAAGGTAAATGCACTAAAGTCTCCAATTAAAAGACACAGAGTAACTGAATGGATTAGAAAAAAAGCAGCAAGACCCAATGATTTGTTACAAAGAACACACTTCACCTATGAAGACACAGGTGGACTGAAAATAAAGAGATAGAAGAAGATATTCCATGCCAATGGAAACCATAAAAGAGCAGAAGTTACTATACTTATATCAGACAAAATGGATTTCTAGTCATAAACTAAAGGCAGAGACAAAGAAGGTCACTATATAATGATAAAGTTACAGCCTCAATTCAGCCAAAGGATAGAACAGTTGTAAATATGTATGCACCCAACACTGGAGTGCCAGATATGTAAACCAAATATTATTCAAGCTAAAAAGAGAGACAGACCACAATACAATGATGACTGGAGACTTCAACACCCCACTTACTGCATTCCAGACAGAAAATCAACAAAGAAACATGGTCTTAATCTGCACTATAGACCAAATGAATCTAATAGATATTTACAGAACATTTCATCCAATGGCTACAGAATACACATTCCTTTCCTCAACATGTTGATCATTCTCAAGGATAGACCATATGCTAGGTCACACAACAACTCTTAAAACATTCCAAAAAATTCAAATAATATCATGTGTATTCTTGAACTACAATGAACTAAAACTAGACATCAATAATAGGAATTTTGGAAACTATACAAATGCCTGGAAATTAAACAATGTGCTCCTGAGTGACCTGTAGGTCACTGTAGAAATTAAGAGGGAAATTGAAAATTTTCTTGAAATGATAATGGATGCACAACATACCAGAACCTATGAGATACAGCAAAAACATGAGTAAGAGGGAAATGCGTAGATGGAAGTGGCTATATCAAAGAAGAAGAACTTCAAATAAATAACCTAGCAATGGATCTTAAAGGACAGGAAAAGTGAGGAAAGCAAACCCAGAATTAGGAGGAGAAAAGAAATAATGAAGACCATATCTAAGTTAGAAAAAAAAGAAGACCCAAATAAGTAAAATCAGAGATAGGAAAGGAAGCATTACAGCTGATGCCACTGAAGTTCAAAGGATCACTAGTGGGTACTATAAGCAACTGTATGCCAATAAATTGGGAAATCTAGAAGAAACTGATAAATTCCTACCCATAAAACCTATCTAGGTTGAACCATGAAGAAATCCAAAACCCAAATAGACCAATAACCAGTAACATAGACAAAGCATAATAAAAAGTCTCCCAGCAAAGAAAATCTCAAGACTCAGTGGCATCATTCTTGAATTCTACCAAACATTTAAAGAAGAACTAATACCAGTCCTACTCAATCTATTCCCAAGAAAATAGAGGAGAATAGAATACTTCCAAGCTCATTCTATAAGGCCAGTATTATCCTGATATCAAAATCAGACAAAGATATGTTAAAAAGAAAGAAAGAAAGAAAACCCAGGCTAATATCACTGATAATATTGATGGAAAATCCTCAACAAAATGCTAGCAAACCAAATTCAACAACACATTAAAATATCTTTCCTCATGGACCAAGTGAGATCCCAGGGATGCAAGGATGTAACAATATACACAAAGCAGTCAATGTTATACAGCATATCAACATCATCAACATATGAATGAAGGACAAAAAGCATATGATCCTTTCAATTTGTGCTGAAAAAAAACAACAACAAATGTTTAACATCGCTTTATGATGAAAACCCCTTAAAAAACTGGCTATCAAAGGAACATACCTCAACATAATAAAAGCCATAGATGACAGAATCACAGCTAGAATCACACTGAATGGAGGAAGACTAAAAACCTTCCCTCTAAAGTTAGGAACACGACACATTGCCCACTTTTACCACCGTTATCAAAATAGTACTGGAAGTCTTAGCTAGAACAGTCAAACAAGAGATAGAGATAAAGGGCATCCAAATGGGAAAAGAATGAATCAAATTATCCTTGTTTGCAGATGATGTTAGCATCTTATATTTAGAAAAGCCTAAAGACTCCACCAATAAACAATTAGACCTACTAAGCAAATTCAGCAAAGTAGCAGGATACAAAATGAACAAACAAAAATTATTAGCATTTCTTTTTTTTTTTTTTTTTTCTTTTTGAGACGGAGTTTCGCAGTTGTTACCCAGGCTGGAGTGCAATGGCGCGATCTCGGCTCACGGCAACCTCCGCCTCCTGGGTTCAGGCAATTCTCCTGCCTCAGCCTCCTGAGTAGCTGGGATTACAGGCACGTGCCACCATGCCCAGCTAATTTTTTGTATATTTTTTAGTAGAGACAGGGTTTCATCATGTTGACCAGGATGGTCTCGATCTCCTGACCTCGTGATCCACCCACCTCGGCCTCCCAAAGTGCTGGGATTACAGGCTTGAGCCACCGCACCTGGCCATTATTAGCATTTCTATATGCTAGCAGTGAACAAACTGAAAAAGAAATTTTAACAAGTAGTCCCTTTTACAATAGCCACAGACAAAACTAAGTACCTAAGAATTAACTTAACCAAAGAAATGAAAAATATCTGCAATAAAAACTGTAAAACACTGATGCAAGAAATTGAAGAGGACACCAAAAAATGGAAAAAATATTTTATGTTCATAAATTGAAAAAATCAATTTCGTTCAAATGTCCATACTACCCAAAGCAATCTACAGAGTCAATGCAATCTCTATAAAAATACCAATGGCATTCTTCACAGAAATAGAAAAAATAATTTTAAATTTGATATGAAACCACAAAAGACCCAGAATTGCCAAAGCTATCCTAAGCAAAAAGAATAAAACTCAAGAAATCACAGTACCTGACTTCAAATTATACTACAGTAACCAAAACAGCATGATACTGGCAAAAAAGAGAAGCATAGCCCAGTGAAGCAGAATAGAGAACCCAGAAATAAGTCCATACTTCTACAGTGAACTCATTTTTGACAAAGTTGCCAAGAATATACACTCGAAAAAAATCTCTTTAATAAATGATGCTGTGGAACCTGTATATTCATATACACAAGAATGAAATTAGACCCTATCTCTCACCATACACAAACATCAAATCAAAACGGATTGAAAACTTAAATCTAACACCTCAAACTATGAGAGTGCTGCAAGAAACAAGGGACTACTTTTTAAAATTTCTTTTTCAGTTTGTTCACTGTTAGCATATAGAAATGCTAATGATTTTTGTTTATTCATTGGGGAAACTCTCCAGGACATTGGTCTGGGCAAAAAATTTCTCAAGCAATACCCCACAAGTACAGGCAACCAAAGCAAAAATGGGCAAATGGGATCACATCAAGTTATAAACCTTTTGCATAGCAAAGGAAACAATCAACAAAGTGAAGAGACTTCCCACAGATTGGGAGAAAATAATTGCAAACTATCCATCTGACAAGGGATTAACATCTGGAATATATAAGGAGCTCTAACAACTCTATAAGAAAAAAAAAAGTCTAATAATCCAATTTTAAAATAAGCAAAAGGTCTGAATAGACATTTCTCAAAAGAAGACATACAAATGACAAATGGGTGTATGAAAAGGTGCTTGACATAATTGGTCATCAGAGAAATGCAAATAAAAACTACAATGAGATATG
This sequence comes from Callithrix jacchus, assembly GCF_049354715.1. NCBI lineage: Eukaryota > Metazoa > Chordata > Mammalia > Primates > Cebidae > Callithrix > Callithrix jacchus. The sequence continues at coordinate 169,620,430 of NC_133505.1, forward strand.
TTATCCCAGTTAAAATGGCTTTTATCCAAAACACAAGCAATAACAAATGTTGGTGAAGATTTGTTATTGCCTGTCTTGTGGATAAAAGGGAACTCTCATATGCTGTTGGGGAGAATGTAGGTTAGTACAACCACTATGGAAGACAATTTGGAGGTTCCCAAAAAAACTAAAAGAGCTACCATACAATCCAGCAAGCCCACTCCTAGGTATATACTCAAAAGAAAGGAAATCAGTATATAAAAGAAATACCTGCACTCCCATGTTTATTGCAACACCATTCACAATAACAAAGATTTGAAAGCAACCTAAGTGTCCACTAACAGATGAATGGATAAAAAGTTATGGTACCTATACACAACGGAGTGCTATTTAGTCATAAAAAAGAATGATATCCTGTCATTTGCAACAACATGGATGAAACTGGAGGTCATTATGTTAAGTGAAATAAGTCAGGAGCAAAAAGACAAATTTCACATGTTCTTACTTATTTTGTGGTGCTTAAAATTAAAACAATTGAACTCATGGAGATAGAGAGTAGAAGGATGGTTACCAGAAGTGAGGGGGCTAGTATGTGGGGATGGTTAGTTGGTACAAAAAATAGTTAGAAATAATAAGACCTAGTATTTGCTAGCAGAACAGGGTGACTATAGTCAGAAACAATTTAGTTGTTCATTTCTAAATAACTAAAAGAGCATAATTGGATTATCAGTAACACAAAGAATAAATGCTGAAAGTGATGAATACCTCATTTACCCTGATGTGATTATTACACATTGCATACCTGTAACAAATACATATTGTAACCCATAAATATATATACCTACTATGTACCCACAAAAATTAAAAGCCAAAATAAATTAAAATATGTACAGGAAACAACCATGCAACTAAGGGAACCAAAAACCAATGTTGGTTGGTTCCTTGAAATTACTAATAACATTGGTAAATATTTGGCAAACTTAGAATAAAAAATGAATTAGCCAGATCTGGTGATGCCACCTGAAGCCCCATCTACAGTGAGAGGCTGAGGTGGGAGGATCCAGTGAGCCCAGGAGTTCAATGTTGCAGTGAACCATAACTGTGCACTGTACTCCAGCCTGGGTCATAGTGAGACATTGTCTCAAAAAGTATATATATAAATAAATTTAAAATGAGAGAAGACAGAAATAACCAATATCAGAAATAAAAAAGGAAAGTCACACAAATCCTACAGACATTGAAAATATTATAAGATTAACAACTAATCCCTAAAATTGAAATTTTCATGAAATAATCAAATTATTTCATGAAAGCATAACTTACCAAAACTGACACCAGAAAAATAGAAAATAAGTTAAAATACAAACACTAACATAGCAAATGAAGAAATTAAGTCAGTAATTAAAATTCCCCATACAACAGTAGTTCAAGGCTCACGTAGCTTCACTGGTTAGTTGTACCAAACATCTAAAGAAAAAAATAATTCTCATTTTGCACAAATATTTCCAGACAATGAACCAGAGAATACACATGCCAACTCATTTCATAAGTTTAGCATAACCTTGATACCAATATTCATGAGTATTATAAGAAAGGAAACTTCCAGAACAATCTCACTCATGAACATCAATGAAAATTTTTTAAACAATGTAACTAACAAATAGAATCCATCAATATATAAAAATGATAATACCTCGTGACAAAGTTGGTTTTATTTCAGGAGTATAAGATTGGCTTAACTCTAGAAAAATCGATCAAGCCATTTGCAACATTAATGAATTAAAGAGTAAAAAAAATGATTATTTAATAAATAGTGAAAAAGCATTTGATAAAATTTAACATTCATTACTGTTTTTAAAACAAACTGAGAATAGAGAGGAATTCCCTTAATCTGATACAGGGACTTTTATCAATCAGAATAAACTAGGTTATGTTTCAATAACAACCAATCCCAAAAATCTTAAGTGCTTAAAACAATGAATTACTTAAAACATTAAAAATATAGATTTCTGACCTGTGCAACCTGCCTATTGCAGGCTAGCAGCAAGATTCTGTTCATTGTCGTTGCTTGGTGACCCAACCTGATAGTTGTTGTGTGTCCAGTACCACAGGAAGCAAGAGGTCAGAAGGTCCACCCTGGAAGAGGCACATTTCACTTCCACTCACTATTCAGCGGCCAGACATAGTCTAGGGCCCATGCAACCTCCACAGGGCCACAATATGCAATCCTATCAGGGATATTATGAATACATTTTAGAGCCCCTGAATTCTGTTATGTTCCTCTGAAGAGTATAGATTCTAATTCTGGCAGATGATTAATTAGACACAGACTCCAAACCTTGTCTCCCCCATGGTAGACAACAGCTGAATTTCTTTCATTTTCAGTTTTTTCATCTTCCAGCTTTTGTTCATCATCGGGGAGTACTGGGAATCTCCCCATGTGTGCAGTTGTTAGAGGTCAGCTACCGCAGCGCTTACGTGCGGATTTCAGTTTACACCTTGTGTGAGGCCTTCCCTTCCAAGAACCCCCAATTTTCCACCTGCTCTTCCAGCCCAGAAGTCTCTCTCCAACTCACTTCACCTGCTTTCTGCTGCCCCAGGCCACACACCTTATCTCTTAGGCAAAAAGCTTTTAACTCACAAACCTTATCAGATGCACTTCCAGATTTTAAGGGCAGACTCCTCTCCAAAGTCAGCCTACTTTAAATCCTTTGGCATGACTTTCAAGAATTTCCACTATCTGGCTGAAAGTGACGTTTTCGACTTTATTTCATACTTTTTCTCTTCATTCACCCTGTGATCTAGCCAAACCATTTCTCTTATAGAGCTTGCCTTGCACTTCTCTGATTCTGTGTCTTTGCTCATTTTGCAGAATGTCCCTTCTCACATGCCCGTATGCCTAAACATTAAGTGACCTTCCAAGTCCCGCTCCAATGTGAATTGTTCTGTAAAGCCTCTTCTGGTTCTCGTCTCCACTGCCTACCCTCAACTCCAGTCCTATCCCCACTCTGCCTTCCCTCTCCCACGTAACTTTATAGCTCCTCGCATGTCACTTAGAACATAATGTTAGAAAGTAATAAATCCCACAGCGTCTAATGTCCTGGCTAGTGCACAAGAGATGCAGCAAAATATTTGCAAAATTAATTTCATAAGATACGTAACTGCTGTCTGCGCTGAAATCTGTATAGGTGCCATCATCAAAAGCACGCAGTGGCCATTTGGGCCTGCCACTGTACTATCTATTCTATAAAAACTGTCTCATAAGACTTCTCACATGAAACGACAAATGAAGGGTATAAAGATATAGTGCTTTCCATTTATTGGGAGAATTATTTAAGTGGTGAGGGTACATTTCTGTCTATTCGTCTACATTCTCTCACGTGATTCTCTTATGAGCAGCGACATACATCTGTGAGATGGCACACTAGGAGGAGAGGTGACCCTGCTTGCCAAAGAATGATGGAAATATCACTGATTTGCAAATAGACCGGCCGTGACACAGTGGTGTCATTAAGCTCTAATGAGGTGAGGTCATCCAGCAGTAGAGGGCAGGCGTGCACAGACACAGCTGAAGAAACCTGAGCAAGAACATTTTAGCAAGCAAAATACCCTGTTAAGGAACACCCAATGGGGGAAAACACCACCAAGTAAGAATGAAATAAAAGAATCGATATCACAATACAAAAATTATTTTGAGAATTCTATTTACTTAGAAAGGAGCAAGTATAATTGAAATGCATTACCCTTTACTTATGCTCTAATAGTTTTACTTATCTTGACATTTCCCAGTAAATTATTCTGAACGTGATCATAATTATTTTGAAAGTAATGATTTTTAATTTTAGAAAAACAAGTCTAATCTGTTTAAAGCCATTAAAAAGAGGGGTCTTACTTAGGATTACTTCAGTTACCAAAGAGAGAAAGAACGTGGTTTCAAATTGTTTTAGACAGTAAAGTCTGCCTGGTCACTCGCCAGAGGAAGGCATCAATATCAGGTCTCGCCCGTGTGAACAGGGGAATGAGGAAGGGTAATCCAGCCACACATGAAGGAGGTGGCGGAGATGGAGGGAATGGACAGTCTAGCTGTCCCTGCCAGCAAGGCACAGTACGATAAAAGAGAGAACGAGCTAAATGCATTTTCAAGCAGAATCCACCATGCATTAACTGTCCCTTTCCCATTCTCAAATAAATAAATGAACAAACAAATTCTAGCACCTTCTAGTGTAATGTGATATTGAGGGGCAAGGGCTCTGAAGCCAGACTACCTAATCAAAATTCCGACTCGACCGCATGGCTGCTTCATACAACTTAACTAGTTGGAAACTCAGAGTCCTGACATAAAACTGGGGCAATAATGAGATCCAACTTATTGGGCTATTTCAATGATTAAAAGAGCAAATACATAAGGTTACAGATGTTATCACTGTCACTGTTATCATCATCATCATTCTCTGCTTTAATTATGGCAGTATTTTTTAGTCACCCGGCTAAAGCCTCAGACTAAGAATCTTCAGTCCTCCTCCCACGTGAGGGCTGAGCTGCAGTCAGGAACAGCATTACTGCAGTGCCCCGCTTGCTCTTCAGAAGGTTCCATGAACCTTGCTCCATCCCTATTAGTAGTGGCTTATTCTTTAAGCCACTGAAGTGCAGGACCCAGCAGGTGCCTTCACTACCTGCTCCCAGTCCATGCTAGATTCTGTGTTTGCCATGTAGCTTTGAACATTTCTCATGAGCACATGCCAAGTCTGTTGTGCACCAGTATCCCATGCCTGCCAGTGTGCTAGGAGGGTGAGGAGCCTAATCATGCTGAGTGCAGACCGGATCCCAGCTTGCTACAAAGTAGCTGTGTGGTCTCAGGACACCTAACTCTTTTAAGTGTCCCAGGGCATTAGAAACTGATTGCCCAGAGACATTGTTTTGTTTGCTTGCTTGCTTTGCTTTTGTTTTTGTTTTTTGAGATGGAATCTTGCTCTGTCACCCAGGCTGGAGTGCAGTGGCATGATCTCAGCTCACTGCAACCTCCGCCTCCTGTGTTCAAGCGATTCTCCTGCCTCAGCCTCCCGAGTACCTGGGACTACAGGCACCCATCACCATGCCAGGCTAATTTTTGTATTTTTAGTAAAGACAGGCTTTCACCATATTGGCCAGGCAGGCCTTGAACTCCTGACCTTGTGATCTGCCCACCTTGGCCTCACAAAATGCCAGGATTACAGCTGTGAGCCACCACCCCTGGCCTGCCCAGATACATTGTGAGGAGTAATGAGATCACACAAATAGAACATTTAGCATGGTGTCAAATCAAGGTGGCAATAAAAGTAAATTATTTTTCTATCCTTGGTTTTCCTTCATGGTCATGTCTCTGCAGGCTTCTAAATTGGGGTCATCAAAAAAATTGATAGATTTGGATTCTGTAGCATTCATCCAAGTTACAGTAAAAACTTTAGATGGAAAACTGGACTCAGTCAAATATAGATGCATGATGTATCCCACTCAGGGCTGTACATGCTGGCACCAAATCATTAGTACATATTACCTGGATACAATTGTTCACACAGCTTAAAAAAGAAGAAGAAGAATAAAAGAAAGAGCCTAAGTTTTCAACCATTCCTGTATCTTCCCTGCAAGGAAAACCGTAGAGGCCTTGCCCAGATGCTTTGCTGATACCGTGTATTTCCGATCTTCTTCATAAGTAACTATTAGAATACGTCAGGTCAGCTTGGCTGGCCTTATTTCAGAGTGCCCACTCTGGCTCCTGGTAACAAATGCTATTTTCCTAGGAGCTCCTGAATCAGCTGCTCAAATAATCAGTCCTAGAATCATACCAGTTATTGATGTCAGGCTTAGCAGTGTGTAGTTTTCAAACTCCTTCTTGGAAACTCGTCTGTTTACCCGTCTTGTATTTTGTGCACATCTCTCATCTTGTTTTGTGAAGATCCTGTGCATACTGTGTCTTTCTTTACACGCCGCTACTTCTACTGTCTGAACCCTGTGGAAATTCAGACATCTTTTCTCAACCAGAGGAAGAAACGTAGCGGTCCTTCTTAGAACTAGTGGTACATGATGCAGCAGATTGTCATTGGTTTTTACTCTGAAAATGGTGCTCACTCCTTCCTTTGGTCACCCTTTCAGTTTTCACCCCAGTCTTTGCAGATGAACTGAGCCAGCAATTAAGGTACAGAGGAGCAAGGCGCTCCAAAGACACAAAGCTGCCTGGTCTTCAGACAGTGCCACGGTTCTCAAGGGTTTATTCTTAGTTGCTGTGAGACACACTCATACGTGTAAGCCAGTGCAGGCCCAACCTGGGCAGCAAGACTAAAAAGGACAATGTTGGATGACATGAGGCTCAGGTTTCATTCTCTGTGTCTAGAATGTGGCGGTGTCAAATAGATCACGCCAGGGACTGCCTCATGGAGGCCACTTTGGTAGCTGACTGCTTTCATCTACTCAAACAAATAGCATTAATTACGTATCTATATTTAAAACAAAGAGTGTAATGGAAAGAAAGGTCAAACACTTTCACCAAATACTAAATTACATTTTACATCCCTAAAAGAATATATTTTGGTCTACCGAAAAATTGAAAAAGAGTCAGCCGCATGTAATGGCAAAACTTTGATGGAAAATCTGAATTTTGCATAAAGATAGTTAAATAGCATGTTATGGTATTTATATATTTGACATATTTCTGTATGTGTTGAGAGAAAAGTCAATATTTTTTGTATAACATTTACTTCAAGTAGAGAAACTTGAAAATAATAAATTAAAGAAAAAAGGTGTAACCCTTGTTATAGGCTTACTCCATGGCCATAACAGCTAATCTAAATGCATCATACTTTAATTGCCTAGGAATATGGTAAATCAGGCTGGGTCATATTTACTTATATAGCATTTGAGCTCTGTTATAGAAGGAGAAACATTTCTACAATTTTCAAATCTAAATTTGGTCTAAAAACATAGTTTGAGTTCGTTCTACTCTATAAAATAGAAAATCATATGGTTAGCACTCCTGAACTAGCAAAATTTATATCCATTTTAATCTAATTAAGCTAATGCTATAATGGGCCCAAAACCTCAAATATTAATTAAATATTTTAACTTTAGAAAAAATAATGCTTGGAATACTATAAGATACTAGACAAATTCATAAAGATGAAAAGTAGATTATCAGGGACTAGAGCAGGGGCATGGGGAGTCTTTGCTTAATGGCTACAGAGTTGTGGGTGATGAAAAATTTTTGGAAAAAGATACTGGTGAGACTTGCACAACATCGTAAATGTAATAAATGCTACTGAATTGCACACTTAAAAAAGGTTAAAAGACCTGGTGGCTCATGCCTGTAATACCAACACTTTGGAAGACCAAGGAGGGCAGCAGATCACTTGAACTCAGAACTTTGAGACTAGCATGGGCAACATCGTGAGACCCTGTCTCTCTAAACATAAACAAAGTTAGCCAGACATGGTTGTGCATGCCTCCAGCTACTCAGGAGGCTGAGAGGACAGGATTGCTTAAGCTTGGGCAGTTGAGGATACAGTGAGCTGTGATCACGCCACTGCACTCCGCTGGGGTGACAGAGTAAAACCCTGTCTCAGCAAAACATGTTGTCTGCTCTCAGCACTGTAATACTGTATTTTCTTTTAGAATTTGTAGCCTCTTTCATACGACCATAAAAAGGAGAGATAAATATTAGAAAGCAAACACAAATGTAAAATATTTTTGTTAGTATCATTACATATAAAATTCAACTTATTTCACTCAAATACTATTAGATCAAGTAAGGGAATTAAATAAGTTAGCCCTGTTGGATACAGTGAATTCCAAATTTCTCTTCAAAGAATCAGTGTGCCAGTATGTTCAGCTTCTGTGTTCTTTGTTCTCCATTTTAAAGTTTGACTTCCTCATTCTCTTCATCTCCTTGCCCCTAGTTTCAGTAAACAACTTTCCTGCCAGCCCTAATCAGTCATTCACATCTGTTCCCCTGATCACCTGCTCTTTCCTTAGTCACCCCTGGTCACCTGCTCCGACCTGAATCACCTTTAGTTACCTGTTCCATAACCGTCTTTCCCACCAAAACTGCTCACCCAGCCACTCCTGCTGATATCCCTGCTCTCTTTAAAATAGCCAGTAGGAATTAGCTTAGACAGTGCAGTCGAACCTTAGCCAATAGGGGAATGATATAGTGGTAGGGGCTACCTGTGTTAGGGGATAAGAACCTCTTCCCCTCTCTTGCTCCAGTGTGCTCTTGCCATTGCTCCATCTGCAAGATGCACTCTTCTATAGAAGTAAAAATTGCCTTGCTGAGAAAATTTACATTTCAGTGCTATTTCTTTTACAGCACCAAAAAATTTGCTTCTAACAGTGCATTACAAAATAAGTATACAAAGGTTATATATTTTTATGTATATATTATCAATAACCTTTAGAAAGCATATTGGTATTAAATAATTTTACACAAATAACAGCAAAATATAGAATTCCTTTGAGTATATGTAAAAATTTTATGCAGGATCAATGTGAAAAAATACTATGAAGCTTTTCCAAGAAACTTAAAGACAAGAAAATTGAAGAGATATCGTGTTCCTAATGAAAATATTCAGTAATGAAGATGGCAATTGTCTGACAAATTATTCTCTAATTTTACCACAGGGCTAAGTGCATTTTGAATTTGACCTAATTATCTTAAAGTTTGTCTCAAAAATGAAAGGGTTAAAAATAATTGAGAGAATATTGAGAAAGTATAATGAGAAAGGGATTGAATTCTCATACATTACAACACAAAATTATAATCATGAAGTATAATATGTAATAACAGAAGAAAAATGTGCATAGTATATTAATAATTTTTTAAAGAGCAGTTTTTAAAAGTTCTTATCTTTTAGTGGAACAAAATCTTGTGCCTCTATATGCCTGTGGAAAAGGCAGTCCTCTCTGTTAGTGTCTCAGTATATCAGTTTCTAGTATTCATTTGGTTTATATTCCATTTTATAAAATGAGGTCATAGTGCAACTGTGCTTTATAAGCTACTTCCTTATTCACTTGTGTCTTAAACATTTTCCTGTTTTAATCTATTTTTTCTATTAGATGACTAATAATTTTATAATTTTCCATTGTGTGGAAATACTATAGTTTACTTGAACAATTCATTGTTCTTGAAACATTTAGATTGTTTCTAACTGTGAATAACACTGGGCTTAGCATTCTTTCCTACAATTCTTTGTGCACATTTGCCTAAAGCCTTGGACTAACTGCCCAGAAGTGAAACTGCTAGGTTAGCTGCTATATGCGTTTTTATGGCTTTTAGGTACATTACCGAACTGCTCCATAGAAAGGTTGGAATGGTTTATAACATGGTGTCTATGAGAGCACGTGTTTTCTCTTTTCTCAAACCTGTTTCCAACTGACAGTATTTAATTTTCAACAACTTTGTGTTAATGTAATATTTAAAATTATAGAGTAGTGTTTTGTTAAATTACCAATGAAGTTTGTGAAAGGAGAATATCTTGGGCCCCCAAAATCACTAAGGAAAACTCAAGCTGGAAACTGCTTAGGGCAAACCTGCCTGCCATTCTCTTCCACATTACTCCTCTGCTCACTGAGATAGGTGCATATCTGATTTGCCTTCTTTGGAGAGACTCATCAGAAACTCAAAAGAATGTAACTGTGGATCATCTATCTGTGACCTAGAAGCTTCCTCCCTGCTTCCAATCTGCCTGCTTTTGCTTGAAGTTGTCCCACCTTTCCAGACCAAACCAATGTACTTCTTACACATATTGATGGATGTCTCATGTCTCCCTAAAATGCATAAAACCAAGCTGTGCCCAACCACCTCAGGCACATGTCGTTAGGATTTCCCGAGGCTGTGTCATGGGTGCGTCCTCAACTTGGGCAAAATAAACTTCCTAAATTAACTGAGGCCTGTCTCAGATTTTCTGGGTTTCACTAGTTGAACATTCTAGAATCTTAAATGTTCGTTTTTATATATTAATTTGTGCATTGTCTGCTTATGTGCCTTGCCCATTTTTTAATTGGAAGATTAAATCCTTTATTAGATTGTGACAGCTATTTGTATATTAAGGCTATTAATATTTAGAGCCTGTGTCAAAAATACTTTTTAGAATTTTGTTTGCTTTTGCCTTTTGTTTGAGGTTTCTGATTTAAAAAGAAGCAGAAATGTTCTCTTTTTTCCTGATAGCACAGTAGTAAATGATATCTAATAGTAGAAAATTTCCTCACTTTGCAAAATATCATAAAATAGTGGGTTTTGTGCCTGAGAAAAGTATACATGTAGCATATAAGCATTTAAGATAACTTTTACCACCTTGACTCTAAAATATTTTTCCTTATTCTTCAGCAATTTCTCTATATCTGAAGGCTCTCTTGTTTATTATACTTAAAGCCAGTAAACAGTACAATAGAAATCCAATTTTCCAAATAGAAAGGTTCTATTGGTTGATATATAATGTCAGTAGACTCCTCATGTTAGAACCTTTTCAAAACCTTAAATCTTTAGTTCAAAGTCCTCACTTATGGCTTGACAATAGCTTTCAGGCCCATCAACACAAGAATAAATACGTATCTTCTCTTTCAACCTACAAAATCATATTCTCTTTATACTGTTAGCATACTTTTTCAAAGGAAAAGAACTTTGTTTCAAAAAAAAATCTTTTTGCTTTAATTCCACTGTGACAGTAAGAACAAAAAGACTTCCAACTTCATGGCATATCTTAATTCTCTGAGAATGAAGAAGAATAGAGGAACTGAAGAGAAAATGGGCAGTATAAGAAATCCCTGTTGGATGAAGTTAGGAAGCTTTTAAACAGTGCATGTCCTGGCTTCGTTTCACAGCCACTGCAGAAGTTTTAGAGCCATGACCTGGCCATTTAGGAGGACTTAGAGCCCCATTTTAGATGCCATTACAACAGTTGAGTTCTTGGTCATTGTCGATCCAATGTTTATCACGACCGTGTTAATTCAGTCAGGGTTTCCTAATAGTTAATATTATTATCCATTGTGAGGGAGATTATTAATGCGTGCCCAAATGATCAATTAGGAATCGCTGATATATAATGCATGCCCAAAACCTAATAAAACACATAAACCTAATAACAATTTAATGTTAGTGTTACTCATGTATCTCATGTATGTGTGTGTGTGTGTGTGTGTGTGTGTGTGTGTGTGTCTAAATTTACTCCTTGATATCAGTATATTCTACAGGGCAAGATTCTTCTCTCACATTGGCAGTATATCAGCATGCCCAGGCTGCTTTGTTGCAACCTTTGGCGGGCACACAGTGAAAGAACAACACTGGGATCAGCCAGCATCCAGTGACCACTATGGTCTCCAGAATCTCTTCTGCAATTACCGCATTCAGGCAGTTGTCTCTTTGTTATATCCATAGGTTCTCCTACGTATGACTTCAAAAGAACAGCTTTCTTGAAAAAAACAAAACAAAACCTACAAAATGGAGTGAGGACTCATGTGTTCAATCATGCAATTCTTTTAATATATATAGAAATGCAAGCAACACACCCATGTGGTTTTCTTTCTGTGCCTAATCCTTCCTCACTACGCAGTTTTTAAAACATTTAGCTAGATGTAGCTTTTTAAGGAGTGGGATTGGAGGGAGGGATGAATAAAGAGAAAAGAAAGAAACGCAGGATCTCAAACATCTGATTCTGTCTACTTGGTAAGGCAAGGTTATCCCAGGGACTCTTGAGCTTGGGAAGAATCACCACAGCCTCACCTCCTTTTGTACACGCCTCACCTCCATACTTCTTCCCCACACTTCCAAACTATCTCAAGAAAGACACACTCCCAATGACATATCCAGTCAGGGTATCTTTCTACTAGCTCAGGCCTTGAATGAGACCTGAGCAGCCCTTGAAGTGAAAGAACTCCTTCCCAGGAAGCCAGTCCCTCGTGTGCTGCTTCCTCTCCTGGAAATGCTTCATGTAAATGACATCTTCTCAGCCCTGGGGTTTGTTCCTGCAGCTGGGAGCCTTCCCTTAACCCTAGACTAGGCAAGGGACTTGTTTGTTGGCTTAAACACCCTGTCCTTCTTATGTGTAATTGTCACATTTGTCATACTTGTTTAATATCTTCTTCCATACTATTTGATAAACCCCGAGAGGTTGGTCCCATACCTGTCTCATTCATTTCCATCTTTCCAATTCCTAAAACAGTGATGGGCATTTAATGCATGTACTCTCAAGAAACATTTGGTGAGGGAAGCCTAAGAAAGTTAAGACAGATGAAGTGCTTGGTCTGATTCCTGGCACACGGAGGTGCTCACTACATGTCAGCTACAAGTGTCTGAATCATCGCACCGATCCGCACAGTCGTGAAGCCGAAGCCTGTTGAGTGTCATTGGTAGACCTTTCGAAAAAATGTCAACTGCCCCCAATCCTCAGAACGTTTCTGCCCTCCCAGTTTGATTCTGATAACTGAGCTTGTCAGTAAGACTCACTAACCCCTGACATTCTAAAAAGACAAAACAGCTTTTAGATTGGAGATAAGACCAGACAGGGAGTCGCTACTGCTGACTGTGCAACGTGCTATGTGCCTTCTTCCTCCCAACCTTCTCGTGGTACCCCGAAGCCTTGCTCTTGAATATCTCATGACTCCAGCTTTTAGACTAAATGATAGCATTCTAATTTTAGTTGTTTTTCAGCAGATATGCTTTGTCCTGCAGCGTGTCTAACTGCTGCTGTAATGAGCCAACGGGCTGCTGAGTTCTATGGTTATATTTAGGTTGGTTCCCTGAGTGAAGGCTGAGCCATCTCTTTTCATTACATTTGTGTTTACTTTCAAACTAAACAAGAATGGAGTCTGGATTGGACCAGAAGTTGTGGGGGGGATCTGAAGTGTTTTCATGCCACAAACCCTAGTTCGCTGGTAGGTGGGGATGAATCTGACCACATTTTTTTTAAACTTCCTAGTGATTCCAGAGGAAATAGCTGTGAAACCACTAAATGATACCTCATATTCTAGGACTTTTAACAGAGGATTTGGTTTAGTTCAAACTAGCCAGGCATAAAGGAAGCACTTAGGATAAGTTTGAACTAAACCAAATTCTCAGTTAAAAGTCCTGGAAAATAAGGTATCATTTAGTGGTTTTGAAGCCATTTCCTCTGGAATCACTAGAAAATTTTTTAAAAATAAAGTGAGGTTTCATTCATCTCTTTCAGCAACAAACTAGGGGTTTTGTTATAAAAACCCTTCAGAGCATCTCACAACTTTTGTAGCAAATGGAAGTGGGGAGGGGGCTCTGAGTTCTTTGAGCAGGTGGTGAGATGATCAGACATGCTTGAGGGGGGTTACCCCAGCAGTACCTGGAAGACAGGTTGGGGAAGTGGAGAAAGACAGAAAGAAAAGAGATCCGCTCCAGAGCAGTCCAGTGCTCCAGTGAAGGGGTCCCAAGGACCAGAACCAGAGGAGAGGGGGTAAGGATGAAGACAGGGACTGGAGAGAGGAGGTGAGGATAGAGACCAAGATCAAAGGAGAGGAGGTGAGGATGGAGAGTGAGACCAGAGGAGATAAGGTGAGTATAGAGACCAGGACCAGAGGAGAGGAGGTGAGGATGGATACCAGGACCGGAGGAGAGAAGGTGAGGATGGAGAGTGAGACCAGAGGAGAGGAGGTGAGGATGGATACCAGGACCAGAGGAGAGGAGGTGAGGATAGATACCAGGACCAGGGGAGAGGAGGTGAGGATAGATACCAGGACCAGGGGAGAGGAGGTGAGGATAGATACCAGGACCAGGGGAGAGGAGGTGAGGATAGATACCAGGACCAGGGGAGAGGAGGTGAGGATAGAGACCAGGACCAGGGGAGAGGAGGTGAGGATGGATACCAGGACCAGAGGAGAGGAGGTGAGGATAGATACCAGGACCAGGGGAGAGGAGGTGAGGATAGATACCAGGACCAGGGGAGAGGAGGTGAGGATAGATACCAGGACCAGGGGAGAGGAGGTGAGGATGGAGACCAGGACCAGGGGAGAGGAGGTGAGGATAGATACCAGGACCAGGGGAGAGGAGGTGAGGATAGATACCAGGACCAGGGGAGAGGAGGTGAGGATAGATACCAGGACCAGGGGAGAGGAGGTGAGGATAGAGACCAGGACCAGGGGAGAGGAGGTGAGGATGGATACCAGGACCAGGGGAGAGGAGGTGAGGATGGAGACCAGGACCAGGGGAGAGGAGGGGAGGATGGAGAGGGAGACACCAATTCAAGAGATACTGCAAAAGGAAAACCAGATGATTTCGTAACATGAGTAATGCGAAGGAGGAGAAACAGAGTTTGACCTGGAATGCCTAGAAACAAGATTTATCTTTACTAAATATTAGGAACAAAGGGAAGAAAAGGAAGTTTGAGGGTAATCTGAGTCTTTGGAACAAACTGAATTTGAGGTTCCGGCAAGATCCATGCTGATGGAAACGCGAGCTGGAGTTCAAGAACAATGTCAGGACTGCCACCGAGATGTATGGACCAACGCAGCATTTCTTTTTATAGCCTGGGTCCTTTGGTCCCTCCACAGTGGCATATGCTTTAAGGTCATAGTCAATCCTTTTCACGAGAAGGTAGGACATGTTGCAAATAAGAGCCTTTGGCTTCTTCTTGAAGTCATCTGAGGCATCACATTCGATTAACGGCACTTTTGACCTTCCATAACAGATGTTTTATCTGGCTCTTCTACTTAAACCATGGTACTTTCAGTCATCTTAGAAAACACATAACAGGCTCCCATGATTGAAGAAACTGGGGCCAAGAAAGTGCCAGTGAGTTGGCCGGGCTCACACAGCCAGTTATCAGCATCCTGATTCCTGACTCCCTGCACTTCCCACTGGGGCAAATGGTGCTTTTCAGCCCCTACCTGGTGGCGTCTCTTGCTCTGTCTCTGCAGTCCAGCTTGTTACTTTGCACTCAGAACTGTTCTTTAAAACTCTCATATTCCTGTGGTCTCTTATCGCTTATGTGTTGATTCCTTCTAACTGAACTTTAAAAAATGTTGCTTTTCTTTCCTACCCTTTTCAGGGGTTAAGTATAATCACTTTATGTTTACTTATACCAAGAATATTCTCGGTGTTTGAAACCAGCCTGTAGTTTCGAACACCATGCCCAACCCTCCTTCTTAAATAAATGTTTGTTCCATGTTAATGATTTTAAGAATGGAATAAATTGTCGCATGAGAGATTGTTGCATAAAAATGTGTCTGCTGTCAACCTTCATGGGTTCCTTTAACTCCAGCGACACTAAGTGATCTTTTATCTTTCACACTGTTTATCCAACTCAGAGTCCCGGCCTCTTCATCGGGGAAGATGAGCTGCATTCTTAGGGCTGGTGAGAAATCAGTCCGTTAGGAGAATAAACAGCCATCACACCAGATTCAGTAGCAAACATTAGGGTTGCAATGTGTCATTCAAAGCTGTCCTAATACAGGCCCACTGGTCCCCCGTAGAGCACAGTTTAATTAAAAGCAACCACAAGACACCTTTGCCTTAAACTTGTAGATTTGATGCTTTCTATTAAACTGTTTTCTGCCTGTTCCTTCTTTTACCCTATAGATGCCTTGAACCTTCGAAACCGACAGGTCATCTGTGTCACTCTCAAGGTCCTCCAGCATCTAGTTGTGTCAGCTGAGATGGTGGGCGAGGCCTTGGTGCCCTATTACCGTCAAATCCTCCCCGTCCTGAACATCTTTAAGAATATGAATGGTGAGTGAGCCCACAAGTCTAAATGTCATTTAAGCCCTTAAAAAAAAGGCGGGGGGGGGAGTGGTTTCAAGTAGAGTTAATTAGCAACACGTTTAGGATTTATTATTGCGTGTAAACCACGATCCATTTGGAGACCTAAATAGCATATTCCCACCCCTTCTCCAGCTACTCTCGAGGGAAACAGTTCATTACTCCTTCCGTATAGCTTACTTAGCACAGAAGCGCCGAAGCAGTTCTATAAGCTTCCAATCATTAAATTGTGAAGTTTCTTTAATGGTCTTTCGAATACATTAGTAGGTTTTGAGTTTGTTCTTTTTCTTCATAGTGATTCTACCTTTAGATACTTCCTGCTACAATTTCAGTCCGTTTTTTTTCCATTGGTGTAAGATGTATTTTTAAGCACTATTGTTAAAACCTGGTAAGTGGTTTTGATGATTCATTTATTTTTCATAGTATTGTTCTGTAAGCTTTGGAAAACACAGATGAATTCAGATAGCTCTATTTTACCCTTACAAGGAAAACAGCAAGCTTTTGCTGACCCTAGGCAGGTAGTGGATGTACCTCTGTTCATTAAGAGTGTGATTTCCTCGAAATGATGAGTCTAGTTTTCTTTTTGCTGTTACCTTTGAAGTCCCATGCTTCTCATATGCATAGTAGAAGTTAACATTTCAAGTTCTTTCCTGACAGTGGGATCAATAAGTTATCGATTTAATGGAGCACTGCGTGAAACTTTTGTAACATGATCTGCTCATCACATATTCAAGAAAAAAAATCAAACAAAAATCAAACATCATATATTCAAGAAAAAAAAGCAAAAAGCTGAGTTTATGGCAGCTCCTGCCACAAACAGACTTTTGTTTGGAATCACAATTTTTTATATTATTATTCGATGGCTGTTATGCATGCTCCAGGCGCAGATATTCAGGAAATCATGGAATTCTCAAAAAGCCTTTAGTTGTCTTTCAATAGTAAAACCCACTTCTGTGTATAATATTATATGTATTTAGAAAAAGGACTTCAAACTGGAGTTATAGGAGTTTATGAATGCTTGTAATGGAGTGCTTGCAAAGGTATCCTATTGAAATTACCTGAATTGCTGTGGGTAATGTGGTGGACGTTCAAATCCATTTATGCAAGATGGTTAGTCTTTAAGCAGAGTAATAACTTTTGGAAAGTACTTATTTAAATGTTTTTCATTCATAGTTCATATTTTTACCATAGAGTAGCAGCAAATATCCATAAAGCTATAGAAAAGTCCAGATGTGGTCCATAAAAGCAACTCTAACTGCACACCTAATATTTAGGTTCTAGGAAATTGGAGGTAGAGATGAAGATGTTCTGATAGAGATGGTAGCATTATTAAGGAGATGGAAGCATCAGGGAACAGCCACCCACAAGTCTTAGTTAACATTTTTGAAATGTGCCATTCGCCAAGACTTCCCCAGTAATCCTCGTGCAAACCTATGATGCATGTACTATTACTATTTCCGTTTAACTCTTATAAGAGTGGCCCTCTCTTGGCTCTTATCCCACGGGAACCTTTGTTTCTGTACTTGACGGTCATGGAAGATGAGCCTGAGCACATTTCCCCTTCCTTGCCCGAGTACCTGGGAACAGGTGGCTACTGCAGCACTGCTGTAACGCTTTCGTTGGTCTCACAGTAAAAGCTAGAAATTACATCTAAACATCATTCTGTATCTCTGTATAAAAGCAGAAAATCAGTGCTGTTCCAAGGACAATTAGAATCTTTCTTTATCCTCAAGGAAATCTATAACGACGGATAAATACTGCTGCCACAAAGACAGACAAACCTCGCTGGGAGCTCTAGACACTAAACAAAACAACTGGTCTCGGCTGCTTCCTCATTGTAGGTTTTCTCTAAATCTTTAACCCACAGGTGTTCATATGCTTAGCTAAGAAAGTGGTTGACTTTACGAATGAATCCCTATTAAGATTTTATCAGTGCGGGGACTTTAAAGTTCATACTATAGTCCTTAATTGGTTCCAAACTCACTAATTCTTTTGGAGTCTTTCTAAATGCATGCATCAGGAATTCTACATTTAAATCATTTTTCTGCCTAACATTTTTCTGACATTTAAAGGGAAAAATATTAGCTTCATTTTCTACTTATCTTAGAAACCTGTCGCAACAATGCCAGCCTGCCGTTTGCTGTGTTTTCAGAGGGTCCTATTACAGAGTTGGAGCATTCTAGCTATAGAAACTTAAAACTGATCCTCAAAGTAGCCATGTTACCCTAGATCCAATTCTTTCAGAAAAAGCTTATCACAAGATTTTCAATTATGTTAGAATTTTCATTAGAAAAATGATTTAGCTTTAATAACATTTTAATAAATCCTGCTTTATGATATAGATCACAAAATTATATGTAAGCAGATATCCTTAGTAACGATATAATATTTACAATTAAAATTATATTAGAAGTTGTTCATATGTAATGTTAAAAAAAAACTCATTCTGAATTTCAATATATTTGAGAACAATTTCACATTTCTGTATTTCCTCTGTTTTCTATTTGTCTTTTATGTAAATCAATGTCTCGTAAAACTCAGATTCAAAATATTTATTTCATGTTCCACTACGAAATCCTTTTTAGAATGATACCAGATACAAGTGACAAAAAAAAGAATGAAAGAAAATATTCTTTCAAATAAAATGAGCCTGTCTGTCTGTCAGTATCCCGTGAAGTGCAAACATTTGATCAAGTCTACTGCCTGAGGTTTTTCTTTTACAATCTCTCCTGTTTTAATGTCACATGAACTTCCTCTGAAATAAGCAGTGGGGGCTGCATAGCCAGGGCCCTGGACATTGTGGCAATTGCCCACGTGAGGAGCCTATGCTTCCAGTCTTTTCGGGGACTAGTTGGAAGTCAAGTAGGGCAGGGAGGAACAGTCTGTGCTCACAGCACCAATTCAGGCCCCATCTACACCACCATCACAACGAAAACTTAGAACCAGCCCCCCTAGATCCTTCTTGTTCTAGAAGAGAGAGCAGCTGTATACTCTTGTGTATTAGTAATGCTTTTCACAGAGTTTAATTCAGCTATAGTTAAAACAAGAACAGGTAAATCCGAGATGCGAATGGTAGTGTAGAATAAACAGGAACGTTTTGGGGCCAGAAGAGATGTGACCTCGGCTAATCCCTTAAAGCCTCTAATCGTAAATTCTTCTATCTATACAAAATATGTATAATAACAACTTTCACTAGGATGGGCATCATTAGAGACCGTGTCTTCTGGGCACCTTCACACGGAGCCTGTCCATGACTGGGTATTAATGAGATGCCCATTATAATTATACAAAGTTATATACCTACACAATATCATACACACAGAGTAGTATATATTATAGAAGAATATCGTACTATATGAATTGTTATGTAACAACATAGCCAGGCAACTGAAAGTGTTGTGTGTGACCTGTCACACTCGCTTGTTGGGTGACCTGTCACTTGGCCCTCCGTGAGCCTGTGGAGGCCACGTGGCCTATTGGTCTCACCGGCTGCGTCAGTGCCTTTGCTTCAAATGGTTCATTTTGTCTCTAATTGCCAAATGCAGGGTGAGTGGCCAAATCAGTTAAAAGACTCAGATTCGTTCACTGGTAACGAATTTCAAATCCGTCCCTTCCTGGCATAACCTTGCAGCTTGAATATGTGACCCATGTTTAGGGAGCATCGTATTTAAAAAAGAGAGAGCTCTCTCCGGCACAGACAAGGAAATCCTGGACCAAAGCCCTCTTCGGAACAACCAAATTGGTATCTAAGCTTTTGAGCTTGTCTCTTTGCATTCTAAACAGTGAATTTTGGATGTAAAACATGCTGTGTTTCCAGTGACTGCTTTGAGGGGAAAGAGAAAGAGGAGTTTCTATAAAATACTCCTTGAATGCATTTGTCATACAGCCAATAGCAATTTATTCTTTCCTCTGTTCTTTCACAAATGTTATTAAAGGTTACAGAAAATTAAAACAATAGGAATCTTCAATTTATAGCTTTCAGAGATGAAACTACAAAATTAATGATGCAGAATATTACATTTGAGAAGCATGAGCCAATAAATGGCATTAAAGCATTTACAGCTGGAATATGGGCACTGCCAGCAGATTGGAGCTCCCTTGTAGGCCTGTTTACTGTATTTTGGTTCATTTCTAACAGTACTGATAGTTCTGAAATGTTCCCTACCTAAGACTTTAGACTCCAGATCTGATACTCTGATACTGTCATAAATTTACATCATGAAATATGCAAAAGTAAACATAATAATGAAATATCAAGTCCCCACATTTGTAGAACTCAAATAGCTTGGCTTTATCTAAGATAAATCTAAGACGTATACCATCATAGACTAATTAAAAGTCTATTAAATAGACTTAACATTTTAATTCAGATTCAGTCACATTAAAACATAGGGAATGAGGATGCCTGAAGTTTGCAAAATGTTAGGATGCTTGTACCAGGTCTTTGACCTGTAACTTAAATGGCTTCTAAAAAATAGAAATAATTATTTTCTGCTGATCGTCTTTTAAAACAACTTCTAATGAGAACCTAAGCCTTGTAAGTCAACCCGATGCAAACCCTCCTTGATAACCCTCCTTGATATTCGTGTGAATTCCATGGAACCAATTCTCGTGCTCTTTTCAAGTGTTAATGAACTTCTGGGAACGGATTGTTTACCAAACAACTACAGCAACAGAACTGCAGTTTCTCTGTCTCAGAGTTGATATATATAAATGCTATTTCTCCTCACAGAGGTTTAAATTTAATTTTGAAATTAAGGTTCATTCCCCATGGAATTCGAACAATTTTGAGTTCACGATTTACATCTTAGAAATGTGCTTCGAGTTCCTTTGAAATTGTTAAATGTATTAAATTTGAACCATGAGATTATCCTAAACTCATTGAGGAAGTTATTAGAACTACTACCACCCACATTTCTGAAAGTTAGGTTTGGAATTGTCATGCATCTGTCTAGTCTCTCTGAGCACTCCCTCCATGCTGACTTAACTTATTTGTCTGCAGAATATCCTAGGTTCATAAAGTTGGAAGATCTGTGTAGGGGTCCTTTGGTCTGAGAGTATCTCCAATTTACCAAACTATACAATCATTACTCCCACAAAGGCCAAATGTTTGTGTTGGTCTTTCCTTTTCTTATGTGGAGTTTGGCACACCTAATAGAATTAGGTGCCTAATATGTGCTTGTGTGAAATTAGTTCACTAACTCGGCCGACACAACTGGTACTTACTTCTTGCATCTTGTCCAAGCAGCCTTACTGCTTCATGGGGCAGCCTGTTCTACTTCCTCCTCTTTTGAAATGAAATCTACACCTAACATTTCCATCTGGTTTACCTCTCGCGTCTAAACTACACAGCACAATGGTTAATCCTTTTCCACATAGCAAGCCCTTAGGAAATGATAGAAAACTTTCCTTCCTCCTTGGTATTTACTTCTCCAAGTGCAATATCCCTACTTCTTCCAAGCATTCTCTATAAGCAGAGCTCCAAACCCTGGGAAATCTTTGGGGATGGGGACGGAGGACTCATTTCTGCAGAAACAGATGGGTGTGCAGTGATCGAAGAGGGCAGCCCAGGACAGCAGATGGTCCTGGGAAGGGCTCAGGCTTGCCTCCCTTACCTGATGCCCCCACGTGTGGTCAGCCCATCAAGACCTCTTTACTATGGTGAAACCTACACATGCTTATGGGGTTAAATATCTCTCCTCTTCACTGAGATTGCTACATTTGAGTCCATTTTCAACCCAAATCCACTTGTAAAAAGCTACATCGGAGGAGTGGGGGCAGTCACAAACTGTAAATTACGTCTCCGTGTGCTCTTCTCTGTAGGCCTCCCTGTTTGCGCCTGCCCGGAGGGAAGGATGATTCTGAGTTGTCTGTCTGTAGCCTGGTAGGGCGATGACTGATTCAGTTCTGAAGGCTGTGTCTTAGCTTCCTGGAGCCACATAACAAATTGCCCTACACGGAGTGACTTCAACAACAGGTGTATCGTCTCCCAGTTCTGGAGGCTACAAGTTAAAGATGAAGGTGCGGACGGGGCCAGCTCTCACTGCAGCTCCAGGGAAGCCTCCTTCCTGCTGCTTCTGGCTTCTGGAGGTGCCAGCTGTCCTTGGTTGTGGGTGATGTGTCACTCCAGTCCCAACCCTTCATGTGGCCTTTTTTCCTGTGCATGTCTCTCTGTCTCTTCTCCTCTTCCTGTGAAAATACCAGCCCTCGTAAGGGTCAGATTAACGGGCTGTCCCACTCCAGTACTCCAGCATGACTTTATCCGAACTACTTATGTTGGCAGTGATCCTATTTCCAAGTAAGGCCACATCCTAAGGTTCTGTAAAAGACAAGAATTTGGGGGAAACACGATTCAATCCAGACGACATACCTCTTTCCTACGGCGTGTGGAGATAAAGTCTCATCTTTGATGAATAGAGTTAGAGGTTTCATGTTCCTTTCACTTCCTCACATTGCCGTAACTACTGATACGGAGCCTGCTCTGCACAGCCTAATGAAAACTCCCTCTTCCAACAACAGCAAAAATGTGATACCTTTCCCTTTCAGCAGGAAGGTTTGTTTAGTTGAGAAGGAAAATGGACCTGGGTAAGTTTTGAGTTGGGGAGATGTCTGGGAGTTCTCCTTCTTCAGTACTGCTGCTAACTAACCAGCGATGGAAGCTCACATTTTCAACAGTTTCACTCGGGGAACTAGTGAAATTTCAACCTCTTTCCCCTGTGTCCTGTTTTCGATTGGCCCTTACTTGCAGTTTCTCTGTACAAGTCTTTCCAAAGTGCTGTGGCCAAGTTTCTCCTGGGCATCCCCATCTCACCAGTATCTGGCTTTACCACTGTCCCCACCTGTGCAACTTTACCTGAAGGGATCAGGCTGTCAGGAGGATACTGAGTTGCAGGCAGGTTCATGGCCCAGGAACATCCCCATTGTTACTGGACCGAGGGCAAATGTGGTATATTTAGAATGGCTTGTGTAGGAGAATCCCATTCATGGGTTCTGAAACCGTGAAGAAAGGTGTTGACAAACAGAGTCCGACTCTGTAAAACATTTAAAGAGATTTATTCTGAGCCACATATGAGTGACCATGACCCAAGGCACAGTCTCAGGAGGTCCTCAGAACATGTGCCCAAGGTGGTTGGGTTCAGCTTGGTTTTTATATGTTTTAGGGAGACATAAGACATGGATCGAGATGTGTGGGGCATACATTGGCTTGGTCCAGGAGGTGGTAGTTTACAGGTCACAGGTGGACTCAATGACTTCCTGATTGGCAGTTGGTTGAAAGAGTCAAGTTATTGTCTAAAGACCCAGAATCAACAGAAAAAAGAGTCTGGGTCAAGAAAAGGGGTTGTAGAAACCCAGTTTCTTATTATGTAGATGAAGTCTCATAGATGGGGCCCTTAGAGAAAATAAGTTGGCAAATATTTCCTGATCAGACCCTTAAAAGATGCTAGACACTCAGTCAATCTCTTTGGGATTGTGAGGGCCTGGAAGGCGGAAAGATCTATTATGTTAACAGAGATTCTTTACAGATACAGCTTTCCCTCCACAAAAGACTTTTCAGCCCATTTCAAAATATGGCAAAAAAAAACCCAACATATTTCGGGGTGAAAGATTTTGATTTTCTTCTTTGTCTGTCGTGTGAGGTTATGCCAGAGTCAGGCTGGAAAGTAACTGTCATGGCACTGGTGGGAGTGTAGCAGTGAAGACGACCCCTGACGTCACTGTCATCGCCATGTTGGTTTGGGTGGGTTTGGGCTGGCTTCTTTCCTGCAACCTGTTTCATCAGCAAGGTCTTTGTGACCCGTGTCTTCTGCGGACCTCCTGTCTCGTCCTGTGACTTAGAAGGCCTTCAGTGTCTGGGCATGCATCCAGTAGGGCTCAGCCTCATTTTACCCCTCTCCTATTTAAGATGGAGTGGCTCTGGTTTAAACGCCTGACACTTTGTCACCCCTCCACCCCTCCGTGGCACCCAACAGGGATCCACGGACAAAATGGCCGGATTACAGCGGGTTTCCAGTGCTTGACTGGTGATGGCACTCCTGCTAGCTGGGAACTGGCACTTTTCCCAATGAGAGATTGCCACCAATTCAGCTAAGGCCTTATAGATCTGCCTAGAGAAATCTGTAGAATATACTTTAATGTATTTAAATGCTCAAGATGGGCCCCAAATGAGCACGCATGGAGATACTCGCCCAACAGAAAACATCGTTCTTTTCTATTTATGCAACAGAAAGTTTTACTTAATCTGAGCAAGAAAGCGAATAGCAGTTTCTAAAGCTTTAATTTAAGGAGGCTTCTCTATTCAGTCAGTTCGTAATTTGTACTTTTCAAGTCCCCTGAAATATCACCTATTCTGGATTTGCTGATAATTAAGGGTTCATTCTCATTTTCCTTTATATGCAAATCTTTAATAAGCACCAACGAATGACTTTTTAAAGGTCTCTTTGTGGACATTGCAGAGAAAATAAGAATGTCACCAAGTGTAATTGTTATGTTGAATATCACTATTCATGCCATCATTAAAAGGTCCATGGAAAGGGGGTAGGAGACAAAAGCTAAGCTTGATTGGGTGGAGGAGCCTTTCCCTGCTGCTGGGGACCCCTCACCGGGATAGGTAGTGAGGGTGAGTCAATTGCTCTGCGCTCCCCTGAGTTCCCAAGTGCTTTAAATCACACGCGCTCTTCTGGAGACTGATGGGAACCCGGAGCTTGCTTCACCCTCAGACCTTCTCTCCTGGCCCAGCACAGACAGGCTCCCGGGCTAGGAGCTCGCAGTGGAACTGTCGTGTGTCGCCTCGCCTCTCCCGGCCTCCGTGTAGGAATTCCCCGCCGCCAAGGTCAGGGGGCCGGAGTGATGCGGGAGCCGTGGCTGCCCCGGCGCCCAGGACAGCCGGGTGGAGGCGGCTACCACTCGGCCCGCCACCGCAGCCTCCCCTGCAGGAACCCGAGTCCAGCCTCTAAGGCCCTACAGCTGCACTGGCCTCAGCCTCTGGTGCTGGAGTTCCTAGGCCCTTGTAGGATCCCTAGCACACGCACGCAAGGTCAGAAACGCCCCCAACCATGCACGCTCCCCGTGAGAAGCGCACTCCCACGCTGTGCACTGAACCCCCAGGCCCTTTGCCCGGCCCCCAGCCCTGCTGCGCCGGCCCCTCCATTCTGCACCAGAGGGAAGGCCCAGACCTGCGCACCCAGACCCTGGGGACTCCTTCAGGGTGCTTGAGAGGGTTCCACCTGCCAGGTCAGGAGCAGAGCACAGCCAGGCGCCTTCCGAGGACACCAGGGCACGTCCTGCTGTCCCCCCAGCGCGTGGCCAGTTCCTCAAGACTTCTAAAGCAGTTCTGCTGCCGGTGGCCCCCACACGTGCTTGGATCCACAGCTCACCCAGCTCCAGGGGCCCCGTGTCAGCCCCCTGCCACACATGCGGTTTGCTTTCTCCAAATAGGAAACTGTTGGAGACAGGTTCCACTCTGTATGAAATCAGCTTTCCATTTTATTGCCTTTCTTAAAAATCTGTAATTTTGACTTTGACAGAATGGAATATGAATGGCTCAGAATAAGCTTAACCCTCAATGCAGGTGGAGTTGAAAAATACAGTGGACATAGTCCCTAGAAAAACTGCAGATATTATTGATATTTTCTTGCTTGCCTGCTTTCTGCATTATATTCTCATGTACCTCTTGAATTAATGTGCCAAGTAATAAAGAAAAAAGGTAATGATAGCAACGTTATTATGACCGAGTTCTGTTCAGAGCACTCTCTAAGGTCAATTTACTTTTTTTGCTCTTAAATGCGGTGCTTTAATATGAGCTCTCGTGAGCATATTTACATTCATTTCGAGGTGGCCGTGCAATGAAATTAAAACTCACTCTCCATTCAGTGACTTCTAATCTAGATTGTTGCACACCGATTACGACTCTGCCTCTGCTCCCCCCGAAAAACCGTACATTTCGTCATAAGTTCATGTACTGAAGTTGTCTTTACTACAAACTAAAAAGCTTATGATACAATACCAAAATTTTAAAAACAAGAATGTAATAGGACCATGATGACAGGATTATTGCCCGGTGATTTCCTCACTATTTTAACAGAAATCATTGAATGTTACATATGTGTGTGTCTTTATTTATTAGAAATATGGCAAACAACCTCCTAAGCAAATGGCTTAGATGTTGTTCTGTCTGGAAGCAAAGTTTGTCCTCCCAAAGTTTCTTATAAGCTGTGAGTGTAGGATAATGATATTCACAGACAATCAGTATCTTCTCTATTTTTTTGATGGCCAACTAGAATTTCTAAAAGAATTCTGTTAGGACCAAAGGCAAGCATGAAGTGAGGAGAAGGAGTGTGATATTGGGCCTGTAAAAGCCTGCTTTCTTCATGTACCTGCTGCTGAGCTAGCCCCTGACTGCCGGGGGACATGAGCCCTTCCTGCTCTCACCTTGAGCCTGGTCGCTCTACCTCCTCAAAAACGAATGCACCAGGCTAACTCCAAAAGCATTAGAGAGCAATGTGGTTTTTATGAAAATTTTTTGGGGGATGCCAAAGAGAGACCCACATAGCATGTCCTTCATTGATTCATTTTTAAAAAAAAAAGGTGAGTGCTTACTACATGCCAACGCAGCAAAGCACCCTAAAAAATCTTTTAAAAAGGGAAAGTATCCGGCCACGCAGTCACTTTCCATTTACCAAGTCCCTCAAAGACTTCCCCAGAGCCTCGCCCGGTGAATCTGAATCAATGAGAACAGCCATGGAAGGCCCAAGGGGTGAAGGAGGTTTCCACCACCATCAGGAAAGAAGCAGGTCTAGAAAAGGATGGGAACCTTGCCACACATGGATGCCGTCCTGCAGGCTTTTCCTTCCTTCTAACCACACATCCTTACCTTCTACTCCTCTGTTTAACAACCTGACTCTGAGGGCAGTGCATAACTTGGAACAGTAAAGTCCAGCATGGATGGCAGACTTACTGAGATTGCTGAATGGCAAAAAGAGTGCCGTCTTGACTTAATGCACTCTCTTAGCTAATGAAACAGTGAAAAACTGCAATCCAATCGCATATTTTCCACCATCACCATAATCCTCTTGCAGAAGAGTAGGAAAGTCAGCTTCATCAGTGCTACTAACATACTTTGCATCCTGGGAAGATCCCAGGAAGAATCTCCTTCTCTGGGCTACCTCCAAATATTGTCCATCAGGTCTCTCATGAAATTTCTCAGAGCATTTTTTTCCCAGATCTTAGGTAGGAGCTGCAATGTATATAATTTTTGCCAAATCTTTGCTAAGGACCACATGATGATATGTATGTGGTGCTTATAAACCCAACCAAAACACATTAGAGACCATTTGTCCTGAAGCTACCAACTGACTGGATTTGGGAGTCCACCCGAATGTGTATGACATGTGATCGGGGAGGATGACACATCACCTGGTGCATTTCCCATCATCAGGCTGCCTGACAGGTCCAGTCTTGTTCTAATCCAATAGGCCTGTGAGATCAAACAGCAATGAGCTGGAAGCTAGGGTTTATTTATTTATTTGTTTTAATGGAGGTATTGTTACTAGAATGTAAATTCCATGAAGGCAGGGATTTTTGTCTTTTTTTTTCTGCTGCTTTATCACCAGCAATTGTTCTTAGCACTTCCTTAGATCAGTGAATATTTGCTGAATGGGTGGATGGATGGAGAGTGTATTGGTTTTCTATTGTTGCAAATATTATATCACAGTTCTGCAGATCAGAAATCCAGCAGACTCAGCAGACTGGATTCTAATATGATTAGAATCTAGTAAGGCTGGATTAAAGTGTCAGTTGCCCTGTGTTGGTTGTAGAGATTCTGAGGAAGAATCTACTAGGCTGATCCCAGGTGTTGATAGAACTCAGTTCTATGGTTGCAGGACTGAGGTCTCCATTTCCTGGCTGGCTGTCAGCAGTGGGGAGCTCACAACTGCTAGAGTCGGCCCACGCTCCCTGGCCCGTGGCCATCTCACCTTCAAAGCCAGCATCGGAGGGCTTCCTTTCACTTGACCTCCCCTTCTGCCACATCTTGTCTGCCTTCCTCTTCTGCTTTCAAGGGCTCATGTGCTTCCCACCCAGGTAACAAAGAGTACTACTCAAGCAGAGTATTTAACCTTCTAAGTTTGTTCCACTTTTTTTTTTTTGTTACAAGGCATGGACAATAATCCCTTGTTTTAAGGTCAGCAGATTAATAACCTTGATTTCATTTGCAAAGTCCTTTCACGACAATGCCATGATTAGTATTTGACTGAATAATAAGGGGACAGAAATATTGGAGAGACATATTTAGAATTAAGATTTGGGGATGAAGTCATCCAAAAACTGATGCCTGGATGACCATGACTAGGAGCTCGAAGTACTTTTTCAAGAGCATACAAAATTAACTCCAACATGTAGTGAAGGTAGCACAGCTCGACACTCCCAAATGAGTCAGAGAAGACTGACGATGTGTGAAACCTTGAATGGGCACGGCAAAACACAGGGCTTAAAGATTTTCATTGTCGTTTCCAACTTGGATCATGTTATCTAATGATTCAGTGATTGACATATGAGCAGAGAATAAAATCAAGAAGCTCAACCTGTCTTTCAGGAGGTCAGCACAGTGATACAATAGCATGCCTCGTAAAATTCCAGTAAGGTCTCTCAGCCAATGGTGCCCTCTGTCCCAACGTATGGCTTCCTGTTACAGGCAGTATGTATCATTTCCTGAGTAATTACATCAACATTACCTAAAATCCCACGGGCCAGCGATAGAAAAGACAGGAAGGTACTATTTTTGGAGTCGTTATTCTTACTTTACAGATGAAAAAGCTGAGCATTGGATCAAATGACTTGCCCAAGGTCATAGGACAGGAATAAACCAAAGCCAGCACCCAATAAATTAGCAGGTCCTCCTTCCAAACATGAGTACCTACTCTGGAAATGTAAATTGACTTGCCAGAAATAGCATTTCTAAGGTAATTCTGATCAAAAGACTTATTTTATTTAAGGTACTGAACTAAATGGAAGTTTCATTGATCCACTTTAACAACTATTATATGCTGGCAGATCAAAGTAGCTGTTGCTGATCTTCACAAATTCTTATGAAGCAAAAATGTTTTCATATCATCCATTTCTATTGTGGAGTAGTGATCAATAACACCTTGAGAAAACCTCTAAACACAGAAAACTATCAGCAAGTTCACCTAATTAAAAACATCAAACAGAGTCTTCTAACTTGGTTCCACTTTTTCTGTTAGAAGGCATGTAACCACATGAAATGCATTAATTTTTTTTTAATCCCAGCCGAATTCCTTCTTAGAGTTATGGATAAAGTCTGTCTACAGGGCCAGGCGCAGTGGCTCAAGCCTGTAATCCCAGCACTTTGGGAGGCCGAGGCGGGTGGATTACGAGGTCAAGAGATCGAGACCATCCTGGTCAATTTGGTGAAACCCTGTCTCTACTAAAAATGCAAAAAATTAGCTGGGCATGGTGGTGCGTGCCTGTAATCCCAGCTACTCAGGAGGCTGAGGCAGGAGAATTGCCTGAACCCAGGAGGCGGAGGTTGCGGTGAGCTGAGATCGCGCCATTGCACTCCAGCCTGGGTAACAAGAGCAAAACTCCGTCTCAAGAAAAAAAAAAAAAAAATCTGTCTACATAGCTGTCTTCATCCACTTTTGTGTTGCTATAACAGAATAGCTGAGACCAGGTAATTTATTTTTTAAAAAAAGTTTATTTGGCTCATGATTCTGGAGGTGGGGAAGTCCAAGATTGCTCAGCCCATTTGATGAGGGTCTTGTGCTGCTTCAGCTCCTGGGGAAAGTTGAAAGGGAAGTGGGCATGTGCAGAGAGACCAGAGTCTCTGGGGGGTCTCATAGGTAAAAACAGTAGCTCACATATGATTCATTTGTACAAATTTTAGTAAGATACGGAGCAAGCTTATACCTTGCTATTTTAGGCCATTTAATTTACAACAGTTCTTTGGTAAAAGACCAGGTGTTTCAGATGCAATTGTTCACAGTGTCTTTTTATAACAAATCACTTCGTTCTCCCAACAATTCTCCCAAATATAATAGGTGAATAGATTAAAAATTGCTTTTGCCATGTGTTCTTCATTTACCTTGCCAAATTGATATTTCAAGTTAAGCACAGTTGTATATTATACACAGAAGAGTGTTCTCCTAGTCTTAATAATACCTCATTGAACAAGTACTCTTATGCTGTTTTTGAAGTGATTCAAAATAAGGCATTAATCTACATTTACTAGTACATTATGGAGAAGCACTTCTATGACCCTATTTCTGAAAATCAGCCTACTTTTTCTTAGAAATTTCTATGTACTTTAACTAGAAATTTATTACACTATTACATTTCTCTTGGTTTCCCATATTAAAAAAAAATCATTGCAAATAAAATCTTTTGAGTAATAATTACTTAGCATATAAATGATTTTGGTATTAACATAATTCTCTCTAAATAAATAATTTCTGTGTCCAATGCATAATGTACCAAACACACCTATTAAAATGATAGTTTTGTAGTGTGAGAATTTCCATAATAAAAACCTGTGAGATTCAATCTAGCACATTTAAAGAATGATCACTCTTAGATTGCCATTGGAAGATAAATTCTAATTACTGTTTAATTTCTTGGTTGAAAATCTTTGGCAAGTACAACATAAAATTGACTCTGAAATTATGTGGTTAATATTAGCAGCACTTAGCTGTTCCTATTGAAGCTGCTAAGGTTTAATTTGCTTGGCTGAAAGCAATACTCTACCACAAATTTTTAAAAACTGCTTAAAGTTTGGAAAGTTTAAAAAGTGGCTATCGACAGAGTTAACTAATCTGTGATAAGCTATGTTCGGTAAAATGGCTCAACACTGGGTCATTGAAAACCGGTACATTCTAAAGAAGGTTTGCTGTTTGAGGGGTTCTAGAGCAAGAAGATAAATGTGTTTTTAGAATTCTGTTATCAAAGCTATGGGTTCATATCCAGCACTGGGACATGATCCTATGACTGGTCAAATCAGCGATGGAAAGTTAGAAATCTCCCTTAAACATGGTTGCATTCTTAGAATTAATTGCCTCTTGCCTAAACTATGTTTTTCAAAAATGTAAATCTCAGAGAGTTATTCTTCAAGTCATATTGCTGGAGTAGACATTTATAATTTTTTTAATTTTTGATGAGATTATTAACACTAATTTGTTCGAGTTTTTTTGTGTTAACTGTCTTAAAAATGGCTACTGGTTATTTAGCGCTTTTGATAGACCAAATTCTGAATCAAGCTATTTTCATGAATCATCTCATTTAATCCTTACAAACCCAGGAGGAAGAAACTATCCTTCATCCAATTTAGCAGATGAGAAAATGAATGCAGAGAGATAAAGTAATTTTTACACTGTCAATCAGTTAGTAAAAGGGCACTTATAGGATTATTCATATGGAAAGAGAGTAAAAAGTGATAACTTGTATAGTTTTCTCCATGCATAAATACTGAGCGCTTCAACTGCAGCTAATGGAGTATTTAATGACATTGTTACAGACAAATCATTCAGATGTATTGATTTAATCTTCCAGTGTTTAAACTGCAATGATAAACTAATAACATTCCCAAACTTTCAGCTTCTTCCAAAGTTATTTTTATTTGTGTTACTAAATAAAAGAAGTAATGTTCAATGCTAATTATTTATCATGATCTATTTTTTTTAATATATGAGGGGCATTATTTTTGGATGAAAACTAAACCCAAATTCAGCATTTATACAATAGTATGAAATCTTACATTTGTAGTTTATAAGAGTTTAATAAACGTATGACATGTGCAATAATCAAGATTTTTATTGCATATGTTTATTAAAGCTCATTTATAGCTAGTTAATAGAGTATGCGTAGACTTTTGCTGAGTTAATAAATCCAACGCAAAGTACCACTTGCACATCATGATGTAGATAGCTTCACCGTAGCTATCCTGAAGCATGGAGTTCTTCATGCTCAATAGTTTGTCCTTGGTGTGAAAAGATAATTTGCTGACCATTTCTGCATAGAAGTCCTCATCAGCAACAGGACTTGAATCTTCAGCTTGAATATTTATCTGAGAGAATGAGAAAGAGAAACAGAGAAAGAGAAATAGATAAAGGAAAACAAAGGTCAATGAATATGACGACAAGCATGGGGGTGTTTTAGTAGGTAGAGAGATTAAAACCTAAAACCATAAGGGTTCTTTCATTTTTTTTTGATCTAAGAGAACTATGATGAGAAATGGAAAGACGTTGAAGATTGAAGATATACAGAAAGAATATCAAGTAGGGGCATTGACCTCAACTAGAAATTTAAGGCAGAAATGCATTGAAAATAAAGGCCACAAAATGCAAATGAAGGAAAACACTTAGTAGGTCACGAACATGGCAAACAAAAAGCTCTTGGAATTTTTCAGAGTTAGAAGGGCTTATTTCATTTGATGTGGATCCCAGTTGAATATCATCCCTCAACGAGTGGGCACAGACCCCTGCCTGAATCTCCTGGGTCACATGGTGCACACTGCAGCCCACTAGGACTGATACCGTTTTTGAACAGCTTAACTGATACAATTTCAATATTTAACCAAAATCTACTTTCCTGTAACCTTTCCACTGCGGGCTTCCTTTGACTGTCTGGACCTTGTGTAGTCCCCACTCGTGTTCTCCCTCTATCCACGCCTCTCCACTTCGCGGACTTCCGTGGGTTTCTTGGTGAATATTCTCATGCATCCTGTTCTTTGATGTACTGATTTTGATCAGTACACTAAAATCAGGTACAAGGCAGACATTTTCTTTGTTGGATTCCAAATGTACAAAGACTCAATCTTGATCACATCCTAATGCTGGCATTTCTAGATAATATTTGCAGTGCTTTCTGTTTCTGTTTCTCTTGCTCTATAAATTTCTCCAAAATCCTAACATGTTGTTTGAAATTTGGTTGTTTCTTCTTATACAAGTTTGCATTGCAAGTTATTTTATAGCCTAGATGTATAGGAATCCTGCTTTTCTCAGAATGTGTAAAAATTAATAACTGTTGATAGTCCTCTGCTATCTTAAGTTTTAGGTTTGGCATAAGGGGTGCTGTTTGAGGCTGAAGCCATCTGATATGGTTTGGCTTTGTGTCCCTATCCAAATCTCATGTCGAATGTAATCCCCCATGTTGGAGGCGGGGCCTGTTGGGAGGTGATTGGATCATGGGGGTGGAATTCCTCTTGCTGTTCTCGTGATGGTGAGTGAGCTCTCATTGGTGAATGAGCTCTCACGAGTTCCGATTGTTTAAAAGTATGTAGGACCTCCTCTGACCCTCTTCCTCCCATGTTGTAAATTTCCTGAGGCCTCCCCAGCCATGCTTCCAGTGCAGCCTGTGGACACATGAGCCAATTAAACCTCTTCTCTTTCCTTTTTTTTTTTTTTTTTGAGACAGTGTTCTGTCATCCAGGCTGGAGTACAGTTGTGCAATCTCGGCTCACTGCAGCCTCTGCCTCCCAGATTCAAGCAGTATCAGGCCTCAGACCCTGAGTAGCTGGGACCACAGGCATGTGCCACCACGCCCATCTAAGGTTTTTGTATTTTTAGTAGACACAGGGTTTCGCCATGTTGCTCTTGAACTCCTGGCCTCAAGTGATCCATTCACCTCAACCTCCCAAAGTGCTGGGATTACAGGCATGAGCCACCATGCCTGGCTGTGGCTCTTTTCTTTACATTAAAAGTAATGGCAAAAACTGCAATTACTTTTGAACCAACATAGAGCAATGCGAGAACAGACTAACAACACTGTCCATACAAATACAGGAAATGTCGGTCTCTAGTTTCTTCATGTTAAAACTTTAGATCACTGTTTTGGCATGAAAGCGAAGTATCACCTTGGCAGAAGACTGTCGGCCCTCCAATAGGCATGCTGACATCCTGACTGTTTTCTGCTCTTTTGCCTCTTATCATTTTATTGGAGAGGGTATAGCCCAGCTAGCTGAATTCAGTGTCATGTTCGATAACTGGCAAGGAAAACTTGTGATTGAAAGTAAGGTTTCTCTACCAGGCAACTTTTTTAACAAATCCAATGGTGCAATCTTTCAATAATTTTTTGCCCTTGCACCCCAAAATGCGATCATTTACCAATCTGAGTACTTGTTCGTTTGCAACTGTATTCCCAGCCCACTGTTGCCAACTGCCCCTACTGTGCCACGGCAGTGAGTTCCGGGTGTCACTTTCATACCTTATCTATGATAGCAAATTCTTCCTTGTTCTCTGTGCAGCAAAAGTCACAGCTGTTGTCACATCTCAATTTGAAAAACCTCCCTGCAATTCTAGGAACAGGTAGTCACCAGTCTAAAAGAATGCTAGACGAAATTGTAGTAGTAGTTTGTGGTTTCCTTCCTTCCTTTTGAAATATTTCTATCTGTATCATCTCTTAACAGTGTCTTAGTTCTATCTATCATGCCAAAGAGTAAAATCAACTTCCTAAGCACCTCCTCCTCTGAATGCTTTTAAGGCTCAGCTCATTTGCTCATGGGACAAATGAAACTTTTGTAAAAGAAGAAATGGAAATCCTGCCAATTGACTGAATTTTGGGAGTAAATGAGCAGGGATTTCCACTTTTTAAAAAACTGCTTCACTTTGTTAAGAATTTACATGATTACTCTTTCTGTGATTCTGTAGAGCCTGTTCATGAAGAATTTGCCTCCTCCACAGTGAAATTGAGGAGATTGGGACTTGATATGCAAAGTCAAGTATATAAACTGATTGATTAGAGAGAAATGAATGATAAATATCAGTTTCATGGAGATGGCAGGCAAATCACAAGGTAGAGCTTGACCACTGATCTTTCTAGTATGGAGAGAGTATATGTTGGTAGCAGTTGTGCAAAGGTACGTTTATGGATAGAAATTTAGGGGGGAAAAGAGGTAGTTCGTCTTCACAGATTCTGAGAACGGGCAGAGGAAAACACAGTGCTGTCTCCCGAAGGCTGCTAGGCCGCTGTCTCACCTTGCACAAGTGCATGACACCTGTCTGGGAAGAGTTCGCTTCCTGATGCCTGGTCCAGGTGGGGTTATCCCACCTCTCCTGACACGTATGCCATAGAAAAAAATCCATTCATTCATTCATCTATTCCATTATTTTTACAGCATATTTTATATGTGCCAACCACCGTGCTAAGCACCAAATATAGAATAGTGAAGGTAAATGAATAAAAGCACAAATATATGTAACTACAAAACTGGAGGGAGTTCAAAGTGCCAATGACAATGATGACGGTGACAGCAGCCAACAGTCACTCCACATCCCTCCACACGAGGCACTGCACTAAATGCCTTTACCTGCATTATCTGAACAAGCCTCATGCCAGACAGGAGAGCAGAGCTCAGTTTGCTTTGTTCTTGTCTGAGACTCCCAGTGGTCACATTGCTGTCTTTACCGCAGAGCCCCTTGCAGAGCCAAAATAAGAGGGGGTGGATACAAAACGTTGACTTTGCACACCTTCACCTTCCTCTAGCAGCCCCTGGGCTGTGACTGTGGCAGCACCTTGATGCTCGTCTCCTCAGATGTGTTGTGTTGGCAGGAAACCAGCTAACTGGAGCAAAGTAAATGAAGCAAACACTGCCTCTTGAAAGGGCCATCGTACAGCTAATGAGAACTAGGTTCAGTTACTGCTGTCTTAATAGCTTGCAGGACCACAGGCCAGTCATTCAGTCTGTCTGTGTATTTCTTCATCTAGCAAGTAGGAAGGAGAAATACTCACATATCCTCACATATGTCAGATCCAAATATGCTCCTCCCTCTTCCTGGTGGACATTCTGTGATGCAGATTCTCCTTCCCCTTCTCACATCGTTTCTCTTTCCTTCAACCTCAGCGCATGTTGTCATTTACAGTCAGGCAATTCTTTCCTATTTCTTCCCACCACCCACTTTGTGCAGAGCCTTTTACTCTGGAACCTGCCCATGAACAGAAAGAGCTGGGTTCCACTGCAGATAAGCCCAGGGTTTCCTCCCTCCCATGCTGTAGTAATCTCAATTGCCTGGCTCCAACTCATACTCTAGCTGTGGAATCGATAATTTCTGGATTTTGTGATCCCCTTGTAAACACCTGCAAAATCAATGAGATTTCCATACAGAGGGTGAGGAGCACTGAAGCAGATGCTACTGATACTTAGTTCTTTTATAGAAACGCAAGGTAAGTACGGGGTGTTTCTGCCACTTTTATGCATAATGAGGCATTTATACAAACAACATCCATACAGCTAGTTGAACTGCCTGGAGCAAAGTAATATTCAACCTTCAAACCTAGTAACTGCATAAACTTGGAACTGATAGAACGCCTTCTGCTCTGGGTTTGAAGTGCCCAATTAAGTACATTCGAGGAGGTTGTTTTATTTTGTTTTGTTTTTAACCCCCTCCCTTTGAAACCGAACTGTGGTCAGTGTTAGAGAACTGATGGTTTCCTTAGTGTGTCATTGTTATAGAACATTCCTGTGACTTTGTATTCTTCAGCGTAATACCTGTGTTTCGTGAAATAATCTGTGAGATTTCAGGCTAAGCATTGCTCTTGCTCTTTTCTATTTTTATTCTAAGTATATTAACTGATTTCCTTTGAGAGACATGCTTGCAAGCTTGGGTGTATCTCAGTTTATCTAATAAACATGTTCCTGGCACAAATTGTATAAATCAAATTTTAACAAATTGAATCATATATTTAAATGCCTGAGGGGCACTCATATTAGGAAATGAATCATATTCTGAATTTTGAGGGGATTTTATACCCAAATATTATTTTCTGATAATCTAGGTTTTCACTTTGTTTGCTTTATTTGGTGACTCTTGTATCAAATCATTAAATTCATTGAGGAATTTTTAAAAGCAAGGAGTTGAGGGAAAGGATTCTGGGGAGATAGTGGAGTGAAAAGCACCAGGAATCTCTCTCCCTGCCTAGACAACAATTGCACTGACATAATCTGTCTTATGAAGCTTTCTTTTGAACTCTAGCATTTATTCTAAGGATTGAAACATTTACAAAAAAGCTTAGAAAGTAAATTGTGGTTAATTTCAGTCACATAAGCTGGTCGCCAGGTAGCAGTGTGTCCAGTCCTATGACAGGGAGCCATCTGCACACAGCGTGTGGTAGCCAGGGTAGGTGAAAAGGAGCCTTTCCTCCAAAACTTGGGGATCTGTGTTCTGATTGTTGCTTCTGAATGTGGTACTGCAAGCACAGAGGGGGAAATATTTCTGCATCCCTCCCTCATTTGTTGCAAGGCCCTCCCTCTCCAGTTGAAGCAATTTCCAGGGAATTTATATGACCAGCAACCCCCTTTTTCTTTTTTTCTCCTTCCTCATCCTTTTTCTCTTTTGCGTTTTTTGGAAACCAGGAATTTAAAAACAACCACATATGCAAAGGCATCTAGAAAGTCACTATGCATGCCCAAGGAAAGGCACAGGCTTAAAGAAGACCTGAGAAGACTCCGACTTTACACCTCAGGCTGGTCACCAACACAGATACAACAGAAAACAATTTCTTTAGAAAAACCTGGGGAAGACAGGAGTCTGATTTCCAGAGTTACTATGTTATTAGATCAATTATTCAGTTTTCAACAAATATCACAAGGCATACAAAGAAACAGAAAAGTATTGTCCATTCAAAGTAAAAAATAAATCAGTGGAAACTGTCCCTAGGAAACAACAGATAGCAGACATTGCTAGAAAAACTTTAAAAACAACTATCTTAAAGATACTCAAGGAACTAAAAGATCATGGGGAGGAAATCATGAAAACAATGTATGAATGAAATGAAGATATCAATAAAAAGATTTTAAAAATCTAAAAAGAAACCAGCTTCAGTACTGGAACTAAAAAGGACAGTAACGGAAAGGATAAATTTACCAGAAGGTTTCAAAAGCAGATTTGAGTGGACAGAAACATCATCCGTGAACTTGAAGATAACACAATAAATTACAGAATCTGAGAAAAAGAAAGAAGATTTTTCTTTTGAAAAAGGGAACAAAAGCTGAGGGACCTGTGGAACATCATAAAGTGGACCAGCATGTTCACTGTGGGACTCTAAGATAAGACAGAGAAAGGGGCAGAGAGGTCATTCAAATAAATGATGGCTGAAAACTTTCCAAATATGGTGAAAGCCATGACTATAAACATCCAAGAATCTCAACAAACTCTATGTAGGATGAACTCAAAGAGACTCACGCTGAGACATATCATAATAAATCTGTCAAAATACAAAGAATCTTGAAAGCAGTGAGAGAAAAAGGACTCATCATGTATACAGAATTCTCCAAAGATTAACAACTGACTTCTCATCCGAAACTATGGAGGCCAGAAGACAATAGGCTAATGTATTTAGCAAGTTGCAGGGGGGATAAATAAGCTGTCAACCAATAATTTAATATCCAGCAAAACTGTATATCAAAAGTAAGGAGAAATTAAGACATTCCCAAATAAGCAAAAGCCAAGGGCATTTGCTACTGTCAGACCCACCCTGCAGAAAACACTAAAAGGAGTCCCACAGGTTGAAATGAAAGTAACTTGAAGCCATATGTAGAAATAAAGGTCTTGGGAAAGGCAAATACATGGGCAATTATAGAAACTAGCATTGTTTTCACTTTGGTTTGTAACTCCACATTTTGTTTTCTACATTATTTAACCTATTAATGCATAAAAATATGAACTCATGTTTTTGGACACACAATGTGTTAGGATGTAATTTTATAGTATCAATAACTGAAGAGGGCTGGGCACAGTCGCTCATGCCTGTAATCCCAAAACTTTGGGAGGCTGAGGCGGGCAGATCACTTGAAGCCAGAAGTTTGACACCAGCCTGCCCAATATGACAAAAGCCTGTCTCTACTAAAAATATAAAAATCAGCTGGGCATGGTGGTGCACTCCTGTAATCTCGGCAACTTGAGTGCCCAAGGCACAAGAATGGCTTGAACCCAGCAGGTGGAGGTTGCAGTGAGTAGAGATTGTGCCACTGCACTCCAGCTTGGGTGACTGACAGAGCCGAGACTCTGTCTCAAAAACAACAACAACAAAACCTGAAGAGGGCAAGGGTGCAGTTGCATAGGAGCATTTGTGTGTGTGTGTGTGTGTGTGTGTGTGTGTGTGTGTGTGTATGTGTTACTGAAGTTAAGTTGGTATCAATTTAAACTGGAGTTGTATAACATTAGGATATTAAATGTAATCTTTAGGATAATCACAAAGAAAATAGCTATAGAATATATACAAAAAGAAATGAGAAGCAAATTAATTCACTGCACAGATGAATACTAAGAATGAAGACTGAATTTCAACATGCGCACACACACACACACACACATATATATATATTATTCAGTCTTAGAATAAAGGAAATCCTATTTGGAGTGTCATGAATGAAACTGGAGGATATTATACTAGTAAAATAAGCCAGAACCAGAAATAAAAATGTTGTATGATCTCACTTACAAGATGAATCTAAAATAGTCAAATTTAAAGAAGCAGAGAATGGAATGGTGGTTGCCAGGGGCTGTGTGGTAGGAGAAATAGGGAGATGTTGGCCAAAAGGTACAAAGTTTCAGTTATAAGATAAATGCATTCTAGAGAGCTGATGTACAGCATGGTGACTACAGTTAATTATACTCTATTGCATACTAGAAATTTCCTGAGAGTAGATCTCAAGTATTCTCATCACCAAAAACAAAACAAAAAAATGGTAATGATGTGAGGTGATGGAGATGTTAATTAGCTTGATTATGATATTATGATAATCACTCCACAAGGTATTCATATATCAAAACATCATGTGTAAACCTTAAGTATATTCAATTTTTATTTTTCAATTATACCTCAACAAAGCTGGAAATAGAAAAGGAAACTTCTTTAAAAATTTGTCTATAATTACCCAGTGACATGGGCAATTTAGGATTGTAATCAGCCATTGCAATTGTTAGGCAACCAAATTTCTTATGTACAAATAGAAACCCGGAATCTCACAAAATCAATTCTAATGAATACCTGCTGCATGGTGGATTCCGGAGACGCATGAATAAAGAAGACGTAGGCTGTGACCTTAGTATAGTGGGCTGGATTCTACAGGTGGGACTGAGGAGAGAGGGATGACTCACTTTATCTGGGGCATCGGGGAAGCCTTTCTGGGGGACTAGTCTGGATCTTGGAAAAAACAAAGAGATACTTTATGCTTTGACTTGCATTAAAATTGTCCAGCGGTAAAGCTTTACATGCTGTGTAGATGCTAAATGTTTCTTACTTAATCAGAAAAGCATCCTAAGAGCAATGGATTCTAAATTGAATTTTACTGAAGTGGATGCATACAAAATGAATGAGGGGAATTAGTCTGTAATTCCCCCATGCCCCAACTCTAACGGATAGTTTGTATGAAAGATTATACATGGGAGAGGAAACTACATGGCTAAACTTGAAGGATGCAAACTGATATGATGAACTTGA
Source organism: Callithrix jacchus (assembly GCF_049354715.1). Taxonomy (NCBI): domain Eukaryota; kingdom Metazoa; phylum Chordata; class Mammalia; order Primates; family Cebidae; genus Callithrix; species Callithrix jacchus. Next base: position 169,660,595 of record NC_133505.1, read on the forward strand.
GTAGAAAATAAAAACAAGCAGGATGAGGCTGCAGTTGCATAGTGAAGTCACCATGCATCTACTGTCACTTGCTCAAATCCACCCAGGTCCAGAGAGCAGGCCGGGGCCCCTTCCGTCCACTCTACATCCCATGCTACTCTTGGGCCCACACTCCAGAGAGACCATGAGATTGAAAATAAGAATGCTGCATTCCTCTGTCAGTTTCAGCTCCTCACCTGCCTCTGAAGTTTAGTAATTACATCACAGCCCCCCAGTGCAACCACGCCCCAACAGAAGTGAGCCACTTCAGCTGCTGCATCTATTCCAATGCTGGAAGAAAAGCTATTTATGCCTGTGGGCATTTGGGACCTATAGGACCTCATCCCTTCTTACTCTCCCAACCTGAGATACAGTTGTACTTCTAGAGGACAGGAAAACTTCATGATGGATATATTGGCCCATTCTTGCACTGCTATAAGGAATTGCCTGCAACTGTATAATTTATAAAGAAAAGGGGTTTAATTAGCTCACAGTTCTGCAGGCTGTACAGGAAGCATAGCAGCTTCTGCTTCTGGGCTTCTGCCTCAGGAAACTTAGTATCATGGCAAGAGGCAAAGGAGAAGCAGGCATGTCATACATGGCTGGAGCAGGAGCAAGATTGGGGGGCAGATACTACACACTTTGAAATGACCAGATCTCAGAAGAGCTCACACACTATCTCGAGGACTGTACTGAGGGGGAAATCTTCCCCCACGATCCAGTCACCTCTCACCAGGCCCACCTCCAACACCGGGGACTACAATTCAATGTGAGATTTTGGCAGAGAAACAGATCCAAACCGTATCAGCTGGAGACAACATGACTGGGTGGAAGTTAGTCTTTTATGTATTTGGAGTGATTGAGTCAGAACAAGTGTGTGTAGAGCGCTCTTGGTTGCAGAGACCAGCGAGAGCAGCCCAGGTATGACAGAATGAAGAAGGCATGGCTTAGCAAAGGTCTTTTGAAAGAAACAAGTGAGTGTAGATGTTTGCCCATGGCACTGTTTCTAAGGGTTAGGTCAGGGACTCAAGAGCTATTCTCAAGGGTTTGCACCGGGATAATGGAGAGGAGGAAAAAGCCTGAGTGATGGCACTTGGAAAATGAGCAAGACTGAAGAGTTCATTAAGTATAGGCTACAGAGAAGAAGATGATTCAAAAATGGCTGAGAAGCTTGGGTGTTAGGATGGTGATGCCATTTTCAACACTGGAGAACACAGGAGACGCAGGTGGTGCATTGGGTTCTGGACAGGGTGAGTCTGAGGTGCTGCAGGGATCCCCAGGCAAGCACTTGCAGAAGGAAATTAGAAGAGTAGGCTCTCCAGGCCTGCCCGGCCAGCATCATTTCTCCACGCCCTGTCACCCTTGGAGGAAGAGTTTCATACAAAAGCTGGGTGTGCATGCCTAGGTAGAGCCAGGAAAGTGAGGAGAGGGAAATCAGAACTTGGATAAAAGGAAGATGAGTTCAGGGAACATTCATCCCACACTGTCTGGAGTTACCCTTTGGGTCCCTGTAAACCATCTCAAAAATAGCATCACAGTGGAACTCCCAATCACGCTTATGAATGTGGAACACTTCTTGGCGCCAGCAACAAGTACACAGAATTACTGAGTGGCACCTGTGCTGTGGCTTCAACTCACTGCTCAAGGGCAGGGGCCACCTAGGGACTAAGGCTGCCTGGCTCCAGCCTCTGGGGGTGGTTTCCTACCCCAGCACTAAGAGGGCTGGTGGTGAGGGCTCCCAGGAAATCAGAAAGGTAGTAATGGAGTGGAGGTTTGGAGACTGGAAAAGAAAGTTTCTAATGAAAAAGGGAGGCAAGGTCACCACATGGAGTCATAAATTAGGTAATCAAACTTTGACGTTGTTCAGATGGGTAGAGGAAAGCAGGATTGTGGACGTGACAATGTGTTGATGTTCTTGCTTGTCATCTTACTCACCTAACGTACAGGCAGCAAACTGACAACATGGATAAAGTTAAAATTAGGTTTCGGAGAACTAAGCCCTTAAGAGTGATGAAGGCTGACTTAAGCATCCCGTCTTAACTGGGACATAGAAAACCTCGAGTCTGCTATTGACTCTGTCAGTAATTCATTATGTGGCATTGTGTATATAGTCCTGTGCTTTAGGGGAAAAACAGAGGTGAAAACAGGAATTAGTTACTCAGAGCACATTGACTGCCAAGGTATTTATACACTGCACAAGGGAGAGGAAAACAATACTTGCCACCTACCTACCCATTAGGGGTGACGTCTGCAGAGAGGCATTAGATTCTGGAATGAACGGGTATATGAATGGCAGTGTCTCACCTGCTTCTGATCTGTCTTATCTCTACATAAATTCACCTCCCGAGTGACAGTGGCAATGGTGCCACTTGTCCTTTGAGTCACTGATTTCACATCTCCCCACCCAAGGTAGGCGGGGAGGGAAGGCTTGAGAGAAGTAAGCACCCATTCTTTATGGTGTGATAGAACATTACTAATTAACACATAAAAAATTTTAAGCAAGGTTACTGCATGACCAGTGTATTTTATTTATGGATCCCCATTTCTGAGTCCTTCAAAGAAAAATTGTTATTCACGTTAGGCTCATCCTACGTTACCTATGTCACTTGCTAACTTAGTAAAGAAGAACTAGTTTTAAAAATTCAGAGAGCGTCATATTTAGTTTCCATACATCTTGTCACTTACTATGTATGTTTGTAAACAAATATGTTCCATTTTTTAGGAGACATCTGGTTTCTAACTGGTCTGACTTAATAAGGTAACAGAAGTTCCATCTTCAATCTGCCTGGAAGGGTTGCATTCTCTTAGTGATTTAATGCTTCAAATAGTGTTTCATTCAAGAGCAGAGTGTGATTCTGTATTTCTCTCCTTTCACCTCCTCTTTCCTTCTCAGACATGTGGGAAAGTGACCCTTGTGAAGAGACTCAGAAAAACTCTAAAAACAGAACAGATAAAGCTTTAGGATATTTTCAATGACCCACTCCTATTCTTTCCTTTACTTGGAAAAGAGTCCAGGTCTAGGTCACCTTCTAAGAGAGCTCAGTCAGAGTGGACTCTCAGCTTAACCAACGCCTTCGAGGGACTCTTTCAGGCATGGGCAAGAAAACACATCCACAACAGTCCCACTGTGTGCAGACCCCAGGGCCACCTGCCGTGCTCTCAGAGATGCTCATTGTTGTCATTTAACAGGGAGGGCCAGAGGCCGCAGAGGGGACAACCGCAGATTCCAGCTCTACAGCCAGACTCCTGGGGCCCAATGCAGGTAGCACCTCTTCACAGCCATGAGATATACGAGCAAGCTGCCTAGCTCATCTGCACCACCATGTTCTCCCCTGTGAAACTGGATATTAATAGTGTTTACCTCATAGGTTTGTTTCAACGCTTGAGTCAAGATTAGCAAACCATTCAGGATACTTCCTGGCACTCAATGAGTGCTACATAAATGGTAAAGAAATTGGCTTTTCCTGGGGTGATGATCAAGCGATTGGTGCCCAGCAGCTCTAACTGGACTGTCTTTGGAAGGGAGAGAAGAAGCCCCAGCAGGGATTGTTCAGAGCAGCTCCACGTCAGGAAGCAGTTGCTCGGCTACTGCACCCGTCTGGGGATGATGGAGAGTGCACATGTTACGTATTTTGCAAACTTTATAAATCTGACCAGATATACACAGGAGACTGTAACCTGTGCTTTTTGTTTGCGAATCTTGGATAGAGACAAGTTGTTAAAGATGGTTAGGACAATTTAATATTCCACGAAAACCACTTCTTGTAACATCTTACTAGCGAGAATAGGAGGGTCAAGGCAGGAAAACTGCTGAGAAAACAATTTCCCTGAAAAGTTTCTCTCTCAATTTCAACATCACTTTGTGTATTTTTGTTGTTATTTGTTTGTTTGTTTTAAAGCTTTAAATGTTAGGATTACACTTTGGGTCTTACAGCTCAAATCAAATATCTGGCTCCATTCATTTTCTATTTCCACATTTGAAGGACCAAATGTTCATCACTTCTGGTGTCAGTTCAGCCTCTGGCCTCCTTTCTAAGACACATTTTGTGTGGAGTATTAGTTTTCCCATTCATAGCATGAGAAAAATAATACATTTCTTTTCTATAATAGAAGTGTGATTTGAAGTTGCTTCCAGAGTAGATAGAGATTTAGGGGGAAAGGCTGTGTTTTGTGTGGCTCTATGATGAATTATGTGAAATAAGATAAGAGGGAAAGCTAGAGTGGGTCACTTGAATACTGACCTACTATTCAACTATTCTTGAAAAGAAGTTCTGCTCTGCTGTAACTCCCGCTGGCCTTCCAGAAGCATCAGCTGTGTCACAGCACACGTCTTAAAGGAGCTCCCTTGTTTCCTGTGCACATCTGTCCCTGTGAATAAACCAAGCAGGCAGCATGCTCATGGTCATGTGCTCTTAGCTACTCTGTCCTCAGTGTATGAAACTCTCCCCTTTACTGGTGCTGTTGGGGTAAGGCATTTTAGCTGCCAAAGGATCCTATTAGAGTTTGAGGGCCGTGAGACCAGATATCCATGCTGCACAGAGGGGCAGCCTGGACCATAGGACATGAGATGAGTTAATCCAGTCAGCTAGGAGGGCACTGCAGAGATACAGATACTCACTTAGTCGACATGTAAGTGGCTACTTTGTGCAAGGCAGAATTCTGCATCTACTTTCTCCTCGTCAGCAAAAGTAGTTCTACTCTTTTGTTTTTGTTTAAAAAAAATATATTGTGTATTTCTGTGTAATACTCCTTTTAGCCAAAGAATTCTGCAACTGAAGAGTTCAAGTCAGTTCCGTGGCATCCCTGGATGAGTTCCGGTCATGAAGGAGCTCAGATGATCCTTGTCAGCTGGGGAAATGAGCTCAACCCAGATCCTCCCATGCCTGGCCTCATTCCTTTTTCAAGGGAACAATGCCACACCTCACTAGACCCTAGGTACACATTCTTTGCCAGGAAGCATCTGACCATGAGACTTTAAGAGCAGAAATGTTGCTTTAAGTAAAAATTGGGAGCTGTTCTAAATTCAAGAGATATTAAGTATTGTCTTCCATTTTCTATGGCAAAGTCATAACATAAAAACATCATCACTACACATTTAAGAAATAGCTACAGTTAATTCAGTAGATTCTTTTGTAGTGAATGAATGCCTGAAATGTGGGTTGAAGGTCACATATTTAACCTCATCAAACCTCAGTTTATTCATCAAAAAATAGAATTGATAATTATTCTGGTTGTGAACAAATATGATAAAGGACTTTATAAACCATAAAACATCATACACCGTTATTCTTCTCTTTCCTTTCCATTCCTTAAGCAGGACTGTGCTTAATTGCCTTCTATTTTAGTGCTACGGAGTACACTTACTTTCAGCTAAATATTACAATTCCTTTTGCTTACAAATTAGCCTGTGTCATTCTATTTGAGGAATTATCTGTCTCCTTCAGGGCTTCTGTGAAGCACAGAGTCATGAGCTCACTCTCTTTGGCTCATCTTGTAGGTTTGAGATCACTCTTACAATTGTCACTTCCAGCCAATCCAGGACTGCTGCGGCCTCTCTGCTCTGAAATATACCTAGTACGTGAATTTCACATCACTTCCCAGTCATAAAAGGGACCCATCAGGAACTCGTTTTCCTAAGTTTGTTTATTTTACATTTACAGAGCATCCATTTCATCCTTCACAGTGATCTTTTTCCTCTTTTCTCTTGCTGCTAATTTATACACATAGAGGAGTTTTTCAAAGGAAAAGAAGATGCTTCATTAATGGTCGTTTTCTGCTGATGGTGATTTTCATACTATTGGATACCTATTGTCGGTATTAAAATTTGTCTGTAGTTCCCCTGAAAAGAGTAGAAAAATTTCTAGTATAAATACATTCATAAGGCTTAGATAATATCTTGAGAAAGAGTAGGCAAATTTACAAGTTCTTTGACCTGATGGATTTCTAACTTCTCATGTGTTTGCCCATCTTCATTCTACTTTGCCACATTTACACACTCACACACACACATACATACACACACTTCCTTTTCTATTTGCTCAGCATAACTGAGGTGTAATTGTGTGGCTCCGAATCCCATATTGAAATGTGATCCCCAGTGTTAGAGGTGGAGCCTACTGGGAGGTGTTTGGGTGGCACTGGCAGATCCCTCAGGAATGCCTTGGTGCCCCGCCCATGGTAATGGGTGAGTTCTCACTCTACTGTTCCCACAAGAGTGCTTTGTTTAAAAGAGCATGGCACCTCCCCTTTGCTCTCTCACTTCATCCCCTTCCCCTGAACACGTGGTGTTATCTGGAGGTGGCCATGACAGCTGGCACATGTGGTGGCAAGGAGAAGAGGGCGGGAACTGCCATGGCATGTGTGTCCGTGTGTATGTATATACATATGACAACACTTATGTATATCCCAGTAACAGCAAAGCAAAAAGACTGGACGAACAGCCCCCTAACTGTGAAGATTATCTTTGAGGATCTGGGGATTGTCGGGATAAGAGATTTTTATTTCAAACAAAGTGTGCCAAATGATGCTTTCATTTATAAGATACCAAATACAAGGGCATTCAATTTCACTCAGTAGCATGTGCAAAATATTGTCTCATTAACCCCTGAATCAGGCCTTTTGCCTTTTGCTACAATGGCTGATCTTGAGACTGAACACTAGAACCACCCAGGAAACACCTGTTAAATACATTTCATCCTCAAGATGAGCCCTCCCACTTCTGTTCATTTTCCAGAACTAATTTCTGTGGCATTTTATTTTTACACAACATTGAGACCAAGGTTGCCTTTGGTATTTATGAGGGCAATTACAAAAGGAACGGAGCAAATGCAGTTGAGACAGGTCACAATAATTCTCCCTGTCTCTCTGACACCCAGTGTTTCAAGTTCACCTTCCTTTTACACATACTCAATTAAATGAACATACAGGGTGCAAAGAAAGCAATGGCGAAAGAATATAAAGGGCACTGCAGAGGTGAAGATAAAATGACTTCATATAAACCATTCCTATTAAGAGTGAATATATTTAGATATTTAAAAATAAAAACCCAGAATAATTATGAAAGCAAAATGGCGCAGACCAAGACAGAAAGGAAAAGAAAATGAAGGGCTGTAAGTCCACAAGGCCCGTGGTGTTCACGTTTCTTCTTGCTTTGCTCTGAGCTGCTGGCAGGTGTTGGCCCGAGGGGGAGTCTGTGCAGGCACCCTGGTAGCTCCGCTGGCCACGTTCTGCACCATAGGTCAGAGGCCACTAGAGGGAGGGTGGACACACAGGTCAAGTGCTCTTGTGCCCCTCCTGACCTCTCACCCCAACTCTTCAAGTAGCTAGGGACTGACTACATAGCATCAACCCTGAGGAGTTGTCAGACTTTAGCCCTAGTAGTGCCTTTAATGTTTTTTTATGAGACTACGTAACTAATGCCAACAGGCTCAATGAAGTGGCAAGTGCCATTTCTAACATTTAGCAAAAGCAGCGTAATCTCCAGAGCTCCGCCCGGCTCCGACTCTTTCTCCCGGAGGGTACAGGAAGAAAAACAGAAACTTTTCTCGAAGGCATCACATTTCAGACAAGTATTTTTTCAATTATGATATTTTGTCAAATTGTGAAGTTTAAAGGACGGTTGCCTTGGCCTATTCCTGCTTAAGCCTTTCCATGGCACCTATGGAAAACAGCCTGTGCTGTTAATGGGTATTTTGTCAGTTAATATTTCCACACAGAGAGCAAGCTGCAGCTTCCTTCCCCTGAGACTCGGAGCCCCCTGAAGGAAGGGCTTGTCTGTTTCATCCACTGCTTGTCTCTTGTTCCACCTGCACAGGTGGGTCCTTCACATTCGCTCTTGTTAATAATCTTCACATTGCCTTATAACTCTATATCCTCAGTTGGATTAATTTTTATTAGATTCCTCTTCCTGGGCTATAGAGTTAGGTCAGTCATGACACTGAAGTTGCAAAAGGCTTGACCACACATCCAAGGTGTACGTGCTCTCTGTCATGTAGGAAGAAGTATTTGTCTTTAGCATTGATGGAAATGGTTCATGTTAAAGTCTTGTCATCTGAGTTTCAGCATGTCATCAGGACTAATGTGCCATGACTCCCGCATACACTTGTACCTCCGAGTGCACAGTTTAGCCTGATTAAAGCCTGCCAATTATTTATAAGTTAACAGATTCTGTGGAAATACTATATCTTTTGCTTGGCAGAAATATGTCTCTGTGTGTGTGTGTGTGTGTGTGTGTGTATTTATTTTGTTTTTTTTTAGATGGAGTTTCACTCTGGTTGCCCAGGCTGGAGTGTAGAGGCATGATATCAGCTCACTGCAACCTCTACCTCCTGGGTTAAAACAATTTTCTTGTCTCAGCCTCCCAAGTAACTGGGATTACAGGCACCTACCACCACACCTGGCTCATTTTTGTACTTTGGTAGAGATGGGTTTCACCATGTTAGCCAGGCTAGTCTCAAAGTCCTGACCTCAGGCAATCTGCCCACCTAGGCCTCACCTAGGATTACAGACATGTAAATGTGCTGGGATTACAGACATGAGCCACCATCCCTGGTGAAATATATATATTTTAAGATGCCTCACGTGTTTTTGTAATCCGTCTCTTAACATGAACTTTAGAATATATGCTATGTATTTTTTTAAGTATTTCTTTGTTCCATAATTGTGGTTTATTATTTGTCAAACAGCTTCAAAATTTCTGATTTCCAGAAGATTTTTAAATTTAAAGTGTCATTGTTTTAAAATACCAAAATTGGTGAGATCATTGAAGAAGATGGTTCTCTATACTCAGGAAAGCTGCTTAAAACTGGATGAAATTGAGGAATAGAGAAAAAGCTTAATTCTCAGAATATTAATCTAGTCTTTCTTTGGAACAAGAAGCAAGGCTGAGAAACTGCCCTCAGTTGTAAATGGAAAATGAGTTTAAACATCCTTCTAAAGAATCATAATTTAGTTCTAGTCAGAAGTAGCTGAGCAGGAGAAAACCTGATTACTTAAAGGCAGTAAGTATATTAGGAAACAGAATACAAATACCTTCGACGAGGGCGGCTGCTGCACTCAGGCTGTGGAAGGTCTGGGATGCTGATGGAAACTGATAGACTCCATTATAGATGTCTATCATGTAGAAAATGAATTTAGGATGCCTTCGTCATTTCTCTTGTCTGTAGGCTGAGCTTTTTTAAAAAATTGAGCTATACTCTTGCAAGTTATATAACTTCATTTACTGCTGAAATGGAACCGAAAGTGGTTAGTGCAGTGATATTCAGCCTCGGAGGCTTTGAAACACTGGCAGATTGTTCACGTAGAATTGTGTCTGATTTGCCTGATGCATGCCATTAGGATGATCATGGACAAGATCTCAGACTGTCGTTTCGCCAAAACTGTGTACATATTACGCATAGAACAACTCACCCAAAATTGATAGCTAATGGGAAAGTTTCCAACTAAATAAAGATTTGGATCCATTTACCTCTCAGGAAGCTATTTTTGGTCCATATCGTCAGGTCTCCAGAAGTAACTGCTCCTTAAATATATTCTAAAGAATGTATAATGAAAACGCCCAGTGGAAAAATTTCATTTGATAGATATCTCATCCATGTGTTTTTGTTTGTTTTTTGGTAGAAACCTAGATGGTATGTGTTAAACGTTAAGTATAAGAGAATTCCCAATATTTTAAAAATAATTCAAAATATTGAGGAAAACACCTAAAATCCACAGATGGTTGTGGTAGCTCAGCCTCTAACAGTTTCTTAAAATGTGTCCGTGTACCAGCTGGGCTAGAACCACTGTTCTCATTTACAGATGGGGCCTCCTAGACCCCAGGATTCTCATTCCTGGAGGGGGCAAGGGTGCGGGGAGTGGAGGAAGGAGTCTGAAATTTGCACTTAAACAATTCTCCAAGCCATTTGCACATACACTCAAATTCAAGAACCGCTGCTTTGAGATGATAAGCTTGGAGCCACTCAATCAGTTTGGAGCCAGATTTAGTCCATTCAAAGGACACTGTCAGTTTTTATGCCTCCCGGTCTCTTGTGACTCCATCCAAGAGACGGCACTTACAGTACCTGAGTACCTGCCACTGAGCAAAAAGATGGCGAGGTGAGAGATGAAGGAATGAGACTATAGCCCTCACCAGCAGGGCACAGACACCCCAGTCTCACATTTCATCAAGAGTAATTCTATCTCTTGCATGTCATCCACTCTAGACAGCACCTAGATTTCAATGTTGAGCGCGTTCCTTGTTTTCTTATGATTAGAGGTGACACCGTGCTCTGTGTCCAGTGACCGCCCAGGTCTTTGAGATATGCAAACACTGTCTCGATCAGCAGCCCCCATCTTCCTCCCAGTCACAGGGCAGCATGGCAGTGGTTAGGAGCACGACTCCACCTCTTTCTGACTGTACGTCCTTGGCCAAGGTATCCAACCTCACTGTGCCTCAGTTTCCTTATCCACATGATAAGGGTAACAGTAGGTTTACCTGTGAGGATTAAATGGGTTTATATTTGCAGAATGCCTAAAACAGTGCTTGGCAGATTAAAAGAGCTTGTTTGGAAAAATAACAAGACTAGAAGGGGTGGGTCCTTCCAGAAAATGAAGGAACCAAAGAGAAAGATGGAGGGATTCACACCAATCTGGCAAAGGACATGCCTTCCAAAGAAAAGTACACCTCATGTGTCTCTTACTGCTCCTGGGGACACAGTGAGACAAAAAAAAGTCAAAGGAGAAATGGCAAAGGCAAAATAAGCAATGTGTTAGGTAAGGAATGAGGGAACAGAGAAGACAGAGCTGCATAGTCACTTCCACAAACACAAGCTGCTCAGCCCTGTGTGTGTCTTGACTGTGTTTCCAGCTGGAATGAAAGGTGGTTGCATCGGCACCTTTGGGCGTGGGGGAGCTAAGCAATGTTAACAAACTGCGCTGGACATCACGCCCAGTCTCCCTGTGTCTGTCCGGAGAACCCTCCTTTCTCCTGGTCTTCTAGGCCCAACATCTGGCGATTTCACTTATTTTTCCTCCTCCTGTGGCCTCAAGTCAGGAAGTAATTTTTGCCCATTTTACCCTCCCTATGTCTTTATTCTTTCCTACTTTCTTTCCTGATACCCTGTTTTGAATGCTTGTCACCTTTAACCTCAAGTACTTGAACAAGCTCCTAGCCAGTCTTCAGAAGCATCTGACCGCACCACCTCCGCCACTTTTCTGTGCAAAACCCTTCGATGACCTGCCACAATATTGTCAAAACTTCATTAAGTAGTTTCCAAGATTTTCCCACTCTGGTCACAACGTGCCTTTTTAGCATCATCTCCCACTACTGAGCCCCTCCCCTCACGCCTAATCCTCCTCCCACAGGCCCTGCTTTACCTGGGCTCAGCAAGCACATCATGGGCTCATCAAGCACCTGTGCACTTAGCAGGTCCTGTGCCTGGAGTTCTGTCTGATCTGGCCCAGGAGCAGTTAGGGAAACTTCACTGAGCCAGAAACACTGCAGGTGGGCATACTGAGTTGAAAAGTCTCCCCCCAAGATCCATGTCCTTCCCAGAACCTCAGAATGTGACCTTCTTTGGAAATAGGATTGTGCAAATATAATTAGTTAAGATAAGGTCATCCTGGAATCAAGTGGATCCTAAATCCAGTATAATTAGCACCCTCATAAGAAGAGAAGGCACAGCCACACACAAAGGGAGGATGACATGAAGACAGTCACACACAGGGAAGAATGCCCCGTGAAGATGTACACACAGACGGGCCCACATAGCTTCAAGCCAAGAAGTGCTGAGGATTTCTGGCAACTACCAGAATTTGCAGCAATGCATAAAGCAGATTCTTCTCTTAAAGCCATTAGATAGGGTGGCTCTGTTGAGCCCTTGATTTTAGACTATGAGACACTTGTTTTAAGTCACCAAGTTTGTGGTTTTTACAATAGCCATAAGAAACTAACACTGGGACCGTTGAATGTTAAGAGCCCTCGGCTGTGAGATGGAGCCATCGTGCCTCTCTCGCCACCTAAGAGCGTTGCAGGGATCAAACAGGCTAAGACTTGAACGTGTAATTAGATGTGCAAAATTCTACACAAGGGTCGTGTAAACTTTGACTTATTTTTTGAAAACCCTCTCATTCCCTTCATAACCCCTACCACAATACTTTACCCATAAACTGTGTTCAACAGGCACGTGTTGAATCTTCTCATTTGTTCATTCAACATGTCTCATTCGTTTTATTTTGAAAGACCCAAAACTTAGTCATAAATAACATGGCTCATCTTCAAACTACTGTGTAGCCATTTGTGTGCAGCTCTGACTGCATGTGGTGCTGTTTCAGAAAGATGGGCTGTGTTTTGTCCAGCTGAACGTAAGTAATACATTATAATATTAGCTTAGTATATACTAATTTTTAATATGTGGATGGAGTTAAAATATCTGTGGATCTGAAAATAAGATTTATTTAAGGCGAAAAAAGTAATTTGTTTTCACAAGTTTGGCTGGTTTTATTTATGCCACTTTACTAGAAATCTAACAAATGTATATTTTATTTAACATGACTTTTTAATAGCATTCCTTTGAATTTGCTCATCAGAAAATTTAATCAGTCACCTTTTTAGGGAACAGAACAACCTTTCTAGTCCTAGAACCTTAAAATGATCTCTTGCAAGGAAGTAAAGAAGAATCCGAATCTGAGTGCCAGGAATCATTATTGATAAGGTGAAAGAGAACAAGTTTCCCTTTTGATTGCCAACTTCTACTTGAAATACGACACCCAGAATGTGATTCTTTCTATGTCCATTTTCTCTAAGAATCTTTGAGCAGTTTGCGTGTGCCCTGTGGCTGACGCAGCCTGGTCATAGCCCCGTGAAGCTGACGGCAGTCCTGCTTAGAGCAGAAACACAGGACCATGACAGTTACAAGCACGGGACCAACAGAGCCAGGAAAAGACCCTGAACATAACCCACTTCAGCACCTCCTCAGCAGGAGCAACACCCAACTGATGAATTAATTCTGAGCTCTTAATGATATTTATTAAATCCAGAAGAAAAATGCCGAAATAATTTTTACTTGTATTTAATAGCAATTTAGATTCCTGCAAGTGGGGAGAAAAGCTTCATTTCACTTCCAAGTGGACTTCAAATAACATCAATTGATTAAATGTGCACTAGAAAAATATAATTTTAAAAGGTGTTCCCAAGAATTAGTGAAAGAGAAAAGGCATGGAAATGAGGGAGAGTAATTTCTAGGTAATTTTTCTCGGCTGCTTGTGCTCATATGACATTTATGATGAATGTATGAGTTAGGTTAAGCTAGACTGTGCCAAAGTAACAGAATATACCATCAAAGTTCAGTGGCTTAAGAATCAGTAAGTTGATTTCTTTTTCAGGTTAATAGGCCAGTATTGGTCAGGTCCAGATGATTTGGGGGGAAGAAGAGTTTGCTCCATGCAGTTGTAGGGACCTAAGCTGACAGTAGCTTTATCATATTCAGCATGTAGCTTTGTGATCCTAGTCACAAAGTTGATGTTGTGGAGGATGTTTTAATAGGCCAAGTCTGGGAGGAGCATGTATCACTTAAACTTCTTCCATTGGCTGGAACTCAGTCACATAACCACACCTCACCGCACAGGAATGTGGGAAATGTAGTTCATCTAACACTCAAGAATAAGTGGAGCTGAATTTTAATCAATACCTATGAGTCTCTGCAACAAGTAGAGAAATGTGTGCCTGATGTTTATCATGGAAGAGAAGAATAATTAACTGACTTTTTGTGTATAATCCCCAAGCAAAAGAAGTCTTGATTCATGCTCCTTTGTTCCTTAAACAGAAGTAGATCATTCAAGGGGAATATGTTATTAGAACACCCCTAGAGAGAAGCCTATTATCTAGCTTCATTCATTTTCCAGCTTCATTCTGTTGGCAGGAGACATATTTCTCTTTCTGCCTGTCCACCAAGTCTATGCCATAAGCAAAGACATGCTGTACATCTTGCCTATCAAGCAGGGCTGTGCCATGAAGCTGTTGGGCGCAATACAAAACGGAAATGTGGACGCCTTGCTGCAAAAGCAGGAAAGCAGTGTTACTAACTAAAATACAAAGCTCTTTTCTTTCTTCCCTGGTCTCTCAATTTGTCATAGTGTTTTTTACTTGCTATTTAGTTGCATTCTATGTAAAGAAAAGTTAAACATGTAAATGTTGACATGAATTTTACCATTCATCTTAATATTGTGCAATTACAATTTTTAATGCTGTCTTAAATTACAGCATTTAAGACACAGTCTAATTCAAATGTGAAATCACTGAAACTAACTACACAATTTGAATTTTGTAACTTATATATGTGCATATGCACTTTGTTCTTGCAAGAACAGTGGGTGTGTTGCACAAAACCAATCCACTCATTTTTTTCCTGCTTCAGTGGCTGGCCCCAACAAGAAAAGCACAGGACTGAGGGAGGCTCTGGTAGCATTCATCGCTCACTGTTTTTTAGAATGCCATTGCCTTCTTTCTGCATTCCAAGTGAGTTCTGGCTCAAACAGAAAGTCAGGCATTTCAGGGCTGTAAGGCCCCTGCTTACTCTGTAGGAGATGTCACACGTTTATTGACCCCTACACACTGTGGGCTCACCAAAATTCTGTCTCCAATGGGCACTGAGGATGTTTAAGCCATGCATAGAGTCCTTCTAAGTGCAGGGCCTCACAAAACTTCATGTTTTGTGCTATACTAAAGCTCTACACTAACAGACATCTTTAGAGGGAGGATACCGCAGACCGGCACTAATGTCTAAAGCAGCAAGAATTGTAAGACATGCCATCAATTTTGTAGCAGCTTTTAAGGGGAAAACGTACTCTATTAATGCACATCTTAATTGGAATATGCATCCTAATTTCAGAAAACCTAAAATAAGAGGGGGAAAATCTTCAACTCCTGGAACTGCAGCACATAACATTGCTTTCCCTAGCACCTTCCTGACTGCTACTACTGATGGACTAATGTGTTTTTAAACAGTTCAAACATCCAGAAAAACATAGAGACTGATAGATGAATACCCGTGGACCCACCATCAACTTTATCCAATCTCAACAGTTTTTCCACATTTGCTTCCCAAGATTGTCAGGGGGAAAAACATTTCAAATAACACCAGTTCCACCTGTGGGCCCTCCTCTAATTACTTTACATCTCCTCCCTCCTCCGAGGTAATGAGTTCCCTGAAATCGTTCTTTATCATTCACATGCATACCTTCTTACTCTCAGTACATATATCTGTAACCACATACAATACATTTTCACGTTGTTAATTTTATATAGAACAGTATGATACGGTGGCTCATGCCTGTAATCCCAGCAGTTTGGGAGGCCAAGGCGGGTGGATCACGAGGTCAAGAGATTGAGATCATCCTGGTCAACATGGTGAAACCCTGTCTCTACTAAAAATACAAAAATTAGCTGGGCATGGTGGAGTGTGCCTGTAATCCCAGTTACTCAGGAGGCTGAGGCAGGAGAATTGCCTGAACCCAGGAGGCGGAGGTTGCGGTGAGCCGAGATCGCGCCATTGCACTCCAGCCTGGGTAACAAGAGAGAAACTCTGTCTCAAAAAAAAAAAAAAAAAAAAAGAACAGTATTATCATAATGTACTTATCATTCTTCAACATGCTTTCTTGTGCATCTTTATTACTTTGAGATCTGCATTTCTACATGTGATTCTAGTTGTCATTTTATTAACTAAAGAGTGTAAATTGTGTAAATACCCCAACTTATTCATTTCTCTGATTGTCATTTTAAATGTTTCTCATTTTTCTTTTTTATAAACAATGATTCAGGAAATCTTCTTCCACGTTTCTCTTAGTATAAACAAGCTGGAGTTCTTTTAAGGTAAATACCTAGAAGTGGAAACGCTGGATTGAAAGTTATGTTCATCACATCTTCAACTTTTCCACCTGTGGCCAATGGCTCTCCCATCTACAAGCCCAGAGGTAGTAGGTGAGAGATGCATCCCTCCACAAGCTGCTGACGCTTGTAAAAGCCCAACGTTTGAATTCTTGCTAAACAAATGAGTACAAGATATATCTTTAAATTTGCATTTTTCCCCGTGACTAGTGAAGTTAAGCAACTTTTCTTACATTAATCGAGTTTCTTTTCTAAAAATTGCCTATTTCAATACTTTGCTTGTTTTTTTCTGGGTTACTTACCTACTTTTTATCAGTTTCCGGTATTTGTTCATTATGAATACTACTGTTTGGTTGTGTTTCCAGACTTTGGTTTTTAATGCCTATTTATTGAGTCGTCTGCAAAAATAAGATTAGAAGTTTAATGTCATTAGATTCATCAAAATCCTCCCTTTGTGGTTTTGGGCTTTTGTACTCTGATTAAGACATGCCCTGGCATGTCCCAGTATCTGCTACGGACAGCACCATTCTTCACTCCCTGCTCTGCCTCTCTCTGATGTGAAGTTTCCCTCTGTGCATGTGTTTTCTGCTTCTCTTGTTTCACCCACTATGAGTATACAGTCCCTCCATCTCCTTCAAAATCATCTAGCCTGTTCTTAAACCTTTGTGTTTCTATTTAAATTTGAGGATCAGCTTGTCAAGATCCATTTTTAAAATCCTGCTGGAATTATTTTTTGGAACTGCCTGGAATTACATATTAGTTTATGGGAACTTGCCATGTTTATTTAAGAGAGTGAATTTTCCCTTCAGAAACAAAGTGCATATCTCCATTAATTTAAAATTTGTTTATATTTCGTTCATGTTTTTAAATTTTTTCCATAAAGATTTGCACAGCTTTCGTTAGTTTCAGGGTTCGTTTTTTTAAAAAATACTTTGCTGTTTACTCCAATCCTTAGATTTTCTCTATAACATCATCTCTTAAATTTATTCACAGTTATAACCGAAACTGTTGTACTACACCTTGATTTTTTGCCAATTTAGGGATTACTGAATGAACTAATGCAGAATCCATTTTATGCCAATCTATACACTTGGCTTTGAATAATTTATTCAACTAAATACTCTCTAAAGAGAATCATACACGATGAATAAAAATAAATTGAATAGATTGGAAATGTTCCTGTTTTGTTTTCATTTTGAATGCATACTAAATGTGTTAATGCCATAGAAAGATTCTGGGTTCTATTAGATTCCTCAAATATAAAGACTTGGATGTATCACTGTTTCAATAGCTGAATTGTTTAAACGGAACTGCTATTTACAGCCATGTTTCCAAAGGCATTTCTTACTCGAACTATTTTGAGATATAAAAATCAGCACAGGATTTGTGATAGCTCTGCGACGAGCAATATTTTTGAAACATGAAATAGGCGTTTTGTCTGGAGAAGCCTTATCTATCATGGTCCATGTCTGAAATCGCAGTTGCTTAACGGGCTCTGTTTTATGGACGCTGCCGCCGACTCATTCCTAAGTCTCCCCATTCTTTCCAATGTCACACAGACTTCGGAGATGAATTTAAATTTCATCATTATCCGTGACCTACAACGTGTGCAGTGGCCATACTAGACTTTCCCTTTTTGAATGCGTCCCCAATGCTGCCCCTCCCGTCCCACTTCCTTGTTGGCTCGCAGTGGTCGGCGCCGTTTTGTTCCTCCGGTGTTTTAAACACGGTAAAGACCGAGGCTTACGCTGAGGCAGTGCTGAATGAACCCACCAAAGTCCTCAGAAAAACCCCATCCATTCACAGGGCAGCTCCAGGATTTCGCATGCGGCAAGATCAGGGAAAGCTCTGGCGTCCTTTCTCCATTGTCCCAACTCTTCCCCTGGCTCCGAGGACACCGCCAGTGCGCCCTTAGACCCCGTGATCCAAGTCTGGGGCTCGGTCTCCAGCCGGTCACACTCCAAGTGACAGCAATAATAGCTGGCGTTTCTAAAGCGCTTACCGGCGCCAGGGGCTGCATCCGTGTAGATTCATTTAATCCTCAAAGCCCGAAGAGAGACACGTTTGACAGATGGAGAAACTGCTCAGGGACACTCCTCCGGCGAATAAAAGGAGGTGGCCCCACAGCCCTCTGCCTGGCCCTGCAGCCTGGATCAGGCCCTGAGTGTGCTACCTGCAAACATTCTCACCACAGCCCTGCAAGGGCCATGGCGCTGAGCTCACCGTTTTACAGGTGAGGAAGCCGTGGCTCAGCCTTCCCACTCTCCTCTACCTGAGCCTCAGATTCTAGCTCAGAGGCCCTGTGCGGAGAACCACAGCACAGGCGCAGGAGTGGGGGAGCCTGTCGGAGCTGTCTGCCTGGGGCATTAGCAGATGCAAGTTCCAAATGGGGAAAACTTAAAACGAGTTACAAACCTGTCATCAGTTTGACATTAATGTTTTTATAATTACACATTGTGATACTTACCTGAATGATAAAGCAGTTTCAATGTTGGCTAATGCCTCAGCTTGGATGTGGACATTTTTCTAACTTGAGATCCTGAACAAGGGTCACCGATGAGGTCCTGAAGAATAAGTTTCGGAATGCTCTGTTCATAGCCATGGGGGTGTCTCTTCCACCTCTGCCCCAAAATGGACAATCTAGCTATCAGCATGATAACCTATCTCCTAGGATGGTAATTAACCCTAGAGAGGCAGCCCCCAACCTTTCTGGCACCAGGGACCAGTTTTGTGGAGGACAATTTTTCTAATGAACAGAGGAGAGGGTGGTTTCAGGATGAAGCTGCTCCCCCTCAGATCATCAGGCATTAGATTCTCATAAGGAGTGGGATACCAAGGTCCCTCGCATGTGCAGTTCACAGTCGGGGTCATGCTCCTGTGAGACTCTGAGGCGGCGGCTGACCTCACAGGAGGCAGAGCTCAGGCAGCTTGCTGGCCTGCCGCTCACCTCCTGCTATGCAGCCCAATTCCTAACAGGCCACGGACCTGTACCACTCTGTGGCCTGTGGGTTGGAGACCCTGCTCTAGAGATCTCCTTGATTCCTCCCTGTTCATTTCAACACTGAATCAACTTTAACTGGAATGTTCATGGTAATTCATATGCATTCAAATACTTGGTTGCACTTAGGTAACTGTCTTAGTTTCCTATATTACCTCACTGCTCTAGCTTTGTCTTTTGTTCCATTCCACACATCATTTCTAGACTAGTCATCCAAAGTTAGTGTTAAAACATGAGTTTAGAGTCACATAGGCCGGCCATATCCTGACTCCGTCCTACACTGCCCATATTAGTTTCCTGTGGCTGCTGTAACAGATGACCACAGACTCAGTGTTCTCTCACAGTTGTGAAGGCCAGAAGCTCCACATCGGCTTCACTGGGCTGAAAGCAAGCTGCGGCAGAGAGAATCCAGTCCTAGCCTCTCCCAGCTTCCAGTGCTGCCGGCATTGCTTGGCTTGTGGCCGCACCACACCAGTCCCTGCCCTGTCTTCACATTGCCTCCCGCTCCTCTGTGCGCTGTGTCCAAATCCCCCTCTGCTTCTATCTCATAAGGACACTGTGATTGAATGTAAGGCCCATCTGGGTAAGCCAGGATCCTCTCCCAGGACCCTTAACATAATCACATTTGCCAAGACCCTTTTCCTAACAAGGTACATTTACAGGTTCTGGGAGTTAGGACCTGACATCTTTCTGACCATAGGTCAACCTGTGTGACTGCAGGGAAATTATGTAATGGTCTATATTCAATTGTTTTGGCTGTCTAATGGGTCTCTATTTCAGAGGGTTGCCTAAGGCTCAGAGGAGACAGTTTACATAAAGTGCTTAGTGCAATGCTTGGCAGGAAAAAAAAGCTTTTAATAAATAATAACTATTTGTTTTGTTTCTTTATGCCAAAAGTTCAGCATCTCTCTATTACTTTCCATCTTAATCCCTTAGTCTACTAGGTTGGTGCAAAAGTAATTCCAATTGCCAAAGTAATTACCATTAACAGTAATTACAAAAACTGCAATTACTTTTGCACCCACCTAATAGAAATCTCTATGTCCATCATCTGGTTCTAACAATTTTCCCAACCTCTCTTTTACTATTTTCCTTGTAGACCATCTAGTCTAACTAGATGTGTTTGCTAAGGAATCCCTCAATGGAGTGTTCTTGCTTCGCCCCTTTGTGTCTTTATTCTTTGTTGCTCTTGCCTGTGACAGTTGACCCCTTCCTCTTTGTCCAAATACTGTTCTTTGCCAGGACTGGCCCCATTCTCATCCTCTCTTTGAAGCTTCCCCAATCAACCCAACCCAGGCTGGTCTCTCCCCTTGAGGACGATCAATGCTGCCCTCCACGAAGCCTCCTTGCTCTTACCATGGTGGCTCCATACACTTAAACTCAGCTGCATATAGACACATGCTATGTATGAAGCACGCAGCAATGATGGATAAACCATTGCAACAGGGAACCCAAGGAGTCAGATCTGGGCTCAGAGACTAGATTAACATCTTATATCCCTAGGCCAGAAATGGAATAGAAATACTAGGCAGTAAGGAGGCCTGAAGCCACAGGCCTCCTGAGATCCCAGTTGAAAAGCAGGCCATGGTGGGCGAGAGCCTGGCCTCTATGGGGTATGGAGGATGAGAGTCTCCCTGTGGGGTGTAGTACCAGGCCAGGCCTGCTGTTCAGAGGCAGAGGCTAGAGTGGAGTCTTTCACTAAAAGTGAAAAATATAAATAAAAATCTGCCACCAGTGCTGTCTGCTGCTGGACTGGGGCTCTAGGAGTGGTGTGCAGACAGCCACAAAACTACTAGATAGGAAAGACAGGGCAACGATTTAGAAGGGGTGAGAGAAATAGGGAAGAGCCCTCTTCCTTTTAAAATAAGTCTGCAAATAAAATGTTTCACAACCCATGAAGAAATTCCATGCTAAAAAAGGCAGTGCACAAAATAAAAATTTAGAACACGTAATCATTCCGAATTAAAATAAATTTCTATAACAGTATGAGAGGTCCCAAAATAAGCGTATGCTAGGTGTCCAAAGAAATAAACAAGGTAAATTCATAAAAGTAAAAATAAATTATTTTTTGAAATGATAGAAATCCTGAAACAAGAACAGATGAATGCGAAGAAGAACACATTATGAATTTGTTCTTCCTCCCTAGGAAGCTGCCTAGGGAGGATGAAGGTTAACGACAAGATGGGAGAGATGAGTGAGTTGGAAGCTGCTCTTTGAATTGGAAGTGTATCTCCAATGGAGAAAGACCAAATGTGTAAACTCTATCCTAAACACGGTGTGATAAAACCACAAAACCTTAATGAGAACAAGAAAATACTTAAGGCAGCAAAAAGGGCAGACACCACAAAGACCCACCGGATCGTCAGTGGGATTATCAGCAGTCCGAGACACAAGACAGTGGGTTGATATCTCGAGTGCTGAGAAAAAATAAAACCACCACCTGGAATTTTACACACAGTTAAGATACCACCCAAGAGGGAAGGTAAAATAAAGACAACTTCAGACATACAAAGATTAAAAGAGTTTGCCAGCTCTGCTTAACTCTGAGTCAAATTATGGCCCGAATGAGTACATTAGCAAGAAGAATAAACCCGCAGCCAAGAGTGAGATACCAGAAGTAATGGCAAGTCCTAAAATGGATAAAATGTCAGTAAGATTTATGAACTATGGGATTTTTGTAATGCTTTTTTTTTTAAAAGCCAAACAAACACTCCAGACAACAATGGCAGGATGTCGGAGGGGTTTTCAGTTGTCAGCCAAAGCTTTGTTTTATCTGAGAGAAAGATAAGAATATTTAATCACTTAGGAATTTCCATACCTAAAACCATGCTAAAAGATTCAAAGAAAAACAAATGAAAAATCTATATTAAGCTAAAGAAACATATGAAGTAATAGTAAGATCAGATTAAAAAAAGCATTAATGGAGAAAGGAAGGGCATCATACGGTAAGAAACAGCAAAATCCACCAAAACGACATAAAAATCATGATCCTGTATTATCCTAATAATACAGCAGAAATATATAAAGTAAAAGCTAACAGAATTATAAGAAAATTGGACAGATCCACAAAGTAAAGGATCAAATAAAAAAATATTGAGGCTGTGGATGATCTTTTAGTAAGAAAATTAACAGGTGAGTTTTGACATATAGAGGAGAACTCTGCACCCAACGGTGATACTCCTAGAACATTTACAGAACTGACCATGAAGAAGATCAAAATTTTAACAAATTTAAATAATAATAATTTATATTATCCAAGTGATATTCTCTAGCAACTAAAAAGATAATGTTTGAAATGAATTTATAATTCATGAACTAAAGCACTAGATTGAAAATAAATGTAGACCATTCAGTTTAAGAATGAGATCGTGAACAATAAGATAAATGCAGCAAAAATAGAAATAATCAAAAGAGCAAACACTCATGAAATGGATGTCAAGGAAACAGTAAAGAGGATCTGCAAAACCAAAAGCAGTTCTTTGAAACAGCAAATAAAATACACACATTTCACCAAGACTGAGTACAAGGAAAAAGTCACAAACAGTAATTCATTCATGAATCAATGCAAATGAATTTGGAATTTAGTTTAAAGAAGTAATTTACTAGAAACAAATTACCAAAAAATAGAAATTCTAAATAAACCAATAAACATTAAAGAAAATGAATACATAATCAAAAGCTTCCTCCCGCAGAAAGAAGCAACATACCCAGTTCCTTTTATAATCAGTTTTTCTAAGTATTTAAATATTATTTCTTTCTCTCAAACTATCCCAAAGAACTGAAAAAGAAGAATCGAAGAAGAAGGTAGGATAACTTATGAAAAAGAAGCAAAATATATTAACATAATTACAAAAATCCTAAGTAACATGTCGTCATATTTTAAAAATTCTAATAGATCAGGAGGAAGTAGGACTGTCCTTGGGATGGATGTCGTCATTGAGTTCCTAGGGCCCTGCTGGGGTGGTTTGCAAAGGGCACTGCACCCTGTAATGTTATCTCCATTAAAACATAACCCCAATTTCATGACGAAAAACTCATCAGACAAACCCAAACTGAAGAAATTCTGCAAAATACCTGGCCAATATTTCTCAAAACTCCAAAGATCATGAAAAATAACTAAATGCAGGGCTGTATCCTGATGGAATCCTGAAACAGAAAGAGGAGAGTGATAGAAAGACTGGCAAAATCCAAACAATATCTGAAGCTTAGTTAAAAGGAATATGGGAAATGTTAACGTTGATGTCTTAGTTTTGACAAATAGAAGATTAATACAGGATATTAACATCGGAGAAACTAGGTGAAGATGCAGACAGGTCTCTGTACTGTCTTCGCAACTCTTAGTATTAGCAAATCTAATACTATTTAACAATACAAAGGTGATTAAAAGAAATCTCAACACTCACTCATGATGGAAACTCCTGGCAAACCACGAAGAGAAAGGTGTCTCAACTTGATGACGGTGTCCATCATGACTTCGTGGTTTCCAAACCACGAGGTTTTATTCACACGTTGTGGTGAGGACTAAATGAAGTGATATGTTTGCAGTGGCTTATGAATTAATACTATTATGCCTGTGATCCCAGCAACAACATCAGACGTCTGCATGCGCAGAGTTCTTGGCCTTGTTTGTGCCGTGTGGCACTTGGACAGCCCGGGAAGGTCTTCAGACCCCTTCTCAGGATGTCTGCCAATGTTTAACATAAAATTCATATGGTTACTATGTGTGTGCATATATAGTTGTTAAATCACAATTATGCTTTTTTTGATATTGAACTCAACTTCCATTCTAAGGCTAGCCCTATGTGGTCGTTATGTGTGGTTGAAGAATCAGCAGGCCTGGGTGATCTGAGCAGGGAGGTGAGGCAGAGAGAAGAATCCACATCCCATGCCAGGGCTGGGCCTCCTGGGTGGGTGGGAAACTCAGGGCAAAGAGATCCTGAGAGGGGATGGGGAGGAAAGACCAAGAGGTCGATGTGGGACCTTGTTGAGTTTGAGTTGAATGATGTTTCCAACTGGATGTTTTTCATAATTGCATATCTTTTTTGAAAAGTAGTTTTTAGGCCAGGCGTGGTGGCTCACACCTATAATCCCAGCACTTTGGGAGGCCGAGGTGGGCCTTGAGGTCAGGAATTTGAGACCAGCCTGGCCAACATGTTGAAACCTTATATCTACTAAAAATACAAAAATTAGCCAGGTGCAGTGGTGCATGCCTGTAATCCCAGCTACACGGGAGGCTGGGGCAGGAGAATAGCTTAAACCTGGGAGGTGGAGGTTGCAGTGAGCTGAGATCACACCACTAAACTCCATCCTGGGCGACAGAGCAAGAGTCTGTCTCAGTGGCTCACGCCTGTAATCCCAGCACTTTGGGAGGCCCAGGTGGGGTGGATCACAAGGTCAAGAGATTAGGACCATCCTGGCCAACATGGTGAAACCCTGTCTTTACTAAAAATACAAAAATTAGCTGGGTGTGGTGGTGCATGCCTATAGTCCCAGCTACTTGGGAGGCTGAGGCAGGAGAATTGCTTGAACCCGGCAGGTGGAGATTGATTGCAGTGAGCCAAGATCGCACCACTGCACTCCAGCCTGGCAGCAGGGTGAGACTCCGTCTCAAAAAAAAAGAGTAAATACAAATATAAGCATTTTTCTCTCTGCATCCCTTTGGTCTAGTGAGCTCCAGGCAGTAACATCAGGTACAGATGTAAAGTTTGAAAAAAACAGAGGAGTTCCATCTGCAAAGGATCACTTTCATAATGAAAGACTGGAGCAGGTGCAGAGACTGGGGACCCCTCCCACCCTCTTTTCCCCATCCCCTCTGAGCCCTACTGATGTTGAAAGGTAGCTGATGCCTCGTCTTTCAGCTCTGAGCTTTACTGCTGTTGATTCCACATCTCAGTAAATTCTGGCCTGGAGACCACTGGTCCCACCCAACCTCCCATGAGAGACAATTTGTGAAAAGAACCCAGAATCTGGAGTCTGAAGGCTGTGGTTTGATTCTGGTCTCTATCTCTTTCCAGCTAAATCTTACATCTTAGACAAATCATTTGACCACCCCAAGCCTCGGTTTTCTCATTCATAAACTAGAGGTTGTATATTTCTTTTCACAGTGTAATGAGGATTTAATGAGACAACGTAAATCAAAGTGATTTGTGAGCTATGATGCCAGGAACTACACCAGAATTTGTTGTTACTTTTTGTATAATCAACCCGAGTCATGCAGTGTATTTTCCTGTCTACATCAACTATAAACACAACGTGTCACACTCCACCAGTCCAGAAGTGGCAGTTTTTCTGCAGTCATTAGGTTACTTTTCCTATCCACAGCACTTGTTTTCCTAATCTGTGCAGAGCACTGGTTTTCAAGCCAGGATGATTTTCCCTCTCGTGAGGGTGGGGACACAGCACTGACTTCCAGTGGGTAAGGGTCGGGCACGCTACTAAACATCCCACACTGCACGGTCAGCCCCACCACAGAGAACACAAAACCTCAGTACCTGGAGTGGTTAATCCATCCTGTGAACCGACTGGGATGCCAGTCATGGAAGTTTTGATTGTTGATCTTTACTCCTTCAGTTGAATCCCATTTTCTGTGAGAGGTCACTTACCTCCATTAGCAAAAGTCCCTGGCCTGGCCTTGGATGTGTCTGGGGGGCACTAACACCTACTGGAGATGGGAGAGGAGAAGGAGACCTGCAGGGTAAGATGAGAGGCAGTGCATGAGAGAGAGCTGCCAGCTCTGCCTTCACTTACAAATGTAACCTTTCTAACATGTATTAAGTCACTGGTGGTAAAAACCTTAAAATTGTTGAATTTCAGTTTCATGTGAGTTAACAGTCACAGTTCACTGCCTTCCCTTCTTCTGCTGCTGTTTTCTCCCTTATGTTCAGTTCTTCTGACTCTTTTGAGCTCCAAAAAGCCATATGTACCCATGATCATCACTCTCCCGCTCTCCCTCTTCTTTCTTTCTTTCTTTTTTTTTTTTTCAGATAGAGTTTCACTCTTGTTGCCCAGGCTGGAGTGCAGTGGCTCAGTCTCTGCTCACTACACTCTCCACCTCCCAGGCTCAAGTGATTCTTCTGCCTCAGCCTCTCGTGTAGCTGGGATTACAGGCATCCTGTATTTTTAGGATAATTGTTTGTATTTTTAGTAGAGACCGGGGTTTCAACATGCTGGCCAGGCTGGCCTCGAACTCCTGACCTGAGGTGATCCACCCACCTCAGCCTCCCAAAGTGCTGGGATTACAGGTGTGAGCCACCGCGCCTGGCCTTGTCTTCTTTCTTTTACATATCTTTGTGCATGACACATGTTGACAAGGAGATGCCGTTGGTAGCCTTGTGTCCATTTCTGGAATTCCAAGATTTGGCTTTCACCACCTCTTCCTGACCACAGCAAGCAGTTACCAAGGGCAATGGAGATATTTTCATTCCTACCCTTGGTTACTTACCCTGATGCCTTCTGATGATTTTCAAAATCAGAGGTCGAGCTGATCATCTGAATTGTGAATTATTCAGTCTAATGGCACAGAAATTAATAAGACAAAGTCGTGAAACTCCCATCTGTCTCCAAGCTATCTACTTGTGGATGTTTATGAAGCTAAGAAACTTGCCATATGTGTAGCATATTGTCTGAAGGAAAAGAAATGCTCTACTTTTTAGAAAATCCTGACATTGTATGTTGTGTTTTTGTTCCAACTTATTAGATGGCCTTCTCTTCTTGTCACAGGTAAATAAAACGGCTTCATCCTATTCATCTTTCTCTGTTAGCTTTTCATAGCACTGATATGAATGGTGTCTGTTTACATGGGGTGTTCAACCTCATTCCACAAAGGATCTATCAACATCTTTTAAGTTCAAGCTGTTCTTGTATTTTCCCTCACAAGCTAACATGTTTTTAAATGTCTTTTCAGAAATGATAAACTTGAATTTTTCTTATGGTGGCTTTTGTCCAAACATCTCTAATTGTTTTGGAGATAGAGTCCTATTCATTTTCACAATATTCCTCTAAAAACGTAGGCAATATTATGCCACTTTGCGCAAGGTCAAACCGTAGCATATGGGAGTTTATTAACTCTCTTTTTGCCATGCATCTACATTCTTAATCCTTTTCTATTCTGTTAGCCCATGGATGCTATTGCTTCTCTTCCAATTCTCCCTTGTGGTTAGCTGAATACTCCTCATGAAGTTTATCATCCTCAACTCCCATGGTAGTTACTTAAGGATGTCTTACCCTCCCTCATTAGCCTGCAGGTTCAGTGTCCTTCTCTGACTGGTTTAGGACCACATACTGAACTCAGCTCATGTGATCTACACAACTCAATGCATAGAATTAAAAGAATGTCTAAGATCCAAATGAAAAGAGAGAATATGAGCTTTACAAATGGATGTACCATTGAACATATCATAGAAACACATGTATTTATTTCTTGAATATAGAAAAATGATAATGTAGCATTTTTCATAGGATGATAGTAACATATTTGTTTTCAATGTGCTTTTCTTATTTGTTTAATCCTCATGAGATCTGACTATATAAGCAGGGCTGCCGTACCACCTTAAAGATGAATGAACTGAGACTCAGAGGCTAGGTTGCCATCCTAGTGTCTCCAGTCTTGCAAGGAATAGAGGATTTCCTAACAAATTCCAGTGATCACATGGCAGTTCTTTCTGTTCTGACTGTAACATTTTCTCTGAAGCTCAACTCACCAATCTTGCCTTCATGTTCACCTCCCTCGTATCTCACTTTCCTAAAACCCACCTTTTATCACATTTCTTCCCCCAAATCACCAGTAGTTAGCAAGTGTTCCTCAGAAGGAAACAAAAGTAGCATGCCACTTACAGCCTGACATTATATGTGCGTTTTGTACTCCTAGGCCTTCCTTTCACACAGCCTTTCCTTCCGAGCACACTGGGCTGTTTGCTGTCCCAGCCCCAGGGAAGCCGTTACCTGCCTAGCAATGCCCCTCTAGTACCTCTCTTTACCAAACAGAATAGAAACATTCTCACAGACTCATTCGCTGCCTGCTTCGTCAGCATTTGATGCACCTTTCCATCCCCCGTGCTGCCTTATGCAGTTCTTCCACACAGTAGACAACTGGTTAACACTCATTACCTGCTTGATACCACTGAAAATATGAAATTAGGCAGAAAACTCACTCTTGGGACAAGACAGTGTCTACTGTAATCCGCCTGCAGACATGTTAGAAATCTGTACTAAGTCACAGATGCTTATAGTTTGGGGAGTTTTATTCTTACCAGATTTTTCTTTAATGCTGCAAATTGACAGCCTGAGTGTTTTAAGTGTCCGTGGCCATTAGAGGCAGTCTTTTGAGAGGACTTTTCACGTCAGTCATCTCTGTGCCCTTCCACTGGACTGAAAACAGTTTCTGGTCTGTTGTATGCACAGTTGGAATATTTTTTACATTGAATAATTCATTTTAACTTGATATACAAAGGGACTGATCCAGTGCACACTTTCATTCAAAGGCTGGATCCTGGAGCCTGGTATAATGTGTGTAGGCCACATCAGGCCATCCCAGGCTGGTTCACATGTCACACAGGAAACATTCTAGCCAGAAAGCTGCATCCAAGCCCAACACCCTTCTCTGAGAACACACTGCTTTTTGAGAGAACAGGGCAATGGCACCCGAAAACCCACACGCTCCTCTTCAGATTCAAATGGTAGCATACCCAGTATCCCACTGCAGGGTGACAGTGCAACTGAACTTGGCCCCGGTGACCAGCTCCTCTCTGCACATAGCTAGCTCCTCTCCAGCTCCTTCCCAACTGGTTTCAACTTTGCCTGTGATTTCTGCGTGAGCTGGAACATGCGAGAACATACAACGCACAGTCCCCAGGCAGCTGCTAACCCTGGAAATACCTGCCTCTCTCCTGGACGAGCTTTGTCTGTGCAATTGCATGAGAGATTCCAGTGCCTCTGGTCACTTAAGGTTGGCACCAACCCATAACTGGCGGCCGCACAACAGACGGGTGATCGGTGCTCAGTATTCTTGTGAGCATGAGTTTTTGTGTAAGGTTTTGTGAAAAATCTATGGCAGAGGAGAAAAAAAATGTCCCTGACGTCTACTGAAAACGGCCAGGCGCTGCTGGAGGGAACTGCGTCCCTGTCGACTGGCTGCGTTAGGAGGAAACGGTGTGCAGCCTCTGCCGGGCCCTGGCTGGCTTCCTTCCCCTTCCTTGAGGCTCCTGCCCCGGTTCTGCCGCCTCCCACAGACTGAGCCCTCGCTGTCACCTCCCCTTCTGCACAGTCCAGGCCCGTCGGGGTCCCCACGCCCCCTCCTGCTGCAGAGCTTCCGGAAGGCCCCTCCCCAGGCCGCGGCCTCCAGAGGCCTCTCTGCTCCCCCTTCCATCCTCCCTCCAGCGCACTAGCCCAGGTCCCTCTTTGCTCAGGTCTCCACCGGGAGGATTTAAAAAGTGAAAAGCCGAAGCCAGCTCTGTGTGTGCCTCGCCCTCCTTCCCTGCACACCCTGGAGAACACCCCAGTCCTTCTGGTGAAACCCCAGTCTCCTTGCTTCCCGTGGGCTTTTCTATCCACCGCGATCTGAAATTTCTCCGGCAAAGCAGCTGCGTCTCCAGACTCCTGGGCTCTTTCCTTTCCGACTCCCTGACCCCCGCGAGCCTCCCTGCACCCCCTTCTCCTCTCCACAGGGCTGCCGGGTTGCCCACGCAGCCCCTGCCCTCTGGGCACCCCCGTCCTCACTCCAGACCTGCATCACCAGCCCAGCACCTGTGAGCTCCAGCAGCTGTCACCCTGCCCACCCCTACCCAGGGCCAGCCTAGAACCCCTGCCTGCAGATTGAATCCACCCAGCAGCACAGACCCTCATCCCCACCCGGCGTTTCCCACCTGGGCCCTGGTGCTCCCGCTGGCTTCCCAGGAAACTCATCTCATTTCCATTTCTCTAGGAAACTCAGGGATGCCTGGGACCCTCCCGCCCCAGGACTCCCCACTCTCGGTGGATGTAAAGCTCCGCGTTTTTAATGTTCCCCGCACCACCGTCTTGCTGTGCGTCAGCTCAATCCTCTGTCAGTGCTTTTCTCGAGGGCATTCCTGTGGCTTGTCCTCACCCTGCCCCTCTCCCCGCACGCGGTGATGTTCTTCCTGACCCCGGAGTGGCCTCTGCCTTGCAAGCTGTTGGGTCCGCCACCGCCCAGGCACACCGCGGGTTTCTCAACCTGTGCCTCAGTTTGACCATGTACGCAAAGGGGTGGTGATCACACCTAGCTAACATTAACCTTGTGAGAATGAAGTGAGTTAGCATAAATCATGCTCCAGCGGCGTCCCTGAGCTAGACAGGCGCTAGGTAGGAGTTCGTGCAGTCCTCACCCACCGTCAGATTCCAGCAGGACACACCAGGAGGGCCACTGGCTGGCTCTCATCCTCCTCTACAGGTTTCTGCCCCTCTGGGACCTCACCTTCCTGCTCCTGCGCCTGTGCTTACACTGGACTGCTCCTTGTCCCTTGACCCTGGGGACGCCTCCATGCCCCTGTTTCTCTTGTCCTTCTCTTCTCTGCCAGGAACATTTCCCTCCCATCTCCCAGCCATGGGACTTCAAAGTCAATTCAATATCACCTTCTTCAGGAAGCCGTCCAGGCTCAGGGTCCCCGCCTCTCACCCTCTAAGAACAGGAAAACCCATGGAATTATTTGCTCCCTCTGTGTTCCTGCCAGCACCGGGGTCAGGATTTCAGCCCAGCACGTGTCACAATGCATTGGCGGTTAGCCGCTTGGTGGTGACTTCTTTCTGGATCCCTCTGTCTTGACGGTCTCTAGACTACTGAAAGGTGAGCAGAGGTGGGCAAGAAATACTGGCTCAATTAAAATTCTTGAAATTATAAATTTTGGAAATCATGACCAAGGGTAATGTTTTCTGTGCTGCGTTTTGTCTATATCCTTATCGGTTTGGGGTGTTTGCTCTGCCCTGGAACTTCAAAAACCAGTTTCTGACCTTCTTTTAAAAGTAAATCTCTTACTTAAGATTTAAATATATCAAATTTTTTTATTTCTGATGAGGAATAATAAGAAAATAATATAAGGATTTTTAAAACTTTTACATCTCAAAAAAGACATGAAAAGCGAAAAATGCCCAATTTGCTTTAACATGACTGCAATTTGATAAATATTTTGGACTTCTATTTGCAAAAGAATGTAAATGATCTTTATTGTAAAGACTTACTTGATACAGCTGAAATATCACCATTGTACTCCACTAAAATGAAACGTTTGTTGGACTGGGTCTTGTTTTTCTTGATTGTTGTTGTTGTTTTAATTCCTTGCTCTTTAGACTGCTGTTTAAAATCTTATGTTTTTTAATGTGTTACCAAGGAGAAACTGTGAGAGCAAATTCCATAGTGTAGAATGGAATTCCTCCCCCTGCCCTCCCCAGCCACACACACATATGTTCTCATCCTCATCGGCAGACTTTTGTTCCCTGCCCGAGAAAGACAGCCTCCCACTGAACAAACAAGGCCTCCGAAGGATGCTTTTCTTCCATGTTCCTACAAATTAGCGTGAATCCGTGCTATGTTGTGTAGAACTTCAGAGAGACATTTTATTATTTGTCCTTGATAGGAAAATGGTTTGCTGATTCCAGATACGATTACCTCACCTTTCTTTAAATGAGCTTCAGTAAGCATAACGTCCCATAAACATCTTTACTTTTAAAATCATGAATAAAAGTTAAGTTTACTGACTAAAACATATCCTTTGGTCCAAGGAATATTATTTATATAACCTTAATTTTTTAACAGAACTTAAATATTATCAAAGCTGTATTTCTAGAATGAAGTATGAAATGAATCAATGTATTAGAAATTTGCACATGTTACATAACAATCACTTCCTAACAAATGCTTAGCAGGTCCTATTTATACATTTGAGCCCTTGGTTTCTACCCCGAATATGTCTTCTTAAATCCACTGTTTTTCTTTGCTCTTTAATTTCAGTTTGTTTGGTTTAATGATAGCTACTGAACATAAATGCCAAATTACAATGGCACTTCCCAGCTGTGTGCAGAACTGTATATTTTAAGTACCAATTTGTGATGAAAGAATGCTTCCAGCTCAATTCTCATCAGCATTAGAGGCTTTAGCAATTGCCAATTATTTTTCTAAATTACCTATTTTAATTAAGTAAAATATTGTGAATTTAAGATTATGAAGTATTCAAGCATTATTTCATCTTTAACTAATTAGTGAGAAAAAGGGAATTATATTTTGGGACATTAAGTGGCTATTTTTAGAATAAAATGCTTCTATGGTTTCAATGCTTTAAATTAAGAGAAAATGCACAAACTTCTCTTGAAATCCTGTTACATTTGGGGTCTTTGCTGGAGCACACCTTGAACTGATTATTTGTTCTAATATAACATAAATTTGTATATTAATTGGAGCCAAAATGCCCAGGAGGTTGAGGCTGATATCTCCCTTGACCATTTTAACACATGTAGATCCCTCAGCTACATTTTAAAACCACCTGTTTCTATTTTACCCTCATAGAACAAAGCCTAGAACTTAGGAAGGACCCCAAGTTATATCCATAGATCTGACCATCATCCTTAGTTCAGTTCTGAGATTTCCATTCCTAACTTATCGCTGGATCCCACATTCTATTTCTTACAAGGGCATTTCAAGAGATATGTACAGACGAAGGAAAATTGGCACCCAAATCTGCCTGCCTGGCAGCTGGCAGCAATATTGGAAGGCATCAAAAGGCATTATTAACTGACATTGGCAAGGTGATTTTGTGAAACCTTCCTTTTGTATGTCAGCGCAGGCTACGACTGTCCCTAAACTGTTGCTTCAATGCAGACAGCACAACTCTTTCTGTAACAGTGGGTCTCCCAGCTTCTTCCTCCTGAACTCCGCCCATTAACGGCAGTGAGCTCGGGAGGGGAAAAGGGTTAGTCAACAATTCTGCTTGGCTGCTTCAGGGGAGAGCCAGTGTTCTGCAGACTAGCGAGCTAATTAGGCACTCTCGATGAGGTCATTAAAGGACAATAAAGGAAAATGGAAACAATTCACAATATGTGCAGACAAATTTCTATATCGAATAATTTTTGTTTGTATTTAAATGTTGGGTAGAAACTTTCTATCCTGAGTAATGGTTGCTTCAAAAAAAAAAAATTCAGATTGAAACTTATCCTTTAAGCACAAAAGTATAGTCGGAAATATTTAGTCGTCGTGACTACCACAGATGATACCGATAGTTCCGAATCGCCAATCTGATGGATAAACTCTGCTCTCGCCAGGGTGTGGTGACCTGCGAGGGAAGGGGCCAGCACTCCTGGATTCCCCTGCACATTTTCAGTGCTCTTGTTTCGTTCATCCACCTCATTCTGGAAATGCAACTGGGAGATTTCTATTTCAGATGTGTGTTTATTAAAATGCTACTTTCAGAAGTGCTTTCCAATTTACTCAACAGGCAATATGAGGTCATATTTGAAAATACAAAATGTGGTGACTTTTGGCATTGATTCCTGTGTAGTCGTGTGAATTCTTGGAGTTTCTAAAAGGGTATTTTTTTTTTAACATCAGTTTACATCCCATTTCACTTGACAATTTGAAGTATCCAAAATGAAACAAGCGCATTGGATGGACGACTCAATTGAATGCAACGCAAGTCAATAAAGATAAATGCAAAGTAGTGTCTTGAAGAGATAATCCCATAAACACAAACGATGAAAGAACCGATTAAACTTAGTGTGGGAAAAAGATGAAGAGGTTTTGACAAGTGAAAACTGAGTGCAACTGAAAGAATAATCAACTCTTTTGTGACATGTCAATACTATCACTATTGAGTGTAAGATGCACGAGTCTTTCTCCCTTGGAACCACCAGCTCCTGCTGCAGTAAGGGCGAACAACATGGAAAGAAGGAAACAGTGATTACCAGCAGTGGTCAGAAACCGAAACCTGCGAAGCCCTGAGAGGAAGAGCAGCTGTGATTTTGCACCAGCGGTCCTATGTCTCTGGGGAAGGGGAGCATTTCAGAGTCTGTGGAAAGACATCTCCTCTTCCCAGGAGGGATGTCCCAGCCTCAGAACTGGGAGCCTCCTGGCATCAGGATGACCAGAATGGGGGTGCCCTTAACAGCTAGCCCTGGTACAGCCCCCTCCGTGGAACTGGACGTGCCCCAGGGTTGCTCAGCCAAACAGAAAGATCAAGAGGCAACATGATAGTTGCCTATGATGTGGCTATAAAGGGCTTTTGTGGGCACTGTGTGGTCCTTCATTTGCCAGTGCCACCGCAGGAATGACGAGGAAAGTGGCCAGCAGTCGAGATATTTAGGTTAGACATTAGATAAGAGGCTGTCTTGGCAGCTCCAGGAGACACTCTGACAGTTCATCTTAAAGGTCACAGACCCTTCCTCCCTGCAGCATAGACTCCTAAGTGAGGTGGCTTTCCAGAGGAATCCTGGCATCTCCAGTATTGAGACAGACAAAAGGATTGGAAAGCTACAGCGGAGAAAGGAATTAAATAAGCCACACTGACTTCCAGAAATCACTCCGCTCCACATCTAGATGTTGCTCTTGCTCATACACTGTGTAGACCTGCCAGATTTCACAAATAAAAATACAGGATACCCAGTTAATCTGAATTTCAGATGAACAAGAAATAATTTTTAATACAAGTATGAAATACTTAAGACATGCTTATGCTAAAAACATTTTTGATATTTATGTGAAATGTAAAGTTAACTGAGCATCTGTGTTTGATCAGGCAACTACAGCAAGAACCACACGCCTCATGCACACACGGTCCGTGTCCTCTGGCCACCTGCATGTGACATTCTGGAACTGTCACATCAACAAAACAAGCCCAAAGCTCTTATCTCTGAAGCACTGGAAGTTAAGTTACTACTTTAGAGGAGATGAGCACTTTTTAAACATTTAATGTGGAAGAAAACATGGAATACATATATATAATAACTTACAACACAAAATGACTTGTCCTTGGCCTCCAAAGCCTTCACACCTAGATTACAGAATTAATTTTTCACTGGTTCTTCCTACTTTCCACTTTGCCCCCATACCTCCTCCTACACAAAACTGTCAAATCAAGTGGTACAAAGGCTGCTTTCCTAAAGTGACTTCCCCTTTGGGCATCCGGTGAATGCCAAACAGGCATGAAAGACCCTTCCCGAGCCCCCCTTCCAAAGATGCTTCTGCTTCCTCTGCCCTTGAACCGTACCCTGAGCTAGGAAGTATAGATGAACCGCGTGAAGAGAAGCCTCACCCCTTCATGAAGCAGGGAGGGTCATTCCAACTCGAGGGGTCAGGGAACACTTCCGGAGGGGGATGGCGTTTGGGCTGCACTTTGAAGAATGAGTAAAATTTAGATATGGGAAGCTGGGGAGAGAAAGGCCTGGCCGGCCTAGGGCAGAGGCCCTGGATTGGGGCATGTCTTGTGTATTCTGAGAGCGAGGGGCCCTATTGGCTGATGGTGAGAGGATGTCCAGATTCAACGAGATACCTTTTTGTCATCTATAGAAACCTTTTTGAGTACCATGTCATCATTCAGGCCATGCAACAGAAAAAGTTATCTGCAACTATTTTAAGTATCAGAAACTAAGAAGTTCATTTGAAATATCTCTGATCTGTGCCTTTAAAAATTCATTTTCAGTATCACTATAAATCCGTTCACCTGACTCTAAATCCCATGCCCATTTCAGAAGCCCCAGCTGCGTGTCTATTCCGTCCCAGCTCCGCTCCAACTGAAGATGTGATTCCAGCGGCTGACCTACCTTTGTGCCCACACACGTCCTCTTGCTTTACTCGCCAGCCTTCTCCAGCTGCCTCTCGATCTTGGCACACACTGTGCTGTACAGGGGCCTTTTTATATGCTCCTCCCTTTGTCTGGAATGGCCTTTCCCCTCTTTTCTCCAAGTTCATCCTTCAGGATTTAGCTAAGTATTGTCTCCTTTAAGAATTCTTCCCTGGCCGGGCACGGTGGCTCACACCTGTAATCCCAGCACTTTGGGAGGCCGAGGCGGGCAGATCACGAGGTCAAGAGATCGAGACCATCCTGGCCAACATGGTGAAAACCAGTCTCTACTAAAAAAAATACAAAAATTAGCTGGTTGTGGTGGCATGTCCCTGTAATCCCAGCTACTCGGAAGGCTGAGGCAGGAGAATTGCTTGAATCCAGGAGGCAGAGATTGCAGTGAGCCGAGATTGCACCACTGCACTCCAGCCTGGTGCCTGGCAACAGAGCAAGACTCTTTCTCAAAAAAAGAAAAAAGAACTCTT
Source organism: Callithrix jacchus (assembly GCF_049354715.1). Lineage (NCBI taxonomy): Eukaryota > Metazoa > Chordata > Mammalia > Primates > Cebidae > Callithrix > Callithrix jacchus. Next base: position 169,696,733 of record NC_133505.1, read on the forward strand.
CCCTGAGCCCCGAGACAGGCCGAGGGGCCCTTCACAGCACTCTTCTGTGGAAGCCCTCACCACTTCCACAGGAGAAAAGCCACAGTCTGGAAGGCTGCCTTTGGAATGTTTCTCCCATCTGACCCTGAGCTGCCTGCTGTGGTCTCCCCTCAGGCCCTTGGCTCCTGCAGCCTCTTCTCCATCAGGGCTGTCAGCCTGGCTCTGGGCATCCGCTGCCACCTTTAAACTCATGACTCCGAAATTTCAGTTTGCCTGAGCCACAGACCTAGATATTGAATTATCTGTTCCTCAAAGCCTCAAGGTCATTCTCAACTTAAAATGTTTAAAGCTAAACTCTCACCTTCCCCAAGTCTGCTGCTAGTCCTACATCGCTTGTCCTTCCCCAGGCACCTTTCTTCTGAACCAGCACCCCAGCCAGGTGCACAAGTCCTATCTGATGGTGCCCTGTGACTTCCTCCCTTTCCACTGCTGCTGACTGGGTTCCCACTGAGGAGCTCTCTCCTTCTGGGAGCTATGCTCCCTCCCACGTTGGTCCTCCCCGAGCCATTTGGACTAGTTTTCTGCTGCCAAAACAAATTTATGGAGTTGGGGGCCTGAAACAGCACAAACGTATTATCTTACAGCTCAGGAATGCAGAAGTCCACACAGGTCTTACAGGGCTAAAATCCAGGTATCTACAGAACCGTGTCTCCTCCTGGGGCTCTGCAGGAAAGCCTGCTTCCTGGACTTGCCCAGCTTTCACTCCTTGACTCATGGGCCCCTTCAAAGCCAACTTCTTCAAAGCCAGCAATGTCAAATCTCCTTGACCTTTTTCCTCTGTCATCTTGCTGTCCTCTTGTGCTTCCCTTTGCCACTTTATGGACCATCGTGATTACATTAGATCCACCCAGATTATCCAAAAGGATCTCCCTATCCCAAGGTCCTTAATGTGAGTGTGTCTGCAAAGTCCCTTTTGTCATGTAATGCCACATAGTCAAGAGTTCTAGGAATTAGATTACGGCCGTCTTGGTGGTGGTGGGCAGAATATTCTGACTATCACACCATGGAGTGATCTTCCTAAAACACATCTCTTCTCCTACCGACAATAACTAACTGCTACCTGTGGAGTAAAGTCCCAACTTCCTGTTTGGGCATATTGCTCTCCATCCTCTGTCCCATGTCCAGTAGTGCCTACATTCAAGAAACCAGTGGCATTTGCTGAGTAGTTGTGTGACTGCGTCTGTGTCTACTAATTCTGCTCTTCAGCCTTGATCATTCCCAAGTCACCACCTCTACAACAGCTGCCAGGGCCCACCCTCCGAGGTGGAAATGCAAACTCCCTCTGGGTGCTTGTTGTCCCTACACTCACGTCTCTCCTGTCACCTCTCCCTCTTTATTGCACCTTGCTGGTGACCAGCGGAGCTCCCCGTGAACAGGGAACTTGTCTGCCCTGTCGCTGCCTCCCCAGCACCAGGCATGGTGAATTACAAATGTCAGCTCAATGAGTGGATGCACACACATTAGGCTGTGGAGCTCATGCCTGCTCCTGGGACTACTGCTTGCTCTCACACTAAGAATAGTTATCCAGCCAGCTGAGGATGTACACAGTCACTTCTCAGAATGAAAAAGGACACAAACCCATGTTTCACTTTCCTACACCCCTGGTGAATTAAACGAAGCCACAAGCACTCGGCTTGGAGGATTCTATCATTCCTCATGTTCTGTTCCCCGCCGTTTACGTCACTTCGTATTTTCTTCAGTGAACCTTTCTTGAGTTTTAGTAACACTATGCAAGTTGTCATTAGACCAAGAACAAATGGGGGATCATTTACTCCTTAGTTGACAATTAATGGACGTTAGCAAGCTGAGGGGCTTAACCCTTGGCTTTTCCACTAGGACCTAAGAATCCATAGAAATGATCTACAGTTCTTGGAAAGAAATGCAAAACTAAGTATTTATGGGTTCATGTATAGACTCTTGTAAATAACATCTCTTATTCCTCACCAGGACCAGGAGGTAGCTCTGAGAGAATGGGAAATGCTCCCATAAATCTTAAGTACATGACGAAACCAAGACTAGGCCTTCACCTGTGTTTTTTCTGCTCTGTAGTGAAATGAGGCTGCTGGTGATATTAAGAATTGTCCCTAGAGGGAGTGGCCACCTTGATGTATGTTTGGGCTGAGGAAGATACTAAGATGAACTTGAGTGGAGAATTATAGTAAAAGCAACCCCGGTGACACGGAGGAGGGAGTGATGGGTTTTAGGAACTGCTTGTGCATGCCTGGCTGAACTGAACCACTAAACCTCTTTCACCCATCATTACTTGTATCTTAGGATAGGGAACCAGCTATTTGAGCTGATGAACCCTTAAAGATCAAAGCTTCCATTTTTATGCAAATAGCCAAGAACAATAAAACCTAAGAAAGATTAATAGGCAATGTGAATTACAGTAGGATGTGTATCATTAAAAGTTACAGCAAGCCGGGCGGTTTTTTCAGAAGTAGGTTCCCAGCAAGGACAACTTTTCAAATTTGTGTTTTAAATTATTTTTAGATGAGAAGAGGTAATAGCAAAACGTAACCCTGAATTTCATTGGTTCTCTAATCCGTCACAATCTTCAGATGACATAAATATGTAATTTTGAATTAGACATTACTAGGAAATAATATCACACACTCCGACGTGCCAGGTAGCTCGTCACATGGCAGCAGGCACAGGCTTTGGTACTGAAAGCACTTGGAATCTGCCTTAAGTACCACTCTAACTAAACATGCCTTCTTTAGCTTTAGAAACCCATTTTGCAATCCAGGTCTCGATCGTGCTGCCGTATTAAACTGTGGGTCTGCATAAGAAACCACATGCCGATCCTTCCTGAATAACTGCTGCATGTTGCTTGAAGATAGAGTAGATCATGCCTTTGAGAATAGCAGCTTTGAATGCCTTGAGCACAGGCTTTGGAGTAAGAGAGCTGGATCACAGATCTCCTGCTTCCAGGCTGTGCGACCTCAGGCAACTTAGGGAACCTCTCTGAGTCCACATTGTCATTGCATACTGCTGTTAAGTGCCACAAGATGTAACCTTGTTAAAGAATTTAAATGTTGTATCTGTCTGGCATTTTAAAGAGTTTAAAGTTTCATTTTAGCTAAAAATAATAAATACTATATTTGTTATAATATTTATTACATGTGTTATGTAATATATAATTATATATATATATCATTTTAGCTAAAAATAAATATGATTTATCATAATATATTTTTTATTATATTATTATTTTTAGCTAAAATGAAGGAAATTGATGTGCTATAAAGGAAGACTTGTTCTACTCTTATTATAACTGCACTTACACAATTTTTAAAAACTAGTGCTGAATCCCTAGTGGAAAGATCACTGGACTGAGTCTCACATGATGGGCTTTAGTCCTGACTCTGCACTCACCAATTTCTTCCTACCTATTCAATATCATGAGTATTCTGGTAAGTTGTTTCCATACATTATCTTATTTACTTTTACAAGGTCAGGGGTAGCATTAACCCAATTACTTGTCCTTTCTAGGTTCTTCTTCTGCAGGATAAGGGGGTGGAATGTCCTCTCGGGTCACTTCAGCAACAGTATTTTAAAGGAATGCCTCCCACAAATTGTTTTCTAATTTTACTTTGAAGAATTCCAGGGATGACAGTCCTAGAGTGTTCGTGACACTGGTAGACACCTCCCCCTCCCCTTTGGTGGCCCCAGTCCTCATTCTGCCTCCACCCCTGTGACTTCCTCTCCTGCCTCCTCCAGGGATGGACAACCCACACTCAGCCCCACTCTCTCCTTGCCAGCCTGTCTCCGATAGAGCCTGGCTTTCCCCTTCAGGTGTTGGTTAGCCTTTCTCTGTACCTTTAATTATTTTTCATTTCAATTATTTTGGCCGTGTGTCTAGGAATCACTATTAGATAGAGAGAACCATATCAAAGACATTGCTCTGTATGGATCTGTCCTCTGTCAAGTCCAAGACACGGATTCATTGTCATCTCTCATATTTTTTGGACATGCGTTTGATGAGGTTTCTTAATTTTGACAGAGTTAATGCTTCCGAGAAACTTCATAAAGATTCTACAGCCATTTTAGTAATGGGGGGACTACAGTAGAAATATATCTGCGAGTAATGAAATCCATCCCCTGGAAGCTGTCACCACAGATTCAATAATCATGCTCCCCACGCGGCATCCTTTCAGGACCTCAAGATGTCTTGTCAAGTGTATTTAATATCCAGGATATTTAATTTACCACAGAGCTAACTCAAATATATTTGTATTCATTTTCACGCAGAGTTTTGCAAGTCACCAAGACTTAAAATAATGGAGGTTTTGACCTCTAGGTGAATAATTACTTTTTTTCTTTTCAGGTACTGTACTCACTAAAATACATTGATGAATTAATAAATGGCATATCTTCTATACTAGATTTCAACAAAATAACTTTTATAAGAGCTAGAATTGCTGCGTGGAGAATATTGACATCATGATAGGAAAGTCGGGCATTTTAGTAATTAAGTTAAACAGTTATTCTGCCCCCACAACTCAGTTTTCCTTCCAATTTTCCAACCCCAATTCAGAATCACTGAACCTGAAACTTGCTAAGAAGAATAATACGTAGTCAGCTGAATTTCCCTCATTTAATATGCTTAAGGGAACAAAACCCTCTCTTCTTGGAGGAATTCCCATCATGCTCTCTATATTTTCCTTTCCCCTTCAGCTACCATATTAAGTATTTACTATCTTGGCCATTCTGCTAGGCTCCTTGTAAATATCATGTTATTTGCTCACAAGCACTTTATATGAATGTGAGGCACCTGGAGTCCAGAGCTCCTGCATGCCCAAGGTGACAGGAAGTGGCAAGGCCATGATTTATCCTGTCTGTTAGAAGTCCATGCTCTCAGCTGGGTTCGGTGGCTCATGCCTGTAATCCCAGCACTTTGGGAGGCCAAGGCGGGTGGATCACAAGGTCAGGAGTTCGAGACCAGCCTGGCCAATATAGTGAAACCCTGTCTCTACTAAAAATACAAAAATTGGCCGGACATGATGGCAGGTAACTGTAGTCCCAGCTACTTGAGAGTCGGAGGTTGCAGTGAGCCAAGATCAAGCCACTGCGCTCCAGCCTGGGCAACAGAGCAAGACTCTTGTCATAAAAAAAAAAGAAAGAAATTCATGCTCTCATCTGTTCCATTAGAAAATGTGCTGCTCTCAACATCCATCTTTGGGGCCATGTGATCAACAACACATACACTTGGCTCTCTGTTACCTTTTGCATTTCAGTACAATCCATAGCCTAGAGTTCAAGGCCCTCCAGGATTTCAGTCTTATGTGCCATCCCCACTTTATTTGTCATTACTCCAGAGGCTGAATCTTCATCAGGAAGCCTAACATTTTTATCCCCACTGAGACGTGCCTGCTGTATTTGCATTCTTGATAAAAAGCCTTATTTAGGATTATTCATTTTCACATCTTCAAGAAGTGGGTGACTGTTTTTTGGTGTGGGTTTGGGTTTACTATGTAATGTGATGCCTTGCAGAACATGCCATATCTGGGCATTTTGATGTGATCATTTGTTCAAAGACTGGATGCATTCCTTTGGACGGTTCTGCACATACATGTAACCGATTCCTTCTTGATGGACATGAGGTTATTTTGAGGATCTTGCTATTAAGCACAATATTATAACTTGTATTTTGTGCTTGTGCATATATTTTGTGCACTCTTGTGTATATATCTGAACAGTAGAGTCTTAAGAATAGAATGTGCATGTTTCATTGAGAAAGAGATCAACTCTTAGCCCCTCCAATCCTCCAGAAGTTGAAACGATGGTCAAGGTCCTCATTTTCTTAATTTGGTGTTTTGTCTTTGGGTGTCCTCTGACATCAGGGTTCAAGTGAGTTCATTCCATGGCTCCGTCGTGCTACCCAATAGCGTTACTAGGAGCTGCGTGGACCTCTCAAAATCCAGGGGCTACTTCCTGAAAATTTAGAAAGGAATTGAAATTGTGGGCACGTGTTTGTTGTACCATAAAAGTATCTCCTCAAATGGATTTGCATGAAATTTTAAGTAAGTCTAGAACTTTTGAGTGGAAGAGACTGGTTACATACCTGCCAGAGAACAGGTACTGAAGGGTCAAATACAACTCACTAGAAGACACACAGAACTGCATGGGCAGAAAACACCTGTCCCACAGCCTTGGATATGGGGCTTGCTAGAGTCTCCACAGCCTGGACTCTGCTGGAGGAAAAACTGAAAGTAACCCGTCAGCTGCCAGGGCCCAGCCCCAGCCTGGAGAGCCAGGACAGCCAGGTCTTGGCAGGTACTGACCTACAAAGAGGACCACCCTGCTGGGTGGAGTGTGGTCAGGGAGAGGCAGCTGCAGGTGATGTTGGAAATCGATGCTCATGATCAACGTGGCTAGTCAAGCTCTGGTAGGACCATAGTTCTCGATCCTGGCTGCATGTTGAGATCACATGGGAAGGTTTAAAAGTTTTGATGCCAATTCCTAGTCCCACTTGTTGTGCAATAACCCAAATCCCCTCAAATGCTTCCAAATAATCTAAGTCACATGTGCTTGACACAGGCTTTTCAGCTTTCATTTGGTTTCTGCCAATTTCTTCCTCTCCTGCTCTATCTGATTCCACAAGAGAACAGCCTCCGGATTGGCAAGAGCAGACGACCAGAGTGGTAAATCCTTGCCCAAGAAAGACCCCAGTTCACACTGTCAGAGGGTAGTTTTCTCCACGTTTCTGGTCCCGTAAGGATTCAAGGGTAACATCTGGAGCTTAGGTGGGCATTTTCGAAAGCTTCCCAGGTGGCACATGCAGCCAAGGCTGAGAACTACTGCAGTAGGACTGCAGCCAGGGTGAGGCCCACTGGGTCCAGTGCCCCCAGCTGGCAAGAGCTGCCCAGGCGTAAAGGCCCCAGCAAAGTAGGGCACGGTGATCTTTAACTCTGACTGTGAAAGTGGTGATGAAGACAGAAGCCAGTCCTGGTTATTGGAAGCACAGTAGGGTTGTCCAGGGCCGCACAGAGCCAGGGAGATAGGGCTGCTGTAGGACTCGCCAGAGACCAGACAGCAAGACAACCTCTGAATCTGTCAGCCCGGCTGCTAATGGAATCCCACCCTAACCAAGTTTCAGTAGGAAATGTGTGCAACGCCACTGCAGGTGGAGGGCATGGCTCCCGCTGGGAGGGACTGCTGGAGATCAGGACCTGACCCATCTTCTTCTTCCCAATTAAGTGCATCCAGCCAGTGTACACTGCCCGGGATGTGGCTGGCAGCTCCCACCTGGGGAGTTTCAACCATTGCCAAACATACTTGCTAATTCAGCTGATTTTTTTATCAGCTCCACTTTTATGTAATTTTTTTTTTTTTTTTTTGAGACAGCCTCAGTCTGTCGCCCAGGGTGGAGTCCAGTGGCACAATCTCGGCTCACTGCAGCCTCTGCCTCCCGAGTTCAAGCGGTTGTCCTGCCTCACCCTCCCGAGAAGCTGGGATTATAGGCACCAGCCACTCCGCCCAACTTTACATTTTTAGTAGAGGTGGGGTTTCCCCATGTTGGCCAGGCTGGTCTCCTACTCCTGACCTCAGGTGATCTGCCTGCCTCTGCCTCGCAAAGTGCTGGGATTACAGGTGTGAGCCTCCGCACTCAGTCTTCAGCTCCACTTTTGAGCTAGATTTAAATGCTGAGGATTTTATTAGTATAAAAAATAATGTTGTCCATATTTTTGTATCATGTTATTCTTGTATCTAACCTTGTTATTGTATTTTATTAATTTAGAAATGGTTTATGAGTCATTCAAAAGTGTTTAGTAGCATATTAAATATTAAGATTATTAAGACAATTTATACCCAAATAGATTTAGACCTTCAGTCTGAATTCCTTTTGGTGTGAGAAATAACTTTTATTGCAAAATAGAAAGGTTAATAAATAATTGTAAAGATAAATTTTCAAAGGGAAAAAGAACTTGTAGACCTGAATTATTATTTAAACCTACAAATAATATATTTTAGAGGTAAATAGATATTGTGATTTATTTTTAAGCTGTCATGATTCAAAAACAACCTTTCTCAGATAAGCAGAAATTGGTTAAAATAGACATTATTTCAGACTTCTATTTATTATTTTTCTGTTCTCATGCATAATCATGAGGCTTTGCAGAGTTCCACTTTTTTTAAAAGAAGTTCTCTTTAAAAAAAATAGGATGTAAAATATTTGTTTTTAAAAACACTGAGGCCATATCAGGAAGGGTAATTGGGAGGAAAAAATTAGGTCACAATGAGTAACAAAATAGTATTTGTTTCTGTTTACACTGGCTCTGCAATCGCCATAATCTCCCTCAAATTCCTTTGGATATCTGAGTCACATGTGTTCATGACACGGACTTTTCAGCTTCCATTTGATATCTGCCAGTCTCTTCCTCTTCTGCTCCATCTAACAAGAGAATATCCTCTACATTGGCCTGAGGTCACCATCCAACCCCTGCCCACACCCTGGGCTCACAACTAAGTCCCCAGTTCACACTGCGTCAGTTTCCCATCCAGCCTGCATGTCAGGCCACACTCCATGGATGCTGGGGGTGACTGTTAGGGACCTTGGGCTCTGCCCTCACTTGAGTTAAGAAGCTGCATAGGAGAGAGAGTAGAACCACATTCCGATCTCTGAACCTTTCACTCCTCCAGGAATGATGGGGACCGGAATGCAAAACTATCAGACTAACACATAATACAGTTCTCAAACTCCTTCCACGTCTCAGCCACTGGCCGGTTGGTTCAGGGCCTTAGTTCAAGCTGGGCCCCCATCACACTTGATTTCCAAAGCATTGTGAACTGGATAGGCCACATGGTTTACAGACAGAAACCTAGATTTAATTCCCAGTCAGCAATGATAGCTGAGTGGCCCTGGGCACGTCCCTGAACCAATCTGAGGTTCATGATAGTGACTTTATTTCCTGGCAGAGTTCCCGTGGCAAACTGGTAAAGTGATGTGTGCCCAGGGTATGCATGTATGTATGTGAACGAAAGGTGCTAGACAAGGGTTAGCAGTGGTGATTTTTAACAGACGCTTGATGTCAAAAGCGTGTGCTGAGACTCTCCTAGGTGACATACACATATGTTAGGGTCTATGGAAGTTAAACAACAAAAAAGTACAAAGACCTGGTCCCTATTTCCGAGGGCCAACTGCCTGCCAAGGAAACGTGGGTGGCGAGGGCTACACAGTCACACAGAGAATGCAGACAAAAGCTTCGGAAAGGTGTGATGAACAGGAGCCCTCAAGCGGGGTGACAGTTTCCCGGGGTGCGTGAAGCGCAGTCCAGGTACAGCACGGCAGAGGCACCACACAGGGAGGCCGCGCTGCCTGCGCGGGAAACGGCCAGTGGTTTAGCGGAGCCAGCGTGGGACAGGGGCGCCCAGGGGCTGCGGAGGACGAGAGAACGGAAGGGAGAAAGGTCTGCCTGGAGCCCAAAGAACGCACAAACCTCAGTGAGGAACGGCGGCTGGCAGTGACCTCACGCCTCCCATCAGCCAGTGGATATTTACTGGTTGCAGGAGGAACCAGTACCGAGAACGCAGCCAGCCTCAAAGAGGACCAAGCCCCACCCCTGGGAGACCGCAGTCTCTTGGGGAAAGGGGGAAATGACCACACCTCTCCATCCTCGTGATAAGTGTTGAGATTCAGGGTAACCCAGAGCAGAGGCGCTCGTCCAGCGTGGGGTGAGCAAGGAGGGAGCGCAGACTCAAGCCTTCAAGACGCACCCTGCCAGGCTTCAGGGTGCTAATGGAGGGAGGGAGCCTGGCAGAAAGCAGAAAGCTGAGAGGAGAAGCATCACTCAGAGGCCACTGTGACGGCCCGGGCGACAGGCCAGGGAGGCCTCCTTTAGGACAGTGAAGATGAGAATGGGGGGCGAGGGGGGAGAATGAATGAAAGCGCATCATTGCATCTATGGCACCACTCGCCGTTTTTTTTTTTTTTTTAAACTTCCTTAAATACAGAATTATTTTTAAAACTTTATGATTCCAATATAATACAGTTTGTCTTATTTGAAATATTCCCTGGTTTTACCAACGAGCGCCCCTGATTTCATCTAAATACAAGTTAAATAGGAGTTAAAATCTGCTTCAACTCCCATTCTAACGAAAGACAGACGCGTTGTTTGGAATAACACAGAAGCCCCAATCCCTGGGCTGCAGTGGCTCGGCGCGGGGCTTCTGGGCAGCGTCGCTGGCGCCCAGCACATGTGAAAGGCTTTCGTGCTCATTTCCTCTGCATCTGCTGAGGGAAACACTGGCTCTGTCTTCTGTCCCTCCTTTCCTCTTTGACTGTTTTGTTTGTTCCACTTGCCCAGCTCAACAACAACAACAACAAAATGTAGATTAGAATCAGCCTTTTATTTCAACAGCAGTGAAAGAATTATTTTGTTAATCGGTATATTGATACCCCAGGAACTGCTTACTGCTCCAGTTATGAAGAATAAGTAGGCGAGGGGCAAATTAAACTTCGAATCACCTGTTCCTTTGGGCAAAATACATAAACCAAATTGACTGCAACCAAATGTCATATGATTTACATGGCGTGAACAATTTATTTTCTAAAAATGTGCTCAACAAAAGATTTGAGTTTGCTCTTAAGCGTATAATGGATCCCACTTAATAGCGAAGCTCTCTCCTGTGCCCTTCTCTATAATTAAATCATATGGAAAAATGTCACAAAGCAAAATAAAATGTATTTATTTCAGCCGTATCTTCCCACAGCATGACATGAAGTCTGGAAAAAAAAAAATCACTAAGCATTTTGATGCCATCTGTGCTGGGAGAGGATGCGTTTACCACGCATGTCACCGTAAAATAGTCCATTCTGAATGAAGCATAGTCTACTTACTACGATATAGTGTCTGGCTGCCTGAGTACAAACCCTGACAAAATTCCGTATCTGACAAAATGCTCTTTTATCTTATTTTGTGGCAAAACAGTCCACCATAATGTCCATTACTGAATTCCAAGAAATCAAAACAAAAGGAATCCTAAATAGATTATATTTATGTTAGAAATCGATAGCTGTTGTATCAACATAAAGTTCAGATAATCTTTTCCAACATTGGAGATTACAGCTTCTCATGAGCAGAATGTCTCACTGTGACAAATCGGATGATGATGCTCTTGGGTCCGTTTATTGCAAAAAGAGAGCTAAAATGTCTGCACAGTCAAAAAAGCTATTGTTTCACTCTGCTGGTAAAACACAAAGTTACATCCATTACAGTTTCTACCTATGAGACAGAGGAAACTTTGAGCTTATACTCCGCCATTATTATCACTAAATTTTATGAATACTTATAGAATTTTTATTTCCTATGTTTGATAAGCCCTCTTTGTAGTTTATTAATGAAATGTAAAAACCCTGTAAATTTTTCAGAGGGCAGTTTGATTCTCATCCAAAACACACCGGAGGGTACTAGCTTAATCACTGGCACGTTAGGTGACCCGGGTCTACACTGTCCTTCACAGTTCTCTGCCAAGTTGGGATACATCATGGCACTGTCTTGAGACATGTGAATAATAAAATGTAACATAGTTTACAAATGAAAATACTTTATGTTGAGCTCCTTCTAGTTGTAAATCTTCTCAAGTCAACAATATTCATTAAAAAATTTCAAATCTAGCTAAATTAAGGAGATGCGACTTAGTAAAAAGTAACAACATAAAATTCTATCATGCTGATCACGATTTTACAGAAAAGCTATTATTTTTCTAAAATGGAAAAAATACAAATTTTTGTTTATCTTAGAATCAAGGGCTAGATTCATTTAATAAATTATCTTGATTCTACTCAAAACTCTGAGAAAAATGAAAGCTCAGAGTTTCTGAAGTCCCACTTCCTTTCAAACCAACCCCACTATCTCCCTGAAGCCATTTTTGACAATGACAGTGCCTGTGAATGTGATTTGTAAACTTTAGACAACACACAAAAGTTAACTGCTGTCACTAATCATATTACCATCCTTCAAATTGTGACGGCTACTCTTTCCAGTATTTCCCATAGGTTTCCAACTGAACATACTGCTTTTTCCTGTGGTGCTTGTTTTATCAATTGATTATGTGTATTTTAGTATTCTTTTGTACATTGCCTTTGAACTTGACCTTAAATATTTTGTCCATAGCGTATCCCTTGAAGTAGTTACATGTCAAAGATGTTTAAAGTATCCTGTAGGAAAACAGAATTGGCACTCCAATAAACATTTATTAAGGTATTTGGTTGGGCATGGTGGCTCATACCTGTAATCCTAGCACTTTGGGAGGCTGAGGCAGGTGGATTACCTGAGATCTTGAGTTCAAGACCAGCCTGGCCAAAATGGTGACACCCTGTCTCTACTAAAAATACAAAAACTAGCTGGGCGTGGTGGCAGGCACCGGTAATCCCAGTTAGGAGGCTGAGACAAGAGAATCACTTGTCCCCAGGGCTGGAGTTGCAGGGTGGGGGTGGGCGGGAGTTTGCAGTGAGCCAAGATAGCACTGCTGCACTCCAGCCTGGACAACAGAGCAAGACTCTGTCTCCAAAACAAACAAACAAACAAATAAATAAATAAAAAGTTATTAAAGCAGTGCATGAAATCTGCTTTAACTCCTATTCTAGTACAACAACAACAAAAACCCTGAGAACGACTTCCACCACAATTAGTTCAAAATGTTACTTTCCTTTGGCCCAACTGTATGTAATCCATTATTACTTTTACATCTATGTCTGAGCCTGAGTGTGGGTTTTCAGTATAATCAAAGGAAAGACCACCTTTGCCAAAAGGACACATTTCAAAGTTCTTTTATCCCTGTGAACCATATTCTCCAATCACCTACCCTAAACATTTTAAATGGGAATTTTTGAAGTATTAAATATTTATGACCGTGTTTTCTTTTCCCAATTTATATGGAGTACTGGAGCTTGTGGCCATAATATTCTAATGCAAAATATGGATCAACTTTCAGTCTGAAAGTTAATACACTGATTTTACCACCTGCAAAAGATATGCACATTTGCATAAAAGCTACCAGAAGTGAAGCGAATACAATTTAATAGCTCATGTGGTTATTTCTTCTTTCTTTTAAAACCCAGAAGGGAAGTGGGTTTGTACAGCCCTAATTGTGTTATTGCTTCTTAGGTTTTCTCTAGATGCTCTTCCAACTCTTCTTTTGAGCAGATATCATGAAAAGCCCCAGATGAGTAGCAGTATTGATTTGAATGAAAGGCTAATCCCACTTGCCCTTTTTTTAATTGATTAAAACCATGACGATCAGGATGAGTCTCACTGAAGCGTGCCTTATGATAAAGTGAACTACGGTGCATGGAGTCACACTTGATGCTCAGGGATCTCATGTGAGGAGGAAAGCGAGCACCTTTCCTTAGCCTGGAGAAAATGAGGTGTCGGTGGGTCCAGGCAGGGCTCATCGGCCAGTGTGAGTGACGAAACAGATGTCCGATTTTCCAAATGAAGTCAAGATTCGGGTCAACTGTGGGGCGAAAGCGCAAGGGTCCCATTGGTGGTTCAGGACGTGAGGTGAGGGTTTGGAATAGCCACGGTGCTGACCTGGGACAGGGGCAGTGTTGCTGGGGGTGTGGAATTGGCCCCACTCCACACGGCTGCGTGCTGTGTTCCGTCCGCAGCCAGGCTGTGCAGCAGGGGTTCTCACGGGAGCGCTGGCTTCAGTTACCCCAGATTATGCACCAGCAGAAGGAGCCTGGCCAAGGCTATGTCGAGAAGGTGCTCGGAGGAGCTGGCCAGGCGGCTCAGGAGAGGGAGTGTGCTGGGCAGGCTGGGTGCCTGGGGAGGGAGAGCCTGCTTCTGCCTGGCCCGCTGCAGCAAAGCACCACAAGCTGGGTGGCTTCCAGGACACACGTTTCCTCCCTCACGGTGCTGGGGGCCGGCAGTACGGATCAGGGTGTCAGCCAGATGGGCTTCTCACGGCGCCTCTCTCCTCGGCGGTGACAGGGTCGTCCCTCAGTCCCTGGGTTGTTATCTCTCTCTATAAGGACCGGGCCCACCCACGTGGCTTCAGTTCACCCTGATTACTTCAGAGACACTTCTCCAAATCCAGTCGCATTTTCCTGAGGAGCTGGCAGTCAGGGCTTCCCACATAGGACTCCTAGCAGCGGGGAGGACACCGTTCAGGCGGAAGAAGGCAGGTGCCCTGCAGGGACCAGAACTGCTGGGGGCGACATCGCTGGAGGAAGAGGAAGCTGTGGCTTAGAGCGGGGAGCAAGGCGTCTCCCGAGAGAGAAGGGACTTGAGTGTGAGTTGAAATGGCCTCTTCTGCGTTGCTCTCACCTGAGGGCAGGAATCCGCTTTCTGCACCCCTGGTTGCCTGTCCCCCACCCCCCCCCACCCCCCACCCCCCACCCCTTCCCCCACCTCAGACCGGAGCATTAAACTGGAGGAGATCGAGGGTCATGTGCCCGCAATTCTCCCCAGGCACCACCAGAGGGCGAGCCTCCAATTTTTGGCAACGACCCAGAATCCCCTGCTCCCGCTGGGGTCAGGGAGGCCCCTACATGTCTCTCAAGGACTCACCCGGCTCTGTTGTGCCACACAAGCCACTGCCACAGGGTTCACCCTGATTTTATTCTAATTCTGCTTCTGATGGCTTGACAAGCAGCCTGGCAGCCGATAAAAACAGCCCTCACGTGGCCCAGCCTCCCGCAACCTTGCACTGCCGGGCAGTCTCATTTGCTGTCTGTTACACGCAGTCCACGTGTCTGCGTTTATCTCCACTGCCCCAAAACCAGCTCTCAGCCTCCTCCTGATCTTCTGCAGGGTTGCTCCAGTGCCCACCTCTTGTATCGCTTAGACCTTTCTTTTCATTCCCTGCTTCATTCTCCCACTCCTTTGCATCTGCAGTCTCTTCTTAACAGTACAGGTCCATGTTGCTTCGTGTGTAGCTCCTAATGTCAGCTCATCGAATGAACTATAGTGAAGTTAAAGGATATCGCCTCGTGCTAAACTACAGCAAAATTCTCAATTGGACTTGCTTTTCTGCAAAATGTGAGCATGTAGACTTTTGCATTAACTCATAGTAAACTTTAATTTGGTTTTGATATTTCAAAAAGATTTAAAATGCAAGTTCAACCATAATTTTTAAAAGCAAAGTAGAACATGTTGGTGGCTCCATTATGTATCCATTCAATGACAAGTTGTATTAGTGACTAGTCATTATAATGTAATGTTAGCTGCAGAGAATTTTGAAGAAAAGTAAAGAAGCTTGCCACCTAGTAGTCAAGATGAGAACACACACACACACATACACACACACACATACACACACACATACACACACACACACACATACACGCACATCAAAGAGTGAAGTCCCAAGGGAGCATCCACACAAGGCAATAGCCAAGAAGAGCTGGCATTGACTGAGTGCTGACTGGGCACCAGGCTGTGTGTCCAGTAAACCGTTCATCCGCTGTCGCTCATTTATTGCATATCTTTTCCACCCCGTGAGGCAGGTATGACACTCCTGCCCATTTTATAGATGAGGAAGCTGAAGCTCAGAGCACTTAAACCATACAACTATCTGCTCTAAAGCAGAGGCTCCTATTTTTCTCCCAGTGATGTCCCAATCCTAACATGATTATAGCTCTTCTCAAGTGCAAAAAGGTTCAAAATTAATCTGGAGATAAAATAATTTTCTCTGCAGTTTGTCATGAGAGTAACTAAGCCTTTCTGGTCAGCTGTGGCCAGCTGGGCAGTGATAAGGTAGTAGACATATACAGAGGGCTGAAAAGAGGAGAAGAAACACAGCCACACTGAAAAAGAATTATCTCCTCCCTGGTGAAGCATGAGCTCACCAGCCAGGACCCTGGACTGCTGCTGGCCCCAGTTGGTAGCACTGCCTGTAGGGACCCCTCCTGAGAGTGTTGAAAAGTCAGCTTTCCCGTGTGAGAGCAGCTGGGTGGGGAGGGGACATTTTCCATCATAGACTCTACCACGGATTTATTTTTATACCAAAATAAACAAGAAGTCCATCAACCTGGCACACAAAGTTAATGGACCTGCCCCCAGCTGGGGCCCTGTCTGCCTGGGATCTGGCCCCATAAGTGTACAGATTACAGAACGGGCCTCCAAACATAGAAATATCTTTCATCATCATCTCAGGAAGCTCTCAGCTTCTACAGTTTGTTAAGCTTCAGTTATTATTTTAAAACAAAGCCAAGTGCCTCTTGGTATATACTTAAAACCTGCAAATTGCTTTTTAATGTCTCACACTTGTAGCTAGCATTGGAAATGTTCAGTTCCTCTACCTTGACCAGCTCAGACGTATCTATCCCCTCACCCTAAACAGGTGGACCGTAACTTGACACACGATTCTCTAAAGAAAGCCACCAAAAATACAGAGAAGATGGAAGCGTGTTTGTTACTTTATTTTCATTGCCAAAAATGACATTTTGCTAAGCATTAGGGTAAACAGCAAGTTGCCCCAAAGAAACCTCTTTGATTCGGGCCTTGGAGTAATTTGTGTTAGTGTACACACATGCACATGTGTACACACACAAGCACACACACACACACAAACACACAACCTGAGGATGAGTAGACGCTTTTGTGGACTTTTCTGCGAAGAAGAATGCAGCGTTCATCAATTAACACAGTTTCTTGCTCTCTTGACCTGCTGGATCCTGAAACACCTGTGAGAGCCCACCCCGGCGGGTTGGGGAGCCGGGCTCAGGACTCTGACACTAGGAACTATGCAGTCTCCAGCAAATTCTGAATGTCATTGGCCTCAATTATGAATCTCTAAAACAGAGACTGGTATGCCAATTAGGTTTTAAAATATTCAAAAACCTGACCTAATCATTTTAACTCTAGGAGTTAAACCTAAGGAAATATTGCAGGTAGAAAGAGACTCAAATGCCTCGATATTTTAAATCTGCTTTTAATAATAGCAAAAAATGAAAATAAGTTAAATGTCTACCAATATGGAAATGGCTAAAGGAATTATGTTTTATTCTCATAATGGTATAGTAAATCACTATTTAAATGAGTGAAGAATATCTAAGGACATGATGAAATCATCGTGATATAAAATTAAGTTAAAAAACAAGGTATAAAACCATATAACACAGTCTTAATTATGTAATAATATGTGCTCGTTTGAATACGCACATTAGGAGATGCACCTAAGTGGCACTGATGGCCATTTCTGAGGAGGGAGATTATACAGGATCGGTTCTCTTTATCCCTGTTCGCCCTGTCTTCCATAAGGAACTGCATCATCAGAAAACTAAGTGATTTTAAAAATAAAAACAGTGGATTGGTCTAGATTACCTCAAAATTTCTTTACAATATAAACCTCTATTTCATTTATCAACCAATTAAAAACAAATTCAAAAATAACAGGTAGGTCTTGGCATTTGGAGGAAGACCTTCCACTCCTGATCTCCTCCCATGCAGGCCAAAACCACAGGGATTCACGGCCTGGGCTATGAAGGTACTGCAAGCCATTTCAGACATTGAAGCCTGAGTGTCGCCCTTAGAGGCACAGGTGGTTTCCCCTCTAGACCATCTCTTGAGGCTTTTGAGCCCTGCAGCAAGCCGGCGCCCTCACTGAGGCGAGAATCACCAGCGTTTTGCTCTCCCATCTCCCCACACATCACGTATGATTTTTGCCTCAAGGCCACCAGCACGTGGGTATAGCTGAAGTTGCTGCTTCCCTTTCCATAGGAAATATTTCCAAGGTCACTCTCTCCACACTGAAAACCAGGAGGGTGACCCTATGGGTGTCTGCAAGTTCCCAGCCCGGGAGTTTTCACCTCTATTCAGCGGGCGCCTCCTAAGTTCCTAGTTACAGACTTGGAGTTAGTGTTGACGCCTTGTTGTCTCCATAGCCGAAAAACTTCTGGGCTCTGGGCTTCAGCGGTAAAGGAGAATTAAATCCTGCAGGACGGTGGGGCTCCCTGGAGCACGGACCAGCTGCACGTCTACGTCTCAAGGCACAAAATCTGAAGCAATCAAGTCGTTCTTTGACTACCCTGTGCAAGAAAATGCATGATTCACAAGTGTGTGGCCGTGCACGGTACTTTCTCAAACAATTCTACTCAGCTGGAATTGGTTTGTTAGGTAGAATGTCCTTTCATGATTACTTTAGAGCAGGGATGCCCAATCTTTTGGCTTCTCTGGGCCACATTGGAAGAATTGTCTTGGGCCACACGTAAAATACATTAATGAGGACAGGAGTGGCGGCTCACATCTGTAATCCCAGCACTTTGGGAGGCCAAGGCGGGTGTATTGCCTGAGGTCAGGACTTTAAGACCAGCCTGGCTAACATGGTGAAACCCCATCTCTACTAAAAATACAAAAAATTAGCTGGGCATGGTGGCAGGCGCCTGTAGTCCCGGCTACTCGGGCAGCTGAGGCAGGAGAATCACTTGAACCTGGGAGGCGGAGGTTGCCGTGAGCCGAGATTGCGCCACTGCACTCCATCCAGCCTGGACAACAAGAACATGACTTCATCTCAAAAAAAAAAAAGGAAGAAAAATACGCCAATGATAGCTGATGAGCTAAAAAAAAAAAATGCAAAAAAATCTCATAATGTTTTAAGAAAGTTTACGAATTTGTTTTGGGCCACATTCAAAGCCATCCTGGGCCGCATGCACCTATGGGCTATGGGAAGCCATCCTGGGCCACATGCACCTATGGGCTGTGGGCTGGACAAGCTTGTTTTAGAGGATCACTTTGCTTTCTGTCTGGACACAGAAGTGAGAAGTGGGAACTTCCGAATGTGACCCAAAGCTTCGTGTTCCCAGTGCCTGGTCACGGAGTCGCAGACACCTGATTCTGTGGAATATCACTTTGTTTTTACCCTAGAGAGAATGAGTAGAATCATCGCGCAAGCAAGTGCCTTCAAAATGAACCTGTCTATCTCATTGCCCTCGGGCTAACCCGTACCAAAGCCATCGCTAACTAGAAAGCAAGGGTCTCTATTTTAGGGGCCATCTCAGGAGAATCCCAGATTCGCGCAGAGTTTGTCCATCATCGCTCTCAGGAAACTTTTTCATATACTCAACTTAAACCTCTCAGAAGAGTTTGTCAGTTTCTTCCATTCTCATTCAAGGTGAAAACAGCTAATCACTGTCTCCATCATCGTCATCATCACGGGTACTGTTAGCACCGCTAATGCCACTGCTGCCACCTGAGGTGCCTAGGACAGTAGCTGCTTTGCTTCAACCCTCTCCCTGAGTCCTCACAGCAAACATAAGAGGGTGTATTTCCACCTTTTGATGATAAGGCTCAGAAAGACGAAATGTGTGTCCACAGGACAGCTCGTTGTCACACACAGGACAGCTCATTGTCACACACAGGACAGCTTGTTGTCACAGAGCCAAAATGTCAGCCAGGTCTCCCAGACTTTCCACAGGGCCCTGTTGCTGCATCATCTACTTTTGTATGATTAAAAACTTTCTTAATTTTCAGTAGGTGAATTTTTTTAGCCTCTCATCCTGTTTCCTAACCCAGAACTCCATACCTCTTAGAAATGGTCGCTGATACCTGTTTGACCACTAGGAAAAGGGAGAACTGGACTGGTATTTTCTGCCGAGTTCAGGTCTGCCCTTCTAAGATATTTAGGTTTGAGCTGGGAAGGGAAGAAGAGTTCACTTTAAAGCTTGGGGAATAATGTCAGCCCCCAAATCTCTTAGGGACGGGCCTGTCTGGTTGGGAGGGACCTAAAGAGTCCTTGGAGCTTCCCTTGGAGCTATGTTTGTTTGCAGAGTGCGCAGAGTTTTTACTCAGATGATACATTTATTTGGAGTTGGCTTGGGGGAAAGTGGGACCTGTGAAGGCTGGGTGGAGTAGCTAAAGATATCACCACCACCACCCCCAGCCACCTGTGACTCTACTGCTCCTGAGTGATAGTGGTAACAGTCATTTCTGGTGGAATGCCACCGAGGCATTCTCTGATAGCCCCAGGGTTGTGTAAAAGCTCTGGGTGCTGAGGAGTGGTGAGCAGCTGCTGGGGTGCATAATGGGAAGCAGGAAGGGATGGGATGCTAGGAGGCAGGTGAGCCGCAGCTGGAATCAGGGTTTCCTGAGACCTGGCCTGGGATACCAGGGAGATCTGAGCAGCACCCATCACAGGAGGAGGAGGAGGAGGAGGAGGAAGAGAAGGAAAAGGAGGAGGAGGAGGAAGAGGAAGAGGAGGAAGAAGAGGAGGAAAAGGAGGAGGAGGAGGAGGAAGAGGAGGAAAAGGAGGAGGAGGTGAAGGAAGAGGAGGAAAAGGAGGAGGTGGGAAGGGGAGGGGGAGGGGCTGTGCTTCCCCAGGCTCTATTTCCACTGAGGGATCCCATCCTTTTTAACTCATAACCCAGGCTTTGGTCTGTGGGTCACAGTGGATCCGAAGATAAATGGGCTTTTTGAATGTTTTATTTCCAATCTCCGATACCCGAATCATCCCTGATCCAAAGCACGGTGTGCATTTCAGTTCTCAGCCCAGGCAATGGGTCTACTCTGCTTACTCCTGAGATCTTATCTAGTTCAGAGATTGTGGCTTCTGGTCAAAGTAACCTTACACAAACAAACAACAAAACACAAGTGGACCCGTTAAGAGTGATTGTAAGATGTCAGTTTCTCTGTCTCATTTTCCCCGGTGTGGAGGTTTCTTTTATAGCCTGTTTAGAAAATCTCGCTTCTTCCTTTGAATGGCCCCTTCATTTCTTCAGGCAGGCCTGAGTGTTCTTGGACACAGAAGGTGGTCAGAACAAAGATGCTAACACTTCCCTGGTTCTCTTTCCCTGCTCACAGTTGCTTCAGCAACAGGAATTGTGCAATCTCGATGTAAGTCGCAGCATGTAAAACACTCCTATTCTTTAGCGGGTGGCACATTGCCCTGTTAATGGAAAGCAAAGGAAATAACAACCAGGCAGAAGGAAAATGCCCACCCACAGGCAGTAAACCAGCCCCGTCACACCCTTCACTCTTTTGCTTTTGATTATCATTTGTTTCTTCATTTGGTAAATATTTACTGAAACCTACCAGGTTAAAAAGTATTATGCCAAAAACTGGGAAAGAAAAAGAAAGAAAGGGGAGAGGGAGGGAAAGAGGAAGGCAAAAGAGGGGAGAAACTCACGCAAAGTTTTTGTCCGTAAAGAGGCTGCAGTCAAGTTAGCAAAGTTACATACGCAGAGACGTGAGAGTCATTCCGATGAAATGTTCCCGGAAGCCTGGCTTTAGAGGTGAGACGAGGTTTCGTAAGACATTTCACTTGGACTTCAGACCCTGGGCAGATGGGAGAGATATATTCTAGGCTGAGGAAACAGCATGAGTAACGTCTTCGAACAGAAATTGCAGCTGTAATTGCGTGGAAAAGACTGGAGAGAGGGAAAGTTGAGAAATGATGGAGGGTGTTTAGCGACAAGCCCAGGAATCAGACCGTCTTCTGCCATTGAGTGTTGACAAACAGGGAAGTGGCATCATCACATGTGGGCTTCTGGTGGAGGGGAGCGACAGCCCTCCACAAGGAGTTTCGGGACTTGAGGTGGAGTCAGGTGAGCCAGCCTGGAGACTGTCGCTGTATCCGGGACAAAGAACAGGAGGCAGAACTAGGGCAGTGGCAGCGGAAACTAAGAGGAGGAGAAAACGCTTAAAACAATGCACAGAAATCACACCATCACAGCCGCCCGAGGCACACACAGCCTAGAGGTTAGTTACACAGAGGTCCAGGGAGATGGAGACAGACAGAGACATTTAGGAGTGTCCACATGAAGCCAGTAACTGGACACTCCTAGATATCTCTGATATTTGTCAAACTGAATACAGTTCCCAAAGATCTTGTGGCAGTGAAGGAAAGTGAGCCATGAACAGTGCTCTGTTTTGGAGCATCTCCGTTTGAGAAATGGCTGGAGACAGAAGATGAGCCTGAGGATGATTTAGAAAGTCAGAGCTGAGAAGGGAAACCCAGAAGAGTCTCACATCAGAGAAACCTACGGAACACAGTTTTCAAAGCCAGAATCTGAGTGACAATGTGGAGAGCTACAGAAAGGAAAGAAAACAAAAGACCAAGGTGAGGAAAGGCTCCATGAGCTACAGGAGGCAGCGGGGACAGAAGCCAGGCAATAGGGACGAGGAGTGGCCTGGTGGGTGGTGGATCATAAACAACCTCTCGTGAGAAACTGGGATAATAGAAGGAGAGGCTAGAAGAGTGTTCATGACGGGCCGGGCGCGGTGGCTCATGCCTGTAATCCCAGCACTTTGGGAGGCCGAGGCGGATGGATCACGATGTCAAGAGATTGAGACCATCCTGGTCAACATGGTGAAACCCTGTCTCTACTAAAAATACAAAAAATTAGCTGGGCGTGGTGGTGCGTGCCTGTAATCCCAGCTACTTAGGAGGCTGAGGCAGGAGAATGGCCTGAACCCAGGAGGTGGAGGTTGCGGTGAGCTGAGATCGTGCCATTGCACTCCAGCCTGGGTAACAAGAGCCAAACTCCATCTCAAAAAAAAAAAAGAGTGTTCATGAAGAGATTAGAAAAGGGTTTTTGTGTTTTTTTTTTCTGGGTGACATTCAACCATGTTTCTCTGCAAGGAGGAGAGTCTGAGAAATGTGCCCTAGGCCTGCGCAGGTTCTGTTCCAAGCACCTCCAAACGGCACACACGCTTCCCTCCATGCACCCTCGGGTGGGAACAGTGGCCACAGGTCAGCGCTTCTCTTCCCTGCTGGACCATTTGTTCACCACAGGCACAAATCTGCTCTGTCTTGTTCACCATCTGACACTTAGAAGAGGCTCAAACCTGGTCATTGGCTGGGGACTCAAGACAGAGCAAGGAGCATTCCCATGACAAAGCTTCCAGAACAAGAAGGAAAGTTAGGCAGAGAGCAGACGGGGCTCAGCCAGGGGAAACAGAGGCCAGCTGAAGCCAGTGGGCTTGTGAGAAGGAGGGCTCCCTGCCTGGCACCAGGGCCGCGGTCCCTTGTTGAAGTGCACACGGAGGCAGGGTCTGGGAATGCCCATTCCCACCTTGTTGCCTTGCAAGCATGCCCTGTGCCATTCTGGGCACTGCCCTCAGCAAGAGACTAGCTCTCAGCCACCCTCACAGCTCAGCATGGCATGGACGTACTGATCAAGTTATGGCCAGAGGGACAAGTAGAAGTGCTGCGTAGACTTCAACTGGCAGGGGCAGGTCTTTTTTCCTTTCCTCCTCCTCCCTGCAGCCTGGGACTCAGACAAGAGGCCCAGGCTCCTGCAGCCACCTTTGGCTATGAAGTAATCTTGAGACGCAGACACGCACAGCAAACTTTCGCACAAACGCCAGAGAAGCCTGGTTTCTCGCTGACTTCATAGAGCCCATGCTCTTCAAAGTGGCCTCTTTGCTTCCTTCCAGACTTCTTCTGACAGGAGAGAAATTAAACACCTGTC
This sequence comes from Callithrix jacchus, assembly GCF_049354715.1. Classification (NCBI taxonomy): domain Eukaryota; kingdom Metazoa; phylum Chordata; class Mammalia; order Primates; family Cebidae; genus Callithrix; species Callithrix jacchus. Next base: position 169,720,131 of record NC_133505.1, read on the forward strand.
TTGCCTGAGCCAGTATTATGTTGAATTTTCTGTCACATGCAGCCAAACTTAATCTTTACATTAATGCTAAAATATGAATGAAACTGCTGGAGAAGCTGCCTTGCCAGGCTCCCTGGTGGGCGCCATCACATCCGGTGCCTGGTTTCTCAAACGTCCCTGCACCCACCAACAGAAAGCAAGAACTAGGTACCGTATCTGGCATTCTGTAAGCACTGGTGGTTGTGGAATCCAGTGTCTCTGGTGTATTTTAAGTTGCCATTCAAAAATAAAGCACTCAGGTAATATAAGCGAATTTTGATAAAATCACATGCAACAATTCCTATTTGGGTCGATAGAGCTCTTTCTTTAAAAAGGCTGAATTTTATTTCCTCCTATAGAATTGAAGTTTCTACTTTCCATTTGTGATGAGCTGAATTTTCAGGTTGATGAATAAGTCACTGAGATTTACCACACAGGACTTAATAATAATAATAATAAAAAGCTTGGGTTTCAGTGGTGGTTTTTTGGGCATGGGCCATTGTTTTATGGAGAAAGCTTCGTAGCTTGGCTCGCACTGATGTCTTGCTGCCGCTTGCGTGTGTGTTCCGTCCTGGAGGCTGGGCTCCTCCATAGCTTCTCCTGCCGACAAGCAAGACAGAAAGGAGGCAGCAGATGGGGGACTCGGCCTTCCTTCCCACCACACCTACCCTTTGCTGAGCCACTGCTCCCAGGATGAGGCACAGAATCCCCAGAGCAGCCTGGGTTCAACCTCCTCATTTGTTTTTGTTTGTTTATTTGTTTGTTTTGTTTAAAAAAAAAAAGCCTTCTGGCAGAGCATGGGGGCTCATGCCTGTAATCCCAACATTTCGGGAGGCTGAAGAGGGTGGATTGCTTCAGCCCAGGAAGGCGTTTCAGACCAGCCTAGGCAGCATGGTGAAACCCTGTCTCTATAAAAGAAATACAAAAGTGATCCAGGCATGTTGGCACAGGCCTGTAACCCCCACTGCTCCGAAGCCTGAGCTGGGAGAATCATCTGTGCCTGGGAGTTCGATGCGGCAGCCAAAATCATGCCGCTGGACTCCAGCCAGGGCAAGAGAGCAAGATCTGTCTCAAAAAAAGAAAAGAATTTTCTTAATTTTCATATCATCCCTAGTTTTCCTTTGCGGCCCATGAGTTTCCATCCAGACTGTAAGCCTTCATAACTGTCATGGTGAGATCCAAGTGTAAGCCCTCAGCTACTGTCTCATTCTTCCCCACTCACTTACAGATGACATTCTTGCAGACCAGACAAGCAAGGCTACTTGCCCAAGGCCGCACAGGCAGGAACCGCCAGGCAGCCTGTCCAGTGTCCCAGCCAAGCCCCCTAGAAGGTTCCTATGCGCTCGATACATCCCTGGCCAGCTATTACCTATGTAGTTTATCCAGTGGTTACACCGACTTGCAGAGGTCTTTCTGGAGATGACATTGACTTTGAAATGACTTGCATTATCCATTGATCAGCTCTGGTCATTGTGATTCTTTTCAAGCCATACATAATTTTGGGGTTTGCTGTGGCTTGCTGACCAGCATCTCTGTTTAAGAGACAGAGCTTTGTGCTAGAGTTTCCAGTATTGATGCATTTCCTAGGCACACCCACTTCTCTGGTAGAAAGCTAGGAGTCCCTCACCTAGATGATCCTTGTGAAGATAAACACTTCTCTTCATTTGTGTTGTGACAAGCGAAGCCTTCACAAGATGTTCTACTAACTAGTTCAAGCCACGAATTTTATCCTCTGCACTGAATGAGTTTGTGTGGTTGTTACATAGATTATCGCATGCCTATAATAAACAGATTGTGGAAAACACTGCTAAAAAGTTTCAGTGAGAACCAGGCGCAGTGGCTCACACTTGTTATCCCAGTGCTTTGGGAGGCTGAGGAAGGAGGATCACTTGAGCCCAGGAGTTTGAGGCTGCAGTGAGCTGTGATTGTGCCACTGTACTCTAGCCGGGGTAACAGTGAGACCCTGTCTCAAAAAAAAACAGAAAAAGTTTTATCAAGAGAGAGGGTTCTGGATGGTCACAAAAAAGCAGTTTACTTCCTTTACTCTTCCAAGCAACTTATTTGATTCTTCAAACATGTAGAGGCCAAAAAAGCACTGTTTCTTTATGGTAAAAAATGGGCCCAAAAAATATGATTTTACTTTTCTGTTCTCAAAAATCATTGACTAATGAGAAACAGCAAACGCTGGGTCTCCTGGAGTCCCAGGCACCAGGCACTGCATGTTTTTCACCTGTGTGGCATTTTCATTCTCATCTTATGCCTTTGAAAGCTGGGGCTCCGAGCAGCTGTGACGTTGACCCCGAGGTCACTCATATTGCAAATGACAGAGCCAGGGTGTGAACCCAGACAGGTCAACCTCAGAATGTGTGTCTCTGACTCTTCAGGTTGACAGCCTTCTCCAGACACCAGAGCAGCACTAAACCATCAATTGGGCTGTGCGGGCCCCTGTGTGGAATAGAAGGGGCTGAGGGATTCTGCTGCCACATCGATAATTATCACTGGAACCGAGTCAGACTGACTCTGAAGCTTGTTCCCTGACCATTGACTCCCAACCTTGGGCTGTCTTCTAAAGGAAGGGTTAAAGAGTACGTGGTGCCACCTCCTAAAACAGGCAGCTTAGGAACTTGGACCTACACACTCAGCACCGACCTCTGTGGCTACCTCTGTGATCCAGACGGCCGCTTGGGGACAGCAGAGGCTCAGGGGCAGTGAAAGGCAGTGCCAGGGCCGGAGATGAAAGAGCCAATTCTCCATTCTTCTGTGAGTCCCGAGGTGAACACTGTGGACTTGTTCCCAGTCTCTGCGTCTGGTGCCAGCGGCCCTCCCCTCCCCCATCTGAGGACAAGTCCACTCCCGGAGGATTTTCCCCTGGAAACGGGTCCTCATGTGCAGGGGAGAATCAGAGATTATTTGCTTGAGGTGGCAAAAAAAAAAAAAAATACGGACACATCTCCAGCCAACCCTTTTTATAGATGTATCTTTGCTTTTTACAAACCAGACAGCAGAGTTTCATAGTTAGTACAGTAGTTCGGGGTTTTTTCTCATCATTAACCTCTTAGTTACTACCAATGTGTTTTTAACTCACGGGGAGAAGTACCAGCATACCATAAAAACCTGAGTTCTACCTAGTCAAGGCTTCCAAGGCCCAGGAGGCGCGCTCTATCAAGCTGCTGATTCGGGAGATGGCAGTGAGTCGGGGTTCCTCCGCGCCCCCAGAATGCTATTCACAGCAGCTTTGTCATTGACAGTTCTCCCTTTTGGAGATTTGAAACAAACTTCCAATCACTCCCGATCCTTTTAGCTTTACCTCTCTTAGGTAAGGTTTAAGGATTCTTGGTCAAATTTCAACTCAAATAGGTTACCTAGGAACATTCTTAGGACCTAACCTACTTAGTTCTTGTAGTTTCAGCTGAAAGCGATAGGCTGTTCCGGGCCCTTTGTGTTCCTCTGTTCGGTGGTGAAATCACTGCTCTCTCTCCCTCCTTGGAGCGCCCACTGCTTCCCACCAATGAGTTCAGTAGTTTTTCTTGCCCATTTCTGCAAATCTGTGTTCATAAAATCAGCCTATAGGTACAAGTTATTGAAGAAATTGCTAACAGTTTCAAGGCTTTGCTTAAATTGATAGTTTGTTTTACTTTATTCTGGTTCTCGGTGGAAACACAAGGCAAGAATGATCTTTGGAATGTTCTGTTGACAAATGAACCCAAACAAGATAGAGATGAGACTCACTGTCTTTCCTCCGGAACAATCGCCATTCATTTCTGTGCTGCTGAAACAGTCACAGGAGTCGTGATAGATCCAGAAAGAGGCCCTTGGCGCTTCATGTGGTATCTGTCTCTAGGACGGGTCTCTTTTGCATTCAGCGGGTTTCATTAGAAAAAAGAATCTCAAAGTATTTAATTAACAAAATTGAGAAAATGCATATTTAAACGTTGACATCATTATAAAAGAGTAATTTTTTACATAAACATAGAATTTTCACCTATGTTACTTCATTTAATCTTCAGAACTAATCTTCTTGATTTTTTTGAGACAGAGTTTCACTCTTGTTACCCAGGCTGGAGTACAATGGCGTGATCTCGGCTCACCGCAACCTCCGCCTCCTGGGTTCAGGCAATTCTCCTGCCTCAGCCTCCCGAGTAGCTGGGATTACAGGCATGTGCCACCATGCCCAGTTAGTTTTTTGCATTTTTAGTAGAGACGGGGTTTCACCATGTTGACCAGGATGGTCCCGATCTCTTGACCTCGTGATCCACCCACCTCGGCCTCCCAAAGTGCTGGGATTACAGGCTTGAGCCACCGCACCCGGCCCAGAACTAATCTTGAGATGCAATTTCCCAATTGTATAGACAAGGAAACAGAAACTTATAGATGTTAATTCACTTGTTCTGGACCACAGAGGTGTAATTTATGGAGCACAGTCTTTTTTAACAGCCTCGACTCTGAGTCCAAAATAGAGGCTTCCACTTCGCTGAGCACCAGAAGAATGGGAGATGAGTCAGTGTGTGAGTCCCAGGGGAAGAGATTCTGCGGGTCCTTAGCAGTTAAGGAAGCGTCATGAAACATTTCTTGAAGAATGGATGGGATTTAAACAGTTTAGAAGATGTAGTCCTGAAACTATGTGGCTGGTCCAGTCGCATGACCAACAAATATTTGTTGGACAAATGAAGAATGAATAAATGAATGATGGAGGGTATCAGATCAGGAAATTGATCTGGGAAGGGATGAAGGCAGACATTCCCACGGGGCGTTCAGGGAGCGGTGAGTATGAGCCACTGGCCCTAGGAGAGTGACATCTGGACAAGCATAGAGAGATGGAGATGGACTGCGTTGGGGGGCATGCACTGGCAGCTTGAAGGGCATGGAATGGCATAGAAAGGCATGGAATGGCATGGATTTGCCTGATAGATTGGGTCAGGTTTCATTGCTTTTGACCAAGGAACTGACAGCAAGACCGTGAGAAATCATGGACGACTTGATATGACCAAACCCAGCGTTTTAGGAAGGTGCACAGGGCCTGAAGCACAAAATATATAAGACGGTGTGCTGACTGATTTTAACAGCCACACCCTGGGCCTCTCTAAAGTTTCTGTCAGCTCTTCCCATCAGTGGGAAGCAAATTTAAAGGCCAAGCTGCCTAGAAGACATAATGTGAAAGAAAAAATAAAAAGGAAGAAAAAGAAACACACCTTTAAAATTTCCCAACCTTGATTGATACCTACAGAGACGTATTATACAGTCACTCTTTTTATTAGGGTTTTTAAGCTAATAAGCAGGCTTGACTAAAGAATTGCCAAACTTTCACTACAAGAAAAATTAAATGAAGTAGTTTCCTATTTCTAAATGAGCACAGACACTTCTGAAATTAAGAAAATGCAGCCAAATGATAAAAATACAACTAACAAAACTGTAGCTGTTTTACTGAGTATATTACACGGTATTTCCTTTCGGATTCCTTTTTTTTTTGAGACAGAGTCTCACTCTATCGCCAGGCTGGAGTGCAGTGGCACAATCCCAGCTCACTGCAACTTCCATTTTCCGGTTTCAAGCAATTCTCCTGCCTCAGCCTCCCGAGTAGCTGGGACAACAGGCACGCACCACTACGCCCAGCTAATTTTTTGTACTTTTGGTAGAGACGGGGTTTCACCATGTTGGCCAGGATGGTCTCGATCTCTTGACGTTGTGATCTGCCCGCCTCGGCCTCCCAAAGTGCTGGGATTACAGGCATGAGCCACCGTGCCTGGCTGGATTCTTAATACAAAGCTGGATTCTTAATACAAATGTGGATTTGGTTTCAAATAATATATGAAGAGATTCTTGTCCTGTAAGGAAGGTCATCACTCTAATGGGTGTCTCACTCACTGGAACAGTATTTTGGCTGTACTGGAGCACACTGAAAGGAATTAGATTTAGCTTTGCCAAACTTTCACTGTGAAAGAGTTTGCTATAACAGTGTTTTATTATATTCTTATTGAACTGCAGCCAGTTGAAAATAGAATCTCCACACCATCCTTTTAAATTAGCCTTAAGCTGCAGATAAAAGACAAAAATCAATGTGCAAATTTAGCTCCTTACGCTCAGTTCCTTAAGAAATTTACCCTGGTGCTAATATGCAGGACTCCCAGATAATAGAACATAGAGTAATTGGAAATTTTAAAGTAGCATTTCTTGTTCAATTTAGGTCTATGTAAGAGTCCGGTAAATGCTGTACATAAATGTTTCTTTAATGCCACAGGTTCTAGCGCGTGTCTTCATACTTTCCTTCCTAGCTCAGTAACACTGCCCCGATACATTTCATGTGGCCATGACGAATTATGGTGAAAGTTTCTGTGTCAAATTGGGATGAAAACTTCTAGAAAAGAGTGATGCCTAAATAATGGTGCAGTCTATTTATTCCATTTCACTGAGACTTACTGAGGGCTTCGAAAACCCAACTAGAAAAAGGAAGCTAAACAGTGTTCTTACTGGCCATGCCGGCTTGAATGCCTCTGATTGTTCTAAGCCGTGCAGGTGCTGTGAGCTCCTAAAGATATCCCTGTGATTGAGATGAGAGGAGTTAACTCAGAGCCTCGGGTCACTTGCTGTCCTGCTGGACGAGAAGGGTTAGCAAGATAAAGAAATGCAACTTTGCCTGGCTTCAGGCATTAATATAAAGAAACCTACATACAGGCACCCAGAGACACGCAAAGAGAGAGAAAGCTCACCATTCTTAAAACAGGCAGTTCTACAGGCTCCACAAACAAGTACACCAGTGTATGGAAATGATAAGAGGAGAACAATTTGGTTACATTCAGAGACCTGGTGGGCAAATGGAAATGGGACAAGCAGTGGAAATTAGGCCAGATCATGGAAGATTTGTTCTGTTTTCATGGCATGATACCTGCAAGGCCAGGAAGGCTAAAGCCGGCACGCCAATACAGTTAATTAGCAGGAACCAAAAAGTCATTAATTTAGCATGCCGTCGTATAAGGCAGAAGCAAATACTGCTGTCTGTAGCCAGTGATGGGGAAAGCACCTAACCGCACTCCAGGCGCCTCTGCACATGGCGCCACAGAGAGAAAGGTGGGGGAGGAGTGGAACGCAACCCCGGGAGTTGTCGCCACTGGTTTTTACTAAAAAAAAAAGCAAGTGGGAAAAAGTAGCCGGAATAAGCCTGGATTGCAGCAGAAAATGAAACTAAGAAAGAAAGATCGGAGGACGTTGTAATAAAACAATCCACATAATTTCTATAACATGGATCCACCTTAATAAGACAGCCTGAACTTCAGCAAGAGTCAAGTTCCGGGACAGCTCAGGGCTGTCACAGGAAATCTAAAGCTTTCAGTTAACGGGGCTTAAAGATGTTACATGCTGTTACTTCAACACTTAGGAAACTTCACTGCAGATATATAAGCCATTTTTTAGGAAAACATTAGATGATCAAAGAATTCCTTAAGAAAAAAGGACAAATTGAGTGCCCACAATATAGATGGTGGCCCTGATTTCTGAGAATAGAGGCTGGAGGAAATCGCTGCGTCATCAATTTAATTCCGCACAAAATGCGAGCAGCCACCTCAGCTTAGACGCAGTTGTAGTGGGCATGAACTTCACAGGGGCATAACTGAAGACCAAAATTAAATGTTCTTCATTTTTATGTATCTCAGTGTCATGTCCTGATCCCGAGCCCCAGACTGGCTCACAGGTCCAATCGGATGCCTCTCAGTGGGTTGTGTGCGGGGAGGATTTTGCTGCTGTTGATCTCCAGAGCTGCTTCCCTGCATCTCCTCTCCCACTGCTGACCCCACCGCCATCTACTCTAAGCCCCAGCAAATCACCCCAGCACTCCCAGGCAGCCATGGGGGAGGCCGTGCCGGCCTTCTCTCTCTGTTCTGGTCTAGCGTGTATGTCACAGGGCTTCCTTAAACAGTGACTGGGCCTCTCTGCTGGCCTTCGCTTAACTCTCAGCTCAGCTGGCAGGCACTGGTGCCCTCTGAGACACAGGCACTGCCTTCTTATAGAATCCGCGTGTGGGCTGCCTAGCCAGGGGGCTTCACTGCATGGCCTCTTTTCTGGCAGGTTTCAGATCTCCCCTTTCTCCCAAGAATGGAGCCAAGGGTGGACCCCAACATAGTCTGCTGGCTGCAAGGCTGCACATGCCTAGACAGCTGCTGTCCAATGGCAGACAGAAACAGTGTTTCCATATCTCCACTCTCAGACACCCTCGGATTACTAAGGGAATTCTCTAGTGTGCCCCCCTCAACACACACAGAGACAGACAGACACACACACAGACACACCCACACAGACACAGAGACACACAGAGACACACAGATACACACACACACACACACATACAGAGACACACGCAGAGACACACAGAGACACACAGATACACACACACAGACACATACAGAGACACATAGAGACACACAGATACATATACACACACACACACACACAGACTACTTGTCATTCTAAACTTGCCACCTCTGCCCTCAGCATGGGACCAGCGTGGTGGAGAGGCCTGTGTTCTCCTGGCCGTGCCTGAATCGCATCTCTGCCATCTTAGATTCTTGCTGAGAATTGGAACTCTTGATTCCTCTGACAGCTCTGGTGGCCTCTGCCTGGACCCACCCTGTCTCCCGGTGCAGTGGGGGCGCAGGCAGGTGCGCATCTGTCACTCTTGCTGGATGAGGCACTCCCTGGCCCATCTCACAGACTGAAACACGAGGCCGTTCCCTCGAGGCCATTCCCTTGCTTCCGTGGAGTTTGACGTCATTGCACTCAGCAAGTGTTTACTCTCCACCACTTAGCGCCTCACCTGGAGGTGCTTCTGTTCTCAGTCCCAAGGGGCACAGTCAGGAGGTGTTTAGTCGGCCTACCTCGCCCTCACCGCACACACAAGGCTCATCTGATGGTTGTTTTGGGGCACCCACTCCTTGGGCTCCTGACATTTCCCGCGGGCTCTGCGCCAGCAGCGCCCTTTCCTGCCCCCACTCCGCAGTGGGCTCTGCCTCCTCTCCCGCAACTGCTCTGCAGGGAGGGAGACGGCCCGTCCTCCAGCTCCACACAGTGCCGGGTAATTTCATCCATTTCCCTTCTATGTCAACGGCTCCCCAGTCAGTTTTTCTCAAAGTCTGTTTTCTCTGAACACCGAATCACAGTTTCAACTGTATTTGATACAACCCCTGAACCTCAGGCTGGCCTCAATTGAACTCATTGTCGACTTCCCACATCCTCTGCTCCATTGTATGCCCAACATCCCTCGGTAGGCTGATCTGTCCGCGGGCTCTGCTGGAAACTCAGTGCCACCTTGGATGCCGCCCTCCTCCCAACCCACAGCCAGTCAGTGCACGGGGCCCTGTGTAAAAGGCCTGTGAAAGGCTCCTGTGCTCACCCCCAACCTTGGGAGAAAGAGCAGATTGCTCTTTCCAGCACTGCTGAGAACACCTTGCAACCTAGAGCCCACACTCCTCTCCTCCATGAATGTGTCTGCTTTTCACCCCAGACCTCCTGGTGCTGCTGCATGACACCCCGGTCACCTGCAGAGCCATCCAAACCCATCAGTGCCACACAGAGCCCCTGCTGGGTTTCCCAGGCCCAGATGTCACCTTTCCTACTTTACCCCTTTCCTACCTCACTTAGCAGGTTTCCCGTCCCAAAGTGGATTCTCACCTGCATGGCGTATCAAAGTCCTACTCCCTCTCCCAGATCCAAAAGGGTTTCTTTGGGAAGGAAGCCCAGCATCCCAGGCTGTGAGTTAGGGCTGTCCCTCAGGACTGCTGTGATGCAGCACGCAACCCCACCTGTGCACTCAGGTTACACGTCTGTCTGCTGGCCTGCCCCGGTCATGGAGTGGAGAGCTCCTGGGAGGCGGGGCTTTCACCCAGTCCCCTTTACATTCCTAGGGTCTAGGGCATGCCTCACAGTAAGTCAGTACCAGATAAATTGTCCACTCTTTAACAAGGTAGGAAGCAAATGATGGGAGAGTTCAAAAGTCCCAAAACGGGCCGATCTCTTTGAAAGAGCGCTTACAATATTAGTTTCTAAAATTCTAGTGGTCATTTTTCAGCCATGTTGGAGTTGTGTGCATATGTATGAATATCTTTTCCTACATGGAACCATGTGATCTGTGCAAATGGAGTCCTCACACACAGGACTGGTTTGCATCAGAACCTCAGGGAGGCAGGAGCCCCCAGTCAACCATTCCTTGTCTAGAAAAAGCTCCCCCAAGTCACTATTTTCTGTGGCATGTGCAGAGTCATCTTCTACTAAACGTTTAGTCAGTATTGAATTGATTTGCTCCTGGAAAAACTGTTTTGATGACAGTTGCTGCTAAAAACCTATACCTGATCAAAATGATTGAGCTTACTAACTCTAAATTAAGGAATGTCTATTTAAGGCCTGCAGAGCTACAGTAGAAAATCTAACGTCATCTCTTAGAGAGGACCTTGTTAAAATACTAATTCGACGTCTCTGTGAGTCCACTCTCTCCTTTGTAAGAATCAGCCCACTGATCCTCAGGTCTGAATGCTCATCTCTTGGGAAATAGGGGTCACACCAAGGGTTTGGCCCATGAGTAAGAAGGTCATCTCCAGCCTAGAAACGTGAAGACTCTTTGATTCTCCAGGTCTAAAGGGTGGCCTAAGCATTTTATTTTAGGGGCATTTTCTCACACTTCGTCTAGTTTCATTTTTGTTACATGATCTGTAAAAAAATTCCCTCAGTAGTTAAAATTGCCATTTAGTTCATGTCTGGCTCGGTTTGTTTTGTAGTGTGTTTGAGATCGGGAGAACTGTCATCGTTGCCTATCCAGATAGCATTGAGTAGTGGGGAAAGGACTCCCTGGTACAAAGCAAGCGTGGGCTTAGGATATTTCCACACGCTACTCATTTGCAGACACCAAGAACAATTCAGGAAAGTATGCTAGAACCTGAAAAACATCTTTTCCATTTGGATTCATCTCATAGGTGACCAACATACTGTTCTTTGAAAAAATAGAGACCATACCTTTGTGGCCTAACGAGACATGGGAAGATAATTATAAAACATCAAAGGGGGGCTGGGCACAGTGGCTCACGCCTGTAATCCCAGCACTTTGGGAGGCCGAGGTGGGTGGATCACGAGGTCAAGAGATCGAGACCATCCTGGTCAACATGGTGAATCCCCGTCTCTACTAAAAATACAAAAAAAATTAGCTGGGCATGGGGGTGCGTGCCTGTAATCCCAGCTACTCGGGAGGCTGAGGCAGGAGAATTGCCTGAACCGAGGAGGTGGAGGTTGCAGTGAGCCGAGATCGCGCCATTGCACTCCAGCCTGGGTAACAAGAGCGAAACTCCGTCTCAAAAAAAAAAAAAAAAAAAAAATTAGACAGGTATGGGAGCATACGGCTGTAAACCCAGCTACTCGGTAGGCTGAGGCAGGAGAATTGCCTGAACCCAGGAGGCGGAGGTTGCCGTAAGCCGAGATTGCACCATTGCACTCCAGCCTGGGTAACAAGAGCGAAACTCTGTCTCAAAAAAAAAAGAAAAAACATCAAAGGTGGTTGGGGAATGGTCAGATGGAATGATACTGCAGCCAACATTTCTCCAAAACAAATTAAAGTGGAAATTTACAAGTCATGTATAAAGCCCCCGTGTACGATCAAGGCAAGCATCATCTGTACTGCTAAGTTCTATGTATAACATTATTTTGTTAAAGAAAAGTCAGGCATGAGATGGACAGAAGGGATTTGCTCACAAACGCATAATGGCTCTAATGACTAAGTTTGGTTTTAGGCAGGGCAATTCTGTAAGTGGACATTTAGCCAGTTTGGTAACATAGTGTTTTTAGAATCTCTTCGAGGACAATTTAAAAAAAGAGAATTACCTTCTCTTACAGAACAATGAAAAAAAGAATTCTCTATCACGGATGGGTATTTCTTACATTACATATTGGAGAATACTGGAAGTGAACTAGGTGCCTTATGCCCTGCTCATTCATGATCTGATGCCTTTAAAGGCGGAGCGTCACTGCCCGTTGTTCACTGTGGCGAGTGCTGCCGTCAGCTTTTAGTTTCAGATTGCTCGTTTCTCCCATGTTCTCTTTTCCATCAAACAGCAACATACTGCATTTTGTTCTCTATTTAAAAATGTTACATTGCAGCGCCCCCAACAAGCTAATTTCCATTTAGGTTTCTTTGGGAAGAGATACAAGTGAGTTTTGTGAAAATGTACTGAAATGCGGCCATCCAGCCTTCAGCATCAACAGGCGGTCAGCGGTGCCCGGTGCCATGCGCCGGTTGCCCGTGACTGACAAGGGCCTGCATTCACTGTCCCGAGCTTACGTGATTGCTGACACACTGGTCACCCCAGGGCATACTGCTTGTCGCTGCTTGGTCCGTGCTTGCACAGGCAGACCCCCAGGTGGCCTGTCATTTACTCTATAAGCTAGGTCCGGTGACAACACAAAAGTAGTAACGTTCATCTGTATGAAGGAGAAGTAACAGAATCCAAAAACCAGAGAACTTACCCCAGCAGACAAAGTCAATCCAGTAGAAGAAACTAGGCTTCGAACGCAGGTCTTAGTTGTGCAGCTGGATTCCCGTTGCCTTACATTGGTTTTCTCTTCCAAATAATTGGCAAATGAGGAAAAACAGCCCATCCTCATCCTAACAGAAAGGTCTGAATCTGAAGCCTCACCATCAGTGACTCATTAGAACCCTACTGGGAGTCAGAAAACTTTCCTAAATAAAATCCAAATCAAATCTTAAATGAGGACACACATATTCGTAAACTAAACTTGAAGTCCCCAAACGTCTACAAGTACATTTGTTCTAAGTACAGTCATAAAGAGAAGCCCGTTCAGTGACAGTCAACCTTGAGCAGCATTGGAATATAAGGTTTCCAAAGTGCAAATACAGGTTGGGGCACAATCTGGTTGGTGCAGAGAGTTGCACTAGACACGGTGGTCAGTGAGAGACCCTGATGCATGGAGGAAAGTCCGCAGGTTCAACATCTGTCTGAAAATCATCGAAGGGCCCTGCCTGACAGCAGGAGGGGCTTTCCAGAATGGCCTTTCTTGTAAAATTTGGATTTCTTTTCTTAGAGAAAGTAAAAATGACCTGCTTTCTACTTTTCTTCTGATAGGATCGCAATGGCCAAATATATTTATAAGAATAAAAGTTAACAAAAACAATCTAACCCCTCAGTTCAGAACCCTGGTAGAATTTGTGTTAGAGCCTGGAACTAGAATCGGGCAAAAGTATCGGGCTCTTTCTCTTACGTTACGAAGCCCACTCAAATTTTCTGTGGGCCCACTCCGAAGATAAAGTCAAAAGCAACCTGACAGCTTAGTCTGCTCTCACCGATTCCTTCCCTCGAGTTCTGTCTGCTGCTAATGACGTCCTGACAGCCAGCTCCAAGCACTGTCCCCCAGGCTGTGCAGCTTTCTCATGCAAGCCACCTGTCACCACAGACATTTCTTAGGGATTACTGTGTTCCTGAAACAACCTACATCAGAAATCCCTATTTAGCATTTATTAGAATATGCTATCTAAAATATCACTTACATATTATCATTTCAATGGTTTGGGGAAAAACTGTTACTTAGATTCCAGTTAAAAGAGGAATTATGTATTAAGCATTAGTCCAGGAGAATAGCATAAAATATGAGCACCATTTCCTAAACCATGCCCCTTCAATGGACCGTAGACCTCAAAATTGCAAACAATGAATACGTAAATAAAAGCAACAATTGAAAAACTAATTTCACAATCATCCCCCCACAAAAGTACTTCCTTCTCAGGCTTCAAATGAAATCTCTGTGAAGCCCCCACCAATTCTCACTCCTCACCTCAGTGTCAAGCCCCAGTGTCCTCTGATCTTCCCTTTATCTGACCCCACACCTTTTTGGCAAGCGCCCACCCACAGCACGCGGCCTTTCCCCTCTTCTGTGACAGCCACTTTCTGTGCCATCCTTGGCGGAGGTCACAACCCCTCTGTGACCTAGGCTCTCTCCTCTCTAAAGGGAAGGCGTTCACTTAGGTGGTATATAAAGGTTTCTCCTAGCTCAAGGCACTTGAATGTGTCTTTGATGCACTTATGAGCTAAGACCTCATGATTCGGGCACTGTGGCTGCACTCCACCAGGTGGCTTATCTGTGGACCACACTCCACGTGGCCATCGGTGCCTTTGCTCTTCCTCCACCCATCCACCAAAATGCCACCTTCTCCTCCACTCCCACCTTCAGCCATGAAGTCCCTCTGCCCCAAGGTTGTCCAGAATCCTCTCATCCTCTATGTCCATCCACCTTTTTTTTCTCTAAACCCCTGTACCACTTCATGGGAGTCCCTCCCAGTGAAATCCACACCCCACCTGCTGTCTCTCACCCCAAGGCAGACTGTAAGCTTCCTGAAGACTTCCTGTCCTGCTCCTCACTGTCCCATCCCCTCCCAAACTGCACCAGCGGTGCCATCAATGGGTAAGCACCGGGGGATTTCTTGTTGAATTGATTTCAGTTAATTCAGTTTTTAACTGAATCAAGCAAAGGATGTCACAAGCTGGCTTTTATAACTAAAGAAAGCACAGTTGTGCAGCTGCCTCCAGAGTCTCTGGGGGTTCGAGGGAATGAAATGGGAAGAGTCCTCAGAAGCCAGCTGACTGCTGCTCCAACCGGGTGCAGGTTGGGAGAAAATCTATAGTGAATGAAGGAAAATGAAAAGCAGAGTGGAAAAGAATTCCAACATTCTTGCAAACGAACCTCAAAGTATTATTTCTGCAAAGAATACAAGGATTATTTTAGTTCCCTTGTTGACTAATTTGTATGTTCTTCCTACAGATACTTTCAGAAAGAGACCTATTGTTTGTTTTTCTCTGTGCTGACACAGTAGCCATTGTTGAGAACTGTAATCATTGCACACATAGTTGAAAATGTGGGCTCAGGGACAAGCTGTATTTTCCCCTCTGGTTCTTTAGACAGCGAATGCTGTGTTCTTTATCTCTTATCACAGCTCTTTTGTCAAACATTTGATGATTCTTCCCCCAGACAAATCTGCAGTTTGTTATCAACCATAAAAATGTCTATTGCCTCGTTTTTAAACATCTGAACTTCGGTAAGTGTGTCTCAAGACGAGCATGAATTAAGGTGTTTATTTCATTTTAAATACATTTTTTATTAGAGGATACATGATAAAAGTTCTCGAACATGGATGGCTTGTGCGGGTCTCCATTTAGACTTGATGAGAGAACATTTTATTTTCATTCTCTTTGTATTTGCGGGGAGGCTGGTTAGGCCGACGGGCTCCAGATCAGGTGTGTGGGGAGCATTTGTCGAGTCTTGGACAGGTGCAGACGTCTGTGACTTCCTGCAGTAGGCAGCCGCCGCTCAATTTCCTACTGTGGAAAGATCCGACCCACGTCTCCACTCCTCGCAACTCCGTTTTCCCAAATGCCCGATACTTCTTCCTGTTCTACAACTCACAAACCCGATCCCAAACCGAAGAAATAGTAACTCTTGGATGTTCCCGGTTTTAAAATGACAATTAATTGCTTGACACAGACATTTGAAGCCTATAATTCAAATGAATATTTATAAAAAAGAAACAAAATAAATTTCAAGCACACTGGCATGTAACTGCAGGGTAATTTTTAAACATTCATTGTTAAGGTGGTGATGGAGTCTACGAAAATTGTAACGTGCCACTTTATATTTTGTAAGCATCCAGTTGTAGAGATATGCCGTGCGCGCTAATCATTTCCATAAGGCTTCACGTAGATTGAGAGTCAAAATGAGTGGCAGGGTTTCAAATGCCCAGAGGGAAAACTTCCGTTTTGTTTTAAGTTTGTTTTTGAGGCCTGAGTTAGACTTTGTATGAAGAGTTAAGGTCAGAGTTGGTATTTTCACCGCTATTCAATTTGTATTGATTTAAATTATTAAATGTGGAAAACTATCAACAAGGCAGTTATTCCCAGGGGCTGCCAGAAATACCGAGATGGGCTGTTCTTAAGAATGCAGTGCTGTGTGGAATGGTGCGGCATGGAAGCCTTCCTGAGAACTGGAAGGAAAGCACTAAGTGAAGACGTGAACACGTGGGATTTATTTATTTATTTTTATTACATTTAGAAAAACATTTTGTTATATTTAACTTGACAAATTTTCCTCAGAGATAATTTTTGTTTCAATATTCAAAGTTAGGAATTGTACCAGCCCATCAGAGTTTGAAAGTATTCCTAAAAGTATTTCAAATAAAAATGTATTTTAAATGTAGTGTACATTTTAAACATATTGGAGAAAACACAGAATCAGAGACTTTTTCAAATCCATGTGACTAGGAAACTGGTTTTGTTCTTTCTTTTTTTTTTTTCCTTTGGAGATGGGAGTCTCAATCTGTCACCCAGGCCGGAGTGCAGTGGCACGATCTCGGCTCACTGCGATCTCCACCTCCTGGGTTCAAGCGATTCTCCTGCCTCAGCCTCCCCAGTAGCTGGGATTACAAATGGTGAGCCACCACAGCTGGCTAATTTTTGTGTTTTTATTAGAGATGGGATTTCGCCATGTTGGCCAGGCTGGTCTCAAACTCCTGACCTCAAGTGAGACTTTTCTTAATACTAATCAAATTTGGCAACAGATGAGGCCAACTGTGATTCAGATTCTGCTCCCGATTACACATCCCTGTAGCTCATACGGGCAGCGCTCCTTTCTACAGAGGAGAAATTCCATGTCAGTGTCCCTGAGGGACAGGAGAGAGGCCGCGTCCCTGAGCTTCTGTTTTTACTTTTGAAGTTCCAGAGCTTAGTTTCGGTTCTTCCTGTTGATGTCTCTCTTTTGTTCTCTCCTCCTCTCCCTCCCTTTTCCTTTCTCCTTCCTCCCTTTTCCCTCCTTCCTTCCCTCTTTTCACATCTTTCTGTCTTTCTTCATCTTATTTCCATTGGTGTGTCCTTCCCAAGGCAGGAAGCCCCAGCGCCTCCAGGCTGGTGGTGTGTGGCTCTCTCAGCTGTACAACCACAGGCTGCCTGCCTTCATCAAGCACAGAATGGACTTGACGGGGACCCTGACTGCCAGTCGTTCCTGGGACTAGACGGGGTGCAGCCAGGGTGTCTGAGGTGCTTACAGTCATAGTGGTGTACCCTACACTGAACAGGATGGCTTGTTTTTAGGCTGTGGTTGCTTCACTCATCCAAATAGCCTATTTGTGAAGGCATCAATGTGCAAGTATTTTGGAGCCACTAAAATCAGTCCTGGAGATTAGAACGTGCAGGCCTTCTGGGTGGCAGGAATGAGGCTGCCTGTTGAGACTGCCACCAACACCCCACTGCCCCCACACTCAACTGCCCCTCACCCCACTGCCCCCCACACCCAACTGCCCCCCGTAACCCACTGCCCCCACACCCCACTGCCCACACACCCCACTGCCCCCGCACCCTACTGCTCCCCACACCCCACTGCCACCACACCCCACTGCTCCCATACCCCAGTGCCCCCACACCCCACTGCCCCCACTCCCCACCACCCCCCACACCCCACTGCTCCCACAACCCACTGCTCCCATTCTGCACTGCCCCCCACACCCCACTGCCCCCCCCCCCACATCTTGCTGTTCCTCCCTCTGCTCTTCTCCCTTTCCACCTCCTTCACTCTCCCCTCCTTCCACACGCCCCTCCCTTTTGATCATCAGTGCACTTTGCAGGCATCAGACATTGCGGGCTCTTCACGAGCCTCCCATCTACATTGGTATCCCCGGGCTTGCTGAACCGTGAGCCTCTCCTCCCTCCTGGGACTGATCCTCTTCAGCCCGAAGCTTGATCTAGACTTGATTGTAGAGGGAGTCCACTTCTCTTGACCCCTAACTCTCACCATGTTAAAATGAAGTGATGTTTCCAAAGGTAGCAGTTGAAGGAGCCTCTTTATCCCTCCATAACAGAGAGACCATCAGGGATGCCTTGGCCTCTCAACCACACATGATGATTGGCATTTAATTGTTTTCACATTTCATTGTCGTGAGCTGCTAATAATGTTGGGTAATTGTTTACTTCTTTACAATTCTTTAAATCTCAATCTAATCTTGAAGCAATTGCATCCAAAGGGAAGTGTAACCACAGAGGCTGCGCTATCCACTCTTCCAAGACCATCTCCTGATTTGGGTTCTACGTACATCATACATTGAGCGTGAACCTCACGAAGACACGCATCCATGGAGAAGAGTATTGGAAGCCTCTTCCCTTCCCACATGGCCTTAGAACCCAGTGTTCGCAATGTTGCTTGGCTCCCTTTTCTGGTTGTGAAACTGTCCCCACCTGCTTCCCAGAAGTGTGCTTTAAAGACATTTTCTGATAAGGGAAAGCCGGTAGGAAGGGGTTCCACCTCCCCCAGGGCTCCCTGCTGAGAAATGGAGATTCTGTGCCTGAAGACACTTTTCCTCCCCACACAATCACTCTGCTTTCAAAGTTTCAGTTCCCTGATCATTCTAAAATTGCCCCTGGAGAGCTCTGGTCTTCTCCTGCCTCCCTTCCCCGCACCCTGCTGAGGCCTGCCCCCCAGCCCCAGAGGGTCTCCTCCCGGCCATCTCTCTCACTCTTTCCTCCTGTTTCTCTCCTCCATTCTCCTGCTCCCTGGCTGGGCACAGCTCCCTCCTGCTCTATCTGAGGGAGCAAGGGTCCCAGAGACTCCCAGTGAGCTGGGCTCCCGCTCAGACCCCGTCCCTCCTGCAGCTGCCTCAGTTTCCTCTGGCTCATCTCTTGACCACCTCGAAAGCAACGGGTCCAAGCTCTAAATCAGCATTTTCCACACAGCATTGTTGTGAGAATGTTCCCTGATAATGTAGAGTTAGGGAACTGGAACCATGGGCAGCATGTGATAAGCACATGGAGACTCTAATCAATGACAGCCACCCTGATTGCTACGATGGCTGCTCACCGACAGCTCCCAGCAGCTCTGTTGTCCCTGCTAATGACACCGTCCCTCCCCTGGTCAGCCGGGACCCCACATTTAAAGTGATCTTTGACTCCTTTCCCCAGAATTTATCCACTCCAAGACCTCTCCTGTCCTAGGGTGACTGGAAGCTTTCCCCGGCCTCACGTTACTGTGCGACACTGGGCGAGTTGCTGCTCTGTGCCTTAGAGATGTCAAATGGGAAAAATGAGGCTTCCTTCAGCAGGGCTTGAGGCAGCGGTAGGCACAGCAGTGTGCATAGATAACCCAGCCGTCCGCTTGGCACTTAGTAACGTGTCCATACATGCCACCTATTGTCATTGTTCTAACTGCTGACAGAACTCTGTGTGAGACTTCAGCGATGGTTCCTCAAAAGAGTCACTTACTGTATTCTGCAATCAAAGAAGGAAGAGAGGCCAAGAAATAAATAGAAAAATGTCCACATGACACAAGGCCTGGGATGAGCAGATATTCAGATGATAGACAGGCAGACTGACAGACAAATAGACAGACGACAGACAGAAAGACTAGACAGACAGATAGGTAGACAAAAAGAGTAGACAGACAAATAGGTAGACAGACAGACGGACAAATAGACAAACAGATGGAGAGACAGGTAGACAAACAGAAAAACTAGACAGATAGACTAGATAGAGAGATTGACAGAGGCAGACAGCTTGGTAAATGGGCAAATGGTAGAAAATATGAACAAATATATGAAGTAGGGAGAAAACTGAAGCAGAGAATTAGAAGAAGAAATTTGTGGTCATTTTACTAACCTTTTAAAAACTTGAACCTAAAATCTTCAAAATAATTTTTTTCTGCCGAGAAAAAATACATATATTAATAGAATGTGTAAGCAGCTGATTTTTTTCGCAGTAAGAACATTTCCCTTTGAATACAGTTATAACTGCTTCTCTGTTAGTGCTAATCACCTCTCCTCTCAGTGGATATTGCTGGTGCTGTCAGTCCCTCCAGTACACATCTATTTGAAATCACCTTTAGCTAAACAGGAAAAAAGAAAAAAGATACCATCGGCAAATGCTTGGTCTAGAGGTGTATCATGAAAATACATGCCCATTAACCTACTGTCCTTATGAAACTGGTGGCTATTTTCTATTCTTACGTTAAACGTTCTCTCTTTACCTTCCATTTTAAGAGAATTGACTAGGGAACAATTCAGAGCAAGAGCTAGCTTATCTTTCAGAGGAACAGAACCGGCCACATTCCAGTGGAGAGTAGAAAGAATAGCGCCCCAGTGCATGTCAGGAGCACAAAACAAAAAAAACGCGAAGTTGTGATGTAAAGCACGTGAAACTTACAAGGCAGCACATAGGGATATAATGGCTTCATCATCATTGAGGCAAAGAAGCGGTTTCTGGATACATATTTACTGTGAGCCCCAGTTCCCTGCTGATCTGTGCCAATGTCTTGAGGAAAATTGGAGTGAATGTTAAAAACTATGATCCAGTCACATAGTTTCCTTTTTCAGATAACCGTTTCAATCCAGCCTTGGGCATGTTTTAACCAAATAACTGGAGCTAGTTGTTCACTAAAATGACCATGATTTTTAATATGATCTACATCAACTGTGTTGATTATGAGAATTTTACTTTTTTTTTTTTTTTTTTTTGCTAATATGAGTCCAGAGAGCTCAGTAAGTTAAAAAATATTCAAAGTTTGATAATAAATGATTATCAACATTTGTTCAAAAAACAGCATCAAATACCTGCATTGTACGATAAATGAGGACATCACAGCAGCAGCTCTGTACTGCTTATGCCTCAGGCACTTGCTTTCAGCGCTCCGCATGTATGTATGTGGCTTACACCTGTGTCAGGTGGATGGCATCATTGTCCTCACTTTACAAATGATGAAACTAAGGCCCGGAGATGTTCATTTGCCCAGAGTCACACAGCGAGAACTGGTGGATCGGAAGGTCACCAAGGTGGTCTGGCACCAAGGATCTGTGTTCCTGACTGTTTTGTTACACGTATGAAGTGTGTTGCCTTGCCCATTCCTGAGGTCCCAGCCTCTGCCCCGGTGTTTGATGATGATAAGGGCTTAATGATTATGAACACAGAAAATCCGAGACAGGTCTCAGGGACTTTAGAAAGTTTATTTTGGCAAGGTGAAGGATGCGCCCATGACATAGCCTCAGGAAGTCCTGACCACATGTGCCCAAGGCAGCTGGGGAACTACTTTGTTTTATACATTTTAAGGGAGACTTGAGGCATCAATCAGTATACGTAAGAAGTACATTGGTTTGGTCCGAAAAGGCAGGACAACTTGAAGCAAAGGCAGGAAAACAGGGAGGGGCGTCCACGTCACAGATGAGATGAAGAGTTGCATTCTTTTGAGTTTCTGACTAGGCTCTCCAAAGGAAGCAATCAGATATGCAACTGTGTCAGTGGGCAGAGGGGTGACTTGGAACAGCATGGGAGGCAGCTTGGCCCTCAGCAATTCCCAGCATGGCTCTTCCTCTTTCATGCGGTGGTCCTGGGCCCCAAGATTGATTTTGCTTTCACATGATCATGTATGGAATAAACAGCTAGATGAACACCAGTGAGTTCAACGTCCGCAGCGAAGCTCTGAGTGCTTAGAGAACACGAATGATGGAATAATACGAATAATATGCCGATTCTTGCCACTTGAGCTAATGCATAAGAAACTAGCAATTCTAATCCACTTTCATCAGAGCGCCCTCAGCTAGGACAGAGGTTCCTCCAGCGTCTGTGTCAGCTGTGTCCCAAGTGAAAAGCACTGCTTTGTGTCCACTCATTCCTCAAGACTCATTACAACTCTGTAACGCAGAGACTCTTATTACCCCGTTTGCCTGAGGAGAAAACCCAGCCACAGAGCAGTCAAGGACCGAGGTCTTGATCACACAGGCAGATCCAAGATTCAAACCCAGAAAGTACAGCCCAGAAGGCCTTGCCCTTAACCGGCAAGTGTGGCTGCCTCTCAGGTACCTCATACTGGAGGAGCAAATGGTGGAGGTGGGGATAGAGAGAGGCCAGATGGAAACTCCACTGAGAAGGATGACTGGGGCAGAGCTGTCTTCCTTTGAACTCCTCCCAGAACTCATTCTCCAACTTGCCCCAGAGGCACCCACTGTTCAGTGTGGTTCTTATGTTTGCTGTGTGTCTGTTTGTACATGTGTACAGGTATGTATCTGTGTGTCTATATATGCAAATACATGTTCGTATGTACTATTAGGGATGTATTTGTATTATATGTAATGTATATCTGTACCACTGCCTATAGGAATGTCTTGGACATTTTAAACATCAATAAATGGCACAATCGTGTATGTATCTTCCTGCAGACTTGCCTAAGAATACAAAACATTTGACCCTGAAAAATGACTTCGTTCACTTTTTAATTTTAAAATGTAATCAGAGATAGAGTACTTGGATGGGTAGAAAGTGGAGGAATTTGCTTTGCTCAAGACTGGCAACCAGGGGAATCTTTTGGCCCTCTTTTATCTGCTGCCAGTCTGAGCCTACAAATATTTTTTATTAAAGACACAGAAAAATGGCAACTATTTTTCTAATACAGAAAAGGAAAAGTCCCAGGTCTTTTAGTCCCGCAGGAACCTTATATCACAAAATCAGGACCTGGGACATTGGCGCCTCCTGAGGATGGGACCACCCAGTGTGTGCTAACACGTATGTGCACACACAGCACTATCCCAATGTCGCTAGGATGTTCCACTCCATGGTCTACACCATTTGCATGACCTTGCACAAAGGCAACCAGTGCTAACCTCGGACTCCAAACACCAAGGGTATGAACGTGGGCACATGTCGCATACTTCTCAGTTCATGCATACTTTCCGAACAACACACAGCCATGAGTGGGAGAGGGGAAAGGATTGAATTTCATGACCGGTATGCAAGCTGTATTGACAGAACTGCACCCAGAGCCTTTTCTGCAAGGAAGGTCAAACTTTAACCTTTTAACGTTCAAAGTGAAGACACCTGATACGATCATTGACAAATCAGAGAATACTAAAAACCCTCAATAGCTGAAGCATTCTTCTGCAATCCTGGTTTTAGATACCTCTTTAATAGGGTGGCCAATTGCCCCAGTTTGCTCAGCACTGAGTTTCCCAGGACACAGAACATTCCAGGCTTGACGCAGGATGCTTGGTCGCCCTCCTCCTGCAGGTCAGCGTGCTTGGGAAACGCCCTGCGCCGCCTGCATTCCTGGGCCCCAGACCCAGGCACTGGGTAGATCAGCAGAACTCGGCCCTGCCTCTCAGGGGTTCAGGTCTCTTCCCATGTCTCAGCTTCCTACGGCCAGGGTCTCCTATGTTCCATTTATGTTTTTCAAATGTGATGTTTATTATTTCTTAACTTACAATGTGTCAAACAAGTATAAGGAAAGCTAATACGACAAACATGAAAAAACGTTTTTGAAGCAGTATTACAAGAAGAAAGTGAATACTTAAGCAGAATTGGTGAAAATCTTTAATTTACAGAAAGGGTTTGTCACAAGCCCATTTCTACTTCATTAGAGTACATATATTATATCAATTCTTAATAAGAGATATAAATTTTAATACGAACCGGGAAGACTATGACATTAATCAGTTCACAAGTGGATTTTCCTTAATCCTGCTGTCTTCTGGTATACATTTGTGTCCCAATTTCTTTAAGACACAGAGTCACAAAGATATACGGTGTTCCCTGAGCCACAAAGCAGAAGAGCCTCCCTGGCCCCTAGGGAGTGACCCCTTCTCACGGGTCGGGCTGTGTTGGGAGAGCCTCATCACCTTTGGGCATGATGTGAGGCTGGGCAAAGACCACCCAGCTCCCTAACCCCTACTCATTTACCTCCTGCCCCAGTTCAAATCAATAAAATTACCGGTGGCTATAGGTGCCTGGAGAGGCAGATAGGAGCAAGTCCAGGCTCCCACGCAAGGAGGCAGAGGACGCAGCTAAGAGCCTGCACTCGGTCACTGAGGGGCTTGGCTTCAGGCCACCGCTTCACCTGTGCAATTAGGTACACGGTAAGAGCATAGTGACAGTTTTCTCTCCGCCAGTGTGACTTGGGAATGTTAGGTGATCTCAAGGGCCACTGACACAGTCAGATGTGGGAGCCCCAGGTCCTTTGTGAATGGATCCAACCTAATGAGAAAGACAGACCTGCCTTCTGCACATGACCGTGGCCAGCCTCGAAGTTAGATTCGGGGGAAGTTCAGAGGAGTGAGCAGGCTCTAAACAGAGGTGGGCTTAGAGCCAGACTTTGAAGGGCAGGTAGGGTTAGAGTCAGGAGCAAAGGGCAGAGGAAGCAGTGCAAGGAGAGGTGGGACCTGAGCAGGCCTGTTGGGGCAGCAGGAGGGCAGGAGGGGTCTGGGAAGCAGGGGGAGCCACCCTGTCCCTGGGGCTGCCGGGAGAAAGAGTGGACAGAGGGGAAGATGGAGGGAGACAGGTGCTTCTGTGTCCACTGTTCAGAGATGGGAGCTGATTAGTAACTGAGGGAGAAAATGTAAGATCCTTTCTGAGTGGAAAGTCTCCAGCAGTGACTATCTCTGAGTCCTTCTCTAGGCCCAGAGCTCTGCCAGTTCTGCCGTTGCTGCTGTGAAATATATGTGTTCATATACTGTTTATACATGTGTATGTGCATGTGTGTGTATGTATGAGGGCGTGCATATGTGGGTATATATATGGGTATGCGTATGTGTGTGTATATGTGTATGTGAGCATGTAACTGTGTGTATAAATATTATAGATTCAGAATTTCCTGTATTTCCCCACATTCTGCCAACAGTAATAGAGCAAGCTACATAAATTGCCACAAACTGTCAAATGTTTGGGATTCTCTATTCTCAGAGTTCAAAGAGAAAGTTGTAACGATGGTTTTCATACTGAAATGAGAAATACTAAGCTAAGCCAACCTAAGAGGCTTCTAGCAAATACATCTTAGATTGATTCCTTGCCTGCAATTTATCTAAGCAGTCCATACCAAATAAAGTAATAAATATGCAATTTTGCCTAAATCTCATGAATAATTGAGAGAAAGCTAGATTATCTGGGCTTCAGCAAGTGCTTTCACATGGGGTTACAATTACAGATGATCGAAGGAGTGGTCGGGAGGCCAGGATTCCAAGTCAGACTGTGAGAATTCAATCTTGGGTGCCTTTTCATCTCAGTCTGATTGATAGACTGTAGAGTGCATTCTCCAAAAGCAAGTTTTAGGGGAGCCACAAAGTCAGAAGGGGCTGTGGGAGAAGCACTTTCAGATGCTGGCTTGCCACAGCCGCTAGTCAGGGAGTGGGTCCATCATGGCTGTTCCTCATCTTCCTGGTGATCCAAAATTATCCTCGCTCAAAAAATATTATAGCTGAGACCAGGCACGGTGGCTCCCACTTGTAATCCCCGCACTTTGGGAGGCTGAGGTGGGCAGATCACCTGAGGTCAGGAGTTAGAGACCAGTGTGGCCATCTCTATCCAAAGTACAAAAATAGCCAGATATGGTGGTACATGCCTGTGTTCCCAGCTATTCGGGAGGCTGAGGCAGGAGAATCACTTGAGTGCAGGAGGCGGAGGCTGCAGTGAGCCAAGATCGTGCCATAGCACTCCAGCCTGGGCAACAGAGCAAGATTCCATCTCAAAAAAAAAACAAAAACAAAGAAACCACAAAACATTATAGAAGAAGGAAACACCCTCACTGTGGATCAAAAGCATCACTTCTGAAGATTTATTCTGTTAAGGAAAGAACTTCGTTTGCCTCAGGTTTGGGGCTGGTGATGAGTTTTCCTGGTTCAGATCATTAGCCCATAGAAAAACTGCGTCAGCGCATCAGGCGGGCAGGGCCCTGAAGTGGAAGATAATCCTGCTCTTTCTGAATCCATAGGACAATAACGGCAAATTCTGGGCTTATTAAAATACACGGTGTCACCAGCTCATCACAAAGGGCCACAGGCAGTATACCAACACAGTTCTGGTCTTGTCGTTTCAAAAGACTAATTACTTTTAAATAAAATAAAGAGAACTTACCTGTCATTTAGCCGATGCATGTAAAAGCTCTTTCTAGCTAATGGAGCTTTCTGCAAATGATTCAGTACACATTTTCCACAGTGGTTCACAAATCACGTCCGGGTAGAGTTGTTTACGGTATTTCATACCTGAGTGAGGGGTGATCATGTTTTAATTAGGCTGCTGTGAGGTGAAAATAGACTGTACCCGCAAATAGGCAGAACTAATTGCCTCTTTCCATGATACATAGTGATTTCTAAGAAAATTGTGATTAATTTTAAATGAACTAAAAATATGAAGGGATATCCATCCTGAATTCTGTGATATGGTTTGGGAGTTTCTCAGCCCAAAAGCGCTAAATCTTTGTCATTTCATTGACAGCCTCTCATGAACACAGGCAATAGTATTTGCAGATATTTATAAAAATGTGTGACATGGATTGTTAACATTAGCTTGGCCTCGAGGTAATTTTTCTCTAGATGTATTTATATATTTTAATAGACAACTGACAGACTATTGGGGCTTCAAGTCCTTTCATTATAAATTGGAATCCCGCTTTATGTTATTACCTATTCAATTTTCTCTAAGATTGTATGTGCCAATACAAAAATTCTAACCTTTTCCCCTTGGATTAATATTTTTCTGTGTGTTTTTATATGCATATGGGAAATATTGAGAGAGATGAAACACTCATCCCTTCCATTATCTTCATTCTCTTGCTCTTCTCCTCTACCCCCACCAATCACAAGTGGGACCCTGGAAACCCAGGGCTGTAATGCACGAAAGATGTAGAAATGAGGAGATATAGAACCCACTAATAGGAAGAGCCCATGGTCAGAGCACCCCTGCAGACTGTCGGGAGCTTAGAATGGAGGAAAACAAAGGATCATTAAGGCACACCCCATGGAGAAGCAATGGGAGGTGCATAAGAAATGTTTCTGGAAGTTCTGAACAGAGCAATCGGGCAAGAGAAAGAAATAAAAGGCATACAAATAAAAAGAGAGAAAGTCAAACTATCCCTGTTTACAGACAATATATGATTCTATACCTACAAAACCCCATAGCCTCTGCCCAAGACCTCCTTGATCTGATAAACAACTTTAGCAAAGATTCAGGATACAAAATCAATGTACAAAAATCACTAGCATTCCTATACACCAACAACAGCCAAGCTGAGAGCCAAATCAAGAAACCAGTGCTATTTACAATAGCCACAAAAAGAATACAATACCTAGGATATAGCTAACCAGGGCGGTAAAAGATCTCTACAGTGAGAATTGCAAAACGCTGCTCAAAATCAGAGATGACACAAATGGAAAAACATTTCATGCTTATGGATAGAAGAATCAATATTGTTAAAATGGCCATACTGCCCAAAGCAATTTACAGATTCGATGCTATTTCTATTAATCTATCAAGGACATTCTTCACAGAATTAGAGAAAACAATTTTAAAATTCATGCGGAACCAAGAAGAGCCTGAATAGCTAAGGCAATCCTAAGCAAAAAGAACAAAGCTGGAGGCAACATGTTACCCAACTTCAAACTATATGACAAGGCCACAGTAACCAAAACAGCATGTACTGTATAAAAACAAACACACAAACCAATGGAACAGAATAGAGAGCCCAGAAATAAGGCTGCATGCCTACAATCATCTGATCTTTGACAAAGTTGAAAAAAGCAATAGGGAAAGTACTCCCTATTCAATAAATGATGGCGGGATAACTGGCCAGCCATGTGCAGAAGACTGAAACCAGACCCCTTCCTTACACTACGCACAAAAATCAACTCAAGATGGATTAAAGACTTAAACATAAAACCTAAAACTATAAAAACCCTGGAAGATAACCTCAGAAATACCATTCTGGGCATAGGATCTAGCAACGATTTCATGACAAAGACACCAAAAGATGTTGCAACAAAAACAAAACTTGACAAATCGGACCTAATTCATCCAAAGAGTTTCTGCACAGCAAAGGAAACTATTGACAGAGTAAACAGACAACCTGCAGAGCGGGAGGCGACATGTCCACACTATGCATCCGGCAAAGGCTTAAAATCCAGAATCTATAAGGAACTTAAATGAATTTACAAGCAAAAACGAAACAAACCCATTCAAAAGTGGGTAAAGGACATGAACAGACATTTTTCAAAAGAAGACACACATGGCCAACAAGCATATGAAAAACTCCTTCACATCAGTGATCACTGCAGAAATACAAATCAAATCCACAGAGATACCATCTCACACTAGTCAGAATGGCTACTATCAAAAATTCAAAAAATATCAGATGCCAGCAAAGTTGCGGAGAGAAGAGAACACTAACCACTGCCGGTGGGAGTGTAAATTAGTTCTGCCACTGTGGAAAGCAGTGTGGCGATTCCTCAAAGAACTGAAAACGGAATTACCACTTGACCTAGCAATCCCTTTTTTGGGTATATACCCAAAGGAATATAAACCATTTTACCATAAAGACACATGCACATATATATTCATGACTACACTCCTCACAATTGCAAAGACATGGAATCAACCTAAATGCCCATCAGTGGTAGACTGGATTAAAAAAAGTGGTACACAAACACCATAAAATATCATGCAGCCATAAAAAAGAATGGGATAAGGGCTTTTGCAGCAACATAAATGGAGTTGGAGGCCATTATCCTAAGCAAAATAACACGGGGACAAAAAACAAATCCCACATGTTCTCACTTAAAAGTGGGAATAAACAACAAGAACACATGGACACGAAGAGGGAACAGATGCTGGGGCTGGCTTGAGGATGGAGGTTGGGAGAAGGGAGAGGATCAGAAATCTACTCATCAGTAATATGCTTAGTACCTGGGTGACAAAATAATCTGTACACCAAACGTCTGAGACACACAGTTTGTTATGTAGGTAGCTATGTAACAAACCTGCACATGCACCCGTGAACCCAAAATAAAAGTTAAAACAAAGAAGAAAAGGAAAGTAAACCCCCAAAAGAAATGTTTCTCAGACTCTTGGAGAAGCTCTCCCTCACAGGGAACAGGGAGAATAGACTAAAGAGAAAGGTTCTCTTCTGTTGTCCCTTAAGTTTCCCCAGAGAAGCTTTGTCACAGGTAATCTCAAATCCAGATCTGGTTGAATTCTCTGAGAGAGAAAGAAATACAAAATGAACACTTAGCTCAGGAAGCTTGATTGAGAAAAACGTGCTAATATTTGTTTTCCTTTTCCTCAATTCTGAAAATATCATACTTAATTTCTCTTTCTTTTACCAATGTTTTTAAGGCTGTTCACTTTGCTATAAGGTCAACTTGGTTTCTGTTGGACATTTCTCTAGGATTTTATTTCTTTCTTTTTTTAACAAATTGTAAATATTTGTCAACATGTCACTTCTAACTTTCTGTTTTTCAAAAAAGGCTTTGTAGAAAGTGAGAGATTTCTTTTAATAAATTTATTTTAGTCGCAGAATACGTATTTCTTTTCAATCTCTGGTCCCAGTGGTATTTATCTCTTACTAAGAAAGCAAGCTGCCCTTTTAGACAGTGGTCTGTTCTCTCATTGTTCTATTTATAATTTAGAGTATGGACAGTCTCTCCTGCTGAAATGAAAACAATGACCACGGCCTGTAAATTTTTCCAAATGGAACAGGTGATACCCAGGGTTTCAAAAGTCTGAAAACATCAAAGGCTCAATGAGCAAGAGAGGAATGTATAAGGCCTCAAATTTGCAACATAAAAATAAACACATGTCAAGAAATACTGAAATCAACTGTCGTTTCCTTGGTTCACATGTGCGCTCACCACACATCAGGCTTTCTGTGATATTCAGCTCCCTGTGGGTTAGATGTGAGAACAGCTCACGGAAACAAGGACACTCAGGCCCAGTGGGGCATCTCCCATCCCTGTGTCCTGGCTCATCACTACATGATGAGCCTTACACTTAACGCCTAGCACTTAGCAGGTGCCCAGGTAGAAGGGAGGCATGGATGGTAGCCTGCTCCATTTCGATATTGGATTAAAATGCAAGCATCTCATTTCTTTCTATAAAATTAACCTGTAAGACTGTCAGGATCCGTAAGTGCCTCTTAGAATGAAAGTGGAAGAATTAGAATCCATAATCTTATTTTTGTAATAAAAATATGAATCACTGTTCAAAAAATATTCAGCGCACTAGAATACCAAGTGAGATTGTGCCTGTCTTAGAAAGACAGGCAAGCTCTCAATCTGTGGGTACCATATGGATGTCGCTGAGAAGGAGTGGGGACTTGGGCGGCAAAGCTGCCAGGCGTTCAGGAGCATATGGAAGTGGCCTGTTTGGGGCCACAGACGGTCGGGCAATGCTTCCTTCCCTCTTCACAGTTGTCTAACATATTGCCGCTGTCTACACGAGCATAACTTAATAGCCAATTTGAATTCTATTGTAGTTAAACTTGGTGTTATCCTGTACATAAACTAGCTTATCTTGCACAATCCAGTCCAAAGATGATTTTTGCTTTATTTACTACATAAGCAAATACTCTGTAAAGAACTGAAACAACTTCTATTCATACACTGTTTTGGAGTTTATCCTTTCTTTTCTTTTTTTTTTTTTTGAGATGGAATTTTGCTCTTGTTACCCAGGCTGGAGGGCAATGGTGCAATCTCGGCTCACCGCAACCTCCACCTCCTGGCTTCAGCCTCCTGAGTGGCTGGGATTACAGGCACATGCCACCATGCCCAGCTAATTTTTTGTATTTTTGGTAGAGATGGGGTTTCACCATGTTGACCAGGATGGTCACCCGGGTGACCTCGTGATCCACCCGCCTCGGCCTCCCAAAGTGCTGGGATTACAGGCTTGAGCCACCGCGCCCGGCCCTCTTTCTTTCCTTTTTTATCTTCTTTTCTTTTCCTAAGACATAACATGGTACATTCAGTAAAGACGATGGTGGTGGTGATAGTATGGTATACAAATTAGAGAAAGGATAATCGCAGAGATTAGAATGTAAGCTACATTTTACTTTTAAAAGAAGGATTGTTGCGTTATCATGTTAAAATTAGCATCTTCTCTGTATTAATAAATCAACTTTGTGATGAGAAGTCCAGAAATGAAATAACAAATAAATGCTCATTTTATTTAGCTATTTTTAGTATGCTATTGGCTTTGAAGCAAATTTGGCTAAGCACCCATTTAGATTTCCCTCTTTCTTGGTATCAATTCCTAGGATTTTAGTGCAGTGGCTCCTAAAAAAAAAATGCTCGAATATTACTTGTAATCCCCCAAAATATACCTCCTTTGCATGGAATAAAATGTGAACTAATGTGGAGAGAGGAACAGCTTAGACATACATTTCATTAATATAAATAGCCACCTCAAACTACGTGAACGAGTGTCGCTTAGAATTGATGTCGCAATGCCAACCAGAGGAAAAGAAAAACGAAGTACCGTTCTACAAAAGTGTTTGTCTCATGCTAATGTCAGGTTATTAAGCAGAAATGTACATCAGCTAATGTGAAAGGATGTCTTTCTCCAGATTTATGACATTTCCCCGCTGTGTTAGACTTTCTTTAAAAGGATATCTCTGAGGAGTGGCTAGGCAAGCTGTGTCTGCGAGCAGCCACAAATAGAAGCGCCAGTCAAAGTGGTCTGTAGACTGGCACTCACATTCATTTACTAAATAAGGTTGTGAGCAATATTAGAACATTTTTGTGACACCTTTCCTGGTTGACAAGAACTTTAGTGCATTGAGTAGAGGAAGTATACAGTGAACTATTGTTAGCATTTATCAGGAAACATGATGAGTGGTCCTGAAATGGAGCGTCTTATCATCCAAATTTCTCAGTAGCCTTAATAAAGAATAGTCAGTGGCCTTATAGCTGGGGTAGATTTAAGCTGTATTAACGTGGCAGTCCACACCTCACTGTGAAACTGGAGCTTTGCAAAAGGACCAGAAGATGGACTTAGATGAGTAAGGTTGAAAGTAGTTGTAAGTTGATCTGGCATTTTATATTTCATCAGTCAATTTCTAAAGGTATAATTTTAACAAACTATATTGCACGGTTTGGCATAAAGTAGAGATTGAATGACACCCACAACAAATAATTGTTAACATTGACGGGTTATGCTACAGGGATTGCCTAACTTCACATATGAGGATCGCACAAAATGAGACAACCGCTACAAACATTTACTCTAAAGGAATGTCATCACATTAAATTTTCCTTTGTATTGATTTTTTTCATAATGCATGAAATAAGCATACATCAGCCTAGTTAGTATCCGAACAAGGTAACACATCCAAGCCACAATTTGATATAAAGACTATGACGCAAAGGAAATATCATAACGTAAACTAACAACCGAAAGCTTCCATATGTCTAAAGTATACAAATATATTCCTTATTTTACCTTCGCATTCTTTATTTTAAAGAAAAGTCATTGCAACTCAGCAGTGAACAAAGACAGTCGATTGAAATCAACCCTCCATTGCACAGTAACTGTATGTGTGTGAAGTTCCTGAGCCAAGCCCCTAAAAGTCTCCATGAACATCAAACCACGCCTGTTGGGGGACCTCAGTTCTTGACCAAACGTCTTGTTAATTTAGCTTTGGCAAATGTCTCCGTGAGCACCATTGTCACCCTCATGCTCATCAGAGTCATGGCCTATGTTTTCATATATTTTTAAAAATCTTATTAAAGATGACAGAGCAATCAGATGAATACATAGACAATTACATCGAGACTACGAATAGAAGGACAGCATAATGTACTAACTTGCTGCTCTTTAATGGACTTTACCTGTGACCCGAATATATTCCTTCTATAGCATTTATGGAACTATCAAAGTTCAGATATTTTAATACCAAGGTGTTATCCATTCCACAATGTAGAATATCTTTCTAAAATATAAAAAAGTGCAAGTATTCAGTGGTCTACAATAAGTGTTGAACATGAGGACAAAGAAAATTCACTGGAGGGCCTTCATTAAAAAATATCCCACTGACAATAAAGCAGAGACCACCAGAGTGGTCTCATGTTAAGTGAGATTCTGTCACTCAACATGGCCTTAGAAGGTGGAGCCCCCAACAGGTGCACCCATTTCTGTGGGCTGAGGACCATAACCTCTGAGCATTAACTTCCTCTTCCAAAGCACATGGGTGATACCTACTGAAGGGGCATGTTGAAGGGATTAAGTTGGCTAGCACGTACTGAAGCAGCCAATAAATTTCACAGTTAAATACGTGCATCTCTTCCCCTTACTTTCGCTGAGAACAAAATAATATCAGTTCTATGTTGCACCCAGTTTGTACTGAAGGGCATAACCTCGAATTTTTAAAAAGAAAAACTCTCTTCAGTTCAATGGAAGATATAGGACATATTAAATAAGAAATAGTAAGCTCTTTAAATCAGTCACTTGCTGTGTTGGGGGGAAAATTGTGGTTCATCCCAAGGTGGCCAAAAGTTGACCTGGTGAACTCTCTGGTTGGTTTTATGCCCTATTTAATCACACATTAAACAGATCTTAAGTTTCTTAAAATGTAAAAATGTCTTCCTTTGAGTAATAGGGACATCATAAAATTCTTCATTACTTCACTGAAGCCTTATTTGACAATACTAAATTTTTTCTCCTAGGCTTACATAGATTCTATCACAGAACCTTTCTCTCCCCCACTTTTTTTTTTACTTCCCTTTGGCTGTTAACTCTGCCATTATGACAGCAACACTTAAAGCTGACCTTTTTTTTTTTTGACAGAGTGAGAAATTCTTCTCCAGGCAATGTAGTGATTCTTCAATACTTATGTGTAAATTATGCAACTGTCTCATACTTCACAGAAATCTTTTATAATCCTGTGTACTGTTCCATCATTGGTTGAATGGAAACATTAACACCTGATTTCCATAATATTTTCCATATGGTAGAGACACTGTTTTATAGAGTAAAGGGACAGATAGCTAAGGCCAATTTAAGTCATTGTCTTAAAATTCCCCATGATGAACACATTTTTTGAATTTATCTTATCTGCCAAGAACATGGAAATATCAAGCTTATATACACAGGTGCACTTGAGCCTTTACCATATTTGATTATTTTTCATAACTTAAAATCTAGGCATATATCTATATAATGGAACTTTTTAGAGAAGTATTTGGACAAGAAGACATTTGTTGTGATTCTCAGTATTTAAATCAATTGCACATAACAAAATGAAACATTTTACTTAATACGATATATCTTACTGCCGTAAGATATATATACTATTAGGAAGATGGCTTCCTAGTTCCTCCCCCTATAAGAGTTACCAATGTAAGCAGTTGAAACGGGTGGGCCTCTTGGTTTTGCACTCCTGCCAAGTTTGGTCTGTAACAAGGAAAATAAGCAAAGAGGTCATGAGGGTATGGGAAGAGGGCATTATAATGCAGTATTCATTATCTTCCTCTTCTGCAGTAATTCAGTCTAAAGCCACCAAAAGGGGCTGAGCACAGGCAGTGTCCACCTGCAGTAGAGGGAGCCATTGTAGTCCAGACAGGTGTGTCAGAGCCCAGAAAGAGTGAGGAAGACATCTACATGGTTGGGAAGCACTGCCAATGGCCCTGCAAGTGGGACCAGAAAAGCATCTGCACTGGGATGAAGGAGTACAGAGCAGTGGGATATTGGTTATATACAAGGGTAGATCAAATAAGTAAATAGGAAAAGGATAATGGGAGCCAAGAGAATTATAAATATGAAAAGGTAGAGAATTTGAAAGTACCCTGGGGTGTTGGATTAGAATTGAGATATTGGCATAAACTCATGATTTTCATTCTAGATAAAGGTAAATATGGAAATGAGCATGGTTGTAACTATGTGTTTGTGTGTACAGCTCTGTTAATGTGAGGGCCTGGGAGCAGTGGCACCCCAAAAGCAATGAGCACATCTGGTACCTAGATTTTGGTTTCTAAGTACCATTTTCCCTAAAAAGGAATCAGTGCTCCTTGGAGAAATGCTCAATTCCAGAACTATGGCAGGAAACGTACAAGAAGATCCTGGAATGGAGCCATGTCAAAAAAAAAGAAAATGCTTAAAGAACAAAGGGGACATGTGCAGAGGACACAGATGCCAGCTCAAAAGGGCTACCCAATTGCTGTGTCAGGGACACTTTGAGCTTCAAAATAAATGATAGTAAATTGGACTATAACCCACAGACTACATTAGGAATTAAGTCCCCTTATTAATATAAATGAATAAGTGAATAAAAGTTGGATGAAAAATTATATATTTACCATAATTTCATATTATCTCCCAACAAAATACATATTAATTATAAAGGGAAGAAGAGTAACTTTACCATGAAAAATAACAATCTTCATTGAAGCATCAAGGTTAACATGGCTATGAAGTGGACACATTAAAAGCACATGGCAGCTGATGGAGTACAGTAGGATATCTCTGCCAGAAATGCAAAATCTGAATTTAATCATAAGAAAGTATCAGACAAATACGCATTGAGGGATGTGCAATTTTTTTAAAAATCTGACCTGTAATCTTTTTAAATATCCAGGGCATGAAAGTCAAGGAAAAAAAAAAAACTGAAGAACTGTTTTAGATAAGAGAATAAAGAGATATCACAAATAATGCAACATCTGATTCTGGACTGATCTTTTTGCTATCAAGGATGTTATTGGGACAACTGGCAATATTTGAATGAGTTGGGGATAAAATGGCAATAATATGTCGGTGTTAGTTGCATTTCAGTGCTTGTGATTATGTAGGAGAATATCTTTGTAGGGACTACTTAGGGTCTTTTCAGTGATAAATGAGGTTTAGTATATTTTCATGCGATTATTGGCAATTTGTGCTTATTTTCATGTAAAGTCTCTATGTACATCCTTTACCCCTTTTTCTATTGTTTTGGTTGTCTTTTTCTCATTGATTAGTATTAGTTATTTGTAAATTAAGGAAATTCGCCCTTTGTCAATAATAGGTATTATAAATACCCCCATTTAAAGTTTACAAACAAATCCATTGATCTTTTCCTCAAGGACAGTAAGGGACAGAACTTTGTACAGTTCTGTTTTTACATTTTAATTATTTGCTCTATCTGAAATTTACATTGCTTTGAATGAGATAAAGATCTAGCTGTACATTTTAAAAAATGATTAGTCAATTGCCCCCACACTGTATAAAAAGTAGCCTTTCTTTTTCCTACCTTTGAAACACAACCTTTATCACAATCTAAATTATACTTTATTTTTATCTAATTTTGGAGTAAATTCTGTTCTTAACTATTTCTTCTCCAGGGCCAACCAAACTCTTTTTATTATTTAATAATATGTTTCAGTAAAGTATTGTCGAATAGAACCTTCCGCAGTGAAGAAAATGTTCTCTGTTCATTCCATCCACCGCAGTAGCCACCATCACACTGAGCCTTGAAATGTGGCTAGTGTGACTGAGGATCTGAATTTTTTACTTTATACATTTCTAATTAATTTAAACTTAAATTTCAAATAGCCACATGAGACTAGTGGCTACCACGTTGGAGAGAAGGGGTTAATTATCCTACTGGGAGTTTCTACTCATTCTTTCCAGAGTTTTCCAAGATATTCTCACATGTTTATTTTTCCTTATTTTTTAATTCTCATAAGAAATCTAGATATTCTGGTTTTCCAGACATGGTCACATTGAATTTACAGAACACTTCAGGTGCAATTGTTCATACTTTTAAAGTATGACATCATTAAGCCTTCTTTTAAGTCTCTCAGTAGAGTTTTAAAGTTTTCGTTATATAAATGTATACCTTATCTTTTAAATCCATTCATAAATATTTTATCTTTTGTTTATTTCTGTCTTGTTTTATTTGTTTGCTGTTGTAAACGGTGCACACATTTCCATGTCTTTTACTATATTTTCTCACTGATCCTTATATATAGTGCAGCCGTGTACGTTTATTTTGCAAGCTTTTGGGTAATTTTCTTTATATTTCAAGTTGTTGATCACAAAATCTGCAAACAGTAATAATAGTTCTCTCCTCTTGTATCCAGACTTTCTATTCAGTTCTCATTGAACACCATTGGCTGCCATTTCAATGGCTGTTTTAAATAGTTGTAGCAATGGTTAAGATTCTTATCTTGTTCCACAGTTTAATAGGAATGTTTTAGCATTTTATTATTAAGCTTCATGGTGGCTTAAAAATAAATGTCAATTCTTGCCTTACCACTGACTTTTAACATCAGAAATGAAGGCTGACATTTGTCAACATGCCTCTTCTGCTACCTCCTATGTAAGTTATATAACTCACCTCCTCTCATATATTACTACTGCATATTAATTTGACCCATTTATAACTTTTTTGATCAACCCCTGTATTCAGGAAATAAATGCCACTCAGTCACGACATATTTTTTTGTGCAATGTTCTGCTAAATTTCTTTAGTAATTATTAAAAAGTTTGTAATATTCAAGATAATCATCTATTTTAGAACTATTCTATCGACTGTCAGTGTGGTATGCCATCACTATTTAAAAGAATTTTGGAGGATTCTTTCTATAATAGTTTAAGTAGGCTTAAATAGAGAAATATCATTCCGTGAAAAGATGAATTAATTTACTTCTAATGCCATCTTGGTATGGCATATTTTTATGTTAATTTAGTAGTAGCTTTAATAATATCCATTGTTACGTTGTTCTGTTTTCTGTCTCTTTCTGGAGTCAATTTAGGAGATTCCCTTCTCCTTGACTAGGTTGATCTGATGCAGTTACTTTATGCCAAATTCAGAAACAGGATGTTTTAGGGAAGCACGATGATTTCACTTTTAGGTAGGTTGCATTTAAGATGCTTATGGGACATTGAGGCAGAAACAGCCAATAAGCAAAGAGAATATATGTCTTAGAGCTACTTGTGAGCAATCTGGGCTGGAAAGAGGGCCACATGTATGACTATGGTGGTTTAATGAGATCACCCAAAGACAACATAAAGCAATGAAGAGTAATGGCCCCTGGTGGAACCTGCCAACCCCAATATATAGCTGGGTAGGAAGAGGAAAAAGCCTGAGAATGACAGGAGAGACAGAAACATCAAGAATAAGAGACCAAGATTTTCCAGGGCTTCAAAGGACAAACAGACAAATACAGAATCATACCATTGGGTCTATTGTTTAGGAGATCATCAGTGACCTCAGTAAAAGCAATTTCTGGGAAGCGTTTGAGACAAACCCCGCTTTTGGGTAGTTGCAAAGCGCACTGATGTTCAGGAACCGCGGCAGCAAGTGTAGGGTGTTTATCAGAAGCCCGCTGGGAAGAGAAAGATCCATGAGTCTTAAGGAATTTTAGAAACCATTTTTCAATTGAACCCATGAAATGTAGAGTTTTCCCTCTTTTTTCTGTCTGAGGAGTTTAACATGAGAAAGGAAGGTTTTCCTGCATTTTCTGATAGACCAGAGAACTGACCGTTGTAAAGAGTATTTGGGTATAGTCTCTGCCTTGCCATGCACCTTAAGGGATCTGGGACACAGGGTGATGTGGAGATGTGAAGGCGGGGCCAGAAAGCAGGATCTGTCCCCAGTGGAGACAGCACCAAGGGCAAGGGCTGGAAACCGAGGGGCTTGCACATCACCAAGGAAACTGAAGTGGAAGAACTTACACAAGACCCTGGTGGAGGTTGGGCAGAAGACAGTCAGAGGCTGTCCAGTCACAGGACTGCTAGCAAGAGAAAAGGGGAAGAAAAATGAAGAGTAAGACAAACTGAAGGCAGCGTTTTTAGGGAAATAGTTGCAAATGCTTGAAAACTATACCTAATGTAAAGCAAGATTAGCTGATAAAATACCTAACATGCAAAGAAGAGCTTAATGGCCAAGAAAAATCAAGGTGAGTCTGACTGCTTCACCCGTCCTTCAGTAACGTTCTAGTCCATGGTTTGAAGCCATTTTATACACAGATGACAGTCACAGGTTTACATGCCTGTGAGTTGTATGTCCAACTGCCACCTCACTATTCCTAACGGAATGTCTAAATGGGTGATGTAGAATTAACCTCTGGGCCGGGTGCGGTAGCTCATGCCTGTAATCCCAGCACTTTGGGAGGCCGAGGCGGGTGGATCACGAGGTCAAGAGATCGAGACCATCCTGGTCAACATGGTGAGACCCCCGTCTCTACTAAACATACAAAAAATTAGCTGGGCATGGTGGCGCGTGCCTGTAATGCCAGCTACTCGGGAGGCTGAGGCAGGAGAATTGCCTGAACCCAGGAGGCGGAGGTTGTGGTGAGCCGAGATCGCGCCATTGCACTCCAGCCTGGGTAACAAGAGCGAAACTCCGTCTCAAAAAAAAAAAAAAGAATTAACCTCTGATGCAGCTCTTCAGTGCACCCGGCCCCTGTACACACAGGCGCATGCATACACATGCACACGCACACACAACGCAGAGATGCAACTTTATAATAGTGTGAAATGCTATCATGTTTGGCAGTGCCACTGGATTTTCCCCCAATTTGCTGTCTAATTTATTTAAATTATTTATACTTAGGAAACCCTCTTCCAATAACAAAACCACCTATTATTTAAGGTTCTGCTGTCATTATCTAGCACCGCAACTTTACAATATTCAATGTGCTTGCTTTCAACTTGCATTGTCTAATTAAACCCTTCAATAATCCATATAAAAGCAATGATCATTTACACTTACTGTATCTACAGAATTACATTCTCCATGAGGAACTTTGAAATACCCAGAAGCATTCCACCAACCTTTGCAAGTGAATCTTCCCAATTTTCATTCAAAACTTCCGTCAAGTCCTAATAGGACTGGGGTCTGCACACAAGTGCGAATGACTCTGGATGGGCAGGACTGGGCTTGGCGGTGGAGGGTTAGCCTGACTAAGCGAGGCCTGGGAATGTGCCGCTCCCCGCAGAAGCTAGGGGTGCAGCCCGATTGGTGCCGGTATGAGGCCCAAAGGCTATAGCAAGCACCTGGGGCAGCTCAGACTCAGGAAACCCACCCCCAACAGGGTCCCAGCCCCAACAGAGCAGGTCTAGGGATAGGCAGGTCTAGGCGTGCACCAGTCCCCAGACAGAAAGACCAGGATTCCAGGGGAAGCCCAGTCACAGGTACAAAGCGCAGGTCCATGCAGCCTGCTCAGGAGGGGAGGAGGGGCCACCTGCTCACTTGAAACCTTTCATCATCATTCTCAAATAGGCAACAATCTTTGTACGTTCCCCTAAAGTAGGGGTCCCCAGGGTAGGGGTCTCTAGCCCCTGGGCCATGGACTGGCACTGCAGCAGTCTTTTGGGAACTGGGCTGCGCAGGAGGAGGTGCGCATTTACTGCCTGCGTTCCGGCTCCTGTCAGCTCAGTCTCGCACTAGGCTCTGAAAAGAGCTTGAACTGCACTGTGAACTGCTTGTCAGGGATCCAGGTCGTGCACTCCTCATGAGAATGTAATGCCTGATGATCTGCACTGTCTCCCATCACCCCCAGATGGGACCATCTAGTTGCAGGAAGATAAGCTTAGGGCCTTCACTGATTTTACATTATGGTGAGGTGTATAATTACTTCATTATATATTACGATGTAATTAATAATAGAAATAAACTATACAGTAAATGTAACATGCTTGAACTGTAAAACCATCCCCCACACTGGTCCGTGGAAAAATTGTTTTCCATGAAACCGCCCCCTGGTGCCAAAAAGATTGGGGACCCCTGCCATAGGGTACTCTTAGGGGTGTTTCATTCTTCATTCTTTGTGAATATATTAGCTTCCTGTTTTCCAAAGAACATAGAAACGATCACATGAACACTACCACATCTTCCCACTGAAAATTCTTATCAACTTATCTCTGTGTCCTCGTATCTCACTTTCCCTTCTTGTAAGATGGGTACCGCAGTCTCCATGCAGTCATCCGACACCAACTCCACTGGCTACACTGAATTCCGTCCTCCCTTTGTCTACCCGAGAAGTTAATTTCTGTAATCGTTCCACTTCCCACTGCAATTTTCATGCTAGAAATAAATTCCTTTTTGCCCTCACATCCCTCGTGGGTATCACCTCTTCTCTGCTTCTCTCTTCAACAGAACTCCTCCCAAGGGCTGTCAGTGCTTTCCATGGCCATGTCCTCGACACTGACCCCATCCCCTCCGAAGCCCACTTTGGTTATTGCCTGTCTCCTCTACACTGAGATGCATCATGTCAGGGCCCCCAGCAGCCTCGGTGTTGCCAAACTCAAGGTTCTGTTCTTTGTCCTTGTCTGACTCAAACTCCCAGCAACACTCACCCAAACCGTTTGCTCTGATAACAGAGCACCTGCCCCTCCAGCTCCTCTCAGCTCACAGGTGGCTCTCCCATCTCCTGGGCTGGCTCCTCCTCCTCCCTCTGCCACAGGGGCAGGGCTCAGGCCACTGTCTTCTCCAGCTGCACTCTCTCAACATGTTTATAGTGCAGTGGCTCTCAACAAGGGACAGTTTTGTCCTGCAGGGGTCACTTGACAATGTCTGAAGACACTTTTGTTACAGGTGGGGAGACGCTGCAGTCATGTATGGAGCATGGTGTATGGAGGCCTGGGATGCAGCCACACATCCTACAAAGCACAGAACAGGCCCTGCCCAGGACAGGCCCAGCCCAGGACAGGCCCCACCCAGGACAGCTCTCCCCTTGACAGCCTCTCCAACAGGACAGCCCCCACTCAGGACAGGCCCCACCCAGGACAACCCCCAACTCGACAGCCCCTGCCCACAGGACAGCCCCCACCCAGGACAGGCCCTGCCCAGGATACCCCCCCAAGACGGCCCCCCCCATGACAGCCCCCTCCCCCAAGGACAGGCCCCACCAAGGACAGCCCCTGCCCAGGACAGGCCTCGCCCAGGACAGGCCCGGCTCAGGACCGCCCACGCTGCACTTACTCTGCACGGAAGGTCCACAGTGCCTGCTCAGTCCAGCTACCCAATTGTAGTCCACGGTTTTAAGCCATTTTATACACAGATGACAGAGTCACAGGTTTATATGCCCAGCCCTAACCACCCTTCTAAATTGCATGCCCAACCTCTGTCTCACTATTCCTATTTGGGTGTCGAAATAGGTGATTTAGAATTAACCTCTCACACAGCTCTTTATTTTCCTCCAAAGTCCACTCTTTCTTGGTCATTTCCATCTCAGCCAGTAGCCCTGAAAGTCAATCTTCATTCTTTTCTGATCCTTACAAGACCAAGCCCATCCAGCAGCGAAGCTCATTGGTTCTGCCCGCGCTGGCTCTGCACCTCAAAGCTGAGCACATCTCATCGTGTCCAGAATGTGTCTTTCCAAGCCTTCACTGTCCCTGAGTGGAACTTCTGCATGGTCTTCTAGTTCTTCTCCTTGCATCTATTCTTAAAGCCTGAAAACCTGCTTTCTGTGCAAAAGCGTTATCTTTTCAATCCATCAATCCATCCTGCCATTCTGTGGCTTAAATACCTCCCAGTGGTTTCCCATCAGCTAAGAGTAAATCCTCCTCCCCACGGTGGCCTGCAGCTTGGCCTGCTTACCCCACTGCCTTCTTCTGCTGCCTCACTCCCTCCTACCAGCCTTTTCCCTCAGCCTCGGAAACACTAGAGACATTTCCTACTCACGGCCTTTACGTTTCTGCTCTCTCTGCCGGGAGCATCCCGGCCCCAGTCTCCATGATGTGCTCACCATTGTTCAGGTCTCTGTCCAAACATGCATCCCCAAAGAGGCCTTCCCTGGCCGCCCTGCAGAAAGGCTGCGTGCCCGCCTCCCATACCTTACCTTGCTTTATTTTGCTTCACAAAACACATTGCTATTTGGAACCAAGTCATCATCTACTATGTAAATCAGTACATCAGATCTCTCCCTCCCTAGCATGTGAGCCCCTTTCCAAGCAAGGATGCGGTCTTTTCACCACTACCAGCCCGGGATCCAGAACAGAGCTGCACATAGGAGGAGCTCCCAATACATGCACAGTGACCCCAGTGTCTTCTTCTGCAGACAGAGTCAGGACAGAGGGCTGGGGTGGGGGGAGCACAGGGAGGAAGGGTGTGCTCCATCTTTTAGTGATTGCACTCATGCTCACAGAGCCCCGTCCATGAATTTTTCCGTACATTGTCTCATTTATCCAGGGTGTGGCCCAGCACTCAGCCATGGTGACTGGGCATTCTGAGACAAGGGACAGCTAAGTGGGGTGAATGGGGCTGAGACATAGATTTGCACACGCCTTCTCTCTCCCCATAGTAGATCTGAGAACAGGGATCAGAGGCAGGAGTGAGAGCCACACTCCAAGGCAGAGGAGATCACACAAAAAAAGACAGTGCTTGGGAAAACTCACAAAGTGCCGTGGAGTTTCCGTAATATATGACAAATTAAATTCAGTAAGAAAATTGCAGTCCAGTACTTAAAGGCCGCTTTTCAAAACTTTCAGAAGTGTGTGATTTGGAGATAAATATCTGCATATCTTTCCTTTAATTATGTTTTTTTAAGAGAATACCTGGAGAAATTAGGTATTTATGATTACCTATAAATGTTACCAAAAGTATATGGAATGTCTAATAATCGTTAATAATGGCAAAAATGTATTGCAAATTTACCAAGTACCAGGAACCATCCTAAGGGCTTACCTGGGTCTCTTTGTCACATCCTCACAACATCCCGCGAAGTAAGGTCCGTTATTGTCCCTGTCATTTGAGAAGGGAAGACCCAAGCTTGCAGATGTTACACAACGTGGGCTCCGTATCACTTTGCCCTCTTCTTCCAGCAATTTCACATGAGAGGCAAAACACAGTGAGAATAGATCATATAGTTCGGGAACAAACAAGCTTTCGTGTCTGCAGATTACTATTTTAAAAATCCTAATGGTAATCAAGCATTTTGAGACAAAATACATTAAAAAAAAATACTATAGTGGTCTGTCTCAGTCATCCAGAAAGCATTTCGTTATCTCAGAAGTAAATGGTACATAATAAAATAAATGATTTCCCCACATCTCGCTCTCATCGTGGTTCTCCTAGTTATTTGTCCCTGTATTCCCAAATAAAACAGAGTCCAGAGACAGGGACCGTCAGGAAGACACTGCGTCCTCAGAGTCTGAATGTGGGCGTGGCAGGAAGGTTGCCGCCACTTCTCTTTGGCGTGGTCAAGGTCAGTGAGGGGAGCCAAGCTCCCGGCAAACTTTGTACACGTGACTTTGTGCCTTGCCTCTGCCTCACTGTGACTCTGTGAAATGGACATTACTCTTTGATTAATTTCATCATGTGCAGCTGAACCACTGACTCTCAGGGAGATACTTTCATGACTGCAAAGCAAAGCTTACATTGAAGCTGGAATCCTAGGCCTCCGCCTTATGATCCAAAAGGAGGGTATTTTAGTCAAGGAAACTATAAGAAAATAACCACATCCTTAAATAAGCAAGAAAGAAAACATAAATAAAGGAATAACATTCCAAAGAATGCCAGAGCTGTATTGTGTTCCCGCAAGTGTCCACTGAACTGGCCGAGGCACTCGAGTTCAGTGGGCTTGCTGAAGACCCAAAGCTAAATGTCATTCACTCACTGATGACAGCAAGGGCTTTGTCTATTAAAGGTCTTCCCGGCAAGGCACAGGTGTGGGCTGGAGAGAAGACGTGAGGATCCTGGGTTGTGGGAACTTGCACAGCCAGACTGTCAAGGGCTGGAAGAATACTTTCTAATCTACAGCTCTGGGATCAGTCAAATCTGCTTGAATCCTGGTAACCTGGTGATATTCAGGTACAGTGCAGAAGACACTGAAGTCAGAAGCTGATAGGACACTTTTCCTAAATAAATCAAGTTGTTCAGGTGACCTGACCAAATGACAACAAACTGTTAAGTATTTTTTAAGCTTTTATTGTAGATTATGGTGATAATTGAAAAGTCGAGAATATTAACCCACTATAGAAAGTGTTTTAGCGGGTAAGGATGTTTCCAAGAAGCAGGTCGGGAGTCTCAGGGACTGCTTGTGGAGATGAAGGACCCCCTGGTCCATCACAACCAGCCATGCTCCTGACGACACCATGAGAGTGCATGAGATGGGAGCGTACGTTCAAAGAAGGATGTGTGAGGCCAAGGCAGGCGGATCACCCG
The DNA here is from genome assembly GCF_049354715.1 of Callithrix jacchus. Classification (NCBI taxonomy): domain Eukaryota; kingdom Metazoa; phylum Chordata; class Mammalia; order Primates; family Cebidae; genus Callithrix; species Callithrix jacchus. Next base: position 169,765,032 of record NC_133505.1, read on the forward strand.
ATGTCAGGTGTTCCAGACCAGCCTGGGCAATGTGATGAAAGCCCATCTCTACTAAAAATACAAAAATTAGCCGGGTATGGTGGCAGATGTCTGTAATCCCAGCTACTTGGGAGGCTGAGGCAGGAGAATCGCTTAAACCTGGGAGGTGGAGGTTGCAGTGAGCTGAGATCACACGACTGCACTCCAGCCTGGTCGACAGAGTGAGACCTTGTCTCACTCAAAAAAAAAAAAAAAAAACTATATGAACAAAAGCAGTGCACAGAAAAACACTTTAATACACAAGTTCACAAATAACGAGGATGGGGTAGAATTAATGGCCATCCTAAAAGAGCTGAGCCGTTTGCCCAATCTGCCAAAGACAGAAAAATCAAGAGATTTGAACCACTAAGAAATAACGTAGATTCTACAGAACCCGATATTGACATCAGATAAATAAGGAAACACTTATAAATATTAACATATGGCCGGGTGCGGTGGCTCAAGCCTGTAATCCCAGCACTTTGGGAGGCCGAGGCGGGTGGATCACGAGAGATCGAGACCATCCTGGTCAACATGGTGAAACCCCGTCTCCACTAAAGATACAAAAAATTAGCTGGACACGATGGCATGTGCCTGTAATCCCAGCTACTCAGGAGGCTGAGGCAGGAGAATTGCCTGAACCCAGGAGGCGGAGGTTGCGGTGAGCCGAGATTGCGCCATTGCACTCCAGCCTGGGTAACAAGAGCGAAACTCCATCTCAAAAAAAAAAAAAATTAACATATATAAATCACTGAGTCCAAACTGCCTGCATCCCAAGTAATTAAGAGAATTGACTACATTTCAAATGTTACTTTTGAAAAATCATGTTGAGTTATAGTAATATCAGAATGCCATACAGAAAATGAATGATTATTGAGCTCAAAAAGTAAAAGTAAATGAGACTGTAATATAGTGATTATTTAACTTACTATACAGATTGATGTTGCCTTAAATAATTGCCGATTAACTTCTACTAAAAAATGTAGTATCTATGATATGTGTATAGCATACATAGGAAAAAAGAAGTAAAATAAAAGAATATTGGCAGGGCATGGTGGCTCATGCCTGTAATCCCAGCATTTTGGGGGGCCGAAGCAGGAGGATCACCTGAGGTCAGGAGTTCGAGACCAGCCTGGCCAATATGGTGAAACCCCGTCTCTACTAAAAATACAAAAAATTAGCCTGGCATGGTGGCACATGCCTGTAATCCCAGCTACTGGGGTGGCCGAGGCAGGAGAATCGCTTGAACCCAGGAGGTGGAGGTTGCGGTGAGCCAAGATTGCACCATTGTACTCCAGCTTGGGCAACAAGAGCAAAACTCCATCTCAAAAAAATAAAATAAAATAAATATATATAAATTAGCCAGACTTGGTGGCAAGTGCCTGTCATCCCAGCTACTTGGGAGGCCAAGGCAGGAGCATCACTTGAACGTGGGAAGTAGAGGTTGCAGTGAGCTGAAATCACACCACTGCATTCCAGCCTGGGCAACAAGAGTGAGACTAGACTCCATCTCAAGAAAAAAAAAACAATAATTAAAAAAAAAAAAAGAACATTAAGGATAAACTAAAATACTGAGAATAAAAATATGTGTGTCCCATTGAAAAAACATTTTCTGAATGCCCACTGAGCACCACACAGGGCCAACGGGAAAGCAGAAAAAGGATAGAAGTGGGAGAAGCTTGCATTCTAGTGAGGGAGTTAGGCCACTCAACTGCAATGCACAGGAAAAACTAAATGCTATAAGAGAAGAAGCCAAAATCAAGAGTCATGGGAGGATTAATTTTGGAAGAAGGAATGGGAAAGAGAAGGTGGTCAGAAGAGGCTTGAGGGGGCTGCTTTCTGCTGGCTTTAGTGTGTGGTGGGCTTCCAACTGTCTGAGGACTGGAAGAAACATGCTTAGGGAGAGGAGGCTGGTCTACAAACAGGCAGAAAGGCATGCATTATGAAGACTGTGCCTTGCTAATTGAATGGCTTTTCCAAACGTGCTTACAAACAGAGGGAGCTCTGTCAGTCAGGTCCCCCGGAAATAGGCTCTGAGACAGAGATTCTTGCACAGAAATGCACCTAGAAGAGACTGAGAATGCTCTCCTTATCAAAATTCCAATGGCATTTTGCACAGAAATACACAAACTATCATAAAACATATACGGAACCACAAAGACCCCGAATAGCCAAAGCAATGTTGAGCAAAAAGAACAAAGCTGGGGCCAGGCATAGTGGCTCACACCTGTAATCCCAGCACTTTAGGAGGCCAAGGCAGGCAGATCACCTGAGGTCAGGAGTTCAGGACCAGCCTGGCCTGATGGCAAAACCCCATCTTTACTAAAAATACAAAAATTAGCCAGGCATGGTGACAGGTGTCTGTAATCCCAGCTACTCAGGAAGATAAGGCAGGAGAATCACTTGAACACCAGAGACAGAAGTTGTGGTGAGCTGAGATCATGCCACTGCACTCCAGCCTGGGCAACAGTGAGACTCCATCTAAAAAAAAAAGAAAAGGGAAAAAACAAAGCTGGAGGCACCACACTGTCTGATTGAAAAATATATTACAAAAATATAATAATCAAAACAGCATGGTACTGGCATAAAAACAGACATGTAGACCAAATGGAACAGAATAGAGAGCCCAAAAATAAATCCACACATTTATGGTCAGCTAATCTTCAACAAAGCTGCCAAGAACATATAACAGGGAAAGGACAATCTCTATAATAAATAATATTGAGAAAACTGGATATCCACATGCAGAAAAATGAAACTGGGCCTTATCTCACAACATACAAAAGTCAACTCAAAAATGTATTAAAGATTTAAGTGTAAGAGCTGAAACTGTAAAACTACTAGAAGAAAATATAGGAGAAAACTACATGACATTGGCCTGGGTAGTTTTGTTGTTGTTGTTTTTGATATAACCCAAAAAGCACAGGCAACAAAAGCAAAACTAGATGAATGGGATTAGATCAAACTAAAAAGCTTCTGCACAGCAAAGGAAATAATCAACAGCGTGAAGAGATAACCTATACAATGGAAGAAAATGTTTGCAAACCAAACATCCCATAACAGTTAATATACAAAATACATAAGGAACACAAGCAACTGAATAGCAAGAAAGCAAATAACCCAATTTAAAAATGGGCAAAGGATCTGAATAGACATCTCTCAAAAGAAGACATACAAGTGGCTAACAGGTAGATGAAAAAATGGTGAACATCAGTAATCATCAAGGAGATGTAAATTAAAACCACAAGGAGATATCACTTCACACCTATTAGAATGGCTATAATCGAAATGACAAAAGATAGCAAGTGAAATGGTTTGGCTGTGTCCCCACCCAAATCTCATCTTAAATTTTAATCTCCATAATCCCCACATGCTAAGGAGAGACGGGTTGGAGATGATTGGATCACAGGAGTGGTTACCCTCATGCAGTTCTCATGATACTGAGTTCTCATGAGATCTGATGGTTTTATAAGGGGCTCTTCCCCCTCAACTCCTCACTCACTCTCTCTCACTTGCCACCATGTAAAATGTATCTCTTCCCCTTCTGCCATGATTATGTTTCCTGAGGCCTCCCCAGATGTGCAGAACTGTGAGTCAATTAAACCTCTTTACTTTATAAATCACCCAGTGTCAGGTAGTATCTTTCTAGCAGTGTGAGAATTAACTAATACGGCAAGTGTTTGTCAGGGTGTGGAAGAAGAGAACCCTTGCCCACTGTTGGTGGGAGTGTAAATTAGGACAGCCATTATGGAAAACAGGATGGAAGTTCCCAAAAAGTTAAAAATAGAGATACTATATGATCCAGCAATCCCACTTCTGGGTATATATCCAAAGGAAATCAAATCGGTATGTTGAAGAGGTAGCTTCACTTTCATTTTCATTGCAGCGTTATTTACAGTAGCCAAGACATGGACTCAACCTTACTGTCCATCAGTGGATGAATGGGTAAAGAAAATACGGTACATATACATAGTGGAATACTATTCAGCCTTCAAAAAGAAGGAAGCTGGCCGGGCACAGTGGCTCATGCCTGTGATTCTAGCACTTTGAGAGACTGAGCAGGAGGAGCACTTGAGTACAGGAGTTTCAGACCAGCCTGGACAACATAGCAAGATCCTGTCTCTACACATAAAAAAAAAATACAAAATAAAACAAAGGAAATCCTCTCATTTTTGACAACATGGATGAAGCTGGAGGACATTATGCTGCATGAAATAAACCAGTCACATAAAGACAAATACTGCATGATCTCACTTCTATGTGGAATCTAAAGCGAAATTCATGGAAGCAGAGAGTAGAACGGTGTTTCACAAGGACCCAGGGAAGGAAAGTGGATTGGGAGATGTTGGTCAAAAGGCACAAAGTTTCGATGAGGCAGGGTGAATGAGTTCTGGCGATCTGCGCAGTGTGATGAGGCTAGTACATAGTAATATATATTTGAAAATTGCTAAGGGAGTAGGTCTTAAATGTTCTCACCACAAAAAGATGAGACGGATGTGAGGTGATGGATATGCAAATAAGCTTGGTTTAATCATTTCACAAGGTATAGGTACATGTGTCGAAACATCACACTGCACACTATAAATATGTGTACTTTTTACTTGTCAATTAGAGCTGAATAATGCTGGAGGTGGAAAGAAAGAGGAAGAAACAGGGCTGGGCACGAAAGGTTAGACTGCCCCGAGGAGGTCCCAGGAAATCTCCACTTGAGGCCAAGGGGCTGCAGCTTTGTGCCTGTACATTAGCCAGCCCATGCAGGCTGTGGGAGGAAGGGGTCACCTTGAGCAAAGCAGCTCCTGTCTGAGGTAGAGGGAAATTTCAAGGATAAGACCCAGCCATCAGTGGCCCATACCCCAGTGCCTGGGACAGCCTGTTCTGCAAGGGATCAGGGCAGTACTCTGCAGCAGCCTCCACAGTGACGCTTGATGTAGTGAAGGATACACTCCCAAAACTGTATGAAAGTGTTTGCATCATTAATGTCTATTTTAACTAAAAGCGCCAATGGGATTAAACATCGTGGTAAACCGATCCTTTTGTGGCTCATAAGCATGATGAGTAGGATTTCACACTCATGTGTGAGATATGCCTCCCTCAAACCTTATAAATGATAACGGTATGTGAGCCATCTGACATTTAAAAAAAAATCATGGTAAACCACAGAAGATTCCAGGTGAATTTTTGGGCATGTAAAAACATGACTTCCTGCTTATATTAGGCCATTCTTGCATTGCTATATGTAAATACCTGAGGCTGGATAATTTTTAAGAGATTTAATTGTCTCACAGTTCTACAGGCTGTACAGGAGGCATTGTGCTGGCGTCTGCTCCTCGGGAGGCTTTGCAGGCTGTACAGGAGGCATTGTGCTGGCGTCTGCTCCTCGGGAGGCTTTGCAGGCTGTACAGGAGGCATTGTGCTGGCGTCTGCTCCTCGGGAGGCTTTGCAGGCTGTACAGGAGGCATTGTGTTGGCATCTGCTCCTCGCGAGGCTTTGCAGGCTGTACAGGAGGCATTGTGCTGGCATCTGCTCCTCGGGAGGCCTCAGGAAGCTTTCACTCCAGATAGAGGGCGAAGTAGGAGCAGACACATCACATGGCGAAATCAGGAGGGAGGTCAGGGGTAACGTGCCACATACCTAACAACGAGATCTCACCAGTCCTCACTCACTACAGCAGGAATGGCACCAAGCCACAAGGGATCCACCTTATGACCAAAGCCTGCTGCCCACCAGGCCTCGCCTCCAGCACTGGGGATTCCGTTTCAACATGAGATTCGAGCGCCATCAAATACTCCAACTGTATCACGGCTGTTCAAATGAGTTAGAAGCTGAAGATGCACCGATATATGTAACGGAGGGTAATAAGAGGACTGTAAGCTGTTCCCGTGGGTGTGCCGTCCTTCATGAAGGAGCAGAGCCAGCAGCCTACCCATCATGATGGGACTTGCACTGAGCCAGGTCAGTGGCAGCAGAAAGAGCCTTACACTCACGGAGACTGCACAGCTGTAACACCCAGGTCCTCCAAACATTCACCCTTACACCCAGACCCTCATACATGTCTGCAGGACTGGCCACGATGGGTCCTGCCTAGCAAGATGAACTGCCCTCCCTGTGGCAAGAATGAAACCCACAACTTGGGTGTTATCAGCATAAACTCTCATCAAATTGACACCACCAGACATAGATGACGATAATAAGAAAATAAGGCAGATGCAACTGAGCTGATAAGATATGCCCAAGTTGGAAAAACTAATTTCAGCTGAGAAAAACAGCACATGAATGAAGCTTCTAAAAATTAACTTATAATTAAAGATCATATAGAAAGGCAATGATGGTGAAAAACCGCAATGAACATCAAAACAAGCATGAGTTCCCAGTTTAGAAACATAGCCAGAACATTATTGATTTTAAATATACAGAGAAGACGCATATACTCGTTTCCTGTTTAGGATACATATATTAGAAAACAGAATTGTTTTTTTCAATCTACCGCTAATCAGTGTGACAAAAAGCCATGACCCTCCGGGAATTGGCCCAGCCCTCCATGCAATGGATTCTTCAAGTTCGAGCAGGTTGGAGGACTTCGGGCAGCAGACAGTGAAGTCGGAGTCTCTGAGCCCAGAGGGTGTTCTTAATCTACGCCTGAAAATGACTGAAATGGAATCCCGTGGAGGCAGATAAGCTCTGGAAACCTTTAAGCCAGCAAAAAAAAAAAAAAGAAGAAGAAGAAGAAGAAAGAAAAAAGAAAAAGTAAAACTGGAAGAATGTCCGGCACACAGTGGAGGCTCAGCATATGCTAGATTCATTCATTAATGCATTCAAAATTATGTTGGTGGTCAGTTTAGGACAAATAGATTAAGATAGTACACCAATGCACTGGCATTATGGTATGATTAGCAAACCAACTTTATACCAAAGAATTCCTTCTTATGGGAAAAGCACAGTCATTTTTTTTTTAACACACATTTGGCAATACTGTAGGAGTAAGGGAACCATGATGAATGAACTTGATTATTTTTATAAAATTTCCCAAAGTAAAAATTTCAGCTGAAAATGAAAAAAACCTTTATAAATTAGAATAAATGCAGCCTGGAGTAATTCTGTAGCACAGTGGCCAACATTTGGACACATCAAATAAGTCTTAAAGGTCAAGGAATGAGTAGTTATGTATGTTTTTCCATTCCAGACAGCTTGAAATTTAGTGTCTAACTGAAAAGTCCAAAACGGTAAAACTCCTGAAAATAAGCTTTCCAAAATGACTAGTTTACTTTCTACCTGGAACTTAAAATAGGATGAAGGGAAGTCTAAATCTGAGAAAGCAGAATCTCCTTCTAATGTTTTGTTTACACAGATAGTAAACACTTTACTGCACTAAAAAGGACTAACTTTCATATCTCAACGTAAAAGCGTTTGCAGGACACGCATAGTGGCTCACACCTGTGATCCCACTGCTCTGGGAGGCTGAGGCAGGAGGATCATTTGAGGCCAGGAGTTCAAGACCAGCCTAGTGAGACCCCTGTCTCTACAAAAAATTAGCCAGGGGAGTGGTGGTGAGCACTTGAGCCCAGGAGTTAGAGGCTGCAGTGAGCAATAGTCATGCTACTGCACTCCAGCCTGGGCACTAGAGTGAAACCCCTGTCTCTAAAAAGGAACAAGAGCAAAAGAACAGTATTTGCCATTCTTTTCAAAGCACTGATTCTTCTGCTTCTCGGAGCACTCAGATGGCATCTGATCTTTGCTTGCCAGAATCATCATTCAATGGTTTAGCAAGGAGCTGTCTGTAGGCCTTGCCCCAGTAAGGGTTCCAAAGACCTTCAGCTGCAGCTTCAACAACCTGCACCTTGTCACAACTGTGGCATCCATAGTCAAGTGCCATCATTTCCCTTCAGTTAACTAGTCTTTTGACTTTTTAAAGTAGTAATCTCACAGCTGTCAAATGCTGTTGGAAGATACCCTTGAATAGTTCTAGGAGAACCCTGCTCTGGGAAGAAATTTGGGACAGAAGAATTTTTCTTAAGAAGGAAGAAAAGAGGGATGAGGAAAGCACTGACTTCCTCTCATGAGGACCCACAGACTCCACAACTCCTTCAGCGGAGAACTGTCTCCAGGCGACAGCAGACGTCAGTTTCAGGTCCACAGAGTCCCACTAAGCTCCTGTAGTTTAGAACCTAATTCAGTTCTAACCTGTTGGTGAAATTATTCAACAGTTTGCCTCTGGGCATTGAAATAAATAATAAAAAATAGCAAATTTAATATTGCTATTGTTGCATCCTCTACAGTGGCATCAGAAGCTCCTCCAAGTCCCACTTCCTTCCAAGTGGACATCTTCATAGTACATTGTCCTTTGTGAAAGCTCTTTGCAAAGAGAACTTACGTCTATATATGTAATATTCGTGCCACGCCATACAGTTTTTAAAGAGTTTTGCAAATACAAATCTTCACTACACAGCACTCCTTTAAGATAAAGCATTCAATAACCAATTTTTAATCTCTCCATAGTAGCACAAGAGGCTGTGTCCTTTATATTTGGAAATTATGCCCCTTAGAATACCAGTTATTCCTGTTTATCAGCCTAAGTGTATGCAGAGTACTCACTATGAGTCTCCACACAAAGCATTTTTTAGTGCAGTAAAATATCCACTATTTTAATGGACAAAACATCAGAAAGAGATTCTACTTTCTCAGAATTAGACTTCCCTTTCCACCTCCTATTTTAAGTTCCAGGGAGAAAATAAACTAGTTATTTGGAAAGTTTATTTTCTGTGGAGTTTTATAGCTTTGGACTTTCAAATACACATTAAATTTCATGCCATCTAGGATGGAAAAACATATATAACTTGACTCATTCCATAGACTTCAAGACTTATTTGATGTGTCCAGATGTGTCCAACTATGTGTCGACTGTCTGCTCATTGCTGATGGAAATAGCAACAGTAATTCACCTTCAAAAGCCCTAAATCGTGGTTGAATAAACAGAGAACGCAGAACGGTGTATGATGCCAAACTGCCATAAGCGGGGAGTTGGGGAGGAAAATCTCAGAAGGAGCCTCAGACGCCCAGAAAAGACTTTTTGGAGGAGCAAGGCTTTCAAGTAGGCCTCGAAAAACAGTATTTTGAGACAGAGGAGGAGGTAGGTAGGGTGTCCCCGCCAGTAATTACAGCCTAGTGAAAGAAGCCTGCAAGGCAGAAAGGAATATAGTATTGCGATGGCAGAGGAGAGAGGTCCAGGGCAAAGATCCCTGCAAAGGCGATGGTTCCTCTCAGCCAGTAGAGAAAGTGAAGACCCCAAATAGGGGCTCCCAAGATGGGATGTGTCTGGGCTGGGAGCAGCACCACCTTTGGGAGGCTGGCAACACAGGTAAGGCCCACAGGGAAGCCGTGGCTTGCTGGCCAGGTAGGCGGGCCCACAGGGGAGCCGTGGCTTGCTGGCCAGGTGGGCGGGCCCACAGGGGAGCCGTGGCTTGCTGGCTGGACTTTCTGCTGCCGGCAGTACTGGCATCCTCCAAAATTGCTTCCTGGGGCTTTTCTATTTCTCTTGACTTCACCCACTCTCTTTTCTTGTGTCCTGTGATCCATTCACTGCCGTGACATTGAACATGCTGTTAGAACAAGAAAACAATAGTCTATGTCATGTTAATAACATCCTCCTCAATCCTGGCCAGAGTTCTCTGCCCAGACCCTTTCTAAAGCAGTGGACAGTCCCCAGATGGGCTTGCTGGAAGTGTACACCAGCGCTGCAAACGGGAGAGCCCCGGGCTGCTCTGACATCATGACCGCACTGGCATCCTGGGTCGTCACACCCTGCACTGATGCAGACAATTCCATACCGATGGATCAGCAACTTTGCAGGTCTTGACAACTAAGAGCCCAGTTCAGCTTAGCCAGGATGCCCAGCAAAAGGTGACTTCACATCAGGTAGCTTGAAAAGGCAAGCAATCCTGGCTGACTGCATCCCTTCCCCAGGATCGGCACCCCACAGGGTGACGCCTTTTTCCCTTAACAGACTCCATCCGCCAGTCAGAGCCCCTTCCCCACGAGCTCGCATAGTTTCAGAATCACTCTCCACATGCAGCGATCCATTTGCCTCTCTGAGGTGGGACCGTACAGGTGCAAGAGCCTCTCTAGACCGCTGGCTGCAGGTCGCCCCTGGTAAACAGCCTCGCCCAAGAATGCTGGGCATGCAGTTACTGCATGTGAACAAGTCCCAGCTTCACTCTCAGCTGCAGCTGGCACTATGTTGGTATTCATGTAATGCTGCATTGGCAGACGTTTCATCTGCAGTATATGTTGAAATCGACAGATAATTATTTAGAGCAAATAAAATAAACTACTTATGAAGATGACTTGAAGTGGGCACTGACTTGCTGGGAGCCGTTCCTGCCAGCCCTGCCCTCAGGCCAGCCTCTACCACCCGACACGGCTCTCTACAGAACACAAAGGTGCAGACAGAGAAAGGGGTGGCTGAGCGGGGTGCCTCAGGACAGGTCAGCGCGGTTATGTTCATTCCAAGAATACTTAGGATGAAGAGAACCCAGAGTAGTGAAGATTAGTGTCGCTTTTAAATAAGAGCCCACCTGCACCAGGCACTGTGTCCTGCTGGGGCCTGGCTGCTCCAGAAGCTCCTGTGCTGCGGCCACGTGCCCGAACCCTGGCCTGCACATCCTCCTGATACAGCAGCTCTTAGCTCCAGCCTGCTTGTCAGACAAAGCCCATATGTTGTCTGCCTCTTACTTTGTTTAGAAAGAAGGAAAAGGGAAGAAAAGAAATAACAAAGGAAGAAGAGAAGGAAGAAGGGATTACAGCAGGGAAGGGAAAGGTGGGCAAGGGGCAGACCTCAGGAGCAAAAACAAGAGAAGGGCAGAGGAAGGCAGCTCTGCCTGGCCTTGTTCCTGGCAAAATGCGCTTACACTTGGAGGGTGCTCCGCTGCCCTAAGGCACACCAGGAAAGTCAATAGTTTCCTGTGGACCACAGGGAAGAGGAACCCTGTTCAGCAACAGCAGGCAATAGGAAGACACAAAGGCGATTCCCTGAGGAGCCAGAGCAGGAAGAACAGTCCAGGTGTGGCTCAAGAGAAGGCCAAGGTAACAGAGCACCCCTCACCTACCCAGCAGCTCGTGTGCCCAGCAGGAGGCCCTGACCCTGCACAGCTGCCCCTCCACCTCCCTGCAGGAGCCTCCACTCCTGAAACCAGGCCTCAGCCCCTCCCGACTCTGCTCCTCGAGCTGAAATCCTGCCCCTCACACCAGGACCACATCCCCCGCCACTGCAGCTGGAGCGGCCCTGCCAGCATAGCAAAGGGTGTCTCCCAGGAGGAGATGGTCTCAGCAACGTCAAACACATTTTCTGTGAAGTTTCCTCTTGTATCGTGATGTTACAGAACACTCTCAGCCAGAGCTTGTCCCCCATGAAGTATTCTTTGCTGCAATCCATCTTCAATTCACAATGGGAATAACCTGCTCAATACCCTTTGTATTTTTCTCACCTACTTTCACGTTTTTTACATCCCTGTTAGGACATTTAAATTATTAAGGGACAAAGCTGAAGGTGTGTGAATGGGTGGATGAAGAGATGGCTGGGATTGATGAACAAAGTTCACCTGGCACTAAAAACGGGAATGCAGTAGAACGCAGAGGGCGGGAGGCTGCGAGGGGAATTCTGCCCTGACCTGGATGGTCATTTTGAGAGAGAGAGAGAAATGACACCAGCCTTCATCTTGAGAGATGCCACCTTCTAAATTACCCTGTGTGGCTAAACAACTTTTGCATGCTAGTCCAAAGAAATAGCTGCCACGCATTTCATTGTGTGAGAAAACACATTATGAGTTAGAGAAAATAAGAAGGAAATTTTTAACATGAAGATGGGAAGGGACAGTCCAAGAGGCCATGGTGGGGGGGTGGGGTGGGGGTTGCCATTTGAGAAATGGTGGTGGCTTCTGTGTGTTACAGGCAGAGGAGATGGAGGAAGTGGAAATATTTGAAAAACGTTGAAGGCATGTAAAGGACAGGTCTTAATAACAGAGAATCCTGAGTGAGGAAGAGGATGAATAAAAGATAACTTTTGTATTTCTGTTCTGAAAACAACATTCTGAAAGGAGAAATGGAATGAGGAGCAAGTTTGTAGGGAGGGAGGGAAATTGTAAGTTGCCCCGTCCTTCATCAGTAAGCTTTCACCAAACGGGAGACATTCAAATAGAAATGTTCTGTAAATAATAGGACATTTGGTCCTGGGACTCAATAAGAAATGCCTGGTGGGAAACAGCAGATTTAGGAGCGTTCAGGTCTTGGGGGACAAGTGTCATCATCAGTGGAAGAGCACTCTCGTCCTTAATGACGGAGATGGTCCACAGCAAGTGGCACAGAGCGGGGACAGCAGATGAGCTAGGGTGCAGTTCTGACTCTCACCCTCTGCTATGGTTTGGGAGTGGTTTGGATATGGTTTGGATGTAGCTTGTTTGGTGCCGCCAAGTCTCGTGTTGAAATTCGCTCCTCGGTGTTTGAAGTGAGGCCTGGTGGGAGGTATTCGGGTCATGGGGGCAGATCCCTCATGAAAGCCATTCTTACAGGAGTGAGTTCTCCTGGGAGTGGGTGCGTTCTCACTCTTAGTTCCTGCAGAAACTGGTTGTTGAGAAGAACCTGGCAGCTCCTCCTGTCTCTCCTGCTTCCTCTCTGGCCATGTGATCTCTGCACACACCAGCTCCCCTTCATCTTCCACTGTAAATGAAGCTTCCTGAGGCCCTCACCAGATGCAGACGCTGCTGCAGCGTTTCTTATATAGCCTGTAGAACCATGAGCCCAGATAAACCTCTTTTCCTTATAAATTATCCAGCCTCAATTCCTTTATAGTAGCCCCAACCAACTGAAACACCTACACTAAGGGACAGATAGCTCCCGAAGGACACCAAGCAGACGCAGCCAAAGATGTAGGTCAGAAGCCATGAGAGTTTACCTCTGTGGGCACCAGGAGAAGAATGTGTTCAAATAAAGAGAGCAGACTCAAACGTTTCTCTTGGAGGCAAAGTAAAACCAAGGCTGAAAAATGTCCATTGAACTGAGCAACAGGGCTCTCTTGGGTAAAGCAGTTTTCATAGAGAGGTAAAGGAAGCCAGACTGTAATGGGTACGAAAACGAATGGGAGTTGAGGAAGAGAGCAAGTACAGGCAACTCTTTTTAAAATGCTGATTTTGAAGAGGGAAAAGGGGGCCGAATGTTGTAGAGTTTTGGGGTTAGACAGAGGCTTGTTAGTTTTAAGATAAAAAGACACGACGGTGTTGTTTAAATGAAGAAAGATATGAGCTCCATGAAGCTGAAGGTACAAAAGAGAAAGGCTGTAAGCTATTGTTCAAGGCCCCTGAGGAGACGGGAAGACACAGCGGAAGAATTTGCCTGAAATGAGACGGGGCTCACGTCTTCCATCGTAAGCTGGCTGAGTGGAGCTTCGGGCATCACTTGAGCACTTGAGACGCACCACATTTCCTGCTGCTTTCTAATACCCACAAACCTGTAACATTTCCCCTTCTGCATGTGAGAGTCGAATGATAATCCTGAAGCATATACAGACATATTCCATCTCCATTGATAAAGCATCATATAATCTTCTGAAGACGTGGGCTCCATTAAAATAATTTATAAATTTCCCCATTGTATGTAACTGCCTTCCATGAAGCTCATAGCCACTAAAATAGCACTTGACTAAGAGTAGGCAGTGTTGGTGGTTAGAAAATCCATGTCTTTAGAGTATGGTGTTCTTTTTTAATTGTAGAATATTAAATATCTGCTTCCAAATCCCTCAAGGGCCTTCTCCTTGGAGAAGGGGTTTTCTTGTTGCCATCACATGCTGTTCATCCCCTGTGTTAATTAATGTCTATAGACCAGCAAGGAAGTGGGCCTAAAATTCAACAGCTTGCCTGCACCCAAGAGAAATTATCAGATATATTGTCCACTTCCTCTTAATAAATTTCTCTCTGGAAAATATTTTCAATGTCACAAGGTTTTACCATCTGTATTATAGAGACTTGTTTTTAACTCTTCAAAATTTCCTTACTCTCCTCCGTAGGAATCTTTAACACGTACAGTTTCCCGTTTCAATTCTGCCCTTAGCGAGTCAATTTATAGTGCGGGTTGGCATTTTATTGTTATCAAATGTTGCTTATAAGAGGGAGACTTTGGTTTGGTAACAACTAAACACTAAAACAAAAAGAAAGTCAAGGGGAAAAACAGGTTTTGTTTTTTGTTTTTAAAGAGAGGCTTTGGGAAAACCGGCATGCTTCCTGCTCCTCCAAAGGTAACTTGTTATATGACTGATCTCCAAGCATTTATTCATCTGGAAATATGTGTTTGTGATTCCGCTTACGTCAGGGCAACAATGGCTGTAAGATACTTTGAAAGATGGTGGGATATGCCACAGAGGGCACGGCACAGACCTCAGGGTAAATCCTGGTAAATAGAACTGTTCTCCTCCCATCTGCCAGAGCACATCTAATTTTCTTCAAACCGAAATGTAGTTTGACCTCCAAGAGCTTCCCTAAACAACCCTGCCCTTCTCCATTCCTTCCAGTGTCATCTCGCGATGGCCGTCTTCTGAACACTTTCATTTATTGGTAACTGTGACTTATTTATGTATATTTATGCTGTGGTAGCTTCCTTCCCCTTTTGGAAATTAATCTCAGCAGAAACTGAGTTGAATCTCTTCTATGTATTCCTAAGCATACGTGTCTCTGAGCACTCCATAAATATTTGTCTACTGACTGGTTGAAGATTTAGTCTTACACAAATGCAGGTGAAGTTCATCTATTTTAGAACTCTGATGGGAAGTATGACTGTGTTACACAAGATTCTGGGTCTTTTCCTACCCTCAGGTGAATAAAAAGCCATAACCAATTAAAAATGTCTGTTATGGGCCTAAAAAGATGGCAAGAAGAGGTGGAGGGTATGCTGCTGTACCAAGAGTTTGCCACCTCTTTTTAATAGGATATTGAATGGCTGATTGTATTCGTCTGTTTTCACACTGCTATAAAGAACTACCTGAAACTGGCTAATTTATAAAGAAAAAAGGTTTAATTGACTCATAGTTCTGCAGGCTGTACAGGAGGCACAGCTGGGGAGGCCTCAGGAAACTTACAATCACGGCGGAAGGTGAAGGGGAAGCCAGCCCATCTTAAATGGCTTGAGCGGGAAAGAGAGAGCAAAGGGGAGAGTGCTACACACTTCTATAACAACCAGATCTCATGAGAACTTACTATCATGAGAACAGCAAGGGGAAAGTTTCGCCACCATGATCCAATCACCTCCCACCAGCACTGGGCATTACAATTCAACATGAGATTTGGCTGGGGGACACAGAGCCAAACCATATCATTGATGGTTTGATACAAGCTTTTGAGATACATAATGTGTAGCTATTTCCTTTCATTTCTTAGCATGATGAATTTCATCAGCCCTAAATATATATCAGTGGTTTCATTGGTTAGTGGGTGGGTGGGGGTTTTTGGGAAGTGGATTTACCCTCTATTTCTTTAGTCTGACAGTATAACCTTTGGTCACATGATTGTTTCATAAAATAAATATATTGGGATTGTGTACATCCTAATTTGCAGTCATTTTATTTTCTTGATAGATACAGTCTTCTGAAAATGGATTTTTATCTTAATAAGTATTCTCTATAGACACATTTTCTACCATTGTAGCTACTTTGACTAGATGTTATTAAATAGAGAGGAAATCTAGCTCTAATTCATCGTTTCTTTTGCTTACAGAAAACAAAAATGCTCAACTTTTCTTGAAAATGAATGTAAGGCCAACAGTAACATTATTCAAAATATAATGTCCTTTTTAAGATAAAGTAAATTGGAGTTGTCTCTGTCACCCCAGTTACTGTCTTCTAAAGTCACATTTCTGTTCTCATAAGATAGGTTGTATGAAAAGAAATTGAAGCACCATAAATTACATTAGTGTAAGGTCACAAATTAATCACTTTATAACCTATTTTCTCTTAAAAACTCTGTTTTTATAAAAATTCTACCAGAAAGTGGTTCACACCATTGAACTTAATAGGCTATTACTACACGTTTTGCTCAGTATTTGAAGCCAAGTCATCAGGAAATGATTATAGTCACCAGCTACCACTGTCCTATTTGACATCAGTGAGGAGATGCCTTTTTTTTTTTTTTTTTTTTTTTGAGACGGAGTTTTGCTCTTGTTACCCAGGCTGGAGTGCAATGGTGCGATCTCGGCTCACCACAACCTCCACCTCCTGGGTTCAGGCAATTATCCTGCCTCAGCCTCCCGAGTAGCTGGGATTACAGGCACGCACCACCATGCCCAGCTAATTTTTTGTATTTTTAGTAGAGACGGGGTTTCACCATGTTGACCACGATGGTCTCGATCTCTTGACCTCGTGATCCACCCGCCTCGGCCTCCCAAAGTGCTGGGATTACAGGCGTGAGCCACCGCGCCCGGCCGGAGACGCCTTTTTTATATTTTCAAGTGTTATTTATTCCTGTCAAAAGATACATGCATTTTACATGCAGCTAAAATTCCTGGGGCTTTTCGCCGATCAACTAAACACAGGATTTGCTTTAAGGAAGAGCTGTGGAAGGGAGTCTTGCCAGACCCCTTAAGTAAAACTGAAATTACATTTTCTTCCTGGTTAACTGAAAAAGAAAATGTTCATGAGGGCGTGGACTAGCATCAGAATTCATTTTGCCCTACAATTGAATTTATGGTCAGAATGTCATATTCCTATTATTTAAGAATGTATTGTATTATATCTTAAATGAAATTTTGTAGATAAATGAATATTTATATGCATGGTATAATGGAATAAAAGAGGGAGCAATTGAGTCTTTATTTCAGTACGCAAGTTTTATATACAACGGTAAATAATTAAATTCCGTTGATTCCAGAACTCACAAGGCACTTCCTCTATAAGGCCAAATGCAGTACTGGTGTTTGTTTGATTGAGAATAATAAGTTCTAACAGTATCATACTTGGGAGGAAGAATTCAAATCCCAGGGCAGAAGAGAATCTGGATCTAGTTTAAATGAGAGAAAACCCTTGTAAAGTGCTGGCATAATAAAGGAAGAAGTGATTTCACATTGGCATAGATCCTCTCTGCTGTCGGAGATCTGAAAGAGCCGTTTCATCCCGTTGTCCCACACTGAGCATTTTAGCCAGTTGACGGCTGGTGGTCTCAGACAAAGAAGGAGCACTTTTAACACCACCATCAGGGACTTTCAGAGTCTCGATTCTTCTACTTTGAACAACTCTTCTTTGAGTTCTATTGACATCCATCTTTATTTTCTCAGTATTATAGAATAGAATGTTTATACTTCCCAGAAATTTTTTCTCATGTAAAAGGCTAAAAAAAAAATGGTGTCTCTTCTGTATTTCTGTCAGTCAGTCTTTCTCCTTTGTCCTTTGTACCTGAGTTAATCTGTCTCACGCTTCAGCCTTGGTTTTGGCGGGGAATCACCCATGTTGCTCTGTTCTCTCTAGTGATGGAAGTGAGTTTGGTGGAAGCAAAGATGGTGCCTGTGTCTATATTCCCAACTACTGGCCTAGTGGTCGGCACTTAGCACATGGTAAAAGCTTCTGAAAGACGCGTTTCAAAGTTCAGTTCCAAATCCCATCACCTAGACAAATTACTTAACAAGACACTTACTGTTTTTGAATGTTTCTGTCATTTATAAAATGAGGCTAATAATGAATTCTCTCTGGGTTTTCACAACAAGCAAAATAATGATTGAGAGATTTGTACCATGTAAGAGATGATTATTTTTTCTAACCTTCAACTGGAGGAAATTCTATCAAGACATGGTTTTAAGTTTCCAAGCAGTATATTTCTATGCATTCTGTTGGCATTCAATACTTACAGCCCACTGAAATGAGTCTTTTTTTATCATAATCTTTCTATAGTGCTTGCCTGGTCTCTTGGTTTCAAGGACCACCACCATAAGAGACTGCAACTTCCAAACACAAGTAGGCAAAGAATGAGGACAGCTGATTCACAAATAGAAGAATGAAAAGACAAAAAAGCAAATAAAAAAGAAAACAAGACAGTTGATACTCACACACACAAAAAAGAGTGACTCTGCAATGTACACTTCAATGCTTGATCATTTACCCCTGACCAGAATCATGTCTAAGAATTAGCTCCACCCAAATTTCATCCAGGAGTCCCTAGATGGACACCTTCTGCTTCTCCCTGCTACAGCTCAGCCTCTCCAACTGCAGCTTCTGTCCTTAACACCACCAGATGGTGTGGGCACAGCTGGCTGTTCCTTCTCCTCCTGCTCCCACGGCAACCTCAATCCCTACAGACACACACACTCCCACATACAGTCACACTCCCACCCCTACATTCACACCCCCCACTCCTACACACACACACTCACACACCTATACACAACTCACACTCACAACCACTCCTACACACACTCCCGCACACAGTCCCACTCACACACATACCCACTCCTACATACACACTCCCACTCCTACGCACTCACACTCCCACATACACACACCCCCACTCCTACACACACACATATATCCACTCCTACACACACTCACACCCCCACTCCTACACTCACAATCCCACATACACACACCCCATACACACACATATGCACCCACTCACATCCCCACTCCTACACACAGTCTCACATACACACACCCCCACCCCTACACACTCACACTCCCACATAGACATGAACTCACACCCCCACCCCACATGCACATTCACACTCCTACCCCTACTTCTATACACACAAACACACTCACACGCCCTCCCCAACATGCACACATACTGACACACATTGTTACACTCATACTTCTACCCAAAACACATTCACATCCCCACCCCCATACATACATCCCCACCCCATATACACATACACCCTTACCTCTACTTCTACAGACACATGCAAACACTCACATATACACACATTTACACCTCCATCCCTACTCCTACACACACACATACACACATTTACCCCTCCATCCCTACACCTACACACACATACACACATTTACACCTCCATCCCTACTACATACACACATTTACACCTCCATCCCTACTACACACACACATATACACATTTACACCTCCATCCCTCCTACACACACATATACACACATTTACAGCTCCATCCCTACACCTACACACACATACACACATTTACACCTCCATCCCTCCTACACACATACACACATTTACACCTCCATCCCTACTCCTACACACACATGCACACATTTACACCATCCCTCCTACACACATGCATACACATTTACACCTCCATTTCTACTCCTACACATACTCACATTTACACCTCTATCCCTCCTACACACACACATACACACATTTACACCTCCATCCCTACTCCTACACACACATACACACATTTACACCATCCCTCCTACACACATGCATACACATTTACACCTCCATTTCTACTCCTACACATACTCACACACATACACACATTTACACCTCTATCCCTCCTACACACACACATACACACATTTACACCTCCATCCCTACTCCTACACACACATATACACACATTTACAACTCCATCCCTACACCTACACACATACACACATTTACACCTCCATCCCTCCTACACACATACACACATTTACACTTCCATCCCTACTCCTACACACACATACATTTACACCTCCATCTCTACTACACACACACGCGCACACACACACTCTCTCTCACGCTAGCTGGTGCGCACACTGTTACCACAGCTCTGCTTTGGAGACATGGTGACTCCCCGGTGCCCAACCTGTCCTTCTGCCAGGCGTCCGGGGGGTCAGTGGGAGCTAATGCCGGGCACTGGAGAGGGTTGTCTGAGAGGAGGCAGGGTGACGTGCAAGGGACAATTGGGAGGTGCATTAAGAAAGAAACCCATGGAATATGGAAGCTGCGATGGGGACAGAAAACTTAAAGCAGAACTTTTGTTTAAAGATTTAGGAAAAGTTTGGTTGTTTAAGAGATGAGCTCTGTACTCCCCACCTTGTGAAGACGTCATAAAATCTAGACTAGAGCTGCTTTCGGTGCTGAGCATGGCGTCTGTGAGTACAGCGTGAGGTCAGGGGTCAGGTGGTCACCTGGCCTGCCGCCCTGTGGGGTGACTCCCACCTCCTTGCTCCCCCCCCCCCAACCACCTGGGCTGGGAGAGGGCTCCCGCCTTCCCGCTTTGGGCCACGTCCTCACGTTCACTCACACCTCATGCTCCTAAACACCTCCTTTGCTTGTTGCCCTTTTGTTTGGATTTTGGGGACATACACAGTGGGGCCTCTTCAGCTCTAAGAGTACTAACCCTAAACCCCTTGTTCATGGAACCAACAACGGACTGTGCCGTCCTGTCCCTCGGGGCGCTGCCCTGCAGGGGAACGTGGTCCTTTCCAGAGCGCAGCACTGCCTGGGCCTGCCCGGTGACCTCCACCAGGTTCCCCGTCAAGTGAACGAAGCCCGCATCAGGCTTCCCTCCTCGCCCAAAGCAATCATGTTCCAGAAAGATTTCTCATAACATCTGCTTGAAATTTTACCCCCCAAAAATTGGATTTTTAACTAATTTGTAATTCTTCTCAAAAGTCAACTCAAGTCTGGGTATGTGATATATTTATCTGCCAGTCTTTCTCCAATTCTTAACATAAATTATACAGAAAATTGATGCTTGATGTTTTAGGCATGTTTTCTAGTGAAAGAGAAGATTTTATATATACCCTGTAAATTTCGTTAACTGATACAGGAAGAATAAAAGGCGAAAGGTACTGCCGAACCTGAATATGCCACAGTTTAATAAATTCATGGTGTGCTGTCGTTGAAGGAAAATCAGGAAAATATCCAAATGTTCACTTAACAGATTTCAACGAAATCTCATTTTTTTTCTCCTCAAGCCTTTATTTGATTTACACACCAAGAAAAGCAGAAAGGATGACAGGTTTGAATCCCAAGCTAAGTCTTGGGCTTTCTGGTCACTTCACTTTTATCAGGGGCGTGTGTGTGATGCACACGGCCCTTCCACGGTCATTGGAGCTGGCCCTCTTGGGGGATGTGACCCAGGCTCCAGGTCTCCTCTCACCCTGCACCATTTTGACCTGTACATGCCTGGGGACCGCGGTTCCGGACAAAGGACCTGGAGGACTGAGCGGGCAGCGGGAAAGGCAGGGTACGAGGAGCCACCCCTCAACGGGCTAGGGCTGGGTAATGTGGGGGTGCATGTTTATAGATTTTGAATGAAGAAGGTGGGAGGTTGATTTCTGGAAACCAGTTGAGAACCATGAAGTTAGTGTGTAGAAGGTGAAAGGGGAAAACCAGGTGAATGAGAGACCGTGGTAAAACCAACGAGGGGCACGGGCTGGGGTCAGAATGGAGGAATCCATTCTACCGCCAAGTCCAGCCCCCACCTGGCATTCCCGACATGCATACCCATTTGTGAGTAAATCTGGCAGAAAAGAGAGGGAAGGGGTAGAGGGAAGGGTGGGCTCAGACTCAAAAACAGTCATGTCACTCCTAACTGCTTTTATTCAAGCAATTAGGAGTCATCCTTTCTGCTTTTCTTGGTGTGTAAATCGGGCCTGAGGAGAAAAAAACGAGATTTCGTTGAAATCTGTTAAGTGAACATTTGGATGTTTTACTGATTTTCCTTCAACGACAGCACACCATAAATTTAAATTAAACTGTTGCAAATTCAG
Source organism: Callithrix jacchus (assembly GCF_049354715.1). Lineage (NCBI taxonomy): Eukaryota > Metazoa > Chordata > Mammalia > Primates > Cebidae > Callithrix > Callithrix jacchus. Next base: position 169,786,750 of record NC_133505.1, read on the forward strand.
GTTCGGCAGTACCTTTCACCTTCTATGTTTCCCATCTCAGTTAATGAAATTCACATTGTATATAAAATCTTCTCTTTCACTAGAAAACATGCCTAAAACATTAAATATCAATTTAATAAAACATTCTTTTAGACCAATGATGTTAGCTAAAGCAAAGCTCTTTTTTTAAAAAAAAAAAGGACTTTTTAAAACATATCGAGCTATAATTTGTTACTGTTTTCAGCCATGCAACAAAAAGTTGGGATCAAACACTAGAAAATTAAATTAGGTTCATTCACAACCAAAGATCATCCCTCTTGCCCTATGGACCTGCTGAGTCGAAATTCCGTTTTTCCTCTCCTGACAGCATTTTAGGTAAATGATTATCATCTGATGAATTGCACTAAAAGCAAACCGCTAGCAGATAGATCACACCATTCTTCTATTAATTAATGCCACTGTGTGTTGTGTATGTAACAAATGCAAATTATCTAATAGGGCAACATTGATTTTCTTTTCCATGCATTCCTCAGTACAATTCAAATGCAGTTTGGAGACTACCTTGGACTGGGAGATTGCAGTCATTGTAGCATTTTCCTCCTGATTTATAGGGCTCAATTATCTGTCTTCGGTTATATGAAATGTCTTTCCTAATAAAAGACCCAAAGAGTGAGAGACAGCATTTTTAGCATCAGGCACAGAAGGGTGATGTGATAATATCAGATTTCCTATGGTTTAGCAAACGTTGACAAAAAGGGGAAAATAAAATTGCTCATCCAATATGTTTTGGCCTCCAAGGATTCAGCTAATAAAGTAACTAGAAAAGTTAAATATGTGTAAGCCCCAGCACCTTTACAGTACTTAACAGATTACGAGTTGTGGCATTTACAGCAATGAATGTTTTCAGACTGCAAGCAAAAAAACTATTTTTCACTTTACTTGAAAAGAAGATGATGCCTCCGAATATCGCAGGGAATTGTTTCTTTTGTGTCCAGATGAGTTCAAGCCTAAACCAACATTCAAATGGGCTTCAGTCATGAATTGCAAGCTGCAGTTGAAATGAGCATTGTTTTGCTGACAGTTTAGTCCAAAGGCAATTCTTTTTCCCTACAGATACAGTGCATCCTTGATTAAGTGGTTTCTGGTTATTGTTTCATAACAGCCAATATTTGTTTGAATAAATGAATTAACCTGGGGAAACCAGCCATGGTCCTGACCCGCACTGGACTCTTCGATGGTCCAGGAGGCAGGTTACGTGAGCCATCACTGGCCGGTGCCACTGACTGCACTGGGTCCTGAAGCTGTGGTCCCAAGTCTCCCTGGGCCCCCAGCTGGCTGTTGCTGACAGTGCCACACAGTCACAGTGAGGACAGAAGTTCCACAGGGAAAGGGGTGGGCCATGTGCCTGGCACCAAGTTCTACCTTCAGTGGAAATGTGTCCAGTGTGTGGATGTTCATGTGTACTCTGTGTTTGTGTTACATGGTGGTACCCAAGCATGTGCCTGCACCCCCAACAAGCTTCTTGGGGTTTTCATTAAGGACATTTCCAAGCTCCCAAGTCACTTCGTGTGTGTGTCAGAAGTGGCTCTTTTCATTTCCAAGACCGTGTAACTGGTTGGCATTTACATGTACCCACACACCCACACACAGAGCAGGGGCCACGGGATGGTGGGCTACCCCCTCAGCTTCTCCTCCTAACCCACTCCAGTGGTCTCCTCCAGGTTCTCATCATGTCTGTCCATCCTCTAAATAACTAAAGGTGTTTAGAGTCTAAGACAACTTGAGTTAAACCCTGAAACACTAACCTGATGTAAATGTTATTGTCATCTAATTTAGAAGAGAAACAACTGTCTTAATTGTTTCTTTGTTTTAACCAACAAAAGAGATTTCACCTGGGTCTCCAAGGCCCAGCTGCTGAGAACCAGTAACTAAGCCCATAGAAGCTGTCTTGCCCTGGTTAAATAAACAAGGTCTGTGATTGACAATGTCTGTACAGAAACGAAATGTAGTCAAGCAGAGTAAGCAGAGACTGAGCAAGCACTTACTAATGTGAGAGTTGGACAAAGCATTCTTACATTCGCAGTCTTGAATTTGACACAGAGATTTTGTCCGTAATGTCTCTGGCGACTTTTGTGTGTTCATTCAGTGATTCACAAAGATGAATGATTTCAATACCATGTGTGATTGTATTTCAAACAGAACCAAGTGTCCTAATCTGGAATATCATCTCCATTTCATTTTACAGGACACGACAGGGCAGCTTACTTAATACCATTCCTTTAACTCATTTTCAGTAGTCTTTTTTTTTCCCTGAAAGAAAAGCTTTCTTAAATCTCTTAATTTCTTCCGTGTCATTCAGTTTGGGCAGAGCTGACTGACGATGTTTTCCTACATGAGCTTCATGAAGGATCTCCGTGAATCATCCAGTATTTGCTGTAACACTGGGCCAAGGAAACCTAACGTGTGCACTTTCTGTGCACATTTTAAATGCTTAAAATACACAGCTGTGCCTTGCAGTTGCACAATCATTTCAGAGCGCCTCTGTCAGGGGAAAAAGCTGCCTCCCATTGGCATGCACTGTGTTCTGTATTCGAGAAAGGAGGGCCCAGCACTGACCATATTTCCTCCCACAAGGCCCCATCCGACCAGCACGAGAGCTCGTGAGGCCGAACCCAAGACCTGGAAATCAGAAGTCCAGTGTACTATGGGAGCTGTACGGATCTAATTTAGGACTCCATGAAATACTGCCTCACTTCTCAATACATCTGTCCTCTGAAGGTACCCACTTATTCAGTTGCTAAACTAACTCTTCATTTTAATGTAATCTTTTGGGAGAATAAAAGTGAGCAGTACTAAAATGAAAGTGTTTTTTAAACAATAATGGTGCCGGAATATGAGATTTTTCACCTTGGCAAACAAAGTACTTTAGCCACTAAAAAACAGCAGAGCTATAAGAAATTGCTGAAACTTCAGTAGAGAAAAATTAATTCCCTGTTAAGCTTCTCTTTTTACTCACCCATCGACAAAGAAGCTAATTGTCCTCCAAGCTAGCGACGGGGGGAGGCCGGGACTTCCTCCTTGTCTTTCTACCGTTTTCCACCATCAGTGTTTGTAAAAGTCTAATCTTTAAGTCAGTTTATGCTTCCAAGACTAAACTCTGCAACAAATAATATGAATTTCACACGTTTAATCATTTGTAATTAATTCCAAACTAAGTAAACAAGGAGCTGTGAACGTTGGTTTTCCTCTACGTACATTTACTAATAGGTTATTATGGCTTTCTCTTTTCAAGTCTACTTTGGGGACACTTTTTAACTGAATTCTGTTAAACTACTTTTGTAAACTATCAATTCTATAAACTATCCCTTTTTCAGAAACAGAAAATTTTGTGCCTGAATTATAATTATAGCCTAAAGCCAAATATAACTTAGCAGATTCTCAGACTGGGGGTACTTTTAATAGGGAGGACCCTCACTAAATACGGCCTTGTTCATTCAACAGTTTACACAGAGCAGGTGCCTCCATGACAGGTTTGGAGAGCTGCGTGTAATATGGTTCGTTTTAAGTCAGCTGTTAAGGAAAACCGAATGAATCCCGGGGTTAAGAGAGATGGAGCCTCAGGCCTCTTCTCCTAGTTATCTGCATTCATTCCTTGGCCATCTCATTCAGCCTCGAGGCTTTCAACACCCTCTCTGCACCGATGGCCCCCACATTCCACACCCCCTCCCCACCACACACTCTGAGCTTCTCACTCATGTGTCTGACTTCCTAATCAGCCGCTGTGCTCAGATGTCCAGTAGGCCTTTTCAACTGAAGGTGCTCAGGACAAGACTTGAAACGGCCCCTGGGCATTTTTTGCTCCCACTCAGGTCTGCGCCCATGTAACTAAATGGGGCCACGGTCCATGATTTACCAAGAACCTTAAAGTTAACTTGAAGTCTTCATTCCTTTACCTTTACCTCCTACACCCAAATTCTACAGCAGCAAGGCCTTACTCTGCTCCATGGCCTCACCCCTCAGTGCCTCCACCTGGGTCTCTCGCCTGGATTGCTGCAACAGCTCCTAAAAAGGCCCTCTGGTTCCAGCACAGTCCATCGTCCATTCGGTAGCCAGAATGGTCTTGCTCCAAGTTCAGGGAGATTTTGTCACTCCCTTGCTTAACATCCTCCGGTGATATTCCATTACACTTAGAGTCAGTGTCGGTGCCCTTACCTTTGCACAGAATACATACATCACCTGACCCCACGAATCTCCCTGACCCTATCTCCTGTCTTTCTTATTCGATATTCTGCCCCCATCAGGTGCATCAGAGGTCTCACTGCTCTTCGCACACCAAGCTGGATGCTGCCTCAGGGCCTTTGCACTGGCTTTTCCTTCTGCCTGGGCACTCTCGCCTGGTTCTGCGCATGGCTCCTTTCTCCCTTCTGTCTGGATTACCGCTCAGATTCTCCCTCCACATGGAGGCTTTCCAAGTGACGCAGAGCTACAGACTTGGGCACACTCTATCCCCTCACTCTGCTTTCTCTTCTTCATAATATTTACAAGCATCTGAAATATGTAATGTTTCCATAGCCATTTGCTTGCTAACTGTAAGATTCCGCCAGCTAGAGAGGCAGCATCTGAGAACAGGGACTCTGTCCCGCTCCGCGTCGGCTGCCTCTTCCCCAGAGGGTGCTCAGTAAGCATTTCTGATGATTATGTGACGTTACAAGCTATCGCTTACATCCAGATTTTCTCAATCCTTGTTCAGCATTTGCACATATTTATTTTTTCACAAAGGATTTGAAACAGCTTTAAGCAAAAACATATGTAATAAAAGCCAAAAATAGAAAGCCTAGCACTAAAGGGAAAAAAAAAAAGAACCCAAAGCAAGGTGGTCAGTTACAACATTGTCACGAGAAAGCAGGAAAGCAGAAAGTATACTGTGCTTGAAGAAAATAAGACGTTTGCCAAGAGGAAGTAAGTGAAGGCTGTCCAGCTTTCACGTTGGATCTGCTCTACAAATGTCCTCGCAGCATTTGTGAAGCAGATCCAATGCGCCTTTTCAAATGGCTGTTTCTTTGATCATGGCCAAGGGCCCAAAAGAAAATGCAGCATAATGAAGGGGGATCATTAAGGGGCTGAGTTCATACGCTCGGAGAATAGAGCGTTCTGATATCCTCACTTGAACCAAGGAATGACTTCCATTCTAGAAGACTTACCTAATCACATAGCCAGCATTGTTTATCGCTAAGAATTAAGGGGAGTTTTGTAATTCAATGAAAATAAGGCATTAAAGAAATGCTAGTGTAAATATGTGTTCATTCATAGTGCTCTAGCTAGAAGCCCTCGACCTGCCATTAGCCACAGCCCTGGAGGAGCGCTCATTACGGGCTTTCTGTGAATGTTCTTCCCCATATTTCCTATTCCCTTAGAAAAATGTGGGAGAAAGCTTAAACCTGGTACACTGCTTCCATCAAGTCCTCCATTTCTGCTCCTTGTTTATAATTCTCTCTAGTCTTAGTTTACTTACGGATAAAAATAGGTCTTACTATTAAAAACATTAAGAGGTGTCGAGAATTGCAACATACTTTATCATTATGTAGTTTATCTTGTAAAAAAAAAAAGGCAAAATTATCATCATGATGGACCTTCTGTCACATATTGATTGTGAAATTCAGGAGTTTGTTGAACAGAACCTGCTTCTAACAATACTGAGCATTCCTCTGACCACAGTTTGATCAGGTCACAGGAGCATGTTCTAGTTTTAAAAGCATTACTTAAAAAGCGCTCCTGGGAAGTCTTCAGTGAGCCTCAGGTCAAGGCTGCGGTCATTTCTATTAGGATCCCCTCCATCACAAACAATCTTCAGCAGACACCGGCAAGCCTGCTGTTAACCCTGAACTTCCCGATCTCATCAGTAACAAGTAGGCATTTGTCCCTTTCGCTCAAAAGCACCTACCCCCAACTTCAATCAGATTAAGAAGAATTCTTCTCTACTTTTTCCCTGTGAAGTTGGTTTTTATTTTACATGTTAAAACCAGGGTGCTTTGATAGATACACTTGTGTAACACTGGCGCAATAGAGACACGTCTGCATATTGACGAAGTACCACGTCTCTTTCCAGCAGCAGCTCAGACTCCCAGGTAAAGCCAAAGATGAGTTTTCCTATGCTGCAAAGCCATTGCCAAGCACATACCTCCATGTCCCACTAAATGGCAACCAGTGTCATCAGTGTGGCAAGAAAGAGACACACAGTGCCAGGCGGAGAGGTCGTTGAATGTTGCGTGGATGTCACAATCATGTGCCCTGAAAGAAAAAGATTCCCTTTTTTGTTTCATTCAGCTGTCGCCGAGAATCAAAGAGTGCATTTGTAATTGCTATTGTTTGTAGCATTTCTTGTGGTTCATAGCCAGATGACCATCCTTTACTGAAAAGCTTATTGTATGGGGTTTGCCCAGCACCCTTTCAAGATACCTAGTGTTGGTTTAGGGGGCAAGTGGGGAGTGCATACTTTGTGCAAAAAAAAAAAAAAAAAAAAAGATTTTTTGCTACCACTTTCCTCAATTATTCTCATATTTTCCCCTAATAGAATATTTACTCATACTGCAAACACACTATTCTGAGAAGCAGAATGCTTTTCTGGATCTAAGTTGTCTGGTGGTTTTTCTGGATGATGTGCTGCACAGCTCTCTCTTTTCCCAATGTCCGGCAGAAGTCCAAATCGAATCCAAAACTCTATTTGACATCTGACAACTATTACGTTTTCTAATAGTCTTGAATAAGCAATGACATGTACTCCCTTCTAGAAAAAGGCCCTGACCCTCTGCCCACCTAAGACAAAGGTGAGAATCTGCCTTGTTCTTAAAGAGACCAGTAGAAAGTCATTCACTTCAGTTTTTAATTGATGGTGCTTTCTTAGCCATAATGGAATGAGATACATGTTCTGATGTTGTCTAGTGGCCTACATGTGGAACCGAGGATGCACTCCATGTCTCCAGGTCTATATTATTTTGCCTGTAGAGTGGAGGCTGCCCTCAAACTCAAGTTCCTCACTGCGTCCAATATTATGCAAATGGCATGGCTAATCGTTTCAAAAGATCTGAAAACACAAACACATTTTCAAATACAGAAATTGTCCATTTAAAAAAAAAAACGTGCTCATTATTCAGCCTTTAACTATGATTAAATTCATTTGTTACATTTATTCCGTTTGTTTGGGAACAAAATAGCCAGCTGGCAAGTGCCAATCACCAACACAAGCCTTAAGTTATGAATATGACTGAAAAGTCACAAGTTAATTCTGGTGAAGGGCATGAGCCTTTTGAAGGGGCTCCTGATGGGCCGGAAGTGCAGCCAGCTCTCTTGCCTCCTGTGCCTGCAACAGCATGTTGACATTTCTGGGTTTGAGCAAGTGATTAGATTCCGTGGGACCCAGTGGTCTCCGGGTGCCATGGAGATCCTGTCGGATGCCAGGCCACGAAGACTTAGCAACCAGCGACGTTTCTGTGGTTTCCCAGCAGCAGAAGTTGACTGTGAAGTGTGAGTTTGCTTGGGTGACAGGGCACCGGGCTCCGTGGTGACCAGCTTCTGGGTCAGCTCCTCCGTGCAAACCAAAGTTTGAGTCAGAAAAGGCTGTTGTTTAAATTGGAGAGTCTTTTATGCCAAACCAACGTGGGTCCTCTTTTGTTCTCAAAAGGGAAGTGATGCCAGCTGGCCAGTCTGAGGCTAGGTATTTGCACAAAGGCTGACCAGATGAAACACTCTCCTTCCCTATGTGTGGTTCCCACCGCAGGGAATGTCCATGGCAAACTCTCTGGAAGGATCCTCTAGGACGCCCACTCTGGTGAATATTTGGTGGCCTTCTTCCAAGTGGCCATAAGGTGATAGACACATTTTTCTGATGATCACATTGTCCATCACAGGAAACAACAGGTGTACCATTTTTGTAAATGTCAGCTAATGAAGAAACACAAAACTGATAAATAAGAACAGAGGCAGCTAAGCAACAGACTGCCCACTTAATGGTGCCACCAAAATATCCCATGAGATTAAATTTGCATTGTAACCATTGAAAAATAGGAAGTACAACACAGGAGATTTTTTCCTTCCCACTGATTGCCTGGTCATGAGACAGACTGGAACAGTGCTTGGCTGTGAATAGGTTAGCCGTAACACTCAGAGGGCCGGTGCTCCGACTTCTGCTCCTCCACACTGCTTCTACAGAGTGGGGGGAAAGCCTGTATTTTACTCCTTTCAAATGATGTATACTGGAAACTTTGCTGAATTCTTTTATCCATTCTAGGAGCTTTCCGGAGGAGTCTTTTAGGGTTTTCAAGGTAAACGTTCATATCGTCAGCAAACAGCGACAGTTTGACTTCCTCTTTACCAGTCTGGATGCCCTTTATTTCCTTAAGAACTAAAAGTAGAACTACCATTTGATCCAGCAATCCCACTACTGGGTATTTACTCAGAGAGAAAAAAGTCATTATTCAAAAAAGATACTTTCACACGGATGTTTATAACAGCACAATTCACAACTGCAAAATTGTGGAACCAACCCAAATGCCCATCAATCAATTAATGAGTGGATAAAGAAACTGTGGTACATATATATAGATACACACACACACACACATATATATACACATATATATATAAAATGGAATACTACTCAGCCATAAAAAGGAATGAATTAACAGCATTTGCAGTGACCTGGATGAGACTGGAGACTATTATTCTTAGTGAATAACTCAGGAATGAAAACCCAAACACCGCATGTTCTCACCGCTAAGTGACAGCTAAGCTGTAAGGACATAAAGGTATAAGAATGACACAATGGACTTGGGGAACTTGGGGGGAAGAGTGAGAGGCGGAGGGATAAAAGACTACAAATAGGGTGCAGTGTGTACTGCTTGGGTGATGGGTGCACCAAGAGCTCACAGATCACCACTGGAGAACTTACTCATGGAACCCCATGCCACCTGTATCCCAATAAATTATAGAAAAATAAAAATTAATAATGAAATTTGAATAAATAAAATTATGCATATTGGAAAAGAACTGGGATCATGAGGCCTTTATGGGGAACTTCTGAAACCTGACCTCTGCACTGTTGAGGTCACTGAGTATTCCTTAGTCTACAGAGAAACCATCCGTGACTTCATGGAATGCAATGATTATGTATTTTAGTGGATCTTAAACTGGTTTCCCAATGTTCAGTCAAAATCTTCGGCAGCCTGAGTAGCAGAAACGTTTGCTTTCTGTGGGTTCTGATTGTTAGCTACTGTCTCAGGAACACTCTTGTGTGTATTAATCACCCTCTTCTTTGGCCATAGCTCATGAGGTCAACAGCAGAAGGGATGAGAGTGAAGATCCCCGTTACTGGTCCGTTCCGTATTGCTCTGCTAGGACCTCCACAGGAGAAGCTAGGGTGCAAAATACAAGTGGCAGCTCACTATTGGCATGCAATGTAAAATAGAAATTGCAGGGTGCTCAGGCTTCCAGGACATCTGAGATATGGCCCCTGGAAAATAAGAAATGGGCTTGTGATCACAGTTAGTTATTACTACTGGGGGAAGTGGGGCCTGAGTTGGAGTCTTGGTCTTTACCAGCTGAGCGACCTTGGGTAAATTGTTTAACCTTTCCATGCTTCTTCAAATGAAATAGTAATAATATCAACTCTGACTATTGTATGGTTTCATGCAATGGATACAGGTTGAATAAGACAAGGCACCTGTATACCTGGTCTAAGCCACAGCTAAGCACGGTATCTATTCACAGTAAATCCTCCAGAGCTGTCTGGTGATCAGTGTTGCTTTTTGTGCTCCTTCTCCGCACCACAAGCACTTCCACATGTGTTTCCTGCCTGCCTCACAACGACCCCCCAAGACAGGTGTGCTGCATCTCACCGAGGAGGAGGCAGAGCCAAGAGAAGGGCCCAGTGCATGTGAGATCCACAGCCCCTGCTGCTGTGAACACACCTTCTGCACCCAGTGGATATTTCCCAAGGAGCACTGACCCTCGGCCGGGCACCAGCCCTTCGTTCCTAGGCCATCACCCCTGGACAAGGCCCTGCCTTTGTGGAGTTTAGCCAAGCAGCAGGGGGCAACGTCATTGGGGAAACAAATCACTGCACGGGTGATTCTGGGGTGTCACTGCTAGGAAGAGAATCCAGTCCAGGCAGGGCTGGAGAGGGCTGGGTCCCATGGCTCTGACTGAGGAGGTGACACTTAAGGTGGGCGCCAATGAGAGCCCAGCTGTGAAGGCCAGAGGGACCGTGCTCCAGACAGGGCCCACCGTGCAGAGTCCGTTACTGTCACCTTTCTACTCCTAAGTTTGGGCTTAGAGATTGTGAACTAGATGCTCCATCTTTCATTTGTCAACTAGTTTCTCTCCTAATGGACAGCTCACCAGTGTTTTCCTTACACATTCACACAGACACTTTTAACCTGTTGGCAAGAGGTGGATATAATCGGAAAAGGGTCTGATTCCTAACAGAACAAAAGACAAAATACATAATAACATGTAGTGACTACATTATACTCTTACACAGTGACTTAGAACTTCAGGCTGGGTCACAAAGGAGATGATGAGTGAGCTTTGAAACTAGAAGTCAGCAAATTCTGACTAAGAATCATGTCCAGTAATGTGTGTGTGTGTGTGTGTGTGTGTGTGTGTGTGTGTGTGTGTGTTACTTCTCCATTGCTGGTTTGACCTATTCATATTTCAAGAACTACAAAGAAATAAGATGCTAAATAAATCAGAAATCTCTCCAGGTATGGTGGCTCATGTCTGTAATCCCAGCACTTTGGAAGGCTAAGGCAGGCAGATCACTTGAGGCCAGGAGTTTGAGACCAACCTGGCCAACATGGCAAAACTCTGTCTCTACTAAGTAAAATACAAAAATTAGCCAGGCATGGTGGTACATTCCTGTAATCACAGATGCTCTGGATGCTGATGCAGGAGAACATTTGAACCCAGGAGGCAGAGTTTGCAGTGAGTGGAGCTCACACCACTGTACTCTAGCCTGGGTGACAGAGTGAGTGAGACTCTGTAAGAAAGAAAGAGAGAAAGAGAGAAAGCGGGGGGAGAGGGAGGGAGACAGAAAAAGAAAAAGAAAGAGAGGAAGAGAAAGAAAGAAAAAGGAAGGAAGGAAGGAAGGAAGGAAGGAAGGAAGGAAGGAAGGAAGGAAGGAAGGAAGGAAGGAAGAAAGGAAGGAAGGAAGGAAGCACGGAAAGAGTAAAAAATACATGAGCTCTTGTGATATTTCTAAGAAATGTAATTCTATTAATAAAATCGAATTGGTTGGAATCCAAAGGCATTTTAAAGTTTCAGAACAAATTAAAATTTTTAAAGTTTCAGAACACAAGTCTAAAACTCTATTTATCTAAGCTTTATTTTATGGGTAGGAGGGAAATTGGAGATCATCTATCTAAACCCTCTTATTTTACAGGAGAGGAAACTGAGGCCCCAGAATGTAGTCATCTTGTATAAGGCCATTCGGCCACGCGGCGGTCAGATCTGCCCGAGAGTGCATGCTCCTCATCGCCTGGCCCAAACTGCACTCTCAATTTATAAATATACCGCATGTTATCAGGACCAGAGTAATATTAGAAGAGCTGAAGCCACACAAAACTATCTTCCCTCACCAGGTGCCTCCTTGAGCCTGAAATTCCACTCTTGGTTAATCATTCTTTGGGCACATGTTTATGAGCTGGCCTGCTCCTCCAAAGGCTGTGTCCCCAGGAACACCGAGAGGGAGGGGCTTGGTGTTCCTGGAGACCCATAAGGGGGAGTCAGGGTGGATGGCTGCAGTGGCACCTCAAGCTCCCGGAAGCCTTGGGGCCACGGAAGGATCCAGGAGAAAGGCAGGGATGAAGAGCAGAGGGCAGAAGCGGAGGGCCAGCCACTTCTCCGGCTACCTCCGGGGCCAGCCCTGCCTCTGCAGCTTGAGTATCAGGACAGCAGCAATCCCAACATCGCCCTGAGTCAACTTAAAATGCAGCAGCATTAAAAGAAATCTCATTCATCATGTAATGGGCTTGATCTTAAAACCGACCTCTGATTTTTTTAGGCAGCTGCTCTGGAAGAAATTTTCTGGTGATCACAAGTCTTAATCCCCATGAATGACCAAAAAAAAAAAAAAAAAAGTCACCTAAAAGAGAAACGCTTCCTGGCCAACATAGCAAAATCCCGTCTCTACTAAGTAAAACAGAAAAATTAGCCAGGCATGGTGGCCTGATCCTGTACTCCCAGCTACTCCGGACGCTGAGGCAGGAGAGACATGTGAACCCTGGAGGCGGAGGTTGCAGTGAGTGGAGATCGAGCCACTGCCCTCCAGCCTGGGCGACAGAGTGAGGAGGATGGGAAGAGAGATTCTGAAATTGTTTCTCATTTTAGGGAAGAGGCACAGCGATAAAAAACATGAGGCCCCATTGAAGCAGAACTTTAAATTCCACCCAAAAACAATCCCAACAAACAGACCCCTTGTTATTTGTTTTGCTCCAAGTAATAGACAAAGCAATTGTTACCCAGGCTCAGCGCTGTGCCGTCAGCACGTAGTGTGGGTTCTTGAGCTCACGAGTGGGCTCCGATGGCCCCAGAAATGTAGTTTGTTCTCCCCTTTAAGGTCACTGTCCGGGACAAGGTGAGATAAACAGGATTCCAAGTAAGCCATGTGTGACCCAGAATTGATCACAGGAAGCTCACAGCAGTGAGGTTGCCCGGGACCCTGCACGTGCAGCAGGGCAGAGCCGCTGCCACTCTGGCCGGGAGGTGCCCCCACCCCGCTCCTTTCTCCACCCCACCCCATAGGCCAGCAGGATTTGAAGGAAGAGAAACAGTGGCAGCGGCACTACTGGGCTTGGCCTGCACTGCGCTGATGTTTTTAAAGCGTGGGCCGCAACCGCAGAGGTGTCTTCAGGCTCAGTCTTTCCCAGTGCCTCCTCATTATCTTAACACCTTCTTTTTTTAATCAACTGTTTAATTACACAAGCCACAGGCTTTCTACATCAGGGTCTCCCTTACACGCAAGACCGAGGCTCACACAGCACATAAGAAACAGCGTGTTGCCCTGAGAAGTTAGTAAGTCAGCCTGGACTTAGACCTGTCATCAACCGGAGAACAAGAGGGACCCCGTCCATGGCAACACCCACCTAGAACAGCACCTCGCCCTAAAACGGGATTTCACCCCCCGTTACAGCGTTCTGTGCTGTCCAGGTGGAAGTGCTGGTGTCGCTTGGGAGGCTCAGGAAAGGAGAGCCCAGTAAAGAGGAAGAAGAAACTGCCCTGTAGGTCCCCAAGCCCAAGACCAGCCTGAGAGACCCACCTGCTGGGCTTGTCAAAGGTACTGCAAGGATTTCCACGCAGGCAGGCGGGCAGGCAACCTGAATGCAGCTACCTTCAATGCCCAGGAGGTGACTGACGGGCAGCAGCCACTCAGGTGTTTGTGTTGAGGCAACTGGATGCAGTCCTGCAGGCCAAGAGGTCTGTGCACAGGGCGAGGACACAGGCTCCATCTGAGGGGCAAGCAGGTTGGCAGGCGGTCAGGCACGGTCAGCAGGTGAGGAGCCAGGGAGAAAGAGACCCGGGCCTCGGGGCACCCCAGTCACCTAGGAACTATTTCCAGCACAATAGGTTCTGATTTTTTTTTTTTTTTTTTTTGAGACAGAGTCTCACTCTGTCACTCAGGCTGGGTGCAGAGGCTTGATCTTGGCTCACTGTAACCTCTGCCTCCCAGGTTCAAGTAATTCTCATGTCTCAGCCTCCTGAGTAACTGGGACTACAGGCCTGTGCCACCATACCTAGCTAATTTTTGTATTTTTAGGAGAAACGGGGTTTTTGCCATGTGGGCCAGGTTCGTCTCAAACTCCTGGCCTCAAGTGATCCACCTGCCTCAGCCTCCCAAAGTGCTAGGTTTACAGGTGTGAGCCACTATGTCCAGCCCCTGATTCTTACTAGAAGCAAGGGGGCACAAATGGTACGAAAGTTCTAATTTTAAACAGCAGAATGTTCACAGTTAGCTTTGTAAATTCCCCCACTGCTTTCACTCTTTGAAAGTTACTATCCTTCCAGAGGCTCATGTACTATTCTACTTTCTGCTAATTCTTCTATGAATTTTTAAACGTATTTAACTTTAATTTTCTTTTAGTTCACAGGATAGGATGTGTATCTAAAATTAATTTTTCTCTAACGTGCTATATCTCAAAATCAGCTATGAATCCTCCCCCACTGCTTCGTAAGGCTTTATTGTGTATTCCATTCTGACTCACAATTCAGTCTATCTGCATTAGTTTAACAAACACATGCGGACTCCACACCATGCGTGGGGTGCTCTTCTGGGCGCTGCAGATGCCACAGTGAACAGCTCGGCTATCACATCTGCACTTACAGGGCATTCTCGTTGGAGGAGACAAGATACACAAGGAAATAAACTATCATCTATCACATGGTGATAGACTTCATGAAGAAAAATAAATCAAAGAAGGGGATTAGAGAATTCCAGCCAGGTGGGTGAGGCCCACTCTAAAACCCGGTGGTTACAGAAGGCCTTACCAAGAAGGGGACATTGACAAAGATTCCCGGTGGGGACGGGTCCATGAGGAAAACGTTCCAGCCCACAGAAAGCATGTGCAAAGCATTAGTGCCTTGAAAGAGGCCAGTGCCGAGTGAAGGTGGGGAGTGGCAGGAGGTGACAGGGAAGGTGGACAGCAGTTCAGGTGGGGACTCCACTGTGAGGGCACTGACGGTGACCCTGAGTGAGACGGGATATCCGTGTCCTCGGGATGCTGGAACTACCTACCACAGCGTGGCAGCTTAAGAAAACAGACAGTCACCCTCTCACAGCTGTGGAGGCCAAAAGAGAATCAAGGTATTGGCCAAGTCAGTTCCTCCAGGAGGCTCCGATGTTTTTAAAGCATGGGCCACAACCGCAGAGGTATCTTCAGCCTCACTCCTTCCCAGTGCCTCCTCATTATCTTAACACCTTCTTTTTCTAATCAACTAGGTAACTACACAAGCCACGGGCTTTCTACGTCAGGGTCTCCCTTACACGCGAGACAGAGGCTCACGCAGCACGTAAGAAACAACGCGGTGCCGTTTCTGCCTCTGGCAGGGAACCCTGGCTCCTGGCAGCTGCAGCCCCGCTTTGGTGTTCCCTGGCTTGTGGCCACATCACTCCCATCTCTGCTGCCATCTTTACGTGGTCTGGTCTTGTTGGTTTCTCGGAGTCTCTGCCTATCTGTCTCATAAGGACACAGGTCATTGGATTTAGGGACCACTCTAACTAAATCTAGGATGTTCTTATACGGAAACCCTTAATCACATCTGAAAAAAACCCTATTTCTGAATAAGGGCACATGCACATCGATGCTGGTTAGGAGTGGGGCACATCTTCTGGGGAGACACAACTCAACCCCGTCCGTGTGGAAAGGGTCTTTGAACACAACAGGGCCGTGATCTGTGTGAAGAGATCGTTCCGGCTGCTGAAGGGATAGGGAAAGAGCGTTCCGTGGCAGCAGAGAGCCCAGTTAGGAGACTGTCCCGGTTACCCAGGCAAGAGGCGGCAGCTGGTTGAACAAGTCCGTGGTGGTGGAAATAATAGTTTCACGAGACAAATCACGTAAGACGTAGAGGGAGTAGTTCCTCAAAAGGTGATCCTAACCTCTTAGTCACTTAATCACTTAAATCGTCATTTTTTTACAACTGTCAAACTATTTCACTTCTGTTTCTCTGTTTTTAAACATCTCATAGAGTTACTCCCCTTCTTCCTTTCCTTAGTTGGATTATATAAATCTATTAGTTTGCTTGAGACAATATTTTGTCTTCTCTTTCGTGAATACTGTATATATGTAAGAGTATGAACGGAGAGATAGATGTCAATTTATTCTAGCCTTTTATTATCTCTTAAATAGTTTTCAACTGTTTTGTAGGCAGGACACACACCTCAATAGATTTATTGCCAAGGGTTTCTTGTGGAAAAAGGGTTGATATTGTGGACAGGATATATATTTTCATTAAGTGACTGGTGCCTGCTCATGATGAACAAGACTATTAATTTTGGTATGCTTATTTTAGATCTAGTACTTTATTGAATCATTTTATTAAATATTATTATTTCTGCTGATTCTTCTGCACATTCTGGTTTTCCATTATATTAAGCACAAATAATTATCTTTTCTCTCCTCCCATTTATTTTTTTATGTCTCATTGCATTAACTAGAGCTTTTAGGACACTATTAAGGAATCATTCTTGTTCCAATTTTTAAACAGAATTTCCTTCATCTATCCATTAAGCATAATAGGGACTCTTATTTTCCACAATTTTTATCATGGTTAAAAAAAAAAGTAGATGCTCTTCCTAATATTTTAATGTTTTTGGAACTGTATTGTGTTATCAGTTGTCTTTTAGGTGTGTCATCCATTTTAATTTAACCATTAACATTGTGTATCTTAGTAGTGTGTGCTCTCATGTTGGATTTCTCACATTGTGGAATATACCTTCCAGCGCGCTCCTTTAGATGGACTTAAAGCAAGATTTCAGGGTGTTAGTTTGTGCATTTCTATTTTTCTTTTTATGATTAGGGATCTGCTTGATTTGGGTGACGTCCTCCTTAAAATCAACATTCTTATATTGTAGTATTCATAGAACTATGGCACCTTGGAAGAGGGTCTTGGAGAACTAGCTACTAACCAGTTGCATCACCACTTCCGGAAAAAGCACCAGCTTTCCGTGTCAGTGCTATCCTGATAAAAACGTCCTTATGAAATGCCTCTAATAGTCACTAATGCTTTGGTTCGGAATAGTTCTCATCCCCTAGGAACTAACGACACCAACTTGTAGATTGCGTCGGATTCTGCAGTTCCTAAATCGTCTCCACATCGACGGTCATGGGCAGCATTATTAGGCCCATTTTTACACATGAGGAATCTGATACTGACATTAGAAACATACATGAGGTCATCTAAGCAACCTAGGACAGGCAGAGGCAGAACTTAAACGCAGGAGTCCTGATCCCAACCCAGTGCTCCTTTCAATAGGGCACACTGACTCAACACCCAGCAATTAACAACATTCAGCAAAAGCATGAGAAGACACTGTGTTCTAAGCTGAGGCTGGATAATAATTGCTATGGGAGAGACTGGAAAGGATTCTTCTGGAGCCCCCATGCACCCCAGTGTTGCTTCCCATCCATTATCCCCATTTGCCATGAATAACCCCTCTGCTCCTTTCAACTTCAGGCCGGTGAGTGGCGTCATCCTGTGCCCTCCTGACTGGTGCCACCTGCTGATCTCTTCAGCCATGGAACCATACTCATTCTAGCATCTGACTCAGAAGCCCCTCTCCATCTTCCGTTTCTCATCATCCGAGGTGACCTGGTGTCCTTATGGAAGACAACTCTGAATTCTTCCTTGACCTCTTCAGCTCTACTGGTCGCGCTGGCATCACTTCAGCCACCCAGACCCACGGCCTCACTTTGGACCTCAGGAGGACCTCACCCCAGAATATTCAGCTTCGACATCCTTCTCTCTGACCATAATTTCTTAGCCTTTGTCTCTAAAATACGCCTTCCCCGCTGTTTCCTCACCCGGGTCTTTCTCATCTGTGGGTCCTTTTCTTGCCTCAGTTTCTCCCCTCTCCAGGCTGGGTCACAAGGTTGATCACCAGGACTGAAGGAGACCTCCTGCCTGCCCCCCACCACCCTGTAAGGTGAGGGATGAGGGGCGGGCAGTGGAGCTGATGGAGGAAGGAGAACAGGATTCTCTGAGGAGCTGCTTCAGGCTGAGATCCCGTCCTCTGAGGATGCACTGGTGTCAGGGTTGGAAGAGGGTGTGCCTGTGTGTCCCTGCTGTCCTGAAGAGAGTGCCCCAGGGCACATGAGGGCCATCCTGCCCCTCCAAGCTTCAGCCCCTGGCTTATCCATGGTACCTCTAGATCTCACTCCAGCTCTCATCCCCCTTCCCTTCCTGGGATTTTCCCTGCCAGCATCGTCCAGTCCCTAAGCCTGTCCATGGCACTCTGCTCACTGCCATCTGGGCCACCAGCCAGCACCTCAGCGGACCCTTCAGCGATCCGTGGGGTGGGCTCTGCCTTGGTCTCTCCTGGTCTGATGCCAGCCCAGCCACTTCATTTCCTGCTAGGGGAGCTCTCTTCAGCTCCCACGTTGGTCCAAATTGGTCTGGTCTCTTCTAGGCTTCAGAGCCGGTACACAAAGAACAAAGGCCAGTTAGTCTCCAACTCCGCAATTATTCAAAGTTCAGGCTTTAAAACGCAGAGATTTTTCTGCTTCATCTACCCACAGCTCAGCAACTGTATTTCTACACCTATTGTTATTCTATTTCTGTTCCTAATTGCTATTGTAGAAAACCGTGCCTAGCTGAAGCTTCGGGAGTTGCCAATCTGTGGGCTCCCTTCAAATGTAAATGTATTATGCAAATGTCTTCTGCGGCTGGGAGCGGGATCCTGTGGTCTTCCCTGGGTAGAGACGGGGCAGAATACTGCTGGGATGGCTGGGAAACAAGACAATCTGCTGCTCTCGTTATTTAAACGTTCACTGTTCTGAGATGGTTTCCTGTCTCCAACTTCCTCTCCCGCTCTAGCAGCTGAATTTAAAATACTTGCTACAGAACCCTGCTTCTTCCGGGCAGGGAACACTGCCACTTAACCCTTCCATGCGGGTTCCCTGTGGGGGCACAGCGTGTGGGCCAGCTGCACCTCTCCCAGGGTCTCAGGACCATGTCGGTAAGGTAGATGCTATTAGAATCTAGGAACCTTTTTTTTTTAAATATGGAAGACCACCCATCTAAATAATGCATTGAAATGGATCCGTTGTCTTTGTTTGCAAAACCTTAAAGTGTCAGTGCTGGTGGAGACCTTACCATTCCAAGCAAAGTTTGAATCCTTCCAAAACCGGCCACTAAGTCAATACAAATGTTGTTTTCCAGGAGTTGTTGGTCCCTTCAGGAGAGCTCCTTCTCTCCCCCATCTGTCTTCCCGGCTCCCCCCTCCCCTGTTCCTGAGCCCAGACCTGCCCTCTGCTTCCGCTGCCCTCAGCTCAGCTGCCCATCATCATGCGAGGCAGGTGCTGGATTTTCTTTTCTCTTTATTTAATTGTACTTTAAGTGCTGGGATACACGTGCAGAGGATGGAGGTTTGCTACATAGCCACACATGTGCCATGGAGGTTTGCTGCACCCATCAACCCGTCATCAGGGCTCTAAACCCCACATGCATTAGGTATTTGTCCTAATGCTCTCCCTCCCCTTGCCTTCCTCCCCAGGTACTGGATTTTCACTGTCCTGAGATTTTCACTCTCCCTCAAGCCCTCCTCACCGACCTCCCATTATCCTCAGCAGCAATTTGGTCCAAAGAAAGTTCTCAGCTTCTCAATGAACAAGCCCTCAAATTCATGAGCTCCTTGACTCAGTGCTTGCACTGTGCTGAGCCAGGCACTCACAGGACACTCGACCCTGCTGGCTGGGGCCCCACATCTGTGGGTCTGACAAAATGCAGATCTGAAATATTTGAGGGGGAGCAAGCCTGTACTGAACATATGTAGAATATTTTTCTTATCATTGTTCCCTAAACAATAAAGTATAACAACTATTTACATAGCATTACATTGTGTTAGGTGTGATAAGTAATATTGAGATGACTTAAAGAATACCGAAGGTTTTGCATGGGTTATACGCAAATACTGCACGATTTGGTATCAGGGACCTGAGTTTCCGTGGATTTTAGAATCAGCTGGATTCCCGGAACGAATTCCCCAGGAATACAGTGGGAAAACTGCATTAATTTATTTACCTCTTTTGTGTTTATCAGTAGCTTCTGCATTCCACAATTTATATTGCTGTTTCCAAAATGTAGGGTGAAAAGTTAACCACAAATGTACAGAAATGTATTCTGTGCATTCTAAAACAATTTCTAAACTATATGAAAGGAGAGGGCAAAGCAGAAAATGCTTAAAAAAACAGCTCTGGCCCATGACCTTTAGCTGTCTGTCTTTCATTTTTTACACTGACACGTTAACTCAGTATTCTCGCAGCTCTGCTGTACATTCTGAGTTTTGGAGAAAGAAAGGGGTGCTAACTCTTTGCCGGAATATCATTTATGTTCTAAAGTGCTCAAAGTACTTTCAAGTGCAATCAGCTTATTTAAGAGGCAGAGACGATACTGTTCTCTGCCTACCTCATAGGGTCACTGGAAGGATCATGGAGGTAAGGAACATATATTTGTGTTTTGACACAGCAGAAAGAAAATCTCTGTGTAAATTCAGGTGGCTCTACAATGATCCAGCAAGATTGGAATATCTGATCAAAGAGAATCACTCTGAACCACTCAGTTACAACATGATCTTTCTTTTTTAGATCTAATCATATGTCACAAATTGACATGTGTTTGTGAGAATGATTTAGGGTCAACTTGATGCTCGGACGTGGCCACAGGCATTCCGTATTCCTTCCCCTTTACTTAATTTCATTACAGACTTGCCCCACAGTGCCTATTTCTATAGCGGTCTCTGAGTTCATCACATTTTTATCAGGAAACTGATGGATCACTGACTTGCACAAAATATAAATTAGGCCGGGGCAGTGGCTCACACCTGTAATCCCAGCACTTTGGGAGGATGAGGCAGGAGGATCACTTGAGCTCAGGAGTTTGAGACTAGCCTGGGCAACCTAGTGAGACCCCATCCCAACTAAAAATTAAAAAAAAAAAAATTGGCCACGTGTGGTGGCACACGCCCAAGCAGTCCTAGCTGCTCGGGAGGCTGAGGTGGGAGATCTCATGAGCTCTCCAGTTTGGGCAACTGAACAAGACTCTCCCTCAAAAATAACAGTAATATATAAATGTGTCTGCAATTGTGAAAAATAAATAAATTTACACACTAGATTCAAGTTCCCGAGTTTGAACTGGATAACTGGGGCGGGTATTTGACTGCCCCGGGCCCCATGAGGCCTTTCAAACCCACGACTTGCATAGTCATGCCAAGGCCTCAGAACCCTTCCCTTCCTATCCTGAGAGCCCAGAAAAAATTCTGCAACTGTCTGCGAGCCAGCCGGACTTGAACAGGCTAACTGACCTCACTACTCAAGAAAGAAACATTAGCTTGCTCACAAGAGCTTCCCTCACAGACTTGGTGCAGAGGTCTAGGGGTCACGCGGCAGCCGCAGCCTCCATGTGTCTGTCCCCTGAGCTGGCACGTACAGAGCACCCTGTGCACCAGGGACCAGACCCTGCTCTGGAGAAAGCTACAGTGAAAGGTCACGTCTATGCAGAAATATGTGACTATTGAACACCCTCCTCTTCTCGATCACAAAAGCTCTTTATCGTTCCTTCTCTGCAGGCAAAAACTGTGGGAAACTCTCACATGAGGCAGAATTTTTTTCTGACAATATCTGGAACTAAAGACCTACAGTCAAGTTAAAAATCACATTCTCCCTGAAACAATTTATGAAAAGCCTATTACCTAGCAGTTTTATATTTGAAGGCAATTATGTTAATGTTATTAGTGCATTATGAATGGCACTAATATGATTGCTGTTTTGTGTGGTATTACAGGAAATTAATTTAAAGGGATTTACATATTTTTTAGATAAAGGGCACTGTTAACATGGATAAATAAGAAGGCTGACGTTACTTAAAAAAAATTTTTTTTTTAAGTACTGAGAGAGCCGGGTTGTGCCTTCATTTGTAATAGTAACACACCATTATTGTGCTTTTTTGTTGACGTGAATATTCTGCAATTTCCAAAGTGTTTTTCTTGTTTAATGCAGCAATCTGAATTCATTTCCCAGCCTCTGCCAATGTGCCTTTAGCCCATTTAATACTTGAGGGAGTTGAGAGTCAAGGGAAGGAAACTCGCCCCCATTTAGACCCAGAATCCAGACAGTACAATGTGCAAACTCAAATTGCCGAGAACTCGGCTCCTACACTTACATCATCGGGGAAGGTAGCTTTTCACATCAAATCATTCAGAGTCGTAATTAAAGAAGGCCAGGCCTCTGGAAGCTCTCCTTCCTAGGATTTTGATAAAAGGAAATGCTCATTTCTGCACTGGGCAAGGCTAATTTCCATCTCACAGTACGCTTTCTGCATCTCCCACTTATCCAGAGGAGACGCCACCAGCCTCCCGAGCTCAGAGCTCAGTCGTCCCTCCCAGTCACTCCGCATTCACTGTGCATGCTCTATGCACTGCTGGGCTATTCACACTGCTGCTGGAGACCAAGCGTGAGCACAAAGCAAGCTAGCAGCAGGAGACACTGTGCACACTCAGCCCCTGCAAACATTAGATGCCAGCTGAAGTCGCTTAAGGGTGACAGGGCGGTCACAGGCGTGGTTCAGAAAAGCTGCCCAGAAACAAGACCTGCGCTGGGCCTAGACAGAGACTCCCGACAAGGAGTCCCGGGCAGCTGAGGTCAGGGGGCTGTGGGTGCAAAGGCAGAGGGCAACTTGCAGGGCATGTCCACGGTGAGGGCAGAGCTTCTGCTAGTTGGAAACTAGGGGGTGAAAGTGAGTTGGGGACAAACTGCAGATATCCTCTAGGCTTGGGCGGTGGGGGGGGGGGTGGGGTGCTGCCAACTTTTAAACACCTGAAATTGACAAGGGAGAAGCTGCCTCTGGCAAAACCGATCTGGCAACTGTGCAGAAAACTGAGTTAAGAAACGAGACTTGCAAGTCGGTAGGCCTGGGGCGATAAAGGCTGGAACTACCTGGGAGGGAGGGCCTCTGCCCCAAGCCAAGTGACATCATCAAATCCGATGAACTAGTAAGCTCGGAATCCTAATTTTATGGTGATAGATCCCAGCGATGGATGATTTGCTTTTAAACTGAAAGTGCTTTGAGAACCGGCGCTCTATCTTGCCTATTTTCAGCTTGTAGTCAAGCTGCATGAATAAACACATGCATGGACGAATGAACGCAGGTGTGTGTGAATGGGTGAAATCTAAAGATATTTTGTGGTAGATCATTTCCTGACTAATGATAGGGATTCTGACCCTAATAGGCTTACAGGAAGCTGCTCGTAAGTCTGGCCTGGCCTGGGTGGCTCCATCACCGGTACACAGGCCCTCTCTAGTCCTTGTCCTTTTCCCTGGATGAAGGAGGCCTGGAGGCTGACAGTCACAGGTGTTCCTCCTGGGCCCATCAGAAGGGCACTCTTCAGGACCCTGGGTATTTGTTTTAATAGAAGAAATGTGGGTAAATATAGCCTCTAAGCACAGAGGTGAGAATAATATTCTTTCCTACCTTCAGTGATTATTGTGAGGATTAAATGAGTTAATATATATGCATAGAGTAGTAGCTGATGTATAATAAGCATACAGTGTTAGCTGTTGTTATTATTACTATTTGTTACTATTAATCAAATTGCACCATCTATTACATTCTTTTTTTTTTTTTTTTTTTTTTTTGAGAGGGAGTTTCGCTCTTGTTACCCAGGCTGGAGTGCAATGGCGCGATCTCGGCTCACCGCAACCTCCGCCTCCTGGGTTCAGGCAATTCTCCTGCCTCAGCCTCCTGAGAAGCTGGGACTACAGGCACGCGCCACCATGCCCAGCTATTTTTTGTATCTTTAGTAGAGACGGGGTTTCACTATTTTGACCAGGATGGTCTCGATCATTTGACCTTGTGATCCACCCGCCTCGGCCTCCCCAAGTGCTGGGATTACATATTATATTCTTAGTATTTCCATTCTAGAAATAAGCTAAATAAGAACAACTCCTTCATTTCTTTCAGCAGCATCAACTTCTCTACTTTCCTTTAAAACCGCAGTTAATTTCTAAGTAGCTAGTTGACATGTTGATGATTGAGGTTAAATATTACATCAGAATGTTATTTTAGAGATTAAAGAAAAAGAACACCTAAACTGTTATATTTAGCATTTACCATAATTCTGAATCAAAAATTACTATAATATTTTGACTACTATACATTTCACTTCTGCAAATAATAATTTGAGCCATAAATTTAAATTGGATATTGGTGCATCTCCAACTACTTATCATTAAATTCACTCTGTTACCACTTTCCAATTATCTTCTCATGAGACAAATAGTAATAGACCAATTTCTAAAAAGTCATTTGTTTTTAATTGAATTAGTAGTTGTGTTTGATTGAAATATGTTGAAGCCATTATAAAAAGAAATTCTTACTGCTCATTGGTGAAGTTTTCTACCTATGCTGTCAAAATGGCTAGAAACATCAATTACAAGCCTTGCGAATGGGAAGCGTAAATGTCCATTCTGTTCTTTCAGAGCAGATAAAAATTCTATAAAATCAGAAACTGGATCTGGACTTTAAAGACTATAGGTAAATAATACTGGTAAATAGGAGATCTTGTGAAGAGGAAATGGACTGTGGCTTAGGAATTTAATGAAATAGAGGAAAGGGGTAATGTTGAGCCCATTTAGAATTTACTCATTTGCTGTTCAGCCAAAGGACTTAGACTAAATTATTGGTTTTCTGTGAATCTGAATTTCCTAGTCTGTATTGTCAGGACAGGGGTGAAACTTTGGGGAAATGCATGGAACAGATGTATGGGAGAAGCCAGACGGGGCCAGGATCTTGGGTCTAAGAGAGTTTTCTGTAAACTCTGTAGTCTCACGTGCTTAGCTAACCTCCTTCTCCTGATTTTTTTGTGGACATTTATTGATTATTTACTCTGCACAAGACAAAATTCTGTGAATTTTGCATGTATTACCTCTCAATCTTCAAAACAGCCCACAAATTAACTGCTTATGTGACCCTCATTTTACAGATGAGGGAACTGAAAGCTCAGAGAAGTGAATGTTTTGCCCAGGGCTGAAGAGCCCGGCTGGGGCTGGTGTATCAGCCGTGAGATGCCAGGCTCCTGCTCTAGACCATGGCACACGCAACCTCTCCTGGCAGCCACAAGATTTGAGGAAATTTCCCTCTTCCTGGGCAATGCCAGTTTTATGAGCATGTTCTTCCGTCCTGCCCAAATTTATAGTGAGTGGGCCCCTCATCGAATGGCTTAGCTTCAACATGGAACATGTCTGTCACACAGGAAGCTGCATGCCCAGAACCTGGCCAGAGAACCAGGGGCCAGGGGCATGAAAGCAGAAAGGCAGAGGGCACTGAAGACCCCAGGCACTTGATGCCAAGGCAGTACGCTGGGTAAGTCATTGTAGGGGAAAGTGCACCATGTAAACTCAACTCTTCTGAAGCTTTCGCACTAGCGGATGGGGTATGCCCTCGCTGGCGCTGGCAGAACTCTTCAAGCTTGGGATCACAAATGACCCCACATTCTTCCATGAGCCCCAGCTTCACTGTCAGCACAGTCCCATCGCAGTGAGGAGTCTCAGCCTCTTCCTAACTGCATGATTTTATCTTGGCTCGTTCATTTACCAAGAAACTATTGAATGCCTACTAAGTGCCAACTGTTCAGCAGTTGTTTGATCAAGAAATGAGCCAACATATGAGAACAGAAGGCATCCTGCTTCTAAGTCCTAATTTTCTAAAGTATTTTTTAAGATCAATCATATCCAATGGGACCTTAATATTTCACGCCAATTCTACAAAAAGCTACATTCAGTTAATGAAAAGCCTAGGTCATCAAACATTTGAAAGGAACCATTTGTTCCTTTGAAGTAGCTACCATAAAACAAATTTTATTAATGAGACATTACAGAGGACCTGCCTCAAAGGTTAGATTAAAAAGAATTTTTGCATATCAATTCTATGTGTATGTGCAGATCTTCAAACCTATGCTAAGGTGTCATAAAGTGGTATAAATCCCCTGTCACATTTAAATGATTTACTCTGTGAGTAAAGGCTTACTAAGCAAGGAAACTTACATAGAGACCCTAATAAATTATTAATTTCAAATAAATGTAGTCTTTGTCTCCCAGTGGCTCACTTTCTGGTATTTCTCCAGCTTCTCAGCACTGCCGGGTCTGAGATGTTAAATGAAGTAACACCCGAATGAGTCACTTTTACTCCTGAGTTACTTTTGATTCCGAGAAGAATTTAGAACAGATAAGATGTTGATATTTTCAATATGTCGCTTTAGAAAATGTTAAAGTCATTTTAAAAGAAAATAAACTTAGCTGACTTTCATAAAAATTCAGCACATTAATTTAAATGGATAAAATTTAACAGAAAAGCAAAAGTATGCTATAGATACTTTGAAAGTATTGAAATATAGCAGGATATAAGCTTCCAAACAACTTACAGTTTAAAAATCTCAGAAATAAAAATCTTTCACCGACGTGATATAATTTGTTATTGCACATTTCTGACACCATAGTAGGAATATTTGCTTTTTTCTTTCACAAAAAAAAAAAAGCACTAAATGGTCAGTTTGCTGTTTATAATTGCTCTGACGGCCAAATGCTTACTTTTCTTCCCAATTGTTTTATGATTCTATCAGCTATAACATCATACTTGCCAATTTCATTCTAAGTCTTTCCTGGCCATGGTTCTGCCTGCTCTTATGTAATATTGATCTGTGTTTTACTTTTATCCATGCCTCCCTGAAAAGCAGGAAATTAGATTTGGACCTCTGTCATGTTTTTCTTGCTTCGAGTGGCTCCCCGGAGCTTTCTTCTTACTCCTGTGTTTGTCTTTACCACGGACCCTAACGTGCCCGGGGCGCACACCCCAAAATGATGTGCTTCCGACTTCTTCCTAAGTTTGCGAGTAGAATTTTTTCAGACCACACACAACTTTCTGTAACAGCCTTCTCCTCTCTCAAATGAATTAAAATATTTGCTGGTACTATCGCAGTCCTAGCAACAGCCAATTGGAAATGTCAGTTTTTAAAAGATCCTATTGAGAATATCAACCCGAACCGTGTAACGCCTTCAAGCAAATTTAGTAAGACATCTGTACATCTCTGGGAAAGAAACCATCTGAGAAAGACACAAAGGACTGGGACAAATGGAGACGCACATCCTCCTGGCTGGAAGGACTCACGTTGTTGGTTTTGTCCATCCAGCATCTGGTAACACGTGCTTAGTTTCTCTTTACAGCACTGGTGGGGTGGCCCACCAAGGAGCCCTTCCCATCCCCGGCCAAGGGGTGAGCATTTGACCCAACTTAGGCTGATTGGGCTCTGCCTAGGGACTTGAAGTTTGACTGAGGGTCAAAGGGCTGAAAATGTTTGGAAACGATTCTTCTGGGTGATGGGTACTGTAATACCCCCTGTTTCAAGCCACCTGTGTCCCTGGAGCTTCCCAAATTCTGCCTCTTTCTGAGACCCAGTTCTTCACATTTTTTCTTTGATTCTGCTTGCTACCTCCTACCTTTCCAATAGGTTTCCTTTCTGTTCCAGTTATCTGAAGTAAGTTTCCACTTCTTGTGAGCAAAAAACTCAGTGGTTACAATTCGGTGTGCTAAAGATGTGTCACCCACCAAGTTAAGGAGTCAATGGGAGGCTTTTATGAATCTTTAAAAAAGTGATTCAAATATGTGTATGAAAGAAAAAATGTGTGAGAAAACCACTGAGAAGGGAAAGAAAGAAAGAGAGAAAGAAAAAGGAAGGAAGGAAAGAAGGGGAGGGAGAGGCAGGGCAGGAGAGGGAGAGGGAGGGGAGGGGGAGGGGGAGGGAAGAAAATGGGCATTTGCTCCACCAGATATTAAGATAAATTTAAAACAACAATACTTAAAAGCATGTGGCCCCAACAGTAGCATAGACATATCAGCACAATAAAAATAAATCTAATAATAGTTTTAAGTATGTAATATTTTATAAAGTGAGCATTCCAATTCAGTGGGAAAATAAAAGGACCTCATAGGAGGTCTAGGTCAGCAGGCTAACTCCCTGGGGAAAAACATTTTTTTAATTATTAGGACTTGTCTCACATCAGCAAAACTGAAAAATACATGTGGCTTACTTAGCAAATTAAATGTAAAACATAAAATGAATTTCTTTTTGATTTTAGAGACAAGGTCTCATTTTGTTGCCAGGCTAAAGTGCAGTGGCGCAATCATAGCTCACTGCTGTCTCAAACTCCTGGGATCAAAGGATCCTCCCATCTCAGTCTCCCAAGTAGCTGGGACTGCAGGTACATGCTACCATGCGCAACTAATGTTTTTTATTTCTTGTGTAAAGGGATCTCACTGTATTGCCCAGGCTGGTCTCAAATTCCTGGGCTCCAGCCATCCTCCCTCCTTGCCTCCCAAAGTACAGGGATTATAGGCCTGAGCCAGCACACTCAGCCTGAAACCATTTTTTTAAAGCTCAAATATAATATGGGCAAATATAACCTAAAGAAGGAAACCACAAAGGAAAAGACAGATTTGATTACATAAAAATGAAGATTCTGATAACATCACCACAAATAAAAATGAAACACAAATGATATGAGAGTGACCATTTCCCTAAATCTTCTCCGACAGAAAATGGTAGTGAACTTCTGAATTGGGTTGTATATTAGTCAAGGTTCTCTAGAGGGACAGAACTAATAGGATAGATGAATATATAAACAGGAGTTTATTAAGGCGTATTGACTGACACGATCACAAGGTGAGTTCCCACAACAGGCCGTCTGCAAGCTGAGGAGCAAGGGAGCCAGTCTGAGTCCCGAAACCTCAAAAGTAGAGAAGCCAACAGTCTGTGGCTGAAGGTCCTCCAAGAGTCCCAAAGTTGAAGAACCTGGAGTCTGATGTTCAAAGGCAGGAAGCTTCCAGCACCGGAGGCCACAGATTCAGGCAGTCTAGTCTTTTCACGTTCTTCAGCCTCCTTTTATTCCGGCTGTGCCGGCAGCTGGTTAGATGCTGCCCACCCAGAGTGAGGGCGGGTCTGCCTCTCCCTGTCCCCTGACTCAAATGGTCATCCCCTTTGGCAACACCGCACAGACACACCCAGGAAAAACACTTTGATCCTTCAATCCAATCAAATTGACACTCAGTAGTAAGCATCCCAGGTTTGAATGACTCTTTTTTTCCCCATTGCTTCTGGAAATTGAGCCACCGTTTGATGGGCCTTTATACACGTGAATATACATTCACGTGTATAAAGGGATTTCCCTGGATCTTCTGTGATTTGATTTCTATATTTGAATTCATTTGGAATTACCCTAATGTAAGGTGTCAGGTATGAATCCAAATCACAACATTAGGTGTCCCAGCATCACTTGTTAAATATAAGTAGTTCATGTTTTACCTGTTGGTTTGAGATGATGCATGTATATAAATTAAATTCTTGTATGTCTGTTCGCCTGCATATTTTATTTATTTATTTATTTATTTATTTATTTATTTATTTATTTATTTATTTATTTATTTATTTTGAGACGGAGTTTCGCTCTTGTTACCCAGGCTGGAGTGCAATGGCGCGATCTCGGCTCACCGCAACCTCTGCCTCCTGGGTTCAGGCAATTCTCCTGACTCAGCCTCCCGAGTAGCTGGGATTACAGGCACGCGCCACCATGCCCAGCTAATTTTTTGTATTTTTAGTAGAGACGGGGTTTCACCATGTTGACCAGGATGGTCTCGATCTGTTGACCTCGTGATCCACCCGCCTCGGCCTCCCAAAGTGCTGGGATTACAGGCTTGAGCCACCGCGCCCAGCCTCGCCTGCATATTTTAATATCTGGTAGTTCTTATCCACTCTACACATCAATTGCTGGGCTTTTAAAGAATGTTCCTGGCAACTGTTGCTTGTGTATTGTCACATATGAAATTTGGGACCAATATGTCTAATTACAATTTAAAACCTGGCATTTCTACTGGAATCTCTTTAAATTTAAAAATTAACTGAAGTAAAAGTGACATCTTTATAATGCTCAGTTTCTGGATTCTAGAACATGATATGACTTTCCCCTTGCTCCTGTCATCCAGGCCTTCAGCTGTGTTTTAAAGTTTTCTCGCTCTGTCTCAAGACTCTGTCTCAAAAAGAAAGAAAGAAAAGTTTTCTTCATATAGGTCATATGAAAACTATTGAAGTCTGTGTATTAATTTTCAACCCCACTACCTTACTGAATTTGTTTGCTAATTCAGTTAATTCTCAGGTTTTCCAGGTGTAAATTCTAGAAAATTTACATCCTCCTAAATGTGATTATATTGACTTCTCCTTACCAATTTTTTTTACCACAAATTTCTTTTTCTTGTAATAGCATTGACAGTTTCCTGTGCTAATAGCGTTGTGTAATTCTTGTAGCAGCATTGACTCTTTTCTATAGGATAATGTTAGACAACACTGAAGATCATGGTGACAGGGGGTCTTTCTGAGCATAGTTATGGTATATCTCCACTAAGCCGGCTTCTGGCTTTTGGACAGAGGTAGATATATTTTAACCGATAAAGGCAGTATTCTACTCTTTGTATTTTGTTTTTATCAATGTTGGTTGCTAAATATTGTCCAGTGCTTTATCAACATCCACAGAAATGATCATAATATTTTTTACTTATATTTTTAATATGACAAAATTTGTTAATAGAATTTATAATAATGAATTCTTACATTTCTGAAACAGACATTTGGTAATGATGCATCATTCTTTTGACATACGGCTGGATTTATTTTGCTAATCCTCTGTTTAAGAATTTCATAAGTCATATTGGTCTATTTGTTTTCTAAAATTTTTGTCTTTCAGTATCTATGTTATACTTCCTCCAGAGGAAAAAATCATAAGCTTTTTTATTTTTATTTTTTATTTTTACCCTAAGCTCTAGAAAAAGTACTGAATTTGTGGTATTCTCATTTCTGGACCTAGTGACTTTTTCTCTTTGATTGGACAAGAATAGCTTATTGATAACCTTTCTCCCATAGAAATAAGACTTTTTAGATTTTCTGCTGCTGCGGGGGTCAGTTTTGATTAATTACATTTGTGTAAAAATTTTTTCCATTTATCCAAATTTCAAATATATTTGCACAGAGTTAAACAAACTCATGTCCTGTGTTTCTTTTAATTCTCTTCATTTTCTGTTACTTTCCTCCCTGCCTTGATATTTCCTGTCTGTACATTCTCCATTTTTTCTTGATTAAAGTAGATGCTGGCTCTTATATTTCAGTACATTTTTGTCTTTTAAAAGCCATATTTTGAACTTATTTTATAGTCCTGCTATTTTAGATTTCTAATTAATTTCAGCTTTTAAAATTCCTTATGATTGAATTATTTTGTTGCTTCTTGCCTTTTTTGAGTTAAATTCTTGATTGTTAATTAAATTAAAATTTGAGGTAATGCATTTTTCTCTGAGCATATCAGTATCTTTCTTATGTTGTTTTCTATTCATTCTCTAATTTGGGACTGTATTTCCTCTTTGATCTAAAAGTTGTTGAAATAAAATCAAGTTACTTGGTATTTACCTTTGCTTCTGTTAAATAGACTCATTTTCTCTCTCTCTCTCTCTCTCTCTCTTCCCCCCCCCCCCCACCAGACAGTCTCTGTTGCCCAGGCTGGAATGCAGTGGCGTGACCTCAGCTCACTGCAATCTCCACTTCCCAAGTTCAAGCAATTCTCCTGCCTCAGCCTCCCAGGTAGCTGAGATTCAAGGCATGCACCACCACACCCAGCTAGTTTTTGGGTTTATTATTATTATTTTTACAAGAGATGTGGTTTCACCATGTTGGTCAGACTGATCTCAAATTCCTGACCCCAAATGATCTGCCTGCCTCAGCCTCCCAAAATGCTAGGATTTACAAGCATGCACCGCCATGCCCGACCCTTATTTTTCTATTCTTTGATATATCTGCTTAAAATAATGTTCTTTTAACACCCAACTATTGCAAATGAGGCAGCAGAAAATTAACTCTCCCTTCCGTCTTCTTTCTCTCTTCCTCCTCTTATTTTTTTGGTAGTGGCATCATTTCTACATTACCAGAGCCCTTCGTCTGTGTCCTCGCTTTTGCCACCGTCATCTCACATTGTTTTAGTCTCAGTTCTTCAGTACCTGTACTCCACACACAGCACTGATTATTTTTGTCATCACTAGGTTGCCTGAGTATTGTCCTCTAGTCATTTTGTCATAAAGGAGAGAAACGATATTTCCCAAATGTCACACTTCTTTCAAAACTGTTTGCCTTTAGACTTTTTATTTGAAGAACAGTCTTACTGGATCTCCAATTTCTGACATATTTTATTTCCTTTGGTTTGTATAGATATTTCTCTTCTGTCCTATGACCTAGAAGGTAGCTATGGAGAATTCTGAGACCAACATAAGTTTTCTCCCTTTTAAGTGACTTGGTCTTTTTTTCTGGCTGCTCAATTGTTTTTCTTTATATTTAAAATTTAGTAACATAGGATATGGCTTTGTGAGATAATATAAAGGATCAGATTTTCCAACCAGGCTCTCTAGAATCAGACCTGCCTTCTTATTAATAATTCAAAGGACACAGTAACTGCCAGAGACAGGGACAGCATTAAGTCAAAGTGTCAGTGCCACTCCCCAAGTCCTTTCTGGCCACATTGGGACACACTCTATTCCCAGCTGAGCAGCTGAGGTCTCCAGGTGATGTGCAAAGAGTATTACTGTATTATTATTTTTTTATCTTTCTTTTTTTCTTTTTTCTTTAGAGACAGAGTCTCATTCTGTCACATAGGCTGGAGCACAGTGGTGCAATCTTAGCTCACTGCAACCTTGACCTCCCAGGCTCAAATTATCCTCCCACCTCAGCCTCCCATGTAGCTGGGACTACAGGTGAGCACCACCACACCTGGCTAATTTTTGCATTTTTTTGTAGAGATAAAGGCTCGTCATGTTGGCCAGGCCGGTCTTGAACTCCTAGGCTCAAGTGATCTTCCCACCTTGGCCTCCAAAGTGCTGGAATTACAGGCATGAGCCACTGAGCCTGGCCTTAAAGGAGGGCTTTACTTTCCATCATGAAACAGCACAAAGTATATAGTCCAATAATTGGCATTTTACTCGTTATGTTTCTCCTAGGTTCAGTGTGGCCATTCCTCTTTCCCTTCCTTTTTCCCCACACATCCTCAGGGTGGAGAGGACGGGGTACAGACCAGCTTTTAACCCTTCATTCCTACCTGGTGTTGATCATGCTAGGTCAGTTTTCCTTGACACAGGCTGTGCTCTTCCAGTATGTAGCTCGCTGCGGTCGCAATGTTTGTGTGTCTTCCAAATGCGTATGTTGAAATCTAATGTCCAATGGCAAGTATTAAGAAGTGAGGCCTTTGGGAGGTGATTAGACCATGAGGGCTCTGCCCCCGTGAATGGGATTAATACCCTTAGAAAAGAAGCTTGCGGGAGCCGTTTTTGACCTTTCACCATATGAGGGCACATAGAAGCAGCTATCTATGAGGAACAGGCCCTCACTCTGCTGGTGCCTTGATCTTGGACTTCCCAGCCTTCAGAACCATGAGCAATACATTTCTGTTGCTTACAAATTACCCAGTCTAAGATACTTGGTTATAGCACGTCTAACTGACTAAACAGTAGGTTCAAGTCTTCAGTTATTTCAAGAATAATTTGTTTAATGAAATATTTTCATGTTTGTTCTGTTTCAGTGTATTTACTCTCCTCAGGAGCTCCAATATGCATATTTCCAAAATCTCTATGCCTGTCTTCACTATTTCTCACTTTAATCATTGCAGTTAATGTTTTTTAATTTTTTTTTTTTTATTTCAATAGGTATTGGGGCAACAGGTGGTATTTGGTTATATGAATAAGTTCTTTAGGGGTGATTTCTGAGATTTTGGTGTACCTGTCACCTGTGCCATGTGCACTGTACCTGGTGTATAATCTCATATTCCTCGCCACCCCACACCCTTTCCCCTGAGTCCCCAAAGTCCAATGTATCCTTCTTATGTCTTTGAGTCCTCCTAGCTTAGCTCCCACATATGAGTGAGAACGTAACATTTAGTTTTTTATTCCTGAGTTACTTCACTTAGAATAATAGTCTCCAGTTCCATCCAAGTTGCTGTGAATGCCATTATTTCGTTCCTTTTTATTGCTGAATGGTATTCCACGGTATATGTATATATATCACATTTTCTTTATCCACCAGTCGATTGATGGACATTCGGGCTGGTTAGGGGTTTTTGAATTTGCAAATTGTGCTGCTATCAACATGCCTGTACAAGTATCTTTTTCATGTCATGACTTTTTTTCCTTTGAGTAGATACCTAGTAGTGGGATTGCTGCATCAAACTGTAGATCGACTTTTAGTTATTTAAGGAATCTCCGCACTGTTTTCCATAGTGGTTGTACTAGTTTACATTCCCATCAACAATGTAAAAGTGTTCCCTTTTCACTGCATGCATACCGACATCTATTTTTTTTTTAATTTTATGATCATGGCCATTCTTGCAGGAATGAGGTGGTATTGCATTGCGGTTTTGATTTTTATTTCCCTGATCATTAGTGATGTGGAGCATTCTTCCACATGCTTGTTGGCCGTTTTCACGTCTTCTTTTGGGAATTGTCTATTCATATCCTTAGCCCGCTTTTTGATGGGATTGTTTGTTTGTTTGTTGATGATCTGTTTGAGTTCCTTGTAGATTCTGGATATTAGTCGTTTGTCAGGTGTATATATTCTGAAGATTTTCTCTCACTCTGTGGGTCGTCTGTTAACTCTGCTGGTTCTTTTGCTGTGCAGAAGCTTTTTAGTTAAATCTATTTATCTTTATTTTTGTTGACTTTGCTTCTGGGTTCTTGGTCATGAAGTCTTTGTGGAAGCCAGTGTCTAGAAGGGTTTTTCCAATGTTATCGTCTAGAATCTTAATTGCTTTTGGCAGTATGGTCATTTTCACAATATTGATTCTACCCATCCATGAACATGGGGTGTGTTTCTATTTGTTTCTGTCATCTACGATTTTTTTTCAACAGTGTTTTGTAGTTTTGCTTGTAGAGGTCTTTCATATCCTTGGTTAGGTGTATTCCTACATACTTAATTTTTGTTCTTTTTGAAGCTCTTGTGAAAGGGATTGAGTTCTTGATTTGATTCTCAGCTGGGTCACTGTTGGTGTATAGTAGACCTATTGATTTGTGTACATTAATTTTGTATCTTGAAACTTAGCTGAATTCATTTACCAGTTCTAAAAGCTTTTTGATGAGTCTTTAGGATTTTCTAAGTATACGATCATATCGTCAGCTAACAGCAACAGTTTGACTTCCTCTTTACCAGTTCCGATGCCCTTTATTTCTTTCTGTTGTCTCTTGCTCTGGCTAGGACTTCCAATACTATGTTGAATAGATCTTCAATCGTTTTAAATTCCCTATTGCAAATTGACTTTGCTTAATTTTTCTAAATTATATTGTCTATATCTTTACCAAGTTTTCCCTAGTGCAGTTCTTCCTTTGCTCTTTTCAATTTGATTTCCATTTCTATTATTTTTTTTTCTTTTTTTTTTTTTTTAGACCGAGTTTTGCTCTTGTTACCCAGGCTGGAGTGCAATGGCATGATCTCGGCTCACCACAACCTCCACCTCTTGGGTTCAGGCAATTCTCCTGCCTCAGCCTCCTGAGTACCTGGGATTACAGGCACGTGCTACCGTGCCCAGCTAATTTTTTCTATTTTTAGTAGAGACGGGGTGTCACCATATTGACCAGGATGGTCTCCATCTCTTGACCTCGTGATCTACCCGCCTCAGCCTGCCAAAATGCTGGGATTACAGGCGTGAGCCACCGAGCCCGGCCCTCTATGATTTTTTTAACTCTTTTCTGAGTGCTGTCAACTTGCTTTACATTTCCTCTGGTAGTCTCACTGTCTGTCCCCAAGATCTTGTGTTTTTCTTTAAGGGGTCTTTAATATTGAATTCAATCGGAGGTTTAATATTTAGTAAGAGTTTTTTTTGGCAGTTGTTTCTGTGAGTATGTGTGGATATCCTTCCTCTAGTAATTTTCACTACTCCTTCCTGTATTTTTTTCTCATCATATCAATGCTATGCTGGCTTTTGTTTCAAATTATTCACTATCAAATGAGTCGTATTTTCCAGCTAATTGAAAGAGCTTGCTTAAGAGGAGAGTCAACTCCATGAAGATAGAGTATTCCTATGTTATTGAATTACACAAGAAGAATGATCTTCCCAAATCAACCAAGGAGGGCAACCACCCTGGGCCTGCACTGCGCACCCTTGTTTTGGGGTCTGTGGCTCTTTCCTGAGGTTTGTCCTTTACACTGCCAGCTTCCGAGTCAGCCCTCCCTTGAGAAGGCAGGGGTTGTTCTCACTCAGGTCTGCCACCTGACCAGCCGTCCCTTCCTTCACCATGTGTTTCCACTTTACTTCTACCCTGCATGGCCTCTGCTTGTTCTCCACTCCATCCCCCCAAATCTAGCAGCTCATGTTGTATGTGTGCGACGTGGGGTTACCACTTTAGGGGGTGACGATGCCACCTCCAGAAGCCATGTTGTTGCCACCGTGTCCTGAGCCGTGCCTCCTACTCCACACCCCTACGCTGGCACCACCACAGGTCTCCAGTTGTGGCTCTTGCGCTGGTCCTCTCTGTCTGGGCTGCTCAACAGTTTGGGGTTTGCCCAGATTTCACTGCACCTTGGGCTAGTAGGGGTTATACTGTGCACTACCCCATAGGCGCACAGAGCCAGGCAGTGTGGTGAGCAAAGGCAAATGTTCACTGAACACTCATTTCAAGGTCTTCACTTTAAACAGAAAGCTCCCCTCTATCCCATATTGTCTTAGTCTGCTCAGGCCGCCATAGCCAAACACCAGAGACTAAGAGGCTGAAACCACAAAAATGTATGACCTCTCATGTGTGGAGACAGGAAGTCTAAGATCAGGGTTCGGCCAATTTAGCATGTGGCGAGGGCTCCTCTCCTGGCTTGCAGGTGGCCACCTTCTCACTGTGCACTCACTGGCCTTTCCTCGGTGCATGTGCACAGGGAGAGAGAGGGAGCAAGCTCTCTGGTGCCTCCTTGTAAGAACATGAATCCTATTAAATCATCTGACCTCATTTGGCCTTTCTCCAGATACAGCCATGCTAGGGGTTAGGACTTCAACATATGAATTTGGAGAACACAAAACATAGGTTTATAGTGCATGTAAACCACAACTCATGGCAGGAAGTGACGTCATGAGAAGTAGAGTTAAAATCACCAAGGAGGAAACAGGAGAGGCTCCTTCCTGTCAGATCATGAAAAGGGTATCATCTGAACTGAGATGAGCAGGAAGGGTAGGATTTGTACATCTGGAGATGGGGGGATGCTCCAGGCTCAGAGGCCAGTGCAAGGCACTAATGACTGGGCTGGAGCAGTGGTCCCGGGGCTACCGGGAAAAACACCCTCAGGAGTGAGGAAGCGCAGATCATGGCCATCGAGGAAGCCCTTGGCTCCTGTGGAGAGATCTGAGCCTTAGCCTCAGCACAGTCCTCAAAGGCGTCTGCTTGGGATGGAAGTGGGGCGGCAGCAGCCAGCATGGCTGGAGCTGTACCGTAGAAAGGGTAAGTTTGCGGCCGGGTGCGGTGGCTCAAGCCTGTAATCCCAGCACTTTGGGAGGCCGAGGCGGGTGGATCACGAGGTCAACAGATCGAGACCATCCTGGTCAACATGGTGACACCCTGTCTCTACTAAAAATACAAAAAATTAGCTGGGCATGGTGGCGCGTGCCTGTAATCCCAGCTACTCGGGAGGCTGAGGCAGGAGAATTGCCTGAACCCAGGAGGCGGAGGTTGCGGTGAGCTGAGATCTCGCCATTGCACTTCAGCCTGGGTAACAAGAGTGAAACTCCATCTCAAAGAAAAAAAAAAGAAAGAAAGGGTAAGCTTGCAACACGATCTAAAATACATTGGACAATGAGGGCAGATCAAAACACTGGCACACAGTGCTAAAAATAACAATAGCTAAAACTCAAGATGAATTTTTTTTTTCTATATGAAATCTAGATAGTGTACGTTTAATTTCAGAAGTAGAAATCTATAGGAAGATCTCTAGTAAATGAACCTTCAATTTATCATTTTGAAGACAAATTTTAAACATATTCAATAATTACCAGTTCTAAGCAAACTACAGAATTCATAGAGTAATAATATGTGATTGAAATATACCATATGTGAGTCAGGCTGCATCGAGCTGACCTTTTGATCTAGTATTTTAACAGCATAGGAAAAGAAATGAGGCCCACCCAATTTTGTCATGCATTCCAAATTTGGTTAACTTTAGCCGGTATCCTGACAGCATTCTTTTCTTGCTTATTAAAATGAAAATCTCTTAAATGGTCAAGATAAAATCAAATGAGTATCACAGTGCACGAGAAGCAGGTCAAGTTTTTCAAGAATGTTTAAAAATATTGTAGATTAAATCAATAGAAATAGAAGCATTAATTTGAATATTCAGATTCTAAAAATTCTTGTTTGGGTCACTCGAAGAGAAGTGCAATTTTCTTTTCCTCATTGAATAAAGCATTTGGATAATATAAAGACATTTAAAGTGAGCCACCAGAGAAGAAAAATTTCACCATAGTTATGTTCATTGTAAGTCAAAGACTTTGAGGTTATATACAAATTATATTCACCTTAATACACACACAGACTTAAGGAAATTTCCCACCCCATCAAGTAATTAATGGGTCGAATCTATCCTCTTAGAGTCAAAAAGTGAAAATCTAAATGAAGTCCTTGGTCAAGAAGTGTTGACTAGAAAGCTATCTCCTGTGTCTCGAATTTACCCTCTATAAAAATATTCATTTTTCTTTTTATCAAAAGAAATTCATCTGGGCCAGACGCAGTGGCTCAAGCTTGTAGTCCCAGCACTTTGGGAGGCCAAGGTGGGCAGATCCCTTGAGGTCAGGAGTTTGAGACCAGCCTGACCAACATGGTGAAACCCCATCTCTACTAAAAATACAAAAAAATTAGCTGGGCATGGTGGTGCACACCCATAATCCCACCTGCTCAGGAGGCTGAGGCAGGAAAATCACTTGAACCTGGGAGGCAGAGGTTAAAGTGAGCCGGGATTGCGCCCCTGTACTGCAGTCTGGGCAACAAGAGTGAAACTCCATCTCAGAAAAAAAGAAAAGAAAAGAAATTCATCTTAAAGGTTTAGGATTTCACCATGACAAATTTATACCATCCAGTTGTGTACTTTTCTTCACTTTCTTTTGACATAAAAAACAATGGGAAGCAGCTATTTCTTTCTGCAAACACATGGCCCCAAATTGCTCAGTCATCAAACCCTTCTACAGGGAACGCCTTTGCACCCAGTGCTACATCGACCTAACACTGTACACATTTTACACATTTTGTGTAAACATGTAAATTTTAGTGTTTATCATTTTACTTAAAAAAGAAGCTCTTGAATGTTCTTCAGCCACTGATTCTTGGCATTCTGTGTCTTTTACATTTGCATAATTTAAAAATCACTTTAAGCATCTATGTATATTACCATATGACATAATTTTCATGAAAAAATCAAAATCAATTTTTAGGTTAATTGAAAGGATATTTGTAATATACTCAGTTTATAAATGTGGATGGTGTCGATGAAAAGAGACAGGCATGCCTTTCCTGATTCTGGTTGGACAGATGTGTATTTTAGTGTCTGAGTTTCCATCTGTGAACACGACACTCCTGATAATTTCTAAAAAGAGCTTAACTCCAAGATGTGGAAATTGTAATGAAGGAATCAGCCCTTGAACTTGTAACCAGCAATTATATATCCAAAAAGACTGGAAACTAGGGATCAACCTGAACAAAGAAATAGATATGCAATTTGATTAAAATTATATTTTTCAGATTTGGATGCCGTAAACACAATATTACTGATAAACAACGCGTTAAGTTTTTCTAATAAAAACAAATTTGGGCCAGGTGCAGTGGCTCACGCCTGTAATTCCAGCATTTGGGAGGACAAGGCGGGTGAATCACTTGAGGTCAGGGGTTGAGACCCATCTGACCAATGTGATGAAACCCCGTCTCTACTAAAAAATACAAAATTAGCCAGGCATGGCGGTGCATGCCTATAATTCCAGCTACTCGGGAGGCAGGAGAATCACTCAAACCCAAGAGGCAGAGGTTGCAGTGAGCAGAAATCATGCCATTGCACTCCAACCTGGACAACAAGGGCAAACCTCCATCTCAAAAAAAAAAAGAAAACAAGTTAGAGTTTAATAAACAGATTTATTCTGAATTTTTTATGATTGCAATCCAAAGAATTTTAAGATGATAAAACTGTGAGTTATCTGAAAAATTATCTTGTCCCTCTTGCCATCTTGCATAAAAACTAGCCAAGGGTCAGAGAGCTTGCTGCCAGCCCTGGGCCGGGCCAGTGGCTACTGGATGTACTGAGCTCAGTCCTAGATTGTCAGCTCCTTTAGAGGGGAGTCCTCTTCCGTTCCAGCCTGTGTCACTGCCCTCTGTCCCCACAGAGTTCACAGGCGTGCGTTCTACCCACACGGTGAAGAACAGTGGTCTGGCAGATAGCCTTGAACTAGGAACTGGGAGATCTGGGTGATTATTAGAAAATTGTTCTTTAAAGCTCATAGTGTATTTAACAGATTAATCTTATTTTAGATGTTTTTATTTTAGATTTTTGAAACTATCTTATTCCAGATGTTTCAAAGCCAGAAATAAAACCAGTATTGTAACAGATGACATCATATAATTGCTCTTCCAGCCTCTCCATGGTATTTGAGCTCCCCCACCCACCGCCTCCCCTCTGATGCCTCTGAGGGACTTGGCCTTCCTATGTCCAAAAGCGAATTCCAGCCCTTCTCTCCTCAAGTTTCTGTCCTCCTCCATTGCCTCTGCTAAAAAGGTTGCCGTCTATCCCTTTGCACAGGCAGAAATCCAGGCATCCCTCTCCCTCACTTTACCAAGTCTAACACCATGTTCTAGCGGTTTTTTAATTTTTCAAAATATATCTTCATTCCTCTATCACCCTAGACCAAGCCACTGTCATCGCATTGCCTGGGACAGC
The DNA here is from genome assembly GCF_049354715.1 of Callithrix jacchus. Taxonomy (NCBI): domain Eukaryota; kingdom Metazoa; phylum Chordata; class Mammalia; order Primates; family Cebidae; genus Callithrix; species Callithrix jacchus. The sequence goes on from NC_133505.1 coordinate 169,827,494, forward strand.
GCAGTAGCCATGGACCTTCACCCCCATCAAACAGTGTCCAAACAGTAGCTTCAACTCAAAATCAGTCATGCCCTGGCCCGTTTGAGCCTTCCTTGGCCTCTTGTTTGGCCCTTAGAATAAGGTGACCACCCATCCCAGGGACCTCAGGGCCATAATCACCTGAATCCTGCCTGCTTGTCCAGCCTCCCCCAGACACCCTTCTCCCCACCCCACCTGCAGCTCCACCAGACTCATCTCTGCTTCTGAACTGATCCAACGGTCCCCTCCCTCAGGGCTTTTGAACAAACCCTTCTCTTTGCCTGTGATCCTTTATGCCCCTATCTCCCTCCTGATTCCTCCCTCCTGTTCTCCTGATGCATCCTCACTCAGGCAGCCCCCCGCTCCACACTGCCAGCCCCAGTCCAGGTTAGATCTCCCGTCTATGCTCCCATAGCACAGTAGCAATGATGATCTATTTAAAGCTCCTCTTCCCTGCTAGACTGAATCCCCATGAGGTCAAGGACCAGATCTGTTCTGTCAGCCACTGTATCCTCAGTTCCTAGCCCAATCCTGACATCTTTAGTCTCTGCTGCACATCGTGGTGGGAGAAGCCAAAGGGCCGGGAGATATTTGCCAGAAAAGCAATTAGGAAGATGGCCCAGCCCAGAGAGCTGGAGCAGAAATGAAGTCCAAGAGAATGCACTGCCTGCGATGGGGAAGGAGTAATAACCACAGCTCCTGCACAGGCAGAGCAGCTCCAATGCCTGTTGCATGAGGAGCAGAGCTATCACGGACGCATGTACCATGTGCTGCTATAAATTCCCCTTAGGTGGATGACAGCGGCTAGCAAAGCCCATTACCCACAGTAGGCACACCGTCCGCCTCAGCCGGCTTGATTTGACTGTCAGCTCTGCAAGGAGCCTCACTGTTTAGCTAGGCCGCTGGAAGGAACGGAATGACTCAGCACTATCCCTTCATGACACAGGCTCCTTGATCTGCCTCCCTCTTGAGCTTGAAGGAAAATGCTCTATTGCATGGTTCTGTCATGTAAATCACTTTTAAAAATTATTCTTCCATCTATAAAAGTATGCATATTTTGGAGCGTGAGCTATCTTTATGCAAGTGGAGGGGTGAATGGAATATTTCATCAGAATAACTATTTACTGACAATTCACACTATTTTACAGCCCATGTCTTTTGGAATGGATGGGAGTTCGTTATTCAGTGGTTTACAAAACCTTCCAGACTGAATGATGAGCCCACATCTGCTACAATTGGTATGGATGATAAAACTGGCGTGAGTTGTCCATAAATATTTATTGTCAGGAAATAGTGTGTACTGCCGTTTTTAGGAAAATAATGCATATTTTATTATTGATACATAAAGTGGGACATTTATGTTTACTGCACATAATAACACAGATAGTAATAAAACAATATTCTGTAAAGAATATCAGAGAGGCAGAAACAAAGATGACGTTTTGGTTTCTAAAGCTAGTTTTACAAATACATTTAGAGACCACACTACTAATCTAAACCCCTTTTAAAGTATTTTTTTTTTTTAAAACTAACTCAGTCAAGAATTGGAAACTAATTTGCAGAATCAATATGATCATAATTTCTGCCATAGAAAGTGGCCTATTGTCAAAGACCATCTTGAGAATAGGTAGTGTGTCCATGCTCAGTTCAACAACTCCTACCTCCTCATGTGAGCCTTGGCCCTCTGTAATGAAACAGGCTCCTTACTGCGTTCTGTATCGTCCCTCCCTGCTCTCCAAAAGGCTTTTTTGAGGGGAAGCTTTCTACAACAGGTCACTTTGAAATTACATAAATGGGCTGGGCGCGGTGGCTCAAGCCTGTAATCCCAGCACTTTGGGAGGCCGAGGCGGGTGGATCACGAGGTCAAGAGATTGGGACCATATTGGTCACCATGGTGAAACCCCGTCTGTACTAAAAATACAAAAAATTAGCTGGGCATGGTGGCGCGTGCCTATAATCCCAGCTACTCGGGAGGCTGAGGCAGGAGAATTGCCTGAACCCAGGAGGCGGAGGTTGCGGTTAGCCGAGATCATGCCATTGCACTCCAGCCTGGGTAACAAGAGTGAAACTCTGTCTCAAAAAAAAAAAAAACTACATAAATATGTATATGTGGTGGGTAAGTATATGGATGTTTAGGTACACATGTGTATGTATGTGCATGTGTGTATTTAAGTGTACACATGTGTAGATGTGTGCATATGTGGGGTGTGTATGTGTATTTGTATATGGATATGCATGTGCATGTGTATATGTGTGTTTATGTGTACACATGTGTAGATGTGTGCATATGTAGGGGTGTGCATATTTATATATGAATATGGATGTGCATGTGTGTATGTGTGTGTTTATGTGCACACATGTGTAGATGTGTGTGTATGTAGGGGTGTGTATGTGTGTTTGTATATGGACATGTATGTGCATGTATGTATGTGTGTGTTTATGTATGCACATGTGTAGATGTGTGCATATGTAGGGGTGTGTATGTATATTTGTATATGATATGTATGTGCATGTGTTTATGTGTACACATATGTAGATGTGTGCATATGTAGAGGTATGTATGTGTGTATATTTGTATGGATATGTATGTGCATGTGTGTATGTGTACACATATGTAGATGTGTGCATATGTAGAGGTATGTATGTGTGTATATTTGTATGGATATGTATGTGCATGTGTGTATGTGTGTATGTGTACACATATGTAGATGTGTGCATATGTAGGGGTGTGTATGTGTGTATTTTATATGGATATGTATATGCATGTGTGTATGTGTGTGTTTATGTGTACACATGTGTAGATGTGTGCGCATGTAGAGGTGTGTATGTGTGTGTATTTGTATATGGATATCTATATGAATGTATGTGTGCTTGCATATATGTAGATATGTGTATAAGTGTATGTGTGCTTGTGTGCGTAGATATGTACATGTATGTATATGAATGTGTGTGTGTGTACTGCCTCAAAGGCCATCTGATTATTTTTCCCATGGAGCAGATAGCACATGAGTAGTTCGCATCTAACTTTTAAAAGTCTGGTGCATATGGGTTGGTGGTCATGGAAACAACAGTGATTTTTCAGGACAATGTGAGGCTATAGAATCAAGGGCCCTGAGAAGGGAAATGGCAGGCTAATGCCGGGGTCACGTTTGCTTTGGTGTTCCCTGCAGGTCAAAAAGACAGCATGCTCTCGCCTTCACTTTGCAAAGTCTGAACAACATTTTAGAAACCTGGTCCCCACGGTGCTTACAAAGACAAAGGGACCCCTCACCAGGAAGAGCCAGTTTCCCGACCCGGGAAGCTGGGGACCCTCAGCCTTTGCCCCCCGCATTTGTCCCAGCAGGCCACACATGCGGCCATGCTCAGCCTGTCCTGGGGAGGCCGTCCAGGCCCCTCACAGCCCGCGGGATCTGGGTCACGGCTGAGCCAGCTCTGGGGACACATTGACACTGCATTTCTTACATGTTTATTTTCAATCCTGACCTTCTCTTACATTGCCCCAAATGGACACTCCAAGCCCTGAACATTGCACAGATATTCTTTTGACACTCAAAATGGAAGCATTTGAGCAAAGAACACCAGACACAGAACACCAGACACAGAACACCAGCCAGTCTCCTGCCGGAGGGACAAAAGTATTTTCCATTCATTTAATGGAGAAAAATAATTGAACGAGGAACCCGGGTACATGTGTTGCTCTGAGTGTGGCGTGTGCAGTTGGGAAGCCTCAGAAGTGAGTGTGACCTGACTGTGGCCATGCTGAGGGTTATGTGGTCTGGAGGTTCCTGGAGATTTTCAGAATCTCACATTCAGAATCTTACAATTGCAGAAACACCATAGAAGAAGCTATTTATTTGGCTTTGTTGTTTTCTTAAAAATTAAGGAAATGATTTGGAGAGACTAGGCCTCCAGGTTCTTTTTCTTCCATTCCCCACAGAATTTAGACATTATTCAGACATTTATTCTGTATCATCTTTTTAGTTGTGTTTCCAAAAAGACATTTATCTTGTGCGAATGGCCAGTTGCAGCATCGCAGTGAGATTCTCGGGTTTTCTTAGTTGCAATCCCACCTCATGCGCTGGAAATGCCGAGCAGTGATGGCGTTCGAAGTGGGGCCAGCGTCCGTCTCACCTGCAGAGTTATCTGGAGCTTTCAGCCACCAGAATTGTAAACTTGACAGTGGTAGAGAAATGCCCTTCTTTTCTGATGCTCCGTGTGCATGGCATTCTGTAACTGAGGTCACTGAAGGCAGACGTCACTGTGGCAGGAGCCCGACGGGCCTGTGGCCCGGTGTGCCAGATCCATGTTTTGGGACTTACCTGTTACAGTTTCCTGGCCTTGCTTTTCTCACCTGAAAAAGAGGAGAACAAGCTCCGTTATGCAGGATCCTTACCAGGATTAGATTCACTTATTAGCATCCTCCCACATTTGAAATTCTAAATGAGTATAAGGGAGTTTCGCTACTGTCATACCTTTGAATGGGAACTAATAAAAGTAAAAATTCCATGTTGCCGAATTCATAATGCTGCTTCACCTTATGCGTCAGTTTGCCTGAAATTTAAGCATAAAATGTGTTCTCGATTATCTAAGAAAAATAATGCATAGAGAAATTTTTATTACAAAATAACTGCTCATCTATACCACTCAACACTTCTGAATGGCTTTTCCCAATTACCTTTCCAGAATATACAGGGAGCATAAATTAGTTCTACAGAATATCTAAAATAACTGCAACTCAGTGGGTGTGCGCGGCAAAGCATCGTCGAATGCACTCTAAAGAGAAATGCACGTGAATTTAGGACTGGATGTTCTTCAGGAGGGACTAACTCAGGGGCTGCCCTTCATCAGCGAATTAACTGTGAATTGCCACGGTGAGATCAGAAGGCTGTGCCTAGCAAAGGTGAAGCCCAGTGATAAAAGCAGTCCCTGCATCAGCGAGGACAGGCTCAAGGTCAGCCAGCTGCCATCGAGATGCTAGACTGTGGCATGCGGACTGGAGGCTGGAACTGGTTGCTGGAAACTACACCAGCAAATTTGGAATTCCGTGCACTGACGTCTGCCCCACATGAGCAGGGCCGAGTTTGGCCATGGCTTTGCTGATGCTTTGATCTCCTTGTTTGAGTTTACTGGTTCTCCTGATTTGGCATTAAATGTGTTAGAACCTAATCAGTTCGGAGGTGTCTTCACAGGGCAGCTCCTTGTCCTGTTTCCAAATCGCTTCCCTTAGTGACATTTGAAGAGCAGCAATTGTTCTCATATGAATCTTGGGCCCGTTTTTCTTTTGTAAATAACTTAATTTTTTTTTTCATTGACCCCCTCAATATTTCTTTCTAAATGTTTTTAATTTTCTAAATACTTAAGATAACATTTGAAATGGAATGAAATACAAGTGAAGGAAGCCTTTTCATGAACCCAGTTCTGCAATGTCATCCTATTCATAGCTGCAGCCTAAATACCAGCCCTGGCCATCATAGCGTATCCATCGGGTAAAGCCTCACTGCGTGCGGCACATGTGGTGATGCTGTCCCTATACAATCCGGGAGGGAGTCATCCTGTGCCCTGCTTCACCTGTGAGGAAATGATGGGAGCACTGACAGGTAAGCCGGTGCCAGGGCGGGGCCAGAGCTTGTGCCCCCCACCTTGACCAAACCCCGCCTCAGTTCTCTTCACATTACCCACCACCCACAAGTCACAGCTAATTCTCACCCCATACCAACTCCAAATTCACTTAATTCTCATGTGCCTGTGTGTGTGTGTGTGTGCGCGCGCGCGCATACACCCACCCACACACACACACAGAGCAATATTTTGTAGGAGAGAATTTTCCAAGGGACCGATAATGTTGACCAGCACCCAAATCTAAAAAGTGCTGCTGTCCCTGTGACCTGTGAAAAATGCAAGGGACTGAGCCAACAGGAAGAAGGCGAGGAGGGGCTGAGAGCCCGAGGCCTGCCCCACCCCTGGATCTGGGGCTGCCTCGATTCACCCCTTGGAACCTGGGCAAACCGCTTCTCTTCTCTAAGCCTCCACCACCTAAACTTGAAGTAAGGGTGCTAATCACAGCGCCTGCCTCACATTTGAGTTACTAAGATTAGATGGAATAATGCATTTAGACAGAGTTCAGCTGCTGGCAATGGAATGAATTCCACCAGTTCGCACTGTCACTATTACTGTGTTGTGACTCAGCTGGAGAGCACTTGAGATAGTGCCTTCCACACAATGGTCAGTTACGGCATCATATCAGATATGCCTGAGCTCAGCCGGAGGTCCAGATCAGGGAGAGGAGGGGCATTGGCGGGTGGGCCTCCTCTTGGCCTCGGCCTGGCCTCTTTGGCCCTCCACTTTCCTGGTCAAAGGTTTGTAAGCAAACGCTTTCTCCCACGCCTCGGAACACGGACTTCCTTTCTGGGAGGCCCTGACCATTTAACTCAAATCCCTGTGTTCCTGGCTTCAGTGCCTGGTTACCCAGTGGCCTCTCCCTGAGTCTGGGTTCTCAGGTTTCTGCTCTGCCTCCAGATGACCCCTCTGCCTGCCAGAGCTGGCTGCAGGGCACCCTGCGAAATGACCCCTCTGCCCGCCAGAGCTGGCCTAAGGCACCTGCATCCCACAGGTCAAGAGCCCCGGGCCGCCGCGGGCCAGCCCCTCTGCTCAGGCAGCTAGGTTTCTCTTCATTTCCCTTTTCCAGCAAACACCTCTTGACATCAACTGAGTTTGCAGACACCACAGAGGATTCCAAGATGGTTCCCCTCTTCAAGGAGCCTAATTCTTGTCAATGAGATATTTTCACAATAACTTTAGAACGTCGGATTGGTCAAGGGCCTCTAGAGAAGCATCAACATTGCTCATGCTTAAAAGAAAGACGAAAGTCTTCTGACCCTGACGATTCAGAAATCAAGGCACCTTCCCAGATTTTCATAAGCAGAGCTAGGGAAGGAATTCCAGCAGGAATGACCCAAGAGCAGATGAGGAGCTGGGGAGGCCCTGACTCTTGGTTTAATTGGAGCCTGATGTCACCGGGAGGGAGGATTAGAAGACAATTGGCTTGAAGCCCATCATACAGGGCTTAATGCCAGGGCAAGGAAGCTGAAATTTATTCAACAGATAATGGTACATTTCTGAAGACTTTCCCCAGTGGAGAAATGCAACGAGAGCTGAGCTAACAAAGGTTTAATTAGGCAGTTGTAAAGGATGGATTTAAAGGGATAGAGAGAAGGCAGGAGAGGACGGTGGAGAGGTTATTGCAACACAAAGGTAACTTTGGAGACCATAAGGGGCTAAGTGTGGTGGTGGCAACAGGAACAGAAAGGAAGACCAGCGTGGACAGCTGAGGGGCTGTGGCATGGGCCGGGCTGGAGCCAGCACGTCCCACACTTGGACAAATGTCAAGACCAAACTCTTTTGGGAGCATAGTCCGGTGTCTAAAATTCTTCATGGGACAAGCTTTTCACTAAAATAAAGCACAAGAAGTTCAGAATGGAGGAGGAAATGTAATGGGAAACTATCACTGGGCCCTTTTTTTTTTTTTTGAGACGAAGACTTGCTCTGTCACCCAGGCTGGAGTGCAATGGCAGGATCTCGGCTCACTGCGACCTCCACCTCCTGGGTTCAGGTGATTCTCCTGCCTCAGCCTCTTGAGTAGCTGGGATTACAGGTGCCTGCCACCAAGCCCAGCTAATGTTTTTTTTTTTTCTTTTTTTTTTTTTTTCAGTAGAGACAGGGTTTCACCATAGTAGCAGGCTGGTCTCAATCTCCTGAACTTCAGGTGATCCACCCTCCTCAGCCTCCCAAAGTGCCGGGATTACAGGTATGAGCCACCGCCCCCAGCCCCCGATGTTTGTTTTAAATAACACACAATTTGAAAACCTTTAAACTTCCTGACTGTTTGGCTAACCTTAATACTCTTTAATAATATTGAGTAATCTAAACCAGATTAATTCAAAGCTCTGTTTTTTTTGTGTGATTTCTTTAAAAAGATTTTCCTCCATTCCTTGTGCATTGCTATTACAGAAGACAAGTGTTACCTTCTGATCAATGAGCAGGCCATCTCCCAAACTTGCAAGGATTTTTTTCAAAGATAGGAATAGATATAGATTGATCCTCAATGTAAAAATTAAACAGAGTGCTGATATTTACACATCTTCCCAGTGTATCCAGGGATTTTTGAGTCACCAGAAAAGATTTTTTGTGACTTTTCTTTATTCTGAACATGAAAAGTTTAGCAGCAAGTCAAGTTTCTGGAAAATCCTGTGAACCACCTTGTTCTTTGGAGAGCTTCATGACACCTAGGTCATAAACAACAATCCACAGTGAACTAGTGATTTTGGCTGTAATGATGGAATGGAAGTACCTTAAACCTTTCCTGCCAGCGACCGCAGCGTTGCATGCACACGTGTATGCGCACATGCCCGGGTAAGCCAGTGTGTGAGCACCAAAGTTACCTCTGTCGTTTAGCATCCAGGCCCAAAACCAGCCTTTAACCCCATTCAGGTAAAAAGGGTAAGAAAGTGCAACAGTCAAGGCACAACAACAGAGTGACGCCTCCTGTGCTTATTTCTGAGTGATCAAAGCAGCTGTGCACCCACAACAATGCAGCTGTCCCCCGCCAACTGCTGGCTGTGCAGCTAACAGTTACATATGAACTATGGGAACGTGATTTTTAGAAATTTCATTTATAGCCAGGTGTGGTGGCTCATACCTGTAATCCCAGGACTTTGGGAAGCCAAGGCGGGTGGATCATGAGGTCAAGAGATCGAGACCATCCTGGCCAACATGGTGAAACCCTGTCTCTACTAAAAATACAAAAATTAGCTGGGCATGGTGGGGTGCGCCTGTAATCCCAGCTACTCAGGAGGCTGAGGCAGGAGAATCGCTTGAACCAGGGAGGCAGAGGTTGTGGTCAGCCAAGATTACACCACTGCACTCCAGCCTAGTGTCAGAGTGGACTTTGTCTCAAAAAAAAATTTTTTTTTTCACTTATTACCTACCTACCCATGGTTCATGAGATGAAAAAGATTTGTAACTCAAATATGTAACTTCCACATAAAGAATCAAGGAATTATAACAACAAGATAAACATACGTAATGACAGTCCACATTACCATTAGAGAAAGTGAACATAAACACGCAAATGTTAAAGTTAAGTATACAGGGAATATAGGTTTATAGGGCTGTGAGTTTTAAGTAGAACTTTAATCATTTTTGGGAACTAAATATAAATCCAGAAAAAAATATGTTTTTCTCAACATAAATGTAAAAGAGATAACTGTGAAAAGAAAATGACAATACCACATTTTGATACATACTCCTAAAGTCTAGTAACAATATCTTCTAGGGCTTTAGTTTTCTAGTTCCAACCTAGATTTTATTTTTGCCAAGATACACCCTAGCCTGATAGCTCCGATAGCAATTACAGAATACGAACCAATTATTTCTTTACCCCCCACCAAAAAAAGAATTAACTTTTTTTTTGGTTAGGAAACAGAAGATATTTTAATGAAAATGATCTAAAACAAAAGATGCGATGGTGGTAAAATAGATGAGGAAATTGTACTTCTTTGTATTAAAATATTTTTCATAAAACATTAAAAATATGTTAATGAGAATTTAATCTCATATAAGAAAGTTAATATGCTATAATATTGCTTTATGTATGTTTATACAAAATTGCAGGGAAATAAAACAAATTATGTCATCATAATATTATTTCGTATCCCCTCCAGAAATATTTTTCTAAAACCACTTAAAAAGCATATTACAGACTTAGTGAGGATGCTACCTGTAAACAAATTATTTTCATGGAGAAGCAAGGAAAATCACTAAAAACAAAATTTGCATTTAAAATTTAGTCAATAAAGGTCGAGTGTGTCAATGCTGGTCTCAGTTTTCCCCAAATGTAAAATGGCAGCCCAAGGAAAAGAACCACTGGAGAAAATTGGAAAGGAAAGACATATTTTTAAGGATCACTTAGGAACTTATTTTCTTTTGCAGTAAATTTTCTGAGAGCCATATCCTTGCATTTAAATTCTACCAATCACAGTGACTCAAAATTATAATTTGTAATTATAATTAATAATAATTAACTTTACAGATAATCTGAAAGCTGTAGATGGATGATAGATTAACTAGATAATGATAGAGAATTTTAAGATCAGAAGGAAAACAGTTTTCATCCGAATAATATGTCCATTGCAAAGAAATGTTTTTAAATGGTATTTTTTATTTCACTTTGTTTTCACATATATCACAACTGAATTTCTCAGCGAAAGCATCTATAAGGCATTTAGTTATTTTGCATATGGTGGTTTCCCTTTGATGTTTGGTAGCTGAACTTAACCACGAGCTCCTTGCCTGTAAAGATGTGAGCAGTAACATTCTCAACTTTTCAAGTTTGTTGTGGGGATTAATGAGAATTCAAATTAAATTAGCTCGATGTACTTAAATGCTTAGCATAGGGCCTGACACACGGTAAGAATTAAAATTTAGGTTAAATTTCACATGAAACTGACATTTTTTTAGCCAAAAATAGTTGAATATTGGCAATGTTATCTGGTTCGTTATCTGGTTCATTAGAAAGCAGTATCCACTTTTATAATTATTCTAGGCTACATGCCGATTTTTAAAAACATAAATGCATACAAAAGAAAAAAATGATACAGACCAAAATGTATTTAGAACCAAATAATCCACAGATTAGGAGGAGCTCCCATCCTAAAAAGATTACAAGGGCAACCATGAGGACTTTCTTTGTTAACTGGGTTTGGCCACATCGACCCTTCGTGCCCTTGGCAAGGAAGCCAACTGTAGCGGAAACAGCTGAGGCTTCAGCTTTAGGTAAACCCGAGATGAAATCCTGCTTTGAAAATTTGCTCATCTGTACAGTGGGTAGATTTGGAATATGAATGAATGTACCATGAACTCCTTGAATTGATCTCATTAAGGAAGTGAAAGAAACTAACATTTATTTAGCAACCCGTAATTGTCAAGCTCTTGGTGCCGTCTATAAATTAGTTCATTTAACTGTTAGAACTACTGCGTGAGAAGCACTGATACTGACATTATAATAATGATTATAATTACAGCAAACTCTGCTGTGGGACTTACTAGTAGATGGCAGCTGCTCTACACGTACACCCTATTTAACCTCCACAGCCCCACGCTAACGCAGGTCCCAGGGAAGACTCCTCCGGGAGTCTTTAACATCTTCAGCATCATGGCCAACCTCATAGAATTAAGGATTCAATGAAGGAGCATAAATAAAACTCCTAGCCTGACGCTTGACACCTTGCTTCCCAGAGGGCCAATTCAGGGTCCCTGTACCGTGCCCAAAAGCCTTAGTAGCCCTGGCCTTCTGCTAATCGGAAGGGCTTCCTTAGGCGGTTCTAAGCTCCCTACCCTGGAGCAGCAGGAGGCTGTCTTCACACCACAGCCCCTGGGGGTGTTAGGAGACTCGTAGAAACCCATTTTACTTTATTCTTCAGAGAATATAGACCCTCAAAGTCTATTTCTTGCCAAAAACTCTAATTTGCTATCTCATAGCAGTACAGGGTTTGGGGGGAAAATAGTAGAACTAAATAAAAAGGGCGTCCTTCATTGAGTTCCTTCAAGCAGAAAACTATCACAGCAGAACTTAAATGAATTTAGATTTTGAGTAGTTTTCTTCACCATCAGGCTTTTTACATGGGGAATGTTTGGGGGCCAGCGATGTAGTTCTTTATGGGATTCATACAAGGTTTTCTGACAGACACACTACGAGAGTAATGACTGTAGCACGCGGTGACATGCGCAGCCTGGCCATTTATTTCACGTATTTTAATGTACTTTGGTCTTTCAGATAGGGCAATAATTAGACCTGCCAGGAGCTTTTCAATATGAGAAAACCTGCTTTAAATGCTTCACACCGATTTCTGTAAACAGCTCGCTTTTTATTAATTTATAATGTTATATCCTCTAACAGGCCATAACCACATGAAAGGACATGAAAGAAGTAAAGGAAACACCCAGATAATTTCGAACTAAAGATCACATGTACTGAAATATCTATCGAAATAATTATTTTACCTTAACTTGAATAGCTACGTCAACTGTCAATCTGATTTAGCAATAGCTCGCTGCCAATCAGAAATTCAAAATCCTTTTGTAAGGTTTGTTTTTGACTTTCAAACCTGCTCTCAGTGTAATATCTTTCTTCCTGCTATGCAGCTTTGTTTCCTTAGTTAAATTGAAATAAGACTATGTAAAGACTTTGTCTCCCTATTATTCACTAAAGAGGGTGAACAAAATCATCAGACCTCAAAACAAAATTGACACCACGGTGCTTACTGGTGCTTAAAGGGGATGTCAGTACACCCACTGAAATACTTCTCCAGTGGAGGTCACGGTTCAGGTTGCTGGCATGGTTTTATAAGGAGACTCGTGTTGCAGCTGTCTGCACTGTCCCTAGCCTGAAGATAAATAGCAGCCTTCAGTTTCCACTGCTACTGGTCTTTTAACCTTCAGTGAGAACAAATGCTTCTGCCTTAGCTTCGTCTACATCCTCCAAGTTCACCTCCCAGGACCTAATGAGATATCTCTTATCTGTCTGCTTCTCAGCCTTCAGCTTGGCTTCCTAGAGGTCAGCCCACTCCCATCTTCAGAGGCTCCCCATATATTAAAAAACATAGAAATGCCAACACAAAGTCAAATCAATTGCAATATATCATGAATGTTTGCATTTAACAAATTAACACGTGTCACATACAAACCAAAATAACGATGGCTTTATGTGTAGCCTCATTGATACTTAATCCAATTTGAGACACTTTGTAAACATGAGCTGTACCCAGCCCAGACGTGTGAGTTCTTGCCTTTGATTAGCAACCCTTCACAGCCACCTGATGGGTGAGTGGGTACGCAGTCATAAGGATGTAGTAAAAGCTTTTTAGAAACTGAATTCACTGTAAATGTGCCTCCTTCTGTATATAACCGTCAGTTCCGTTTCTGGAAATGACGGACTGGCCGTGCAGTGTCCTCTGCATTGCTTAACACATTCCCTCCAGTTCCTCAGTGCCCAGGGTGCTGCCCGGGACACCTGGGCACCTTTAGAAGTGACGGTGACTCTTCAGCACATCTGTCTGCTCTCTGAAATAGGGCTTGTTGCATCAGTCAATAAGAAATGAATGCTGGGCCGGGCACGGTGGCTCAAGCCTGTAATCCCAGCACTTTGGGAGGCCGAGGTAGGTGGATCACAAGGTCAAGAGATCAAGACCATCCTGGTCAACATGGTGAAACCCCGTCTCTACTAAAAATACAAAAAGTTAGCTGGGCATGGTGGCGCGTGCCTGTAGTCCCAGCTACTCAGGATCCTGAGGCAGGAGAATTGCCTGAACCCAGAAGGCGGAGGTTGCGGTGAGCCAAGATCGCTCCATTGCACTCCAGCCTGGGTAACAAGAGCGAAACTCTGTGTCAAAAAAAAAAAAAAGAAAGAAAAGAAAAAGAAAAAAAGAAGAAACAAAACGAACGCTGGAGTGGCCTGTGCACACCCAAATCCCTAACTCCGGAGATCTTCGGTCCACTCCCTAGCTTCCCAGGGTGATAAGATGAGACTTCGTTTCTTTTATAACCGATGCTCAGTAGACAAATGGGCTAAACATAAGAACAGATCACTCTCACAAAGGGGAAAAAGCGCACATAGCAAAACGATACATGGGAAATGTTAACCCTCCTTAGTGATTAGGAAAATGCAAACGAAGCAACCCTAGAGTAGCATTTTCTATGCAATTCTAACACCCGGTGCTGTGGAAAAGCAGGCACCCGCGCGTGTTGCCGGAGCATCGTACGTCGGCCTAACCTTTCTGCAATCAGTGTGGCCCCCTGTACCAGCGACCACAACATGGTCATGTTCTCTGAAGCAGTAACCTCACTTCTGAGAGTTCTTTCAAGGAAGTAACACAACTAAGGAAAAAGACTTTACGCACAAAGAGGTTGATGCATCCCTAACAAAAATTGTGCAAATCTGGAGGTAGACTTCATGTCTCTAACCAGAAAAAGAAGAGCTGAGTAACCTGCGTTCCTTCCACTCCACAGCTATTGAGCGGCCGTTACAAGTGATAATTATGTATAGTATCAATGTTGAAAACCCCGGATGCGATAACTCGGTGAAATCATGCCCTCCGATAACAACGCATTCCAGCCTCAAGGTCTCTGCCCGCCCTGTTCTGCACTGCACGTCCTTCCCAAGCTCATTTCTTTCTCCCAAGCCGACTTCTCCACACTAAGATCCAGTTTCAATTTAATTTTCCCAGGGAGACCCTCTGGGTCACGCTGCCTGCAGTGGCTCCCGATCTGTCTGTCACATCACCTTCCTTCCGTTCCTTGCTAGGACTTTTCACTCTGAAATACTCTTATTTAATGGTTGGTTACCCTGCGTATTGCCTGACTCTTCTGCCGGAATTCGGGCCCCCTAGTCTGCATCCCCACTCTCATCCCATAATCTATCCGCAGCTGCGGGAGCTCTAGAACAAGCTGGTCTTGAAATCACAGAAGCTGGATGGCGACATCCGAGCTCCCCCTTGGACTTAGTGCCTTGTTCTTCTTATCCTCCAACTGGGAAGCCGGTTTACAGACACGGACCTAAGCACCGGGCAGGCTTGTGGCCAGATGAAGAGAGCTGTATTTCACCAAGGCAGATGCTCCAGCTGTTGCTATGGGGACTCTTCCCACCATCCACAGACACATTAGGGACCATCAGCCTGACCTGCCCACCCTGCCCTGCAGCCAGAGCCTGCCTGTGAGGAGGAGAGTGGACGCTGGAATTGGCGTCCTCCTGGCCGGGAGGGTTGCCTGTCCATCAGAACTTCCTCTGCTGGTGCCCTTGACTCCCCAGAGTCCCACCACTGGGGCTGCTCCTTTGAGTCAAAGGTGTCTATAAAAACTAAACACACAGCCTAGACCAAGGACCCGCCATCACATGGCAAGTAAACTTTAAGTCCAGGGTCTTGCTGTAGAACTGCAT